>NC_138203.1:242047592-243247592 GCF_964194415.1 Vipera berus
CTTGGGTTAACAGATAAGGCTACAGCTTGGTCATGAAATATGAAGGCGTTGTGCTCAGGCTCTATTCCCCATGAATGTGTTGAACTCAAAGTGCCCCTTCAGCACGGAAGGAAACTTTCAGCTTGGCTGTGAAAGGCAGAAGGGGTACAGCGATTTTGCCTATGTGTCTACTGGTGGTTCCGAATGTAGAATCACACAATCAGATGAAGAGACCTTCTTGGCCTTAGCAGCTCAATATAAGTCCAAGCCAAAGTAGGAAGGTGGAGGTTGGGTTTGCTTCAAACTTCAGATCTGAGTCTAGGGCGCACTTTTTAACCATGGCAAGTTGAATGACGTTATCAATGTCTATTTCTAATAATTTAAAGATTTAGCATACATATTAACACTCATTATTTGAACATAAAATAATGTTATATACTATTCTTTTTTAATTTTTGGAATGAAAAATGAAATCCAAAGGCAAGTTCATTATTCTGATTTCATTTTCCTTGCAATCAAGGTGATGACATGAGCAGGGCTATCTCTTGTGCTATTGTAAGCATTCACATCAAGACCTTGCTTGAATTAAAGTTTGTTTAATATGTGTACTTGATTTTGACTGCTTATAAAATTTCAGCTAAGTTCTGGACCTATTCAATGTCACTTTGCAGCTAATTTTCATTATCAAATTTGCTAAAATATTGCACTTAATGTGCAAACAGTTCCTTGAGGGTTATGTTTTCAATATCAACTCATAGAGGCATTTCCTTAGCAAATTTTTGCTAACTATTTTTATTAATTTTAATATTTGGAAGATATCACTATGACCTATTAATAAAATCAAGAACCAATGTGAAAAATCAAGAGCCTATGTGAAAAATAACTCAAATTATAGCTTATTTACATTCTCAAACACGAGCTCTTTTTTGGTTCTCTTAATATAATATATTCCTGCAATGTACTATATCAAATGCCGTAAATGTCAGCCCTGCTGCTTTGAATTTTAACTCTTTTTTTAAAGTTGCTGCTTTATTTTGTTTTATTGTTTCTCATGGATGTTTCTTCAGACATTTCTGATAAGTTTTTTTCCAATTCGGGCTATTTCTGCAGCATGTGTAATTTTGTTGAACTCCATCTGGTGCAGATCAAGGACTGTGTCCCAACGGAAGGTGTGTGTATAGTTGATGTTTTGCAGATTTTTTTTGTTATAAAAACTAGTTTTGAAGTACGTTCTTTATTTCATGAGATTAATAGAAATAATGGTGGAGTTGAGCTACGTATGTTTTGAAATAAAATAATTTGGTAGCAATCTCTTATATTGTGGCTTAAAGGAAAAAAAATACTACTGGCATTTTAAAACCATTCTTTAGGGATAATTTTTCTAGAAGCAAAATTCAGCTGAGGCAGAGGGACACGCCAAGATATAAATGACCTAATGTCCTAGGAAAAAGATGCCTTTTCCTAGTTCATTAAGAAGCATGGAATGCAATTATGTTTAAGGAATATGATTTGAGAATATATTGAAAGTGGACATAATTTGAAATTGTGAGGCTATGTAGTTGAGTATTTCAATAAAGAGGCAGCTATTGGTTGTTAAAAGTGCCTGCTACGTGATCAGTCACAAAACATTCATTTTTCAGCAGGCAAAATAAAAATACATTATAATGTTGTGGTACAGGTAGTCCTCAATTTACAACCATTCGTTTAGTGACTGTTTGAAGTTACAATGGCATTGAAAGAAGTGACTTATGGCTGTTTTTCCTCATGGCCATTGCAGCATTCCTGTGGTCCTGTGATCAAACTTCAGACACTTGGCAACTGGCACGTATTTATGATGGTTGCAGTGTCCTGGATTCGAGTGACCATCTTTTGTGACCCGACAAGCAAAGGCAATGGGGAAACCAGATTTCTTTAACAACCATGCTACTAGGTTAACAACTGCAGTGATTCACTTAACAACTGTGGCAAGAAAGTTGGTAAAATGGGGCAGAACCCAACAACTGTCTTGCTTATTAATGGAAATTTGGGGCTGAATTGTGCTCGTACGTTGAGGGCTACCTGTGGGTCATTATTTGCACTATTTTATAATGTATCATAAAATTGTATTATTTCTGTGTGATGATTTCATCCACGGCACTCCAAGGTGCATCCATCATGCTTTCCATTTTTCAGTGAGCCCTTACCTGAAGAACAAAACACTGGGCTGCTACCATTTGGCTATTTTGGGTGGTGTTCGTTGTTTTTTTAAAAAATGCCTCTGAGGTCAGTTTGATCATCAAAAGCAATCTGGTAAATCAGGTCCCCAAGCCCTGGTCCATGGACCAGTACCGAGCCAGCAACCAGTCTGCACAAACAAGGAAAGCCCCATCCACAGGATGCAGGCAGCACACAAAACCACACCTCCTCCAGTCTGAAAAAATCTCGTGTCCGGTCCCTGATGCCCAAAAGGTTGGGGACTTCTGTGGTAAATACATGCTAGAAACTGGCACTTTGCTTTGCAACACACCACCTTCTCAGAGTTAAATCCTTTTTAAATAATTACAGTCAGATGGGTGAAGAGTGTGACTGGTGCCAAGGGAAGTGCCTGAGAACTGTAGCCAGAGTGTCACGTAGCCCAGCCTTGCTCAATTCCATCCTGTATATCAGGGGCGTCAAACTCAATTTCATTGAGGGCCGTATCAGCATTGCGGTTGCCCTCAGGGGGCCGGGTGGGTATGGCCAGGGTGGGCGTGGCCTACTGGGTGGGCGTGGCTAGTGTGTGTATGGCCTACTGGGTGGGCGTGGCCAGCTCTACATCGTTCACATCAAGGGTGCCTATGGGGCAGGAGTGAGACAGATCTGAGGGTCTCTGGCAGAAGGAGGGTCTCTGGGCCAGGGCCAAGGCAGTGGGGGCCGTTCCCTCACTGTTTCCAGGATGGCTTCGCGGGCCACATGAAACCACTTCGCGGGCCGGATCCGGCCCCCGGGCCTTGTGTTTGACATGTCTGCTGTATATTATTGTTCCCTTACTAGGCTCCTCTTTTTCTCAGTGTGTCAGAACTGAGGGTGGGAGGTTGTCTTCTCAAACATGGTTGCCTTTAGCATATGAAGCAGTTGAGAAGCCTCTTGGAGATAGCTGCCAAAAACAGATCCTTTTCAGCAAGGACAAAGAGCTTCATTGACCTACTGGCCTGGGACTCTCTTCAGATGGTGGAAGACCATCATCAGCATGGTGTTCTATGGAAGATCATCATCAGTGTGGTCTTCTATGGAAGACCATCATCAGTGTGGTCTTCTATGGAAGACCATCAGTGTGGTTCTGTTCTTTTCTCTCGTGATTGAAATGACCAATAACAATTCTTACAGGCTTTTTTTAATGGTTAACCACCAGCAGCCCTTTGACTTTACTGAGTTTTCCCATTTTTTTCAACTGCTTTATAGTTATGTATTTGTTTTACATTTGGTTATGTGCCATCTGGAAGCCATATGCGATAAAGCTGAAATACATTTTGTTTCCCTGAAAACAGATACTAAGTTTGGCTATGAAATATATTACTGTGTCTCGTCTCTACAACAAAGCAGACTGTTTATTTATGTTGAATTAAAAGCAAAGTGCCATTGAAACACAAGTCTTTAATGAACAATGTTTACTTTTCATTTCCTGTGGACTTATTAAACTATTTAAGAAAACAAATTTCTTGGCCTTATTTTAATTTTGATCAGTTGTTTTCAGGGGAAAAGTGTAGGATCAATTATCTAGCCATTTTTTTAAAAAAAAAAGCCTATACAATCCTTTTAAATGAATAATATATCCAATTCCTGATCTAATTAAAAGTGAATAATATACAAAGACTATGAATGAAAAACATCCCTTGAAAAAAAAGTTAACAGTGAAGCTCTTGCAGATAAATAAAGAAGGCTTTAAGCAATAGAATACAAGATATTTTTATGGTATCTAAGACAATTGTATTTTTGCTAATACAGAGGTATGCTATTAGTCCCTGATATCTTGTGATTTTGGTAGTGCTGTACCAAAAGTCAGCAAAACTTGTCATCTCTCGTCATCTTATTTACTGAGTACATTTTTTTCAAGCTTTTGGTACTTCTTTTCAAGCTGGGTGGGTTCTACTGATAATCATGACCAAGAAGACAATTTGTAATTGACTATGAACTTAGAACGAGAGGCCTCTAAAGGCTGATTTACAGTTGTCCCGTAATGTCCCATAGCCGTTGCCGCATACCTATGCCACAAAGAGGTTGATGGGTAAGCAGGGGTTGCAGAGGGCTACAGATGAGCAAACACCTTCTGACACAACTATGTGTTGTGTGGAGATGCGCACTCTGTGTGCTGATTGGTTGATCTTACTTCTTGTTCTGTGCTTTGCTGTTTGAGAGCTCTAACCAGTGCTTTTTTTGTAAAAGAAAAAGGTGCCGGAACTCACACATGTCATACAACCCACCTTGCCTACCCTACAAGGTTTCATCCAAAAAGGGTGCCGGAACTCCATTCTGAGTGTTCTATGACAAAAAAGCCCTGGCTCTAACCATAACATTAATTTTAATTTAATTTAATTTTAATTTAATAATATTTATATACCGCCCTTCTCCCTGAGGACTCAGGGCGGTTCACAGGGCAGAATAAAATACTAAATACAAACGTTAAAACAAGATTAAATAATTGCCCATATTAAAACAGTTGGAATCAAGTTCTAAAACACCAAGTTAAAATTAAAACACAAGACTAAAAACCCCACCAATCCCCATCAGGCTAGGCCGGCTTGAACAAACAGAAACGTCTTGAGATCGCGACGAAAGGAGCGAAGATCGGGCGCCATCCGGAGCTCTACCGGTAGCTGATTCCACAGCTCCGGAGCGCCCACAGAGAAGGATCTCCCCCTGGGGACCACCAATCGACATTCTCTGATTAAAATTTGCTGATGTATAAAAAAGCCTATGCAACCATTTCCAAAAGGCAAACACATATATTCTCCGATGTGCAGTGCTGGAGAAGTCTGCTCCCACTCTTCAGACAGCATTTCTTCTGCAGCTCTCTGTTCAGGCATGTGTTATCTGAAATAATCATGAATCCCTCTCCCTATCTGTACTGCTTTAACAATGTCATCTACAATAAACACTCACACATTAGTCCAAGGTAGACCAGACTAAGAAACCAATGCCACATAGGTCAAGTCTACTTTAATGGTAATAACTATAGTAACAGAATCTTGCAAGTCTGAAGATGCTTCCCCCACTGCCTTTATCTAGGTATGAACAAGGGAGGGCATTATTTTCTCACACGTAATTTTCTTGGCCCAGGCTCAAGCCCGTTATCTGACTGTTACCTTCATAATGGCTCTTCCTTTTGTCTTTCAAGGCCATTTTCTCTGCCATCTCTTGAGCAGCAGTGAAGCCACACGTACAACTTTACACACACTGTCTTCCATAGAAGCCAATATAGCAGAAGAGCGCATAGCAACCAGTGCCTTTGGCCTGATACTCAGTGGAAGCTGGTAAGAGTTCTATGTAATGCTGTTATGCTAAGCATTCCAACTAAAGAAAGTGGCCAGAGCCAATATTTTTAAAGCTTTGGCTGATCTGAAAGGCTTTCAGAGGTAATATTTGGATTAGATACTGTGCAAAGAAAGCCTTGCAGTGGCCAGCATGAACTCTTCCTTGCCTTTGTTTCCTCGCCATGAGGAATACTGGAGCACATCTGGTTTCTAATTTCAAAAGGAAAATGCTGGTAGCATATGGCTGAGATTGTGTTGGAGGAAGATTTCTCTTGCATAATACAGCAAAAAAGAATTTGAAGCCCAGAGAACAGATCAGCCATCAGGAGAAAGTGTGGCTTAGCAGGCAACTGAAGTTGAAGGAGGAATAGGTGCAGACTTCAGCAAATCAACCAAAGGTGAGATGAATGGGAAGGCAGAGTCCAGCAAAGACCACAAACTTAGTTATACTTATACCCAATGCAGCTCACTGAACAGTAGTGTTACATGGGCATAGATGGCCTATGCTGTCAGATTTGGACCAGTTGAAGCTTTCAAATACTCTTCAAGGGCAACTCCATGTAGCATGCATTGCAAAAAACAAAAGCAAGATGAACAAGACATGAATTACTGTGAATAGGGCCTCCAGCAAAATAGGTCTTAATTCATCCCCAAATATAAGCCAAAAATGTCAGTCCTGTGCACTCCAATTATACCAAAATGTTATGGACCATGATCCCTGCAGTGCCTGGAGCCATTAAAAAACGGCCTCCAAGCTCCACAGGGGTCATGGCCCATAACATTTTGGTATAAATGGAGTGCGCATGACTAACATTTTTTTAAAAAAATGTCCTCACTACCACAAGAAAATTATGTAGAACTGGGAAACTTTTCAGGTTCACTGCGAGCCAGTATTTTGACATGCATGTGGACAGACAACATTATGACTGTCAGTACCTCTCTAATCCAGACGTGCTTCCTCTAGAATATAATGCCAGAGACCACACCAACAACTATAATATAATGTGGAGGAAAGTTTTGGTTAGTCCGCATACTCATAGGTTGACAATTCAGGATAACTTTGGAATTTGTGAAATGGTATAATTGCTGAATAACCAACTCTATGTATCACCAGCACAGTAATATTCAACAATGTTATATACTGAGTTTCTTAACATTATTTAGGAGAGCTTGTTGTCCATTGGACATATACTGCTGAGCGGCATGTTTGTATAAATTCTAGGCTGATAATTCCATATCATAAATAAGGGGAAAAACTTGAGAAGAGAGTTGTGCTGGGCAGGCTAAACATTTTCAATCACATTAGAATAATGTCATTCCTGTCACTTTTGCTAAATTTTGCTTCTCGATGATTATTGAAAGATAGCACTGACATACTCTAAATCATAAAAGATCTGCAGTGAAGTATGGATTCCATTATACCAAACTCAAGTTGCATTATTAGCATGTTAATGTTCTCTTAGATAGGTGACTTCTAACATCATACATTATAGCATATAACTCTCCACTCTGAGAAAAGAATACCCTTGTCTGGATTTTCTGTCTCCCTGATTCAGCTTCCCAAAAGTTTCATCTGAAATACAATCAAAATATAATGCAATGCATATGAACCCAGCAGAAATTAAGTGCCTCAGAGTGGCAATATTGAAAACCAAATTAGTAGTAGAAACATAAAATAGACTTTAAAGACTATAAAGACATTCCTAGAACAAATTGAGCCCAGTCCTCAGTTCCTCCTGCTGTTTTCCACCTGCACCATCTGGTCCGCTCCTAGGTATTGAGCAGCATTTATGAATGGTTTAAGATAACATTGACAATCTCAGATAGATAGAGGACCAACTGTGGCAACGCTTGCCTTTTATTAGCAGAAGTAGTTCTAGCTAGTCCATTAAGTTGTGTTGATAACAATTAAGGCAACTCAACTACCTGATTACTTTGGGGAAAAAAAGATTTGTTCTTTCAAGTAAAAAGCAGAGAAGAAGATATAGGGTGAACGCTTGATTGGAGAAATAATCTTCAACTGGCCCATGCCAAAAAATTAAACTATCAGGAAATCATGTAATCATGAGCCCTTCAAATCAGTCTGAAAGTATGTATGGTAAAATTCTAAGAGGCAGAACATTCTTCAAATAAATATTTCACAGATTGCCTTCTGGGGGAGCTCTTGGAAGCTCTGTTGCATATTGAAGAATATAAAACTAAGCAATCGTTAAGCACTTTTCTTTCTATCTCGTTTCCCCCCATCCCCTTCTATCCCCTCTTCTGGATATTCATCTCACCACATTGCAATGGAATCCCTTCTAGTGAAATCCAAGAGAGATTGAGACTTTCTGTTGAGTTCCTTGATCAGGAGGAAAGCATTTTTCAGAATGAAATTAACCTTGACATTCTTCACAAAAATCAACATTTAAAATTAGTCATGCATTCTACTGTGGCTAATGTGAACTTTTCACCTCACTTTTCACTTGAATTCCAGCATTACACATCTGATCTGTAGGTTTGTTTCTTCATTGTAATTTCCATAACAAATTATATGGTCATGTTAGGCAAAGGATATCTGGAAATGCTGTCTATGCTCTTGCATGGTATACTTGCCCAGTCTTATCTGTCCATACAATCTTCTTGTCATAAGGCTGGGCAGACACTGTACATTTATACATGGTTAACAAAATGCTGAAATAACCCAATGGCCTGGATGCCCAAGACATGCAGAACTGTCAACTGACCACACCAGTTGGTTTGGCCTGAACCACTGAATCACAAAATGTAACCAAACATATTTTGTCTATCACATAGGATGTGCTAAAGAAGTGGATATTAGTTAGGTGGTACCTTCTCAAAGAGATGCTGTTGAATTGCTGCATTAGTTCTCTAGCTTCAACCTCTCAGCCAGCAAAATACACATTATTTCTGCTACTTCGTAGCCCTAAATTCTAAAATGGGATACCTTACAGACAAACAAACCATGTTGTGTAACTGCAATTTCTTTTTGGTGTCTTAACTCTTATGGTCCATTATAGTAGAACCATCTTGTCTTTTTGCTTAAGTAAAAACAAAGTTGAGAAGCAAAATTACAAGTAGTCCTCACTTAGCAACTGCAATTGGAGTTGGCAGCTCTGTCACTAAGCGACACGATAGCTAAGCAAAACATCACGTGACTACAATGGGCTTACACCTTCACTTTTGCTACTGTTGTTAAGTGAGACATCACTTGACTGTGAGTTGCAATTTTATTACAGGCTACTCCACTGGTTCTATTTGTTGGAAGCCAATTCTGAAGTGCGCAAATGACAATCGCATGACTGATGCAATAGCTGTTAATGCAAGGACTGATCATAAAGTTAACTTTTTTCAGCACTGTTGTAATTTTGAATGGTTGCTAAACAGGGCAGTTGTTAATCAAGGTTGATTTGTATAGTAATTGTTACTGCTTTACAATCTGATCCCCTATGTATGACTTTGTTTAAAGTAATTCCAAAATAATTATTTGCAGCTTGACCAACTCACATTTTACTTTTATTGCTTAATTTGAGAAGAATTTTTTGAAGCTTCCTTTCCTCCAGATGTTGTCAGCTTGTCTATGAAGCATCTCTAAAATGTTGCCTTCTATCTATTGGCATGATAAACTGGCTTGAAAACAGACTTTTACTAGGGTCTGTTAAAACTATAGCCATTGTGTTTAAACTGAAGGTAGCTCATTGGCTGTATAGTAAAGATAATAAAATGTGGTTAAAATAATGGGTCAGATAGAGAAATATTGTCACCAGATTTCTTGTGAAACGGAAGAATATCTAATCAATCCGAAAGCAACTGGGAAGCAGATGGTAGAAGAGAACAGGAATCTCATCTCTTATACCATCAAGATGAAAGGATTAGACATTTAATACAGTTGTATTTCCCAACCTCACTTCCCAAAAGTGATTTATTCTAATCTTCATTTGTTTTTAAAGGAGATACCAGGTTACAACTATAGCAAATTTTAGGCCATTTTAAAAAAATTTTTAGAAATAGTTTATTTAACACCAAATTAAGGTGGTGAAATTAAAGAAAAAGTGGGACAGGGAGCTGGAAGGGATTTTAAAATCCCCAGAAAATTCCCAGGCTCACCAATGAACAAAGAAGTGTAAATTAACAGTGGTTTGGGGATATTTGCTTTGGTTCTTTTTCTCCTGAAATCCCCCAAACAAATAGTTTGAGAAGGAAATGTGAGTTCCTGGGAAAGAGTATTTAGGTTGTTCTTTTTAAAAAAAAAAGAAAATAGAGCCTAGGCTTGTTCAGTGAGGCTCTATCCTGGAATATTGAAGGATAGCTGAAAAAGAAAAAATAGGTATGTCAAAAATAGGTATGTCCCAGGAAGCATGACAAATCTATAAAAGTCTAATTGCAATGGATGACTTCATGGAAAAAGATCCAGAAGGGTGAAACTTTTCAGTAATTGAAATAGGGGAGGAAAAATTGTTGTCTCTCTTGTTCAACTATTCTGAACAGGGAATGTTAATTGACTTTGTATTCCTGGAAATATATAACGTAGGCCAAATGTCCAATGTATAATCCTTGAAAAATTAACTGGTTGTTTATTTAAAAATGAATATTTAACAGGGAATAGCTCTGAGTGCTTGGGTTTTATTCCTTACAATGTGTTGACACTAAATTGCCTTTGATTTCAGAAAGTGCAAGTAGCTTTGTTTTCTTTCATTTGAATTTTATTTATGGCTGTGTTAATATATTGGTGTATAAATTGAATTTCACAGTGTTTATTTTACTGGAACAATATATATGTGTAAATATGCAAAAATGAATATCTCCCAAGAATAACAGCTTTGGAGATTTTTGCATTCTGGCAATGAAGCTTTTTCCGTCAGTTGTATTAATGTAGTTTATTTTATTCCATAAATTAGATTTTGTATGATTACAGAAAAGCAGGGCTTTTTTTCTCATAGAACGCTCAGAACGGAGTTCTGGCACCTTTTTTGGATGGAACCTTGTAGGGTAGGCAAGGCGGGTTGTATGACATGTGTGAGTTCCGGCACCTTTTTCTTTTACAAAAAAAGCACTGCAGAAAAGTGTAATAGTAGTGGTTAAGTTGAGGGGTCCTTGGTGATCTCTGAGCTTGGTTGTTTTTTTGCAGACATTTCATTATCCCAAATAGGTAACATCATTATTGCTAGTAAGGAGTGGGGTTTGCTCTCAGATTCCACTGGCTTGCCCTGTGAGTGTTGTGGGGATGGTCTTAGAGAGTCTTTGGGTGGGCTGTTTACTGTTGGCTTCTTTGGCAGTTTCTTGATTGGGGTATTGTGTCATGGTTCCGACTAATGAAACACTTCAAATGAACTACAGGCATTGTTTATTCTAAAAAGTCTATAATAATGAGAACAAGACGTCGGCACGGCATGGATAGATGCCAGAATCTGAATTCTCCTCCCCTGAACACATTGTATCAAACACAATTCCCTCCCTTAATTTAAATGTCATAAATCACATTCTCCAATTAATTTAACATGCAAAGCTTCACTTCCGTTTTATAGCGCGCCATTCCTTACCTTATTAAAAAACAACCGGGGTAGCATTCTCCTCCCCCCAGCTTCATTTAATTCAAAAGCAAAAACAGTTTAAAGTAAAAGGCTGTCTCTCATATTGTCAAAGCAAAACATCCAATGTTTGCAGCATTAACATCTTGTTTACTTGATTGATGGTGTGTTAATCTTAGAGTTAATTTATGCTCATCTGGGTACTGATTGCTGGTGGAGAGATGCTTAGATATTTTTGTTCCCTTTTTGGCTTGTTGACTGTCTCTTTTGTATAGTATATAGCAGGGGTCCTCAACCCCTGGGCCAGGCCCACTACGGGACCATGGCCTATTCAGAATTGGGCTGCATGAGTGCTTGGCTGGAGTGTGCACACATGTGCAGCTCAACGTGCACAAATGGCAGGCCAGTGGGCACCTGCACACATGTGTGCCAGCCCGCTGGTCATGCAAGTTGAGCTGCATGTGTGCATGCTGCCCTGCCACTTGCGTGGCCCAAATCCCTTCTCTCCCCAGGCTGAGCCGCCAAGCTGAAAAGGTTGGGGACCTCTGATCTATAGACATTGTTTATGTCTATGTGTTTATTGATGGTTAATATGTCAGAGTGCCAAGCTTCAGGAAATTCCATAGCATGTTTGGATTTGGCTTGGTCTAGGTTGGTCACAGTTATGCAAAAAGAGAAGGACTTTTTCTTAGCTTAGCCTTTCTCACAGGCTTGTTGTGATGTAAGCTTCTAACAGAAAAGTGAAATTGAAATCTTGCTGAATAATAATAATAATAATAATAATAATAATAATAATAATAATAATAATAATAATAATAATAATAATAATAATAATAATAATAATGTGCCATGGCATATTTTATGTATCATTTAGCTAGGAGAATAGAATAGAATAGAATAGAATAGAATAGAATAGAATAGAATAGAATAGAATAGAATAGAATAGAATAGAATAGAATAGAATAGAATAGAATAGAATAGAATAGAATAGAATAGAGCTGGAAGGGACCTTGGAGGTCTTCTAATCCAGCCCCCTGCTGAAGCAGGAGAACCTATACCATCTGAGACAAGTGACTGTCCAGTCTCTTCTTAAAAATCTCCAGTGATGGAGTGTCCACAATTTCTGAAGGCAAGCTGTTCCACTGACTAATTGTCCTCACTGTTAGGAAGTTTCTCCTTAATTCCAGGTTGCTTCTCTCTTTGGTTAGTTTCCAACCATTGTTTCTTGTCCTGCCCTCTGGTGGTTTGGAGAATAACCTGACCCCCTCTTCTTTGTGGCAGCCCCTCAAATACTGGAATACTGCAATCATGTCACCCCTATTTATTCTTTTTTTTAGGCTAGCCAAACCCTCAATTTGATGGAAGTGAGGACACAAAGCATCTGAGCTATAGGTTATTAGTTTCAGCATATTCCAGACCATGAAGTTCAGTTAGAGAATGACTGCATGGTTACAGGAAGGAAGGTGAGGAAAAGTTGCTTAAATGGATTATTTGGACTCTAATTTCTAGACGGTGCATTAATTACTCTAAAGTAGGCTTCCTACTGGTGGCTATAGGCTCTTTAACTTTGTCGCGGAACAATTAACAGTCCGACCAGAGGTGGATGGACCGTGGTTCATTTGCATGGTCAATATCAAAGAAAAGAAATCCAAGGCATATTCTGTAGTAAAACTTTTAATGAGAAAACAAAAGACCTAGACTGACCACATTCTCTCATGAGGCAGAAGGAGAAAGAGAAACAGAAACTGAACTTTTTTAGGCCTGCGCACAAAACAGTTTAAAACCAAAACATTGGCTGGAGTCACTATGGTTACAAGATAAGATAAGGTGCAGAGCAGAAAGAAATGTACACTTAGGAATGAGCGAAGCTGGCAAAACTAAAAAAACACGCAGTGACATCCCCTTCTTTTGTCAGCGAAGCAGAAAATCAGATAAGGCACATCTTCTTGCGCAGATACTCGTGTTGGGCTGTAGGAAGTGGTTTGTTCAGCATATCAGCAATTTGGTCATATATAGACACATACTGCAATTTGACAAAACCTTGTTTAACTGCTTGTCTTATATTTTGGTAACGGATGTCAATGTGTCTAGACCTGGAACCTGTAAAGCGATTCTCAGATATATAAACCACAGATTCGTTGTCCTCCATCACAATGATTGGTTGAATCGGAGGTGTCCAGATATCTGTGACTAAGGCATCAAACCACGTTAGAGAATTACATGCATCTGAAACACAAGCATACTCAGCTTCTGTAGAAGAACAAGAAACAAAATTCTGTTTATGCACATGCCAGTAAACAGGACATCCATTCAAAAACATCATATAACCTGAAGTGCTTTTACGTGATTTCTTATCACTTGCCCAATCTGAATCTGCATAACAACATAACTCTGCATAGTCAGTATGTGTGGGTTCTAACAACAACTTCATGTCTTTTGTGTGTTTTAGATATCTCAATAATTTCTTGACACATGTCCAATGAAACTGTTTTGCCTTGCCTACATGTCGTGATAGGAGATTAACACTAAGTACAATGTCGGGTCTAGTCCAACTACTAATATATAGGAGCGACCCAATGACTGAGCGATAAAGTGTTTGATTCTCGAACTCAGGACTCGGTTCATGTGTCAAGTTGTGAAAATCAGTTTGCATGGGTATACTCACAGGTTTAGCATCCTTCATGTTGCAGTGATGCAATAGTTGTTCAATCTTATCTTCCTGTGTAAGACTGAACCCCTTCTGAGTTTTGGTAACTTGAACACCTAAATAAGTGTTAATATGTCCTAAAGACCTCAATGTGAAAAACTGTTGTAAAGCGTTAGCAAAACATTCACTCATCTGCTTATTTGGACCAATATAAACAATATCATCAACATAAACAAGAATTATCTCATACCTATTATCAGATCTTTTTGTAAACATGCATTCATCTGTTTCGGACTTAATAAAGCCCATTGAATTTAGTTTGTCAGAAAGACATAAATACCACATTAAACCAGACTGTTTCAGACCATAAAGACTTTTGTGTAGAAACCAAGTATCCCCTTCTTGCTGTCGGAAACCTGGAGGACCTTTGACATAAATTTCTTCATCAAAATCAGCATGTAGATAAGCTGTTTCAACGTCAAACTGGAAAACTTCTTGGCCAAGGATAGTTGCAGTGGCTAAGGCGATTTTCACACTCTCAGTCCGCACTGTGGGGGAATAGGTATTTGTATAGTCCTCAGGATAACGTTGAGCGAAACCCTGGGCTACAAGTCTGGCCTTATACAACGACTCACCATTTGGCTTCTTTTTAATTCTGTAGACCCATCGAGTGCCAATAACTTTCTTGTTTGCTGGAGGGCTTGCAGGCATAAACACCTGCAGTTTCTTTAGACTGTCCATTTCAGCCTGCATTGCCTCAAACCATTTATCTTGCTCTGATTCAGGAAGATGTTTGATTTGTGTGAACGTCTCAGGAGGAAGTGTAACATTACAGATCAAAGGTAAAGGTGCTTTCGTTACTTGCCACGAATACCGTTTTGGTGGAATTCCCTTTGTGGTCCTCTTGGAACGTCTCGGAACAACCGTCCATTCTTCTTCCGTTTCATCCTCATCTTCATCGCCAGCAGCATTGGCGGCTTGCGGAGACGGAACAGTGGGTTGAGAAGAACTCGTGGAAGGAACATTCGCCTGTGCATCTCGACCATCAGGCTGCGTGGCATCAGCAGCACCATCTCTAGGAAAATAAACTCCAGGATCGTTAGAATGAATCCTGGACCAGTCAGCTTCTTCCTCAAAAATAGCAGATTGTGAAATCACTATTACATGATGAGAGTCAATATATTTGCTCCATTTTGAATTATCATCAATGCCCATAAATCTCATCCTTTTTGCTGCAGGACCCCCTTTCTTTCTTTGGGCTAAAGGAATATTGACCATAGCATAGGAACCAAAAATATGGAGACGTGAGAGGTCAGGCTTGTGTCCATATAACATGAAATAAGGGGTCTGATTTATCACACTACTCCAAGTGCGGTTGATGATATGGTTAGCATATTTGATAGCTTCACCCCAGTATGGAAGACTGAGGTTAGCATCTTCAAGAAGGCAACGCATCATGGTTTGCAGAACTCCATTTCTGCATTCTGCCACTCCATTCTGAGCTGGAGTGTAAGGAGCTGAGGTCTGCTGTAGTATTCCACTCTTACGCATCCAGTCCTGGAAACACTGAGACATGAATTCAGCACCACGATCACTCTGAATTCTGGCAATGCTGACTTCGAATTGGGTATAGACAAGATTGGCAAAGTCTTTAAAGATCTGAAAGGTCTCAGATTTTTCTCTCATAGGAAATACATAACCATATCTAGAGTAATTATCAACAATTGTCAAGAAATATCTTTTACCACCAATTGTTGGTGCAAAAGGACCCACTATGTCAGTGTGTATCAAATAAAAAATGCGTGTTGACAGGCGTGTAGCGTGTTGTGGAATTGCTGCTGCTTTAGATTTGGCTTTCTTGCAGACAGCACAGTCCAAGAACACCTTACACCCCTTTAGATCCAAACCTCTAGCGAACTCTGGCATCTTCTTCAGAACACGGAAACTGGCATGACCCAATCTTCTATGCCACTTATGGATACACCTGGAATGCAAAGGTTTACCTGTTAGTGAATTCTCAACATTAGCATTTTTATTAGGAACCTCAGGCTTGCTGTGAGCAACCTGTGCCTTATTTGTCCTTTTATTGGCTTTAGGAGCCTTTGGAGTAGCAACAGGATCTCTCTCTGGGACATCTCTCACTGGGCCTGTGCTCTCCCTTTTTGGAGCTTGTATACTTGCCTGCTCTTGCGGCTTAGACTTTGGTTTTAAGTAATAAACACCACCAATCAACATGGTTTCAGCAACAATATCTCCATCTTTAACTACATAACTTGCTTTTTCGAGATGGTGTACCTGGAATTTTGATACTCTAGACAAGTGACTCTGACTAAGCAAATTACTACTGGCAGACGGAACGTAGTAAACATCGGGAATGAATGCACCAAGCTCTTCAATGTAGACAGTTCCTTTTCCCATGACCTGAACAGGATGATTTGAAAAAGAATACAGTTCACGAAGTTCAGGTTCAGGCTCATGCATCTCTGTGTAAAGCTCTTTTCTGTAGGTAACATGTAATGCTGCTCCGCTGTCCAAAGTCCAAAGTAGGCGTCTGTCATACTCTGGTTGAGGTTGTGGATCGTTGGTTACAACCAATGTGGCAAGTGGAGCTTGAGGATCCACGCCTGGGACCACAACCACGACCTTGTCGTCCGCCTCTACCTCTGCCTCCTCTGGAATCTGTTCCTCTGGGCTGGTACATGGCGGGCGTTGGAAACCGTTGGGGACAATTCCGGGTGGCATGTCCCACACGATTGCAGATGTAGCATCTTGGCATCCTTGGAATGTAGGCTCTTCCACGGAAGGAACGCCTCGCTGAAGCTTTTGATGCAGGTGGTTCCCTTAAATGTGGCGCAGCTTGCATAAGTGCCTCTTCTTCGGTTAAAATTCTGCATACATGATCCACTGTGCGTTGAGCAATAGGCACTTGATTAATCTTAGAAATAGCATCTTTCCATTCATAATTCAAAGAGTTAATGATAATGCTGATCATTTGAAAGTCATCAATAGGATAGCCTCTTTCACCCAGTTCTTTTCTTATTCCTTTCATTTTAGTTAAGTGTTCTCCAATATGCTCACCAGGTTTTAATCTAGAACCATGGAACTCAGACAAAAGCAAACATGTAGACTCAATGGACGTAGGCCGGTAACATGCCTCTAATTGAGCCCAAATTTGTTGGGCAGTTGCATCTTGTGAAAAAGTGAGCTGCAATTCAGTGTCCATGGACATCAATAATGTTGTGCATGCTCTATTATTCAAGTCCCATATGTCAGGAGGCCATGGCTGGGCAGGAGGATTAAACACCATCACATGGGTACCTTCTCTACGAAGCAAAAGTCCAACTTCACTGACCCATGCCCTGTAATTCTGTCCTGACTGCTTCAGTTTTGAATCACCAGCCAGTGGTACAATAGAGGGTGCCTGTTGAAGAACATGCAATTGGGGTACTGGCTGTGCAGGTTGTGCAATTGGGACTTGGCCTGCAGGAGGCGCTGGTTGTGCAGGCTGTGCAATCCGGACATAACCAGCAGGGGGCACCTGTGGCACCTGTGCCAGAGCCTGCGGCAGTTGCATTGAAGCTGCTACAGGTACTGGTGCTGGGGGTGGCTGTACTTGAGCTGCAATGCCACCCTGGCCAGCAGAAGTTGCTGGTGCTTGAGCTGCTACAGTAAGTTGGCCTGCAGTTAGCACTGGCCTTTGTATTTGAGGAACCAGTGGAGGCTGCACTTGGGGTGAAGGCTTCTGTGCTCCATCTGAGACAGGAACTTTAATAGTAGCAGTATTAATAGGCATTCTAGCTGAAGCTCTCAATGAATGAGGAGGTGTGGCACCTTGAAGCGATGCCTGCTGAAGGGACATCTGTGAAACTGCATTCTGCATTCTTTGAAATGCACCTTGTAAAACAGATTCACATTCAGATGGTGCTATAACATTGGATTCAGGCACCATTGTATCCTCATGTGTCATTTGACACAGAAGGCAGTCAGGCTCCCATTCGTCTGACACAAGATTCCACTGTGGGCGTGCCTCTGTCTTTGAGGAAGAAGGCAAAATGGCGATCCCTTGTGGGTGTGGCTTTGCTTGTGAAGAGGGAGGCAAAATGGCTGATTCTGAAAACTGAATGCCAGCAGAGGCTCTCCCATGCTTTTCATACCATGCTGCACACAACTTTGCGTTTAGCAGATCCTTCTCTAAAATTTCAATTTGTTCATAATAACTTTGCAAAGTCTTCTCATGCACAGTTTGCTCAGGGATTAGAGAATAATGGCTCACCTCCTTCCCTAGTGCAGCCCTAGGTCTAGCACCAAAACTCTCATAATCAGCCTGATCCCCATGAGCAGAAGTTACAACTGGGGGATCAGCATGAGAGTCTGTAGAAACAGAAAATGGTGAAACTGACCTTGGCTCAGAGGCTGCTTCTCCAAGACGTGTAGCCGATGCCAACGGAGTCTGTAAACTTGAAGGAAGATCTCTCTGTGGAACGGCTGCCTCCTCCTCAGCAGAGGGATAACCAGTCTCCTTCTTTCTCCTTTTACTTGGCATATTTTGAGCAATGAATCACAGCCTCCTCAGTGCTGGACTAAACTGCCTGGTTAATTGCCTATCAATAAATCTTGAAAATAAAAATAAACCATCCTCGGGGACCAAATGTCGCAGAACAATTAACAGTCCGACCAGAGGTGGATGGACCGTGGTTCATTTGCATGGTCAATATCAAAGAAAAGAAATCCAAGGCATATTCTGTAGTAAAACTTTTAATGAGAAAACAAAAGACCTAGACTGACCACATTCTCTCATGAGGCAGAAGGAGAAAGAGAAACAGAAACTGAACTTTTTTAGGCCTGCGCACAAAACAGTTTAAAACCAAAACATTGGCTGGAGTCACTATGGTTACAAGATAAGATAAGGTGCAGAGCAGAAAGAAATGTACACTTAAGAATGAGCGAAGCTGGCAAAACTAAAAAAACACGCAGTGACAAACTTTTTGTAGACCATGTTGATTAAGCTTAGCCTATTTGGAATATACTGCACATGTTATTTCATGACAGTTCTCCTGCTGTTATTGGTGCTACAATCTGTCACCCACATATCTCTCACAGAATAACATTTCTGAATGCACCAAATGATGTTATCTTTTAAATAAATGTTTCCTAATATGATTCTGAAGCAAGGAATTACACTGCTGCAAGAGCAATGGCCTGTTCAGATTCACAGCAGTGGAAATGCTTCAAAGAAAGACCATAAGCAGTTCTGCTTCCTTTTAATTTCTTTAAAAAAAACAGAGGATATTTTGGTCTTTCAGAGATAAAAGTGCTTATAAATGGATCTCATTCTGAGATTTTCTCTGACTGCTCAGATTGTGACCAATTAATTCCATTTTTTTGTTTCTCAGGGCAACTAACAGATGAAAAAATAATTTGGGAACTTGTCTAAAAACATTCATATTTTTCTCTGGCAGGATCCCTAGATCATCTTCAAAAACCTAAGCAAGAACTGAGGTAATGAAAAACCAGCAGATAATTCAAGAGGATAGGTCAAAGAATGCTCAAGTAAAGACTGAATTAGTAAAAGGCAATTATATCATTATAGAACAGGCAGGTCAAACTCGTGACTTTTTCCCCATTGCCGGCAATGGGGGGGGCACAGTTTCAGTACAAAGCAACCGGCCCACGGGCAGGCAGTTTGACATGCCTGTCATAGAAGATAGTATTGCCTGGATTATACAGCTAAATACGATTCACACTCTTAACCAAAATAAAATTGGAAAGTCATAAAATAATGCTGAGATCAGGATTTTTTCCATGTTTGGCCTCATAGATAGATATGGTTGCATTCTTATTATGATCCTAATAACAACTTTGTTGTGCAGCAATTAGTGCAATGGGTACTGTAATTTGATCATTTTCTAGTGACTCTTTTTTGGTCATATTTATGTAAGTATGTACCCTCATAGATATCAATACTTAGATATAGATATAGATGATATCCTCTTCATGGATTACTGCCTTGTCGTGGCGAAGGGGCTTGTGTAATTCAATGAAGCTATGAGCTATGCCGTGCAGGGCCACCCAAGATGGGCAGGTCATAGCAGAGAGTTCTGACAAAATGTGATCCACTGGAGAAGGAAATGGCAACCCACTCCAGTATCTTTGCCATGAAAACCCTATGGACAGTACCAAAAGGCAAAACGATATGACGCTGGAAGATGAGCCCCTCAGGTCGGAAGGCATCCAATATGCTACTGGGGAAGAGCAGAGGGCTAGTACTAGTAGCGCCAGAAAAATGAAGCGACTGGGCCAAAGCCGAAAGGACGCTCAGCTGTGGATGTGTCTGGTGGTAAAAGGAAAGTCTGATGCTGTAAAGATTTTTTTCTCCATAGCAACCTGGAATGTAAGATCCATGAATCAAGGAAAGCTGGACGTGGTCAAACAAGAGATGACAAGACTGAACATTGACATCTTAGGTATCAACAAACTAAAATGGACAGGAATGGGTGAATTTAATTCAGATGACCATCAGGTATACTACTGCAGGCAAGAATCCCTCAGAAGAAATGGAGTATCCTTCATAGTCAATAAAAGAGTAGGAAAAGCAATACTGGGATACAATCCTCAAAATGACAGAATGATCTCAGTTCGAATCCAAGGCAAACCATTCAATATCACAGTAGTCCAAGTCTATGCCCCAACCACCAGTGCTGAAGAGGATGAAATTGACCGGTTCTATGAAGCCCTACAGCACCTTATAGAAGTAACACCAAAAAATGATGTCCTTAACATCATGGGGGATTGGAATGCTAAAGTGGGAAGCCAAAAGATAACCGGAATAACAGGCAAGTTTGGCCTTGGAGTACAAAATGAAGCAGGGCACAGGCTGATAGAATTTTGTCAAGAGAATACGATGGTCATAGCAAACACTCTTTTCCAACAACCCAAGAGACGGCTCTACACATGGACGTCACCAGACGGTCAACACAGAAATCAGATTGACTATATGCTCTGCAGCCAAAGATGGAGAAGCTCTATACAGTCAGTAAAAACAAGACCAGGAGCTGACTGTGGCTCAGACCATGAGCTTCTCGTTGCAAAGTTTAGGCTTAAACTGAAGGAAGTAGGGAAAAGCACTAGGCCACTCAAGTATGAATTAAATCATATCCCTGTTGAATATACAGTAGAGGTGACAAATAGATTTAAGGAATTAGATCTGATAGAGTGCCTGAAGAACTGTGGACAGAGGTTTGCAACATTGTACAAGAGGTAGCAACTAAAACCATCCCAAAGAAAAAGAAATGCAAGAAAGCAAAATGGCTGTCTGAGGAAGCTTTGCAAATAGCTGAGGAAAGGAGAGAAGTGAAAGGCAAGGGAGAAAAAGAAAGATACACCCAATTGAATGCAGAATTCCAGAGAATAACTAGAAGAGATAAGAATGCCTTCTTAAATGAACAGTGCAAAGAAATTGAAGAAAACAATAGAATAGGGAGGACCAGAGATCTTTTCAAGAAAATTGGAGAGATGAAGGGAACGTTTCATGCAAAAATGGGCATGATAAAGGACCAAAATGGCAGGGACCTAACAGAGGCAGAAGAGATTAAGAAGAGGTGGAAAAATTACACAGAAGAACTATACAAGAATGAGCTTAACGTCCCTGATAATCACAATGAGGTGGTCACTGACCTCGAGCCAGACATCCTAGAATGTGAAGTGAAGTGGGCCTTAGAAAAGCTGAGCAACAACAAAGCTAGTGGAGGTGACAGTATTCCAGCTGAGCTATTCAAAATCTTAAAAGACGATGCAGTAAAAGTGCTACACTCAATTTGCCAGCAAATTTGGAAAACCCAACAGTGGCCACAGGATTGGAAAAGATCAGTTTACATTCCAATTTCAAAGAAAGGCAGTGCCAAAGAATGTTCAAACTATCGCACCATTGCACTCATTTCACATGATAGTAAAGTTATGCTTAAAATCCTACAAGCTAGACTCCAGCAGTATGTGGATCGAGAACTACCAGAAGTACAGGCAGGATTTCGAAGAGGCAGAGGAACTAGAGATCAAATTGCCAACATACGCTGGATCATGGAGAAAGCTAGGAAGTTCCAGAAAAACATCTACTTCTGCTTCATTGACTATGCTAAAGCCTTTGATTGTGTGGATCATAACAAACTGTGGCAAGTTCTTAAAGAGATGGGAGTACCAGACCATCTTATTTGTCTCTTGAGAAACCTATATGCGGGTCAAGAAGCAACAGTGAGAACTGGACATGGAACCACTGATTGGTTCAAAATTGGGAAAGGAGTCTGGCAAGGCTGTATACTGTCACCCTGCCTATTTAACTTATATGCAGAGCACATCATGAGAAAGGCAGGGCTAGATGAATCAAAAGTTGGAATTAAGATTGCCAGAAGAAATATCAACAACCTAAGATATTTATTTATTTATTTTTATTTTATTGTATTTAAATACTGCCCTTTCCCGAAGGACTCAGGGCGGTTTACAGGGTGATTAAAACAAAAAATACAAAAGTTAAAAAAAAATTAAAAAATTATATCAATCCCTGAACAAATAAAAACCCCAATTAAAATTAAAATTCTCAGCCTGGGCCAGAGAGCTCGAAGAGCCAGGTCTTCAGGTCCCGGCGGAATGAATGGAGGTCGGGGGCAGTCCTAAGCTCCACTGGCAGTTGGTTCCAGAGGGCAGGCACACCCACTGAGAAGGCCCTCCCCCTGGGTGTTATCCGCCGGCAATCTTTTACCGGCGGCACCTTGAGAAGACCCTCCCTGTGGGAGCGCACTGGACAAAGGGAGCTTGATGCCGGCAGCAGGTGTTCCCTCAGAAATCCTGGACCCTCGCCATTTAGGGCTTTATAGGTCATCACCAGCACCTTGAATCTCACCCGGAGGGCTACTGGGAGCCAATGCAGCTCGCGGAGTAGAGGTGTTACATGGGAGTATCGGGAAACCCCCATCACAACTCACGCGGCCGCATTCTGCACCAGCTGAAGCCTCCGAGAGGTCCTCAAGGGCAGCCCCATGTAGAGAGCATTTCAGTTGTCTAAACGGGAGGTCACGAGCGCATGAGTGACTGTGCGTAGGGCATCTCGGTCCAGATAGGGTCGCAACTGGCGCACGAGGCGAACCTGGGCAAAAGCCCCCCTGGTCATGGCTCCTATATGATCTTCAAAGTTGAGCTGGGAGTCAAGGAGGACACCCAAGTTGCGAGCCCTATCAACGGGGGGTAACACCTCACCCCCCATCGTTAAAGGTGGAATGGTGTGGTTAACCCGAGATGCCGATATGCACAGCCACTCAGTCTTGGCAGGATTGAGATGAAGCCTGTTTCTCCCCATCCAGACCTGGACTGCCTCCAGGCAACGGGACATCACGGTGAGGGCATCGCTGGGTTGGTTTGGGGTGGAAAGAAAAAGTTGGGTATCATCAGCGTACTGATGATACCCCACCCCAAAACCACAAATGATCTCACCCAGCGGCATCATATAGATGTTGAACAGGAGGGCCGAGAGAACCGACCCCTGAGGAACTCCACAAACAAGAGGCCTCGGGGTAGATCTCTGCCCTCCCGTCAACACCGACTGCGAGTGGCCCAAAAGATAGGAGGAGAACCACCGTAAAACGGTGCCTCTCACTCCCAACCCCCTGAGACGCCGCAGTAGGATACCATGGTCGATGGTATCGAAAGCCGCTGAGAGATCTAATAGGACCAGGACAGAGGAACAACCCCTGTCCCGAGCCTGCCAGAGATCATTCACCAGCACGACCAATGCCGTCTCCATGCTGTATCTGGGCCTGAAACCCGATTGGGACGGGTCCAGATAATCAGTTTCCTCCAGGAACAGAGGAAGCTGATGCACCACCACACTCTCAACAACCTTCGCCAAAAAGCGAAGGTTGGAGACTGGATGATAGTTATTTAAAACAGCTGGGTCCAGGACAGGCTTTTTGAGGAGGGGTCTCACCACTGCCTCCTTCAAGGTGGCAGGGAAGACACCCTCCTTCAAAGAAGCAGTTATTACTGCCTGGAACCAGCCTTGTGTCCCCTCCCGGGCCGCATAAACCAGCCAGGAGGGGCACGGATCTAACAAACAGGTGGTGGTGCTCAGCCTCCCCATGATCCTGTCCACATCATCAGGATCGAACTCAGTCCAGATAACATGCTCAAGACCGTCCGATTCCTCCACGTCAGACTCTGCCCAGTCAGAGTCCAGACCGGCCCGGATCTGAGCAATTTTGTCCGCCAGATGATGACTAAACTCCTCAGCTCATCCCTGTAAGGGATCCTCCCTCACCTCCTGGTTAAGGAGGGAGCGAGTCACCCTAAACAGGGCGGCCGGGCGATTATCTGCGGACGCGATGAGGGCAGCGAAGTAATTAGACTTCGCCGTCCTCATCGCCGCAAGATAAGACCTTATAAAGGTTCTTAGCTGCAATTGGTCAGATTCGGTTCGGCTGAACCTCCAACCGCTCTCTAGACCCTGTCTCCGACGCTTCGTCTCCTGGAGCTCCACAGAGAACCATGGAGCCCAACGGGATCTGCGCCAGGTCAGAGGTCACAAGGGTACAACACAGTCAAGTGCCCCGGCAGCCGCCCTTTCCCAGGCATCCACGAAGGCATCGACTGGGCTGTGGGTGAGGGCGATGGGTATAGACCCAAGCGCCATCTGGAACCGTTCCGGGTCCATTAGGTGCCTGGGGCGGAACCACCTGGTTGGTTCCGCAGCCCAGCGGCAGGGGGTGGCATAACGGAAGACCAGCCGCAGGAGATGGTGATCTGACCATGACAGGGGAACAATGGTTGGTGAACCCCCTCCCAGATCATCCAACCACTGTCCAGACAGGAACACCAGGTCGAGAGTGTGACCCCCCACGTGAGTCGGGCCCTGAATCACTTGGATCAGGCCCATGGCCATCATGGAAGCCATGAACTCCCGAGCTAACTCAGATGACCCTCCCAGTGAAGGCAAGTTGAAGTCCCCCAGAACTATAAGCCTGGGGAACTCCACCGCCAACCCTGAGAGGGTGTCGAGCAGCTCGGGCAGGGCTGTTGCCACACAGCTGGGTGCCAGGTATGTGAGCAACAAGCCCAACTGAGCCTGAGGGCCACATCTCAGGAGGAGGGACTCACTCCTGGCCATCTAGACAATGGTGGTCTCCCGCGGGCATAAAGTCTCCCGGACAACCACCGCCACCCCACCACCCCTACCCTGAGACCGTGGCTGGTGTAGCACACGGAAACCTGGAGGGCATAACTCGGTCAGAGGAACCCCTCCCTACGAGCCCAACCAAGTCTCCGTGATGCACGCCAGATCCGCACATTCTTCCTCGATCAAGTCCTGAATGAGGGGAGCCTTGTTAACAACAGATCTGGCGTTAAAATAAGCCAGCCTAAGCTCAGGGGCCTGATCACCCTCATCCCTGGGCAAAAGGGTGCTAACCGGAGGGTTGGAGCACGCCACCGCACGCAGACAGCGGGGGCGCGATCCCAGATGTTGATGCGGCCCTCCGTGCAACCACCTGCTGCCATTCCCTATCGTCGTGGGGATTTGAAGCCCCACCCCAACATTCACAGAACCAGCAAACACCTCCCCCAACCCCGTCTCGTCAGGACCCCTAACAGGCCCAGACTGAGCACCGGTTAATAATTCCCTCCCCACCCTACTATCCCTCCCCCTCCCTAACCTTTTAAAATAACCGGCTAAAAATGTATCAGGGGCCTCTTAACGTGTCTCAACACAAGGCCCCTGTCTAAGCCCAGCCACCTCTCAGAGTCCCAACAATTGGGCTCGTCATTAAGGGGAGTGTGGAAACAGGCGGCTGGTCGTGCCCAAGAGGGAGGAACCCCCCTGAGGGCATACAGATCAGCTCCAGAGTAATGGTAATAAACCATGCAACAATAAAATGTCCACATAGGGCAAAGATTACAAATATTTACAATGGGTGGTTCGATGGAATGATGGTATTCAGATGGAATAATATTGAGTCCGGTGGGTATGTCTCTCAATCCACAAGTCCAGCTCAGCTCTCACCTGAGATGGCGATCAGGAAGGAAGCCCCAGCCGTCCTCTCACTCCGGCTGAGGAGTCCAACCTGGGGTGGAGAGAGCAAAGAGTCCCAGGCTAAGCCTACCCCAACTGGTCTCTCACACCAGTGGGGCGGTCGATAACCAATCCAAGACCGTCCTCCTACCACGGTCAGGTCCCAGGCCCAAGCCGGACTGTCAATGGGGAGGTCTTGATTCCAGCCGGGCATTAAAATATGCAGATGATACCACTCTAATGGCAGAAAGTGAAGAAGAACTAAAGAGCCTCTTGTTGTGGGTGAAGAAGGAGAGTGTAAAACTTGGATTGAAACTTGACATTAAGAAAACTAAGATCATGGCATCCAGCCCTCTCAATTCCTGGCAAATAGATGGGGAAGAAATGGAGGTAGTGACAGATTTTATTTTCCTGGGCTCCAAGATCACTGCAGATGGGGACTGTAGCCAAGAAATTAAAAGACGCTTGCTCCTGGGGAGGAAAGCCATGGCAAATCTAGACAACACACTAAAAAGCAGAGACATCACCCTGTCAACAAAAGTGTGTATAGTCAAGTCTATGGTCTTCCCAGTTGCAATGTATGGCAGTGAAAGTTGGACCATAAGAAAGGCTGAGTGCCAAAGAATTGAGGCCTTTGAACTATGGTGCTGGAGAAGACTCCTGCGAGTCCCTTGGACTGCAAGGCGATCAAACCGGTCAGTCCTAGAGGAGATCAACCCTGACTGCTCTTTAGAAGGCCAGATCCTGAAGCTAAAACTCAAATACTTTGGCCACCTAATGAGAAGGAAGGACTCACTGGAGAAGAGCCTAATGCTGGGAAAGATTGAGGGCAATAGAAGAAGGGGACAACAGAAAATGAGGTGGCTGGATAGAGTCACTGAAGCAGTAGGCGTGAGCTTAAATGGACTCCAGAAGATGGTAGAGGACAGGAAGGCCTGGAGGAACATTGTCCATAGGGTTGCGATGGGTCGGACACGACTTCGCAGCTAACAACAACATAGATGATATAGATAGCCTTTGTTCAGAAGCCACAATTAGGACTGGCAACTTGGTTATTAAATGCAGTGGTCACTAAATGAAACCATAACTTCTGGTTAATAACCACAATATAGTTAAGTAAGAATCCATGACTGTTGTTATGATCTTACTTCAGCTTTCCTTTGCTTTATAGACATATCATAAATGTGAGAATTGATTGTAAAGTTACTTTTTTGTAACTGTCATAAATGAGTGATCGCTAAACAAGGAAGTCGCTAAATGAGGATTAGCTGTAAATGTAGATGTAGGTATAGATATAGATAGTGATATAGCTATATTGATGTAGATGAGTTTCCAATTTTTAGGCCAAGATCTTGTTCCATAATGTTACATATACAACTGTTATAGGTAGTCCTTGGGTTACGAACACTCATTCAGTGACTGTTCTAAGCACTGAACAAAGGGAACTTATGACCGTCCTCGGAGTTCCAACTATTGTAGCATCCCTGTGATTGTGTGATTACAATCTGGGCATTTGGAGCCCGATTTGCAATTATGACACTGCAGCAAACTGCAGGCATCATGATTTCCAACATTCGCTATCAGCTTCCTATAAGCAAAGCCAATAGGGAAGATGACAGGAAGTCAAAAGTTGCTTCCATTCTGCAGCTTTTTTGCATCTGCCCATGGCACTCTGCCACAGCACCTGCCTGCACTCTGGATTGCTGTCACTAAGCAATGACATCACACATTATCCCTCCATCACTTAGTTACAAAAATTTCAGGACCAATTACTGTTTTTAACCTGATACTATCCGTAATTCTTTATTTAATTTCTTCAATTGCTTCTCTTGCAATTTTAAACAGTTTGGCAGTTATTTGTTCTGCATTTGATGTTGTCCTATCTGAATGCTGACTTAGTGCCTATTGTCACTCACTTTCTTCTGCAATAGAATCAGTTTCTGAATACATTTCCTCTCCACAGTACATTTGGCATTCTATAATTCTGTTTGTAAAAGATTTTAGTATAGTTCTGCAAATTCCTTGAACCTCATTTGTGCTCTATCAGACATGTTCTGAGATTATTTTTTCCGTATTTCTGTCTTAACTGTACATTTTCTTGTGTTTTTTGGAACTTGACACTGTTTTTTTTCTTCTTGACGTGTTGACATCCTTGATTGAGATGCCTTCCTTTTGTCCTTTCTTGTTTCTGATTGGACATTATTAACGATCAGTCATCTTTCAGACTTTTCATGCCTCAAAGTTGTTTCATTCTTCATTTTTCCTCGTCTATCATGATAGCTTGTTCTGAAAACAACTTGGTTTTTTATCGTTGAAATTTTGTGAAAACATTTTTTTTACTTTAGCTTTCATAATGTCTGTTAAGCCTATTGTATCTTTTCTAACATTGATTTTATGTTCAATTGTACAAATTTCAGGTCATTTACCTTTGGCTTACCTTCTGTCTTCAGGTGTTTTTTTTAATCCCATTTATATCCCGCCCTTCTCCGAAGACTCAGGGCAGCTTACAATTTAAAGCACAAACCAATGTGATTAGCAATAGCCTTCATTCTATGTATATGCCTGCTTATTAGGGCTTTTGGGGGGCCCCAAGCGGCATTATTACAAAGTCAGCTTAATTGCCCCCAACAATCTGGGTCCTCATTTTACCTACCTCGGAAGGATGGAAGGCTGAGTCAACCTTGAGCCTGGTGGGATGCGAACCTGCACTAATTGCAGGCAGCTGGTGTTACTTAAGGAGGCATTCGCCCACTGCTCCACCAGGTTTACTGAGTTCAACCCATCTATTTGACACCAGTGATTCTTGATCTGTTTCACAATCATTTCCCTATAACTTTTCTCTCAAGATCAAGTGGAGCTACTGAGGATTTCCCCCAGAGAGATTATTAGGTTTAAAATCTATTCCAAACTAATAAATAAAATATTTTCAGTCATGATAGGGAGAAAATATATGCCTTGGTAATTGTGTTGGAAAACAAACACCCCAAAGTTTCTTTGGATACCTGGTTCCTAAGCAGATGAGATATATATCTTGAATCCTATAACCCAGGATGACTTGGTTAGGATAGTTGGACAGGAACACCCTGTGCTTGAAGTATAAAGTGATTTTTTGGACAGGGCAAGCCACCAGAATATAAACTGGGAGCAATAGCATTGATGATGTTACCTAGTTTGGATAATGAAACATCTGCATGAAAAGAGTGAAGCTCAGAGAGCACCAAGGACCCCTGATTCATTTGTTTTGGTTGTTTTTCCCCCCTGAAAAATGCAATTGGCAATATATTTTATTAACTGAAATATTCAATCTTCTAATTTATGAGTTTGTTACCCTTTTAATTTTTATTAAACTGCCTTAAGCACATTTAATAGCTGCAGTAGAGTTTTGTTTTTGTTTTTTTAAAAACTCAAACAAGTCTGGAAGGGGATAGAACTCTTGCCTTGGAAAATTGCTCTAAAACAGACGTGTCAAACACAAGGCCTGGGGGCCAGATCCGGCCCGCAAAGTGGTTTCATGTGGCCCGCGAAGCCATCCTGGAAACAGTGAGGGAACGGCCCCCATTGCCTTGGCCCTGGCCCAGAGACCCTCCTTCTGCCAGAGACCCTCAGATCTGTCCCACTCCTGCCCAGGCCCCCATAGGCACCCTTGATGCGAACGTTGTAGAGCTGGCCATGCCCACCCAGTAGGCCATACGCACTCTAGTCACGCCCACCCAGTAGGCCACACCCACCCTGGCCACACCCACCCGGTCCCCTGAGGGCAACCGCAATGCTGATGCGGCCCTCAATGAAATTGAGTTTGACACCCCTGCTCTAAAATAAACTAAGCGATAGTTTTTAATCACAGGGAAGGGAAATAAGGCAGGAGCCCTAGTGGTTAAGGTATCAGGCTAGAAAGTGGGACACCGTGAGTTCAAGTCCCACCTTAGCCATGAAATCTGGTTGGCTGACTCTCAGCCCAACCCACCTCACATGGTTGCTGTGGGGAAAATAGGAGGAAGAAAAAACTGTGTTGGATATATTCATTGTCTTGAATTACTTGTAAAAATAACAAAGGTGGGATACAAATCAATAAGTAAAATAAATTACAGGACAAGGTTGATTCAAGGTGAATAATACTGTAATGCAGGGCTGCTGGCTGAGAAAAATGGAAAATGCAACATAAGATCTGTGAAGAACTAGGTTTGAAGAGCACCTGTGGTCTAAGATGTCAGAAGAGAATCAGGGTATCAGTACTTTTATAATAATCACCAAGCAGATTATGGAATGAGAGATCCTTATGTACGGAAAGTACAATTTGCAACCATTCATTTAGTGGCCATTCAAAGTTACAAGGGTTTCATTTACAACCAGTCCTCACATATATGACTGTTGCAGCATCCCTACAGTGCCTGATCAAAATTTGGGTGCTTGGCAAATGGCATGTGCAGCATGACGCTTGCAGCATCCTATGAGTTACTTGATCGCCATTGGCAACCTTCCCAGCCAGCATCTGAGAAACAGCAGTGATTTGCTTAACAGCTGTGAGGGGGAAAATAAGTCATAAAATTGAATGCAACTCAGTTAACAATGGCTTTGTTTAGCAATGGAAATCCTGTTCCCAGTTGGGGCCCCTAAGTCAAGGACCACCTCTAAACCATATATTTTGAAACAGTAATAAGTTGACAAAACAAAAGAAAGAAAAATACCCATATAAAACCTCCAAGATGTGTAAAAGCCTATATCTAAGCAGAGCGAATGATCAAAGCAAGCCTTGTTGCTGATTTGTTTTGTTTTGTTTTAAAATTAGATATATCGTGGAAAGTGAGTAACAGTGGAAAATGTGTTGAAATGATGCATTCTTGGTAAACAGATACAGGAGAAGAAAAAACATGTGCTTTCAAGAGAAGAATCCAAAACATAAGGGCATTGGAAACAACCCATGCTCAATGTTGTAGACATTGCTGTATTCCTGTGGGAATTTCCCACTGGAGAAAATGCTGCATTTCTGAGGAGTCTATGACTATTTGGAGACCTCTGTAGCACAGAGTTCTACAGAAGAGAAATGCCTCATATCTCTAATTTTTTTTATTTCAAAGAAAAGGCATCATTACTACAAGGGTTTTTGACTAAACTGAGCCCTTTTAACAGAAATCAGAAATAACTCGGCTATTGACTTTATGTGCATGCTTTATTTAGCAGAATTTGTTCATCATCCATATTTATTTATTTATTAAATGTCTACCCCGTCCACCTCACCTAGCTAACTTTGATATTATTTGATATGCAGAGAATACGGTACAATGCTAAGGGAATAAAATGAAGAAATGAAGTTTCAAAGTATATTGAAGGGGGCAAAAAAGGAAATTCAGACTAAATATGAACAGCCAGAGAGATGCTCATTAAACTATTCGTTTTTGTTCGCAATAGCTAGCCAACTTTGGTCAATCTAGACAAAGTGAAGCAGGATCAGAGCTAGTTAGTATTTGAGTTATTGACCTGATTGGAAAGATTCAGAAACATTGCAAAGGAAGGAAGGGACCAGCCTCTTATGTAAACTGCTGCCAGGAGAACAACACAGATAGTTCCACTGAGTCACCAAGAGTCAAGCGAGACTAAGTTGCCTTATTCATATTAATTTGAAATTTTTGCTGGTCTTTTTCTGCCCAAGCAGTCAAATTTGAGAAAATGAATGAATCGTATTGGAAAAGGTACAACATTTGGGAAAATTTACAAATGCAGATAAAACATACCACATACAGTGCCTTATATGCTATATTTTAAAGTTATTTTTAATAAACTTTGGAAGGCAATTCAAACATTGCTCTTTTTGAAGTGTTTGTGCTGGTACATTTGTAAAAACACTCAAGTTTGACTTTGTCTGTAGAAGCCCAGTTCCTGTTTTAAGGAGAAATAACTAGATAAAATGATCCTATTGCAAAGTATGGAGGATGTTTGAATGCCTATTAAATAACAAACCACATAATATAGTCAAATTCCTTGTGCAGTTTCTATTGGAAGAGCAGCTGGGTTTCAAGAACTTAGCTTCAGAAAAAAACAAATATATTAAATTAAGTCAAAAACCTAACTTGGAGGAGGAAGAGGATCAAGCTGAGAATTGTCTGAATTTCATTTTTTTGTTTGAAATGTGGAAAAAGGGAAGCAGGCCAATAAAAGGTGGAATTTTATTAAGGAAGTTTTAAGGGAAGGGGAGGCTTCAGCTGGTGCAGAATGCAGCCGCACGAGTTGTGATGGGGGTTTCCCGATACTCCCATGTAACACCTCTACTCCGCGAGCTGCATTGGCTTCCAGTTGCCCTCCGGGTGAGATTCAAGTTGCTGGTAATGACCTATAAAGCCCTAAATGGCTTGGGTCCGGGATATCTGAGGGAACACCTGCTGCCAGCATCAAGTTCCCTTCGTCCAGTGCGCTCCCACAGGGAGGGTCTTCTCAGGGTGCCGCCGGTAAAAGATTGCCGGCGGGTAACACCCAGGGGGAGGGCCTTCTCAGTGGGTGCGCCTGCTCTCTGGAACCAGCTGCCCGTGGAGCTTAGGACTGCCCCCGATCTCCGTTCATTCTGCCGGGACCTGAAGACCTGGCTCTTTGAGCTCTCTGGCCCAGGCTGAGAATTTTAATTTTAATTTTAATTGGGGTTTTTTACTTTTTCAGGGACTGTTGTAATTTTTTTAATCATTTTTAACTTTTGTATTTCTTGTTTTAATTACCCTGTAAACCGCCCTGAGTCCTTCGGGAAAGGGCGGTATACAAATCTAATTAAATAAATAAATAAATAAAATAAATAAAATATAAACTAAAAACATTATTGGTAGGATCTAAGTCACTTAAATTTAAAGGTTTTTTTAAGCCTAACATCACTACTTTTTTTAACTTTGTGTGTTATTTCCAATTGCAAAGAAAAAAGAATGAAACTGACAGATAAAATTGAAGTTATGGAAAATAGTGTAACATTAGTGAAACAAAGTTTGCATTCATTTGCAATTCATGCATTTGGGTCAAAATAAAAGGGGGAAACATCACATTGCCATAGGTGTATACTATAGGCCATCCAACCAAACAGAGGAAATAGGTGAACCTTTTGCTAGTCAGCTAACTAAGGGATGTAGGGAGCACTTCACAATAGTGATGTGGGGACTTTAACTACCCTTATATCACCTGGGAGACAAACTTTGCACCAAGTGGAAGATCAAACAGATTCCTGACAAACCTAGCAGACAACTTTGTCACTCAAAAAGTAGAGAAGGGAACTAGGGAATTAGCCATTTTGGATCTAATTCTCACTAACAGAGATGAAATGATAGAAGGTGTTGAAACCACAGGAACCTTGGGAGGAAGTGATCATGCAATATTGGAATTCAACATTATGGAAGCACAAGCAATAGAATACAGTCAAACTAGAGTCTTGAACTTTAAGATAGCTAATTTCAATAAACTTAGAGAAGGCTTGGGAAGGATTCCATGGATGAGAATCCTCAAGGGGAAAACAACTCAAGAAGCTTGGGAAATTTTGAAAAGTGAGATAATAAAAGCCCAGTCTGGCACAATACCAACAAAGAGGACAAATAACAGCTCTCAAAAGAAACCAGCATGGCTGCATAAAAAACTCTGACAAATTGAAAGATAAAAGGTACAAGTATAGAAAGGGGAAAGAGGGGCACATAATTAAGTCAGAACATCAACAAATAGCCCGAGCCTGCAAAGATGAAGTGAGGAAAGCTAAGGCTCATAATGAACTAAGGCTTGCGACCAAAGTCAAAAATAACAAAAAAAGCTTCTTTCAACATGTAAAAAACAAGAAAAAAGTGAAGGAAATATTTGGTCCATTACTGGGTGAAAGTGGCAAGAAGGTGACAAGCAACAGGGAGAAAGCAGAGCTATTTAACTCGTTTTTTGCATCTGTCTTTACACAAAGGGAAAAAACAGACCAACCTATCAAAAATAATGCCATAAAAAACAGAATAGAAACGCAAGTCAAGATAGGCAAGAAAATGGTAAGTGAGCATCTGTCCAGCCTAAGGTAAAGGTAAAGGTTCCCCCGCACATGTGTGCTAGTCTTTTCCAACTCTAGGGGCCGGTGCTCATCTCTGTTTCAAAGCCGAAGAGCCAGCGCTTGTCCAAGGACGTCTCCGTGGTCATGTGGCCGGCATGACTAGATGCCAAAGGCGCACGGAACGCTGTTACCTTCCTACCATAGTGGTCCCTATTTTTCTACTTGCATTTTTACATGCTTTCGAATCACCAGGACCAGATGGTTTTCAAGAAACTGGCAGATGTGATCTCAGAACCACTGAACTATATTTTTCAAAGATCCTGGAGCACTGGGGAACTACCAGAGGACTGGAAGGGAGCTGATGTAGTTCCCATATTCAAAAAAGGGAAAAAATGGATCCAGGAAATTACAGATCTATCAGCCTGACCTCAATACCTGGGAAGATTCTGGAAAAGATAATCAAACAATGAATCAGCGAGCACCTAGAGGCAAACAAAAACATTACTAAAAGCCAACATGGTTTGTCAAAAACATATCATGCCAGACAAATCTTATTGCATTCTTTGACAAGTGACAAAATTAGTGGATCAGAGGAATGCTGTAGATATAATTTACTTGGACTTCAGTAAGGCATTTGATAAAGTAGATCACAACCTACTACTTGATAAGATAGAAAAATGTGGGTTAGACAGCACCATCACCAGATGGATTCGTAGCTGGCTGACCAGCCGTACTCAGCATGTGGTCCTCAATGGAACCGCATCTACATGGAGGGAAGTGTGTAGTGGGGTGCCCCAGGGCTGTGTTCTGGGCCCAGTGCTCTTCAACATCTTCATCAATGATTTGGATGAGGGGATAGATGGGGAACACATCAAACTTGCAGACGACACCAAGCTGGAAGGAATAGCCAATACTCCAGAAGATAGGCTTAAGATACAGGAAGATCTGGACAGACCTGAACACTGGGCGTTATCTAACAAAATGAAATTCAATGGTGAAAAAAGTAAGGTTCTACATTTAGGCAAGAAAAACCAAATGTACAGGTATAGTATAGGGGGTACCTTGCTCGATAGTAGTAATTGTGAGAGGGATCTCAGAGTCCTAGTGGACAATCACTTAAATATGAGCCAGCAGTGTGCTGCAGCTGCCAAAAAAGCCAACACAGTGCTAGGCTGCATTAACAGAGGGATAGAATCAAGATCAAGTCGACTCCCCTCCGCCCCGTGCGTTCCCACAGAGAGGGCCTCCTCAGGGTGCCTCCAGTCAGAGAATGTCGACTGGTGGCCCCCAGGGGGAGGGCCTTCTCTGTGGGCGCTCCGGCTTTGTGGAATCAGCTGCCGGTTGAGCTCCGGATGGCACCGGATCTCCGCTCCTTCCGGCGCGGGTTAAAGACCCATTTATTTGAACAAGCTGGCCTGGCCTGATGGGGAATTACTTAGGGTTTTAATATTTATATATATATTTTATTGTTTTTATTGTGGGCAATAATTTAATTCTTTTTTAACTTTTGTACTTTTGTAGTTTTAAGATATGCCCTGTTCACCGCCCTGAGTCCTTCGGGAGAAGGGCGGTATAAAAATTTAATTAAATAAATAAATAAATAAATCAAGTGAAGTATTAATACCACTTTACAATGCTTTGGTAAGGCCACACCTGGAATACTGCATCCAGTTTTGGTCACCATGATGTAAAAAAGATGTTGAGACTCTAGAAAGAGTACAGAGAAGAGCAACAAAGATGATTGGGGGACTGGAGGCTAAAACATATAAGGAACAGCTGCTGGAATTGGTATGTCTAGTTTAATGAAGAGAAGGACGAGGGGGAACATGATAGCAGTGTTCCAATATCTCAGGGGCTGCCACAAAGAAGAGGGAGTCAAGCTATTTTCCAAAGCACCTGGAAGGCAGGACAAGAAGCAACGGATGGAACCTAGTCAAGGAGAGAAGCAACCTAGAACTAAGGAGAAACTACCTGACGGTTAGAACAATTAACCAGTGGAACAACCTGCCTCCAGAAGCGGTTTAATGCTCCAACACTGGATGTTTTTAAGAAAAGACTGGACAGCCATTTGCCTGAAATGGTATAGGGTTTCCTGCCTGAGCAGGGGGTTGGGCTAGATGACCTTCAAGGTCCCTTCCAACATTATTATTATTATTATTATTATTATTATTATTATTATTATTATTATTATTATTATTATTATTATTATTATTATTATTGTTATTGTTGTTGTTGTTGTTGTTGTTATTGTTGTTGTTGTTGTTGTTAAAGAAAATATAGGTCAGTGTCAGCTGAGGGAACAAATCACAAAGACAATATCAGCAACAAAATTCAGAGATATAAGAGCAAAAGAAAACTTTCTCTGAAGATCTTTTAAAGTATCTGTATTTCATCCATTGCAATATGAGTACCTCAGCCATTTTGTACACTGTATATTCCAAGTTTATTTGTATTATGCCCTTTAACAACTGATAAAAACTATTTCCGAAGCATTCTCATCTGCTCCTATGGAACCGGTCCAGTGGCCAACGTTAATAAGCTTCCATCATGAAAACTTTTCTGTTTTCTTTCTGTTAATTAGGTAAAGGAAAAATTTCCACAAACATTGTGTTTAAAATAGGACTGTGAGAATTCTGTGATCAACTTATCCTACAAGTTTAAGGAAGAAACGTAGTATGGGTTTGTCCTTTCTCTGCCATTCTTAGAAAATGCCTGTTTTACAGAACTTCCTCTTTTGATGCTGGCTTTCCCTGTGGCATAAACTCCCATCTTCCAAAGTAGTATCATGAAATAAATAATGCTGCAGGCATAAAGGAGGAAGCATTTCAGCCCCAGCATCGGTCTTGGAATGTCAGAGTACATGAGCAATGTGTATGAGACAGAAGCAGGAGCTTCAAACTGGATAGCAGATGGTGTAGTTTCTAGAAGAACATGGCAGTGGGTGTCTTGCTTGGGTACCAGAGGCCTGACTTACACGTATAATAATGTGCGAGCAGAATATTATGTCGTTTGAGCTCCCTTTGGTCTTTGAAGCAATCCAGATGGAACGATTGGATGTATTTCATAATTTGCCATTTTCTTTTTGTTATGAGAATGTCATCATTTTACTAGAAGGATCCCTTATTATTACATTACATTAGGTATCGGCTAATGTAAAGGGACGCGGTGGCTCAGTGGGTTAGGATGCTGAGCTTGTCAATCAGAAGATCGACAGTTTGGCGGGTCAAATCCCGAGTGCCGCGTAGCAGAGTGAGCGCCTGTTACTTGTCCCAGCTTCTGCCAACCTAGCAGTTCGAAAGCACATAAAAATGCGAGTAGAAAAATAGGGACCACTTCGGTGGGAAGGTAACAGCGTTCTGTGCGCCTTTGGCGTCTAGTCATCCCGGCCACATGACCACGGAGACATCCTCGGACAAGTGCTGGCTCTTTGGCTTTGAAACAGAGATGAGCACCGGCCCCTAGAGTCAGAAACGACCAGCACGCATGTGCAGGGGAACCTTTACCTTTACCTTAATGTAATATCCATCCTAACTATGAAAAGAATGCCATTCCTTTGCATGTCCTGAGTAATAAATAATATGAAAATGTCCAGTTGCAGTTGTTCTGGGGGAAAAAACCCAATTTAAGTAAGACCCCAAAGCATTAGGAGATAGATGCAACAAAGTACCTTTTATTGGCATGCATATGACTGGGCTCCTTGGCAAAGGAACACAGAATAATCACAAGGTTACAGCTTTTATATACCCTCTGAGTATATAACACATTGGATATAAAAGAACAATTTATAACATGACCTTTACTTTGGGAATATAGGATCTGATAACAGCTCGGGGTGGCCTTACTATGAGCTGACTTGGCAGGGCTACTATTCTGCTTCCCTAAGGAGGCTTCAAGCCTGCCCTTCCTACTGTCACTTAAGCACCTTCCAACAAAAACCATGGTCTATCTCTCTCTCTATATATATAGACCCGTATATCGATTCTCTTTACATTACAGAAAACAACGTGGTGGTGCAGTGGTCAAAATGCAGTACTGTAGGCTACTTCTGCTGATTGCTGGCTGACAACAGTTTGGCAGTTTGAATCTCAGCGGCTCAGGATTGACTCAGCCGTCCATCTTTCTGAGGTTGGTAAAATGAGGACCCAGATTGATGGGGTCAATATGCTGACTCTGTAAACCAGTTAGAGGGGGCTGTAAAGCACTGTGAAGAAGTATATAAGTCTAAGTGCTATTGCTATTCATCTTCATTCCAGGGTCATCAGTTTGTCTGCTTTGTCCATTATCAAAATCAGACGGCACTCTGGATTTTGGGGATAGAATACAACCCTCAAATGTCAATGTGTGGCTGATTCATTTTTTACTATGTTGAACTTCCCCATGTTCATGCTTCTTATGTCCCAGGTTCCTAACTTAATTTTATTATTTCAATTTTGGATTCCCCTCCCTCTCCAGATGCCAACGTCAGCAACTAGATATCCAGAAAGTTTTATTCTACCCACATCATAAACAGAATTATTACTGTACTCTACGACATTCCATCATTAATAATCTAAAGATCCTCAGTAGTATATGGAGTATCAGCTGAGCAACCCATCATCTGCCATGATATTCTCAAAGATTGTATTTTGTCTATCCATGTGACTTTCTTGGTAAAATACCACTGTCTTCTCTTGCACAGTATGAACTGATGACTTTGCCATTATCACTAAAGTGACCATCTGCCTCTAACATCTTCCTGCATCACTGCTGTCCAGAATACAGTAGATTCCTGGATAGTTGGGATGACTTTGCCCCTTTGACCCATAGCTGGCATTTTTTTGCTCATCCTTCTTGGGAACACTCATCATCACCAGAAGAAGGCAGCAAAGCAGGACTTTGGGGGGAGGGGGATGAAGACTGGTAAAGCATAAAATTAAGAATTGTAACAGTATTTTACTGGTAAAGCATAAAAATTAAGAATTGTAACCAGTATTTTCTAACAGGCATGCAGGAATTTTGAATTACTTCTAGTGTGATACTGTTGTCCAACTAAGACTGATGTTTCTGTACTGCTGTGCATTTCATTTGCCCTCGCTGATAAAGTAGAAAGGATAGGACAAAATGGCACAGCAGGCCTCCCACCAGCTCGATTCCACCCACCACTAGCAATGTCAGTAAATAACAAGCTCCTACATTAGAGAAGCAGGGGACACACTATTTCGCCTACTTGGTGAGATCAGGGAGAGAAAACAAGCTAAAGGACTCTTCCCCAGCCTGTGGAATAACATCTCCTCATATATAAAAATAAGTTTGGACAGGATTGACCAAATCTTGTGACAACAAATAAGCTCTCTCTCTCTCTCTGTCTCTGTCTCTCTCTCTCTCTCTCTCTCTCTCTCTCTCTGTGTGTGTGTGTGTGTGTGTGTGTGTGTTTATGTGTGTATATATGAGAGAGAGTGCTTACATTTGTTGTATTTGTTGCAATTAGAGGTCAAAACAATGAACACATTGAATTGAATTGAATATAGATCTAGATCCAAAATTGCAGCAATTTAATATATGAGTCATTTTCACCATTTATCATTGCCACTTCATACAGGCATTATTTTTAAAAGGAGTTATGGAACTAGATTGCTACAGGATAAAAACTCCCAAAGGCTGTGGATTTGCTTTCAAGCGTTGGAAGCACAGGAAGACGTTGTTGCAGATTCTCTACCAATTCATTTTCAAAATCCAGGTTCTTTTGTATGGTTACCAGATAAATGCAGAATGCCACTGGTATTGAAATGCCCTACAAGGCGTAGCAATCCCGTTTTCATGAATGCCTGGAGACATTTGAAAGAGCTAAGTGCTTGCTGTATTTCTCTACAAACTGGACTGCAATTTAACTGTGGTGAGTTAATGCTGCATTTGATTTGCCCTTTTAGCCATTCAGAGAATTCTACTGTATGATTGTTTTCCTTCTGTTCCCAGCAGTGCTGTGGTCTGGAGAAGCCACCCAATGTACACTTTACTCTGCAGCTGACTCAGGCGATGACAGCTTGCTTAGAAGCTGGTCAGAGACTTTGGAAAGGAGCTCCAGTAACCTGCTGAGTAGCTGGCTTATGGCCACGATATTACGGTGAAGTCAGCTCTGCCTTGATTGAAGCTCCTGTTAGCAATAGCCATTTCCTCACTTTGGGGGGGTGGGGTGGATAGGGAAAGGGGATGGCAAAGCCCACTCTGGATCAGGCAGCGCCACCGACCTTGCCAGCCTGAGCCAGTTCAGGTTTATATTTGATAATTACTTTCAGATTTCAGTTTTTGTTACCAATGGAAGGAGTGATTGAATTGTGCCGCATGTTTTTCTTTGTGCCGTTCAAATGTTATCTAGCAATCTAATTTGGGTGGTGACCCTGGTCAAAGCCGCTCAGACAATAATGGCTAGGAAGGGTGGTTTCTTAACTCACAATGTCTATTGCTCTTTGGGAAAGGCCCTAGACAGAATCACAGAGCCCTCTGGTGTGCTAATCACTCTCACAAAGAAGAAGAAAGTTCCCTGCTGTGTTGCCACCCAGGCAGAGGGGCTGCCAGCAGGCATGGAGCATAAGAACAACTGGTTCTCGTGAACTGGACCAAGCCAGCCAGGTGCCACCTCTGGACAAAAGGCAACAACCCAAGGGTGCTTCTCCAAATATGGGTGATATACCTACATTTGATTTAACAGGTATGAATCAGCCATTGGGCTTAGTCAATGGTTTAATCTAGCCAATTGTGGATTATTCATGAGCCCTGATTATAAGTGCATCAGCCATAACCTGTTCTAATTTTTATTAGCCTCTGTAAATTACTGGAATGAAGGCACTTCAACAAGACAGGTCAGTGGCCTTGTATAAGACCAATCCCTGTCTCTCCCAGACCTTTGGATATGGCCTCTTTGCTCCTTTGGCCATAAGCCATTTAACTTTGTTTTTTTTTTATTCTGCTTCCTTCAAAAACTCTTCATTAAAATATTTATAATGAAGAGTTTGAATACAAGAAGGTAGGAAGAGCCATGCTGAATCAGACCCAGTGATTTACTTTAGAGATCAGCTAAATGCTTCTAGGACAGTTATTCTCAACCTTCACCATTGTAAGATGCCCCGAATTCAATGCCCAGAATACCACAGCCAGCATTGGGGATTTCTGGGAGCTGAAATCCACATATCCAAAAATGGCTTAGGTTGAGACAAACTGCTCTAAGAAGCCCTTTAATGGGGCATGAGCACAATAGCCCATTTTTACTGTTGTTCCTCAGCCATGGGATTTCAGAACCATCATGCCTGGTTTTCTAGGGTCCCTTTCTTTGGATCTGCAATAAAGATACAGATGGTAAACCAAAACCTTGAACTGTGGCCTTCACTGAAATGAATTTCTTCCCAGATTTCTATTTCTATATGCTTCTAAGAATTGTATGTGAGGGTGTGTGGGAATCTCTTTGGGAGACAGGAGGAAGACATTCAGCCTAAGCAGCAGTCTAGCTCAGTCTGCAGGTGGGGGATAAGCTTGGGAATTGTTTCAGAAGGGACTCTTCTTGGTTTTCAGGGGACTGACTGCTTTCAGGTGCAATTCAAGGAATTGGTATACATCTTTAAAGCCCTTCATGGCGTGTGTCCAGGGACTGTCTCATCCCATTGGGATTGGCCCACCCAAGGATACCTGCAGAGGAGGCATGCTCCAGGCCCCATCAGCCAGGGAATTCCAGCTTGCAAGGCCCAAGAGAAGGGCCTTCTCAGCCATTGCACCTGCCCTCTGAAACATCTTGCCCTCTGGAGTGAGGTCCACTCCTAACCTCCTGACCTTCCATAAGAGCTTAAAGACCTGGCTGAGTCAATTGGTTTGGGGTGCCAAAGGAGGGGCTTCCTGTTGAAGGTAGTTGACAGATTAACATTAGATCCCACCTCCCTCCCTGCTCATCCTACTCCTTCCCTCCTCATCTTATTAGCCATTGTATTTTTATTTTTGTATTTGTATATTTTTGTAGCATTTCATTTATATAGTTTTATCTTTTAATATTGTAAGCAGTCCAGAGTTACCCTGGGGTAAGAGGGGTGGCCCATAAACTTGATGAATAAATGAATAAATACATACACAAATAAATAAAAATAAATAAAAGGAGAGGAAGGGAGAAACATTTTCAGTTTTGCAAGTTTCTGTTTAACGTGATAAATAAATTAATGTATAAAATAAATAACGACCCAGCTTCTTGTTTGGACTATCTTGAGCAGCTAACATTGCATTTGGCAGTAATAGTTGATAGGGAGATATTGTTGTCACAGAAGTGTGACACACAAAATGGCTTTGCACATGTGCTGCATAGAATGAATATGGCTTGCTTGGTTTTGGCTTAGCAGATTGTAGAAAACCAGCTATTCTGGTCTGCAACATGAGAGCCCAGTCAATTGTGCGGATTTTTCCGCACCTCTGATCGCAACATGTGTGGACGCAGCCATATTTTCAAATAACAGCAGTGCTTGCAATTTGCTAATATTGTCTGCTGAAATGCATCGTCTTATTTACGCACCAGCCATCAAATGTCAAAGATATATTTCTTATTTACTAGCTGACTTGCTATATTATTTTAAATTACATATCAGTCAACTGTTGACAGGCATATCCTGCTTTAATTCCAGTGCTGAAACTCCAGCAGAATCTGATCCCTGATGCTTTCGAGCATTTTAACATTAGTTTCCTACAAACTTAAATGTCCTCTGTAAGATAACTTTTGAAATGTTGGGGAAAATAATGCACAATCTCGCACTCAGCCATGACTTTTAGAGGTGACTTTAGGCAATCTGCTCTCACAGCCTGCAGGTTTGTAAATAAGATGTCTGGAATTGGAATGGCAGAAATGTCTTCTTGACCAAAGAGCCGTCAATGGATTGATGGTTTATTTTCTTTCCAAGCAAAGGTCAAAAGCCAGTGATAGCTAAACATGCCCCTTGTTTGTATTTTTGGCTGAGTGTTGTTTTTTGTCAGCTTGCACTTGTGAGTTCCACACAGTCCATCCATCATGTTGACAAAGAGATTTTTGCAAATTCCAAGCACATTTGATTATTGATTAATGGAAATTAATCCCAGAATACACAAACAAGTAGGTAGTGATAATATTTGTGATGCCAGCGAGGTTTCTTTTTTCATGTTGTGACCTCTTCATTTATTTCACTCCAGGCTGTTGGTTATCTTGGAAGCTAGTTGGGTATAGAAGCCTGAGAAATGCAATGGAAAATTCAGACAAAGTGTGTTAGGGGAACGATGAAGATAACTTTTAAGTTCCTAGAAGGGTGTTATTTTGTTTGAGAGGTGACTTAGTAGGATGAGTTTATGAACATAAGCAGAATATTTGACTGGAAAAAATGAATTGCAGTTTGACACCCCTTTTTTACAAAGTCAGCTTATTGCCCCCAACAATCTGGGTCCTCATTTTACTGATCTCAGAAAGATGGAAGGCTGAGTCAACCTTGAGCCGGTCATGATCGCAGGAATCAAACTCCTGGCAGTAAGCAGAGTTAGCCTGAAATACTGCATTCTAACCACTGTGCCACTATGACTCATAATATAGTTATCTTGAACGTTGAATATGGATGTAGCCTGTCAATAAATACTAACAGACATTCATTATAGCTGAGTATATCCATTAAGTAATGTACAGTGATTGACTTCTAACTAACCAACATCATATGGAGAGGGAGGAGGGGAGAGGTTGTGTATGTTGTCACTTAACAGGAGATTAATTTAGATAACAAAACACCAGGTGAGAGACTGACAGAAGAACAATGCATGGAGACCTTTCTTCTCATTTCAGACTCATTATTTTGTGGTCAAAGCAAGTCATTCAGTAGGTGCAAAGAGATGATGCCATCTCCATCACATCAACCTGCTACTCTCACACATGAATGCATATTGCATCTGTATTTGACTTAATCATGCATCACTAATACAAATAGAAGGATAAAAAGATGGTCTATTGGGGGGACTAATAAAGTTCAAACTCAATCTGGAGACACCTCATCTGAAAGCACCAGAGTAGGGAATTAATGAAATTTGTACTAAGGCTATAGTGATTCCTCTCAATCTCTGTCTCTCTGTCTCTCTGTCTCTCTGTCTCTCTCTGTCTCTCTCTGTCTCTCTCTGTCTCTCTCTCTCTCTCTCTCTCTCTCTCTCTTTGTATTCCTGCTTCTCAATTAATCATCCCAAATTTGAGAAATTCATATGAAAAGAACTATACCATGCATAACCCTCCAACTGTGTATTTTAATTACATTTTTTCCCTCCAGAGAACATATTCAACATAACAATCAAGAAATTCTATTTTTTCTCTCCATGAGTTTTGTGTTACTTTTGCTACTTCAGTGGGAAGCACATCTGTCAAAACAGGTCCTGGCTTATTTTGCCTTCTCTCCAGTCTCCCACCTTAGTTCCTGTCTGGATGAAGGAAAACACGACCCTGATTATTCAAAAAGCTAGGCAACAGTGTTATGCTTGGGTTTACAGAGCAGTAGCAGCCAAAGCACCACAGCAGTTTCAGCAGCTGCTAATTCAAAGAGTCCATTTTGGTGAATTAATTGCAGGACTCCTGACCTATCATGGGAGAGGAAACAGCCCACTTCTTTTACCCCTAAGACACATTTGGAATGGATGCCAATGGATTGACGTTGATATACATTTGCTAATATTTGTGCCTAGCTCACAGGACAGAGAGTGTATCTGCTTCCAAGATGCATTTAGAGAGTCATAATGGTGGGATTAAGTGTTTTAGCAAAACACAATGAGTTCCAGAGAAACATTTAAAGTCTATTTTTGAAAACTATATAGTGGTTTTATGGAAAGCAAAGTGTAGCCTGATACCACAGGAGGCATTAAAATGATTTGGAGGGCTGTCAGTTGGCTTATAGGCAATGAAAAAGAACCTGTGTTAAGCCTACAGCTGTTCTGAAGCAGACAGGAAACTTTACAAGCTGCAATTTATCTAAAATTGGTCCATCTGGGAGTAGTTTAAATATAGGCCTATGATCCTGAATATGTGGCATCTCAGGCCACCAATGTAAACATTGGTGGCCCAAATCTATGCTGTCCTTGGCATAATCTCACAAACTGCAACAAGCCTTTACTTCTAATCTCTGGGGGAAGTGAATGGTTCCAGGTGGGGGAAGAAGGATGAGAGCAAAGACAGTGACACAAAGTGGAGCAGAATCAAGATAGGAACCCCAGGGACATGGCAATCTGTAGCTAAAGAAAGGGTCCCCACTCTGGAAGAATAGTTAGGATGCTGGATTAGGTCGGGAGAGATTCTGCTTGAGATCTGTTTCTAGCCATGAAGCAATTACACTCTCACAGTTATTGTTAAGGGGAAAAAATGGCACAAGGAGTATCGGGGTGTCTGAGTACAGAGTTGAAAACATCAAGGTGGCAGCTTCAGTCATGCAATTGAAGCCCCACTTCTTTTTTACATGCACCAAGTGTGCAGGACACACACAGAGACAATTGGTTGAGGCTATAATTCAGAAATGTCAAAGACAAGGCCCGGGGGCCAGATCCGGCCCGTAAAGTGGTTTCATGCGGCCCGCAAAGCCATCCTGGAAACAGTGAGGGAATGGCCCCCACTGCCTTGGCCCTGGCCCAGGGACCCTCCTTCTGCCAGAGACCCTCAGATCTGTCCCACTCCTGCCCAGGCCCCCATAGGCACCCTTGATGCGAACGATGTAGAGCTGGCCATGCCCACCCAGTAGGCCATACGCACTTTAGCCACGCCCACCCAGGCCACACCCACCCGGCCCCCTGAGGGCAACCGCAATGGTGATGCGGCCCTCAATGAAATTGAGTTTGACACCCCTGCTATAATTGTACAGTTGCAGCTGCCTCCTTAAAATTTTTGGCACTCCAATTATCCAATTGGTCCCACAGAAGATGTTAGCATGTAGCTGATTTGGCTAATTCTCCCCCTCCCCCCCCAAAAAAATCAGACCTGGTTAATTGATTTGGCTAATTCACAAGCCCCCTCAAGGATAGTCCTTGAACACCAGGGAATCCCAGGCTTTAGCACCAATGAGGAAAGCCAGGACATCCCAGAGGGTGGCAGTGGAAAACCACTTTTAGATTGTTGCCAAGAAAATAACATGAATGTCCCACTGGAATCACCAGCAACTGGAGAGGTAACTTTGGAGAACTATTTTGGTTAGGGGGTAGAGGAAAATGCTCTGTCAGGAACATTCAAAGCACCTCTGTGCAGTCATGTACAGTTTTAAATGGATATCAATTCCCAGTGCTTTTTTGTAAAAGAAAAAGGTGCCGGAACTCACACATGTCATACAACCCGCCTTGCCTACCCTACAAGGTTCCATCCAAAAAGGTGCCGGAACTCCGTTCTGAGCGTTCTATGAGAAAAAAAGCCCTGTCAATTCCTATCTGTCACTTTGTTGATGTGTCTTTAGGCTAATAGTAGGTTTTTTAAAAGTCAGCTGCTGCTTTCTTTAGTTAACACCCCCCCAATTTGTTTACAAAACACAGAAAACAAGATAGACCAGTTCTCATTATTAAAAGTAGTCATCCACTGCGAAACAAAAGGCAAGGCATGACCAAAGAGCAAGAGGCAGAACCTGAACATTTAAAATGTGGCAAAAATGATACAAATTGGCCTTTGCAAATCCTCTCTAGCTGAATGTTAGTCTCCCAGGGAAGTAGACTGCAATCTAGTTGTCATAAAGCAAGACCAGGGAATTTTTCTAAATTAGGCAACAACTCAGTTCCTGAGGAAAAAAAAAGGGGGGGGCAAGGCAGGTCAGGAGGCAAGGCTGTTGGGACTCATACATGTAGAAATGGCTACCCATCACGAGCCATCTGCAAATGGCAGAGCATCTTCTGTCTCCGGTGCATTGTGGCTGACATTGCCAGGCATCTGGGGGTGGGGGGAAGAAGTGCTGTATCCCTTGGCTCTTTTGTGTTGTTGTCCACTGTGTCCTGCTGAAGGTAGAGAGAAGAAATGTCCTCTCCTGTCCTGGGAGAAAAAAAGAAAGAAAAACAACTGGCTCTCATCAACTGGATCAAGTCAGTTAGGTGCCACCCCTGGACAAAAGGCAACAGCCCAAAGGTGCTTCTGCAAATATGGTAATATACATACATTTGACTTAACACGTATGAATCAGTCATTGTGCTTAGTCAATTGTTTAATCTAGCCAATTGTGGATTATTCACAAACCATGGTTAAACAAATCATGGCATAGTCCAATTTGTGAATCAGCCATATTCTGTTTTTACTTTTTATTAGCCCATGTAACTTCTATCAAACCAGGTCTGTTCACATGAAAATCTATAAACTAAAGTGCATTGTGATGGAGAAGGCAGAAAAAGCAAGCTCATTATTCAATAGTATTTGACCTTAGCTTGATTGACCCATTAGCTGAGAACATGGGCATCTGGTACAGGTCATAGTGACAATGCATTCATCATAATCTCATTGCACAAATGCCCAAAACAATATAATGTGCATCAGCAGTAGAACTGACTTGCAAAAATTACATCATTTGCATTATCTGTGCGATGACAGCCTGATGAAAATGTCTGGCTGGGGAATTCTGGGAGTCAAAGTCCACACATCTTAAAGATGCCAAGTTTGAAAAAACACTGCTCTAAAACATCAGAAATTATTAACAAGCAATGATGATTGGGTTCATGCCACATACTAAGCCAAAACCAAGTAAACTACATTTTTTAGGTATAGTATATAGGAATTCAGCATGGGTCAGAGAACTGATCATATGCTGCCTTCTCTTTATCTGCTTATAGTTAATTATGCCACGATGTTAAATGATGCATTTAGATGGGAAATCTTTATTGCATATACATAGAATGAAGGCTACTGCTAAGCTTGTAAGCCGCCCTGAGTCTTCGGAGAAGGGCGGGATATAAATGGAATTAAAATAAATTGCTTGCTTTTGCGCCCCTCAACCTCTTTCTTTGATTCTGTTGTTTTTCAGCCACTTGTATTTATTTTGCCAAAGTATGAAGAATTATTATTATTGTTAACTTAATAATGGACAAGTATTTTGCATTGGAACTGGAGGATTATTATTACCATTTATGGCATTCTGGACATTTTTATTTAACCACTGAGGCAGTCTCTTGGAATGACCTGTGCCCTATCTCATCCATGACCCACACTTTATCTGTGCTTCTATTATAATGGTTTTAAATAACAGCCAAAGTTGTTGAAAGCATTTAACTTCACTGACTAAGCCCCTCACTTTTTGAAAAATCCCTTCTAAAATTAAATGTGACTGCACTTTCCAGCCAATTTGTGGGCTCAAGTTTAAGGAGAGTTTAATTCTGTTGGGATGGCTATTCCCATGTGATTTGGCAATTAACGTATGGGAATCGTTCCACATGAAATCATGAGATACCTCTGCTCGTGACTGTGCGGAGGAGCTACAGATCCATGGCAGAGCAAATGTTTTGCAGGAAGAAAGTGGCAGGTTTATTTAAACATCTCCAGTTAAAGCATAATCTGTGATCTTTCAATCTTGTCAACTCTGACACATATCAGCCCTGACACAAACCAGAGTTTGTACAAACCAGCATGGCCAGAGTTGAGGTACATATCTAGGTTTGCACATTACTCACCTCTGCAAAACAGCAGCTCATGATGGGAATGCTCTCTCTAAAACAGTGAAGAACAGTTTCCAGCTGATAAAGCGATGGCAAACTAGTCAGAAATTTTGCAAGATAGCATATGTTCTTTAGTATGGTATGGTCAATCATTACTTTACTTAGATATTTTGCCTAAGTCCTTTGTCATGATTTGAGAGTGTCTTTGTCAAATTGTATTAATGTTAGGTTAGCTATAATTACATAGCATCAAGTGATCATGATACAGTACGCTTTACATATACTCCTAATCCATAAATCATAGTTTACAAATCATATCAGCTGGAATCACACATATGGCATAAAGCCATAACCAAACAAAAAATCATTATGCCTAGGATAAGCAGGTTTCCAAGAGTAAAAATTGGAACATATTAATCATTACAGGATAAATATGCATGCTATTAAGTTGTCCTGGTATGTAATACCACCTGTCTTTGAGTACCTAATTATATAGGCACTGAAAGTTTGCCATTTTGACATTGATGCTTCCAGGTTTAGCTCAGGCACACATTCCGTTTTATGTCTCTTTTTATGTGACTTCTTGTGTTACATTTTGTGAATGTATTATTTTCCTTCATCTCTATAGGCTTGTGATCAATTCCTTCATTAGTCTGGAGGTTATGAAACATTTTAATTGCCTCCCCAAAGAATTGTTCTTAAACCAAAAACTACAATGGCCAGCTTTATTCCATAAACTATTTTAAATGTGGCCCCCTCTGGGGTTTCACCCCCCTCCCAAATCTGTTTCTCTTCACCCCTCTCTCATCTCAACATCTTCCACTTCCTAATATAGATTCATATTCAGCACACACAACTTTTATCCACTAGGGAGAAGAGATACATCTGCTTTTATTGAACAATTTTTACAAAGCTTCCTTCTAGTAAAAGGTAACGTTTATGGAAATCCCTGGTGATTTCATAGACCATAAACCAAGAGGGCTGTTTTGGGCAGCAATGTAGAGCTGGTTTACTAGTGTACACTCTTGGGATTTTCTGATAGCCTCCCCTCCACCTATTTTATAGGTCTGACCTTGCTTAGCTTCCAAACTTAATAATTGGCAGCAGCAACTCTCCTCATTGTATTCTTTTTTCCTCCTTAACCTCTCTCCAAATCATCTTTCTTTCAACACACTTGTAGACCAGAATGCTGGTTTCATACTGATGGAAAGCATGTGCGCTTATGGAATTAACCCCCCCCACCCACACAATTCTTGAACAAGCTGACTTCCTCCTTGTCCTAGATCGCAGTATTCTGAATATAGAATTGTCTCTATTCATCTTCTTAGTTGAGTTTCCAGTTGATGAACAGTTTTGGCATTTTAAAATCATTTATAATGATTATAGCTGCATAGTTATCCAGCATTATTTCTTCGCTTTTTCTGGGATTGTACTGAGATGCTCATGTACAAAAAAATAAAATAAAAAAAAGAGACAGAGAGAGAGCTACCCTTTATGCAGTTACTTTTGACATAGCCTTTCTGAAACCAGTAGGAAAATGCTCAGAGGTAAACATGATCTTATTGAGCTATAACATGTGTACTGAATTAGCAACTGGGTAATGAATTCAAGGAAAAGCCATGGAGGGGTGGGGTGGGAACCAACCTTGTGTTGTTTAATACAGTGGTACCGATGGGACAATTTGATTAAATTATGTTCCACAGAAAGAATGGGCCAATGGAACAGGCTATTATATTTTCTGTCCAAGTTGTTTCTATAACAATCCTTGGGCTCATTTGTTCTGAACAGCTGCTTTTGCATCATTAAATATTTAATACAACTTTTGGGCAGAATGAAGAAAAAGGTTCACAGCCAAGAGTGAGTTTAGACTGTCTTTCTTCTGAAGAAAATTTTGCCTTTATATTGAATGCTTTTTTATTATTCCTTTCAACGATGATTTCAATTTAAATCATTTATTTCAAATAGAGAATCCATTTCAAATGTGACTGTCAGTAGTACTGGAAACCTGTAATTTCCTTTTATCTCCTATAGCGGTGATGGTTTGCGGGATGTTATTTTATGCTGTCTTGCTATGGATAAGGGGCTTTCTTGCTTTCTTGCTATGGGGCTTTCAAACATCTTGTTAGGCTCATTCATTAGCACCAGGGCTGCATGTCAAAATGGAGGGCACAAAATGGAGGACACAGTGCAGATGTCATTATTGAACTCCTATCCTTTTGTATGTGCATGTACAAAAGGGGCTGTACTTTGATAGTGACTTCATGCTTGTCATCCTCCAGATTTTTGACATCCTCCAATAGTTCAGACAAGTTATTAATTTAATTTTAATTTATACAATGTAGGCACTGCCCAATTGACTTTAAGAGGTATACAATAAAATCAGAGAGAATAGAAAATATAATACAATAATGATTTAAAAAAAAAAGAAATAAGAAAGGAATAAAGAACAAGAATAAGAACTGATCCAACTCCAATTGTCCCAGTCCAATGCCTGGGAGAACAGCCAGTCTTCAAGTCTTCCTGTAATGCCATCAGATGGAAAGTCTTAGGGAGAACCTCATTTCTCCCCAAGACAGAGTCCTAACAGACAATATTGTTTAGTGTTCCAACCCTATCAGCTCATACCTTTCAAAAGAAAGGCAGTCCTCAAATAACTAGGCCCTATGCCATTTAAGGCTTTATAGGGAGTTATAATTACAAGTAAATTGTATCACACCTGGAACACACAGTGCAACTCATGAAGCATAGACATATTGAGATATGCCTATCATTGCCCATGCTGCTGCATTCTGATTAGGTGAACCTTCTGAGTGGTCTTCAAGAGCACATTGAAACAGTTGAGCCATGAGGTGAATAGGGCCTGAGCGAGTGTCTAAAGGGCCTTCTCATCTATGAAAGGAAACAATCAGTGCAACAGATAAAGCTGTGCCAAGTTTTTCCAGGCAACAGCTGCTACATGCTTATTGAGCAGGAGATGTTGGTCCAAGAAGAACTCCAGATTGTAAACTACTCTCCAATGGGAAAGTGTGACTCCATCCAAAGTTGAAGATGGAATAAAACAGATCTAGGTGTCCTTAACATTCACTCTTGATAGGATTAAATCAGAGCCAGTTCCTCCATCAAATCTTTATAGCCTCCAGGCATTGAGACAGAATCCAACAGCCTCACTTGGCTGGCTTGGGGTTGAAGGATAACATTAGCATTTTGATGATACTGAACACCAAGCTAGCAGATGATTTCACCCAGCAATTTTATAGAGATGTTGAATAAAAGGAGAGAGGGAATCAAGCTTTGTGGTTTTCCACAAAGGAGGTATTCCTAGGGAACAACCTTTCCAGCTCCAACTGGATTGGCTCCCAAGGAATGGAACCGCTGTAGAACAGTGTCCCCATCCTGAACCCCACCCCCTCAAGCTGGTTGAGAAGGAGACCATGGCTGACAGTGCTGAAAGTCACTAAGAGATGTACCATTTCCATCATGGCTTCATTATACATCAGACATGTAAAACTCGCAACGTCACATGATGTGCAACATATCGGAGTTTTTTCACCATTGCCGGCAATGGGGTGAGCATGGTTTTCTGGTGACACATCTGGCCCGTGGGCCGGCAGCTTGACACTCCTGCTATAGATCATTTACAAGCATACCAAGGCTGTTTCTATACTAGGTTCCACCTTGAAACTTAACTGTGTGGTCTAGTCCATCTTGTCTGAGACATTTATAGCACCAGAGTTTGCCAGAATTTCAAACAAAATTTTTTCCCCTAAATCTTTCCCTCTCTTTTTCCTCCTGTGGATATCCCAGACAGGGAACTGGGAACCATTGAGGAACTATGCAGTTTGTCCCAGATCTGCAACTAGACAATACTTAATAAGATTTAGAGCCCCTCAATTTTTGCTTTGAGGAAGTAGCCTTTCCTGGGTAACAACAGAGTGTTATTATTTGGAATGAAATATTTGGGACTTGATAGTTGGTTGCATTTCCAAGAAAATGATATGTATGCTGACAAGAATTTTCTAATTGGAATGCCTAGTTGTGGGGCTGGAAGCAAATACATCAAATGTAATGTGACTGAATTTTGTTCAGGCAAGCATTCCTTAAAATGTTAAATAGAAGCATTCACACAAATGTTATGCATGACTGAAATTCAAATCCTTTGGGAGAAGAAAAGATATGGAAGGATGCCAAACTATTAGATTCAAAGCTTTACTATAAGATATGCTACAGATAGTTTCCCATTATATTCTCATGTCATGAATCATTATGAATAACACTTACCATTAAAACAACACAAGACAGGTAATTTACATTACAAAGAAGTAGTTTCATATCATGGGGTAGGAATTTAAAATAGTTTAGTGGCTTTATATTATTTGTCATATATATCAACAAGTAAATAGCTATCAAAACAAGTTTAGTTTCCCTTTTTTAATGTTCTTTTGCTGGTGCAAAATAATGTGGACTCAAATGTAGGACTGACAACCAACAATCAAGGCTCTCTGCAACATTTATTGTTAATAGTGCACACTGCAGGAATTTCCTCCAGAGAATAGTGGAATTCCTGCAGACAAATGATACACTCATTGTGTGTGTGTGTAGGTGCCAATCAAACACATTCCCATATTTTGTGTTTGCTAATCTATTCCTACTCCTCCTAAGAGGAGTATTTTGTTTACAATAATGGGAAAGAGTAAGGGAGCACTATAGATTTAAAACATGAGGATATTAGCTAATTGTTTTGCTGATCATTCCACGTGACATCATATGTACTAGAATCTTATTGTTTATTAATTTTATGTTGATTCTTTTAATGTGCATAGAGTTGTTATGATTCAAGGAAGAAGCTTTATGGAAAGGCACATGGGCCTTCAGAGCACCTTGAGCAACGCAAGGTATGTATACATTGTTTGCTGGTTTTTAAACGGTCCTGTGGTGGTATAAACTCTACAGGGGCAAGTGTCAAAGGATAGAATGACAGCATCCCAATAAAGGAGGCACAATCACATCCTATCCTATTATTCCATAGAACTTTTCCAAAGGATCCTAAAATTGATTTAAAGCAGGGGTCTTCAAACTTGGCCCTTTTATAACTTGTGGACTTCAACTCCCAGAATTCCTCAGCCAGGCATGCTGGCTGAGGAATTCTGGGAGTTGAAGTCCAAAAGTCATAAAAGGGCCAAGTTTGAAGACCCCTGATTTAAAGTATATGGAAAAATGCTTCCTAATCTGGTGTAAAGAGAAGCTTTCTTTCAGAGATTTAGATTCCAGGATGTAAGTACTACAGTTAACTTGAACTGAGCTCTGCAGTACAAACACAGCCTTTCTAGAATAGCGTTCATGGCCCTTTGAATAGGATTATGAAATCTGGGTTGCAAACATTGGACATGAGATGTTTGCAAAAAGGAACAGACATTTGTTCAGCCTCCTTCTGCTCTTCCTCCTTCCCCCTCCCCTTACTGAAGTCTCTAGGTTATGCTCTTTCCAAAAGTTAGGCTCTGATATTTCACTCAGTGTGGATTGTGCCTTTGGTTTTTAGGGTACAAGTTTCATCTACAGTAGTTGTTTCTTAACTGGCCATTTGTTGTTGTTGCACAGTCCCTAAGTCATGTTTGGCTCTCTGCGCCCCCCCTGTACCATACATACAAGCCCCTTCCCCATCCTCTACTGCAGGGGTGTCAAACTCGCAATGTCACATGACATGTTGCGACATATCGTAAATTTTTTCCCATTGCCAGCAATGGGTTGGGTGCGGTTTCGGCATGACGCATCTGGCCCGCGGGCCGGCAGTTTGACATCCCTGTTCTACTGTTTCCCAGAATTTGCCCAAATTCATGTTCATTACTTCAAGGACAGTATCTAACCATCTCATCCTCTGCCGTTCTCTACTCCTTTTGCCTTCAATCTTCCCAATATCAGGGTCTTTTCCAAGGACACCTCTCTTCTCATTAGGTGGCTGAAGTATTTGAGCTTCAGCTTTAGTATCTATCCTTCCAAGGACCAGTCAGGATTGATTTTCTTTAGGATGACTGGCCATCCCCTAGGAATAATTATGCTTTTCCTGTTTCCACAGCAAGATTAAATCCTTAATAGGTAATATCATCTGGGTCATAAAGAGGAATTAAACCATTTTAATTTTCATGTTTTTAATAGTTTCGGCTGGCATGGAAAACAGCTCACAGGAAAAACCTATTATGGAAATTATTTATTTTTGCACCTAGCTAAATTTAATTATCTTCTGCTTTCCCTTTCCTACATCCTTCCCAAAGATCTCGCTGGCATTATGAAATGAAAATACTTCATGATCGGAACATTTGGCCTTTTTTCTTGTGTGTATGCCTGGTGGTTGTACAAAATATTTGTAACTGACCTTTGATTCTTGAAAATTCTTGAAGCAGCTAATAAATGTAGGCTTGGGCAAATCAGTGAAGTGTAGTACACGAGTACATTACACATGTTCATATGTCATACACATGATTTTTTTCCTAATATATTTCTTTTGGAGGAAAAACCTGCTCGTAAAAAGGTGCATGCAGTATTTGGTATATTTTTTTTTAGGGATAAAACTGCATTGTAAAAGCGAGAAAAGCATCAATGACACCACTGAACCTATTCTGGCTCACAAATAATTTCAGGCTATAAGTTGCATTTGCTGAATTAATCCTAATGTAGAACAGGTGGGATCAGACTGCTTTTAGTATCTCCTCTGTTCCCATCACTGAAAATTATCTCAGCAACCATGACGCAGAATGGTTATCTTGGTGATATCTATGGGGTTCTGTTAAAACGCTGGCTCTGAAAAACCATTTGTGTGTAAATCCTTGGTTTTGCAAAACAAGAAACAGTTTCTGATATTTTAAGGGTGAGGCAGATGTATCATCGGAGCTATTTTATTCTGTTTATGTTCTTGCTGAAGATAAATTGATGTGATAGATTGCATTTCCCTGGTTATTAAGGAAACGGGTTTTGAGAGATATGGAAATGGAAGAATTTTGCAAAAAAATTAAGTTTAAAAGGTTCTTGGCACTTGTTTTCAAATAAAAGAAAGGACTGTGCTGTGTAGCATGAACATACATCTATTTCTCCCTTTTTCCTTCTCTGCAATAAACAGTGGGGCTTGTTTTGCTGAACTTTTTAAAAATAATTTTAGATATTTGCATATATTGTTGTGGAGAAAATAGGAGGGGGAATGTATGCTGCCTCATTTGTAAAAGTAATAAAGGAAGGATACAAAGAAATAAATTAATAAAATGTAGGAATTAAGAACTGGGACTAAGTGTAAAGGAACAGAAAAATGCATTTCAACAACCTGGAAATACCGTAGTCTTATCCTAAACCTGCTTGCAGCAGCCTGAATTTTGTCCTACTGAAAAAGAGAACATTTTTTTTTAAAAAAAAAATCCTTGTAGCACTTTAATAGCTTATTCTGTTCATTTGTCAGTTTCACTGATTCAGGTGACCTTGTGTCATGATCTGGCGTACAGGTAGCACTGAAGTCTGCAGCTAGAATTGATTACAATAGAGATAGAAGATGTTGGGTTAGAAATGGATTTGGTTGTCCTTTTGGCTTGAGAAGGAAGATGAACAAATATTCTGATGGAAGGAAGCAGCAAGCCACGGATATGTCCTTGAAAACAGCAGAAAAGTCCAAGTCACTCTGAAGGAGATTTTACTTTTAAAATAATGTTCATCGAGCCATTGTAATTCCTTATTATTTCTTGCCATTAATTCAATCAAATAATTGTTTAATCTGACTTTTTTTAAAAAAGAATAAAAATATATCATTTCAGATGCATCTTTGGGATACATAATTTTGTTTATATTTTAGTGCGCAACTTACATATATGTTACTGATATTTTTTCTATACTGCTATTCTAATTTGGATTCATCACTGAAGTATTTCTCATTCACACATGTTAAGACAAGTTTCTCAGTAGATGCTGCTCTTTCATGAACATTTCTAGTAAAAAAAACAGCGGAGACCAGTAAATTCTATTTGCAGATACTATCTATGCCACAGTGGATTCCATTTCCATGGTGTGTGATATTTTCTGCTTGCTTTATTTCTTTGACATCTCTTCAACTGGCAATGTGTTTTTTTCCTGCTATATTCTTTGCTTTTGTCTCATCTGCAGCCCATGACATGAAACTGTTTCATGTCATTTGGATGGATTTGGATGGATGGATTTGTAGATGGATGACAAACCGTACTCATCGAATAGTCCTCAATGGTACTACATCCACGTGGAGAGAAGTAAGCAATGGCGTACCACAAGGTTCTGTCTTAGGCCCAGTATTCTCCAATATCTTCATTAATGACTTAGATGAGGGAATAGAAGGGGAACTCATCAAATTTGCAGATGCCACTAAACTGGCAGGAATAGCTAACACCTCAGAAGACAAGCTCAGGATCCAAAAAGATCTTGACAAACTTGCACAATGGGCCCTATTGAACAAAATGAGTTTTAATGTGGAGAAAAGCAAAGTTTTACATTTGGGCAGGAAAAATCAAAGATATAAGTACAGATAAGGTGAGACCTGGCTCAAAAACAGTAACTATGAGAGGGACCTTGGAGTCCTAGTGGACAATCATTTGACTATGAGCCAGCAGTGTGCAGCAGCTGCCAAAAAAGGTAATACAATCCTGGGTTGTATAAATGGGGGCATAGAATCAAAATCTCTTGAAGTATTAGTACCGCTTTATAAAACCCTAGTAAGACCACACCTGGAATACTGCAGCCAATTGTGGTCACCATACTACAAAAAAGATGTTGAGACCTTGGAAAAAGTTCAGAGAAGAGCAGCTAAGATGATCAAAGGCTTAGAAACTAAAACTTCGGAAGAACGGCTGCAGGACTTGGGTTTGGCTAGTCTAAAGAAAAAAAGAAATACGGGTGACATTATAGCAGTATTCCAGTATCTGACACAAAGGAGAGGGTGTTAAATTATTCTCCAAAGCATCAGAGGGCAGCACAAGATACAATGGTTGTTTCAATCAAAGAGAGAAGCAACCTGGAATTAAGGAGAAACTTCCAACAGTGAGGACAATTAACCAGTGGAACAGCTTGCCTCCAGAAATTGTGGGCACTGGAGGTTTTTAAGAAGAGACTGAACAGTCACTTGTTTGAGATGGTATATGTTCTCCTGCTTGAGTGGGGGGCTGGACTAGAAGACTTCCAAGATCCCTTCCCAGCTCTGTTCTGTTTATGGCTTGACTAACCCAATCAGTCAGAATAGAGTGGAAGGGACCTTGGAGGTCTTCTAGTCCAACCCTCTGTGCAAGCAGCAGAGCCTATACTATTTCAGACAGATGGGCTGTCCAGTCTTTTCTTAAAAACCTCCAGTGATGAACCACCTACAACTTCTGAAAGCAAGCTGATCCACTGGTGAATTGTTCTCACTGTTAAGAAGTTTCTCCTTAGTTCTAGGTGGCTTCTCTCCTTAATTAGTTTCCATTTTTCTTGTCTTACCTTGTCTTGCTTTGGAAAATAAGTTGTTCCCCTCTTCTTTGTGGCAGCCCCTCAAATACTGGAATACTGCTATCATGTCACCCCTAGTCCTTCTTTCCTCTTGACTAGCCATATCCAATTCCTGCAACCGTTCTTCATATGTTTTTTTCTCCAGGCCTTTAATCATCTTAGTTGCTCTTCCTTGCACTTTTTCAAAACCCAATAGTATTTCCCCCTTATTATTATCCTGTTCAGGGGTAACTTTCAAGTTATAAAATACGTTAGCCTTTCTTTTCTATTAACTTAAAGAGGGATCAGTACAGATAGCATGGACTGGGTGTAGAAGCTCTGTAGGCAGGATAATGACAGGCAAATGTCCAATCTGAATAGTGCTAACTCAAGGTTCAGCAGCAGAGAACAGTTTGAACTACTAGCCAATTTGTTTCAAAGTACAATTCAGTCTTTAAAGCCCTAAGCAGCTTATTAAGCTTCTCTGAGCTACGCTGACTTCTTAAAGTGCCAAGGCTAGATACAGCTACTCAGAGGCAAATAGTGATCGGCAATGTGAACCACAGTCTCATGCCTGTACAGTTTTCTTCTGATGCAGCTATAGGTGGATAGTACTAGCATGCAAAAGAGAGGAAAAGCTGTTTGGGGCTTCAGATGCTTAATATCCCATAACAGGGCAGACCAGCTCTGAAATCAAGTGCCACTGGTGAAAGCCTGAAATGTAAATTAGTTCCACAGGTTTCTGGTTAATATTTTATCAGAAATACATGGATGACTAAAGTTTAGTGGATTTCTATCTACATTGTAGATATAACTTAGGGGTGGACCTATCCTAAGAGAAATGCCATACTGTTCTTCCATATCAAACCAAGGGAAAGTAACAAGAGCATCTCGGTTCATTCAGTTCAAGAGTGTGCAATTCTAAGCAAGCACTTTGAGAGAATGCTCTCAGAGCCGCTGAATGGATAAAACAGTCTTCCAGCTACACCATCTCTTTGTGTTGTCACTGCTCCTTCAAGCTATGAGTCATACCTGCCAACTTGAATTCTTTGGGTCTGATCTGAGCCTGCTGTGTTATTAATTTGCTGCTTTGACTCACTTCTGAAGAGAAGTCACAAGGGACAGCTGGCTAGTTTCAATCTCCCCTCTAGATCTCTTTTATATCTGGAGCTGCTGCAAAGTAAACACATCTGTGACATTTAATGAAGTAACATAGGAGAAAATATATTGAGCACCAGGAATGCAATTTGGGCAGATGGAATCTTGAATTCAACCAAGGTCACAACCTAATCAATGGGAATTAGGATAAGAGGTGGTGCAATTTTGAGGTCCAGCCTTAGTGATTGCCCCTGCATATTTTAAGAGTAGTTGTAGAAGAGAAAGTTTGCTCAGTGTACAATGTGCAGTCACATTCTCATTATCTAGAAAAAGATATTTATACAGGTTATTTTCTTGGAATGAAGTTGTTGTTAATGATGATAGCTTTAGTTACGTGGAACCAAAGAGCAAGAACAATATAAATTAAAAAGGGAGAAGAATAAAAAAATGAAGCAAGATATGTAAACTATAAAATGCAAAAATGTATCAGTAGATAGTAGAAAGAAACAGTTTAATAAAATCTACCGGTGGCATAAATAAACATAACGACATTTAATGTGTAATAACAGAGGTATCTATGCTGTTAATCAGCAATGACAATTGGGCAAAACATGGCAATTTTCCTAGATATTTTGGGAATTGTGACAACCAAGAGAAGGCAAATTTTCTGTTCATTAGACCAGCTATAATAGTTTGACAGTAAACAAGTTACTAAATCTGTGTGGCAAGGCATGCTAAAGGTACAAAGCAGCAAAATGTGATTGACAGGTTCATTTGACAGAAGTATACCTGTTCATGTCTTGGAGTGTTCTGCTGTCTATTAGCCTGGCAGGTAAAGGATTATATCTTGCCAGGGAGAAATTCCTTTCTCATCCCACAAAGAAGAGGGCATCAAACTATTCCCCAAAGCACCAGAGGGCAGGACAAGAAACAATGGTTGGAAACTGATCAAAGAGAGAAGCAACCTGGAATTAAGGAGAAACTTCCTGACAGTGAGGACAATTAACCAGTGGAACAGCTTGTCTTCGGAAATCGTGGGTGCTCCATCACTGGAGGGTTTTTAAAGAAGAAACAGTCACTTGTCTGAAATGGTACAGTATAGGTTCTCTTGCTTGAGCAGGGGGCTGGACTAGAAGACCTCTAAGGTCCCTTCCAGCTCTATTCTAGTCTGTTCTGTTCTATGTAACAAGACACTTAAAATGTTAATTAATAGCTAATGAAGGCAATTTTTCTCCTACTCAGATCCCCTCCCCAATTAGGTAGGAATAACCCGTATTATTCTGATTGCTGCGAAGGTTAATATGAAGGATGCACTGTTTCCCATGCCCTAGAGCAGGGGTGTCAAACTGCCGGCCCATGGGCCAGATGTGTCACAACAAAACCACGCCCACCCCATTGCCGGCAATGGGGAAAAAGCTCCGAGATGTCACGAGTTCGACACCCCTGCCCTAGAGAAATAAAATTAATGATGGATTAGGAGACTAGGAAGTCTGAAGTCAAGATGATTTATTTTAGGCTGAATAAAAGTCATCCAAGAGGGTCAATAAAATGAAATATCTTTTTGTGAAGGTCCAGAACTTGAGTAGACTTAACTGCATCTAGGCTTCTATGGAAATGAGGTCTGATTCTTGTCATATTGAAAACTGGAAACAGTATGAACTTCTTGCAGAATTGATCTTTAGGAATTTCATTGGATTGCTTCATTTTCGGATATCTTTATCTGAAACTCATTCAACAGCATACCAACTCACTCTGGTCCTAATGAAATTAATGGTAGCATGTGGGTAATTGTCACCTCCACTGCACTCCACTCCATACTGACCTGGTGGCACAGTGGCTTAATGATGCTGGAACTGCTGGCCAGAAATGGTCTGCACTCCAGTGGTTTGAGGCCAGATCTGCGAGATGGGGTGAGTTCCCGTGCTTGCTCCCTGACTCTGGCTCACCCAGAAGTTTGAAAGCATGCAATATTGCAAGTAGATAAATGGGTACCACTTTGGTGGGAAAAACCTGGCTGCATTTGTCTGTGCGGAGAGTGGAAGCTGGCGCTGGACCTGGCTGGATGTGAGGCAACACAAGGCGAGGCAAGACTGGCAGAGGAGCCCAGAAAAGCCAGCAACCCCTGCGCCACTAGTCAGCTGGTATAAGCTAATTCGTCCCCTGTGGTATACCAAATATGGGCACACAAGTGCTGAATAGAATGAACTAGCAATTTAGGTTGTCAGGACTGCATTGTGTCTAGCATTTGTAGATTTCCCTGACACTGTAGCCACATGCTAAATAAAAAAACCTCCACTGCTTGTGAAACAAGCTTCCATTTGCAATCCTATGCGTTGGGTCTACTGTTGCTTTAAAGCCATGGATATTTGAAGACAATGGTAGATATTTAAAGGCTTTGGCTTATTCAGTAATGACATTATTTAGTCTCTAATAATGCCTCTGGTTGACAAGCCTTTTTTTTTAATCCCATTTATATCCCGCCCTTCTCCGAAGACTCAGAGCAGTTTACAATCTAAGAAGCACAAATCAATGTGCTTAGCAATAGCCTTCATTCTATGTACATGCCTGCTTATTAGGGCTTTTGCCCCCCCCCCCAGCAGCATTTTTACAAAGTCAGCTTATTGCCCCCAACAATCTGGGTCCTCATTTTACCTACCTCGGAAGGATGGAAGGCTGAGTCAACCTTGAGCTTGGTGGGACTCGAATCTGCACTAATTGCAGGCAGCTGGTGTTACTTAAGGAGGCATTAGTCCACTGCTCCACCAAGGTTCTTTTAATAAACTACTTTTGTCTTAGGGAAGTTGATGACAAGATTTTCCTCTCTGCAATATATTGCAAGATCCACAGGCTCTGCCTCAAGCCCCTTTGAGTTGTAAAGAGGATGGTATTAAGAACTGAATTAAATATATTTTCCAGTTTGGTTAGGTGTAATTCCATTTCTTCCAGAACTGAATTAGGGGAATTAATATAAAAAATAAGAGGGAATGGGACAAGTATAAAACCCTGCTTCATTCCTTTATGAAACAGAGTGAAAAAGGTAGCCTAACACACACATACCTTGCATTAGAGTATTTTTCTCTGGTTTTCTGGTAAAAAATTACAAGCATCTGATCAATGAAAGACACTGTCAGCTTCTCCTGAAGTCTATCCTTAGAGAATCAATTGAATGCCATTATTAGATCAATATCTTAGATTTTCATTATTTGATCAGTTGGTGTATTTTTCTGCTCTGTGCTGCAAGACAGTACAAGGATTAAAGTGGATTGTCTCAGCCTGAATTTTACTTGTTTTTCAGTTCCATATCTTTTCCTGGATAATTCCAGGAAATTATATGTCTAGCATATAATTGGGGAAGTTCTCTTAATTAGGTAGTAATTAATCAGGTCAGAACCGGGTCATTGTGAATATGGGACTGAGATCAATTCTCTGAAATCAGGCAGGTATAGTTAATATAAAAAGCCAATACTTGGTCTCATCAATCAGGATCCATCTTTAATTATTCAGCAAGGATCAAGCCACCTTATTTTTCATCTGGAGAATGAACTCAGCTAGAAACACTGGGGGCTTGTCTGGTGGAGCCCTCCAAGCATAAGAGATAACTCATGGGAAATTGAGCAACTGGGTTCATTGCTGACCTGTGCTGAGATGTCAGGCCAAGATGATTAATTAAAAACTAAGTGGACTATCATGTATGAGAAGTCAATGAATTCTACCCTCAATTGTTCACGGAAATTTGTACTAATTATTTAAATAGGCTGTTTGCTTTTTACATTTTAAGGACAGCTTTTTTTTCCAAGACAAAGAAAAGTAACCAGTTAGAAAGCTTGAGGATTGGGTTGATCTTATTTTTAGCTATAGCTTTAGTTTAGTTTAGTTCCTGTATTAAAACTTACAAGGCATTAATACTCTCATTTAAACTGAGATTGAAAACTGCAGGTAAATCCCATCCACACCTTTTTAAAGACGTGGTCAAGTAGGAGTATGCCCACCAATATCCGCACCTGATTGTGATCTATATGTGGGAAGACCAAGACCAGCAAAAGAATTAGTAGCTGTGATTTCACATTGTTGTATATATTATAATAATAATCTCTGGATACAAACAAGACATTAATCTTTGATGTTGACATGGTGGATTTTTCTGGGTGGCTGTCTGAATTCTGTCTTTGATTTCATTGTGTTTTTCTAGTTATGTAAGAAAAAAAGCTACTACTAATTTTCATGCAGGATGCTTTGATCAGATTCAGAAGCTCTCTTATCAGAGAGTCCCTTTGATAATTCATTGATTATGGGAAACATGGGTTATGAAAGCTTCTCTCTTTTAATGAATGGTAAGATCCATTACTTTCCATGTTCCATTAGGGACCCCAAGTAACTTCTAACAACATAGTCTTAGATTGGCCTGTGGCAATGTACAGTAGAGTCAAAAGAACTCTGAAGTCACACAGGAAATCTGTCAGTCATTTCTAATTATATGGTTCTGGTAAATGTACAATGTTGTTCTACTCATAAACATGACCAATGAAATAAATACAGCTAGAATCTTGCATGGCTATCAGAAAACACTCTTGGAGTGGGGGAATGTTATGGGAAATTCAACGATAACCACCCAGGGTCAGGACTTCACATTTTTACATCTTTAATAGAAGTCAAGAAAACAATTGGGAATAAAAGATAAACAACTGTAGTTTGGTGAGATCAAAAGCAAAACTTGAAATTAATAAATTGGGTGTTAGCAAAATAGACAGGAAGCCAATCTGATGCATGCAAACACAATCAGTGGAAGAGAAATGGCCAGCAAGATAAATAGAAAAGAACATGTTGATGGAAACATAAGCTATGCTTCAAATTCCACAAGAGTTGAAAGGCCAGTTGAAACATGGAAGTCTGAATGGACTTCTTTCAAGTTTGGAGAAAGAGGTATGTAGAAGTGTCCACAATACATGGTTAAAAAATAAGTCAAGATGGGGTGTCTACATCTAAGATTATTGTTCTCTTTCTACATATTTTTTAAAACCTGCTTCCCATTGAACTCTTTCTCATGACTCAAAGATTCTCATCACACCAGCTCAAACATATTGACTTCAGATCTAACCAACAAGCTTTGCTCCAATATGCATCAGTCCACCCATTTGAACCACATTTGTTATTTTGGTACACATTCACCCATTTTATAGCTTGTCACAATCCATTTGTGTTTTAATCATTTTGATGGCTAGCAAGAGAAAGCTCTTACATATGGATCCTCATTTTGTGAGGGGTTTTTTTTGCAAAAAGAATTGTGATGGATTAATGTCATAATATGATCTTAGATTGAAAAAGCTACCTAGTTATTAGATTTTGTGTGTGAGATTGTGTGTGTGCATGCACATATACCCTTTTCTTAAGAACCTTGGTTCTAGAAATAATAGTAGTTTAGTTGTACTTTTCACAAATACCAGATGGTACTGACAAAACCCTTGTGAAATACCCTTAGAATAAGAGGGGAGTCTTAATACTATCTCTCTGTAAGCTATTGGCAGAATTTTAGGGAGACAATTCAAGGATATAAACCAATTAAGAAAAATGTTAATAGATATAAAACAAGCTTATTTAAAAAGATGAGGAAAAGAAATTCTAAAGGAAGGCAAAATATTATGGACAGAGAGTTTTCTATTTGATTAGTTTCTTGAGTTTCAAAGTCTATGCAGTTTTTGCCCAAAGGATGCTAAACAGAACATTTATCATTACCTGACTTTCATGCATGGATGGAGATTTAAGACCAATGAAAATAGACTTCATCTTTTGGATGGGATGGAAGTGGTGACTGATTCCTGAAATAGGTTTCATTTCTGAAGAAATACTTAGTTGCAGAAGCAAATCTAGCCATTTTACTGCCATATAGTTTATTTATCAATAGGTTAAAACAAATTCATCCCAATTCTGAGCATATAAAAAGCCAAAAGATATACATGTACTACAATTAAATTACACTTTTAATGCTCCTGCATTAGATTTATCTCAGGAACCCTTGGGTTGCTTGTCTTTCTTCTTGGAAAAGTCAGGAATTCAAGGGACAGAGCAGATGACCAACAGTGGGACTTCCTCTGAAGTTCCTCCAGCCTCTGTAAAGATCTGATAATCTGTTTAATTTAATTTTTAATTGAGTTGAATTTAATACATTTTAAAACAGGGAATCCTGAACATGACAAGCCACATGCCCATGCAAGAGAAAGCCACAGGGAGGGCTGAGCTGTGGGCCAGGTGAGAGGAGCTGGATCCTTAGGCCTGTGATGGCCACAGACAAGGAGGACATTTCAAACAGATTTGAGCTCCAAATCACAAAGTCCTGCATAGGATGAAAGGCTTAAAGAGCTTAGCCTTCTGCAACTCACACTCATACAAAGTTGAATATTGGCAATTGTAGGTTATTGGCAACAGTGATGGCAGTGATGGGTGGTCGTATACATTTATTAAATAAACATGGGGGATTTGTTGTGATGAGGGCTGCTCTTGTATCTATTTGAAATCAGTGAGGCAGTGGTGAAAACACTCACCTCCCACTTGGAAGATTGAGAATTCAAACCAAGATAGCAGCAGTACTTTCTCTCCTAGGGCCCAAAAGAAAAGGAAAAAATCTACAGTGAATTCCATGTAGGTCTCAGGAAGGGTGTCTGCCCAATAAGTGCTCAGCTCCATCCAGTTGCCTGGGCTCACCCTTAAAAAAGGAGGGTTTTCAAAATTTGTTGTGCTGTTTTCATTTCTATTTGAGTTCTGGTTGTTTCTTTCAAATGGATGGGGTCTAAGTTATGTCTATATCGATCTGCTTATTTGTCAGAGATCTGGGCTTTTAGGGATTTGTATACATTCTTTCATTTCACTTGGCCTAGAATTTCAATAGTTCACCGACTGAAGTCATGGTTGAACTTGTCTCTGTGCAGTGACATTAATCAAATTTCATTTTATTTTCAGTTGCTGTCTGCTAGACCTCTACTTGTCCTAGATCGTGGTGTTCACAGACTGTAACTTTTATTTTCTGAATAATCCCTGCTCTGTCTTCTTGGAAAACAAGATTCTTGGATTTGCTTAAGATACTTTGGAGAGACTTTGTTGATTTGTGTGTTGGTTATTCCACATGGTTGTAATGGTCTGTGGATAATTTTCGAGCTATACTTGATTAAAAAAAAGGAGAGGCATTCTTTTTGTGCATTGAGATGGTTGTGCTGCTGTTGGTTTGTTGGAAATACACTTTAAAAAAAGAGTTGTCTAGTTGCATGTTTTTCTATGGGCTGCTTTTTAATAAACTTGAATCTGCAGTTTGCCATTGTTTTCTGTGTTGATAACAGAGATAACTATGTCCCCAAAGGAGAGTTTATTATTATGCTGTTCTTTTATGAATATGATCTCCAACACATTGTTGATTATCTCGTTTGCATTTTTGTTCTTTTTTATTGTAGCAAACATGTCATCCGTGTAATTAATCTAGTGCTGTGTAGGTGGGGAGACTATTGTTTTCTGCTTTGAGTTTTGAGATGGGAATCCCACGAGTGTTCTTCATCTGCTTTATGTCCCTCTATAATTCTAGCTTGTTTTGAGAAGAGCACGCCAGTGGTATTGCACATGCTTTATAAGTGTGAGGAAATAATGGCCAGCAACAAAAATTTGTGCTGAAATGGTAGTGACTGATATGTTTTGGAGCTAATAAGGGTGACATTTAATTTGAGGATGAAATGGATATCCATGCTTGGCATACAGTTAAAATCAATGTCATGCATATTTTTAAAGATGATTCATAATTTTGAAAATGCTAAATTGATATTGGATTTTGAGATCCCCGGCTTTGCTGAGGTTTTAAATCTTCTTAAAAACTTTTCATTTCCAAGCATAGTTAGGGCTTTGACATGAGGGATGTGGTTCTGCTGACTTTTAATCTGGGCTTCTTCTAATCTTCATGGTTGTTTGCCTGTTTCTGATTGGTCATATTCTGCCTACTTTGGTGTCATCTTTGTTTCTTTCTCACTAGTGCATGTGTTATCTGAGTGTTGATTGTTGGATGTACAAATAAGGGAGGATGTTGTCTGGCCTGTTTGCTTCCTTGTAGGGACTTTGTTTTTTTGAATAATTTATAGATCAGATTTATCCCAGGTGTTTGTAAATAGCAGATCTGTCAGAATGCCAGGCTTTTAGGAATTTTTTTCCATGTTTAGTTTTGGCTTGATCTAAAATGTTCCAGTTGAATTAGTGGTCAAATCGGCCTATGTGTGGTGAAATTAAAGGATTTTCATCTATGATGCCTAGTGATGGAAATAATCTGATCATGGTTTCTCAGTATTTTTGATGTAAGGAAGATGTATTCTTTTCATCAATTGTAGTGGGTTTTTTTATGAAGTTGTGTTAAATCATTCTGTTGAATGATTGTTAACCCATTTTGTTTCTTTTCTTTGGGTTCTGGCAGTGTGCTTTTGCTTGTCTGCATATCACTGGAAGCTGCCTGAGCACAGGTAATGGGATTTACCTTAGCACTGATGATAAGGGCAGCAAGGCATATTTATTTCTCCACCTTTGTTGCATATGCAGATAGCTGCCCAGTGGCCCTGCTTCAGGTGACCAGATCTCTCCTGGGCATGGAGAAACCAGGGGAGCTCTTGAATATTCTTATGTGAGGAATATTCTCAGCATCTATCAGATAATCTCATGGACTCTGGCTGGGCAATTCCCTTGGAATTGACTGAGTTACATCTGAGCCTGATTATATGAGAGAAGTTTGAGCTGATGATCCTGAGGAAGTGGAGTGGGTGCTTGTAACTGTGAGCTTGGTCATCTGTGTTCTGGATCCATGCTCCTCCCCCAGTTGTGCAAGCCTTCCTTGGGGGTGGCATGTGGTTGGGTCCAAATGATGATTAATGCCTTTTTATGGGAAGGGGTAGTACCTTCTCATTGTTGAACTCATCAGTGTAAGATAACTTTGTCCAATCTCCAACCTTCCCTTTTTAGGGATCAAATGCAACACAGCAGGCAGAAACAGTCAAAGAAGATATAGACAAACAAGCCAGGATATGCTAATTAGAAACAGGCATGCAAGAATCTTATTAAGACCGATAGGTTAGGTCAGCAAACTTTACTCTCTTGTGTCAAAGCAGTTCTTGCATAGTTTAGTAATGAAAAGTTTGTAAGAAGATAACCAAGCTCAGCAAGCACCAGGATCCTACCACCTCAATCCTGAGCTACATATACAGTATTCTCCACAATGTTGAATTTTTCAGAAGAAAATCAACTCTGCCAAAGCTTTATTCTTCTTGCCATATTTCAGACAGTCAGTTTTCGATAACTCATCCTGTACATGATTTTCTTTCCTAGATATTTGACTTTCTATTTCTCCTTGTTAATTTTCATTCTATTTGTTTCCACACTCTGTTCTAACTGAAGTCTCTCTGAATGTTTTCCCCTCCCATGTATTAGCCACCTCTCTTGTGTATTGTCTGCAAATGTGTTAAACATTTCCTTGACTCCCTAATCCACATTATTTATGAAAATGTTGAACAACTCCTTATCTGTGGCAGAGCCCTCTTGCATCCAACTTGAGATGTCTTCTCAAGTAGATTTTGTATTATATATGTAAACAATAATATACATCAATTAGCAAGTTATTCCGGCTAGGAAAACAGTCTGACAGGAGAACACGCGGGAACTTTGACAGCTGTCAAAGTTCCCCTCACGGCGCAAGCGCAACCACTGACAGCTCGCGGCTGTCAAAACACCGGACCATGCGGAAGCCTGAGCTGTCAAAGTGCAAACGACGCGGATTGGTCCGGATAGACGCGGCGCCAAAATGAACACTCCTGATTGGCCCTCGCTGACAGCTGCCGGCTATAAAAGCTGGACAAGTTACTCTACTGTTCGCTTTGCTCTAATAAACCTTTTAGTAACTAGCCTGTCGTCCCGAGTGGTCCTTCGGCTACTTCACTGGCGACGAAGGTGGGATCGCTCCGGAGCTAAGTCACAGCCAAGGAAGAGAGTTCCTGAGCTGAAGTCACGGCCGAGGAAGAGAGTTCCCGGCAAGAGCTGTCACTGGAAGTTTTAACTTCCTTAGGAGCGACCCAGGACCGGACGACATGGCAAACTTCGGGCGTGTGAGGGAATTCGATACCCGCCATCCCGAGAGATGGCAATCACACCTAGGCCAGGTCGAGGGATTCCTCCTCGTCAGTAAAATCACTGACGACAGAGCAAAAGCCGCCGCCCTACTATACATCAGCGGACCTCCAGTGTATGATGCCGCCGTGGGCCTGTTCAGCCCGGTGCCCATCACAGAGGTCTCCTACGCGGACCTGGTGGACCAGCTGAACAAGTACTATATGCCGGCTCGCTCAGAACTGTACTGGCGGGTCCAATTCGCCCAGAAGAAACAGCGTCCAGACGAGCCCGCCAACGAGTTCATCGCTGGGGTCAGACACGCCGCGCGGAACTGCTGTTTCCCCGACCTGGAGGACCGCATCAGAGACCAGGTGGTGATCGGGTTGAGGGACGAGAGGCTGCAGAAGAAGCTGACATCCAAGCCCGACATGAGCCTGGCAGAGCTGACCAGAGAAATCATGGCCTACGAGCACAACCACAAGAAGAAGCCGACTACCACGACCCCTGAGAGCCCCACGACCGTCTTCCAAGAAAGCGCCACCCTCAGCGACAGCGAAGAGTCGGTGGATTTCACCGACGGAGAAGCCCTGCAGCGCAGAATGGAACGCAGGCAACCAAGGAGAGGCGACACTTCGGACCGCCGAAGGTCCAGGAACCCCCCTCCGCCACCGCCGCACTACGAGCAACGGGCCGCCTGCGCCAGCTGCGGGGGCAACCATGCCCGAGGGAGCTGCCAATTTAGAAACGCTAAGTGCCACAATTGCGGGAAGACCGGCCACATCAAACCGGTGTGCCGCAGCAAGGGCCGCGACAACATCAATGATTTGGAGGCAAACTCCCCAGGTAGGCCAGCTACCCAGGCCAGCAGAGAAAAACCGCTAGGGCCCCTGGTAGAAACAATTGACAGGGTAAACAGCCTAAGCTCAAAGGTTAAGATCTGGGTAAGAATTCAGGGGGTGCCCTGCCTCATGGAAGTGGATTCAGGGTCAGCAGTCTCCTTAATTTCGTTAAAAACGTATCAGGAGATCTGTCAACAAGGCAAGGAAAAAATTCCTCTGAGGCAAACCCAGGTCCACCTAGCAGACTTCCAGAAAACCCCCATTCCTCTGGAAGGGAGGGCTAAGGTTGTCGTGCAGTACAAAGGGTTCAAGGGTCCCTTAGAAGTTCTAGTTACGCCAGGAAACCGCACCAACTTGATAGGGTTAAACTGGTTCGGGCCGCTAGGAATCGCCATAATGGGGGTAAATACAATTCAATCACCCAGCCTAGAAGCCGTTTGCAACAAGTATGCAGACGTCTTCAATGGCACGTTAGGGAAATACACCGGTCCCCCCATCTCCTTACAGTTAAACCCAGCAATCCAACCCATAAAGATAAGAGCAAGGAGAGTACCCTTTGCCCTTAAGGAAAAAATAGAAAACGAACTTGATCGCCTCATAGGTCTCGGGGTGCTCGAACCAACGGAAGGGGGAAGCTGGGAGACCCCTATAGTCACCCCTATTAAACCTAACGGGGAAGTGAGATTATGTGCGGACTATAAAGCGACCCTGAACCTAGCTCTCAGTCCCCACGCTTACCCGGTGCCAGCGGTAAGGGACGTATTCGCTTCCATCCGCTCTGGCGCCATTTTCGCCAAACTTGATCTCACGCAGGCGTATTTGCAACTGCCTGTCACTAATGACACCGCGGAAGCCCAGACAATTGTCACCCACCGCGGTGCCTTTAAAGTGAAAAGGCTCCAATTCGGCATATCGGCTGCCCCGGGTATTTTTCAGGGTATCATGGAGAAAACCCTGAAGGGAATACCCGGGGTCTGCCCCTATTTCGACGATGTTCTCATCGCCGGAGAAAACGAAGCAAACTTAGCTGACAGGTTGTCAGCTGTGCTAAGCCGGCTCAGAGAAGCCGGCCTCAAACTTAAACGGGAAAAGTGCTCTATTGGAGTCACATCCACAGAATTCCTAGGGTACAAAATAGACGGCCAAGGCATCCACCCCACCACAGAAAAACTAAGGGCTATTCAAACAGCACCAAGCCCAAGGAATAAACAAGAGCTCCAAGCTTTTTTAGGATTATTAAACTTTTACCATGCATTCCTTCCCCATAAAGCCACTATCGCTGAGCCTCTGCATAGGTTCCTGGACAAGGGAACTGTTTGGTCCTGGACCAAAATACATGAGAATAGTTTCCAATCATTAAAAAAGATTATTTGTCACAGCTCAACAATCACCCTTTTCAGAGAAGACACCCCAATATGCATCGCTTGCGATGCCTCTCCCTATGGAATTGGGGCAGTGTTAAGTCATTTATTCAAGGATGGTACACAAAGACCCATAGCCTTTTATTCACGCACTCTGTCTAAAGCAGAAAGGAATTATGCACAAATAGATAGAGAAGCCCTAGCAATCGTCGCAGGGGTTAAAAAATTTCATGACTACCTTTATGGGAGGCCCTTTACTATATTTACAGATCACAAACCCCTTCTAGGCATATTCACGTGGAATAAAACTACACCACAGATTCTCTCACCGAGAATACTACGGTGGTCCACATTCTTATCGGCCTATTCCTATCAGTTAATACATAAACCGGGGAAGGAATTAGGACACGCAGACTGCCTCAGCAGACTGCCCATTCAAAGCAAGGACTCAGACCCAGCCCCAGCTGGACTGATTCTAGCAATCTCTCAACTTCCAGATTGCCCCCTATCTGCAAACATTATAGCCAACAATTCAGCTAAAGACAAAATACTTAGCAGAATCCTCAAATGGGCCACAACAGGGTGGCCAGCACAAAACCCACACCCCCAATTCCAGCCATATTTTACCAGGAAAAATGAAATATCTACTCATAGGGGATGCCTGCTGTGGGGAAATCGGGTCATAATACCAGAGAAGAACATAAACCAAACATTACACATTTTACATGAAGGACATCCAGGCATTGTCAAGATGAAAGCTATGGCCAGATGTTATGTCTGGTGGCCTGGCATAGATAAAGAGATAGAAAGATATGTGGGAGGGTGCTACACCTGTCAAGAGACCCGGAACGAGCCACCCCAAGCGCCAATTCACAAATGGGAAACTACGAGGAACCCATGGTCACGTATACATTTAGATTTCGCAGGACCTATCCAGGGGCAAAGTTTCCTAATTGTAGTGGACAGCTATTCGAAATGGCTAGAAGTCACTCCCCTTAGAAAAACAACGTCAGGAGCCACTATACAAGCCTTAAGGAAAATATTCGCCACACATGGCCTTCCAGACACCATAGTTTCAGACAATGGACCTCAATTCACCTCTCGTGAATTTCAGATGTTCGCTATGAAGAATTGTATTAGGCTGGTCACGTCTGCGCCGTTCCACCCATCATCGAACGGGATGGCTGAAATTATGGTGCGGTCCACTAAAGAAGCTTTGAAAAAATTCGCAAAGGGGAACTGGCAGCGGCGTCTCAGCCAGTTCCTTATGTCACAACACGCAACTCCATGCACAACAACGGGCAAATCACCGGCGGAACTGAGATGGGGGAGGAGGCTGATAACGCGGCTCGACAGACTGCATCCTGACACATACCCGGAAGAAAAAGAGCACCCCTACCCAAACCGCACACTCAAACCAGGGCAATTGATATGGGCACGGTCATATACGGATAAAAACAAATGGGTCCAGGGGACAGTACTAAAACAAACGGGACCCATTTCCTACCTAATAGCCACACAAACTCACGGCAACATACGCCGCCATATCGACCAACTCAGACCCAGACACCCACCACACAACTCAGAACACCAACCAAAGGAACTCGATCCACAATCCCCCCCAGAAATACTACCTATACCAAACCAAGAAGAAGAACAGCAAGGAAACGAACTACCAGAACCAGACAATCCCCCACTTCCTCGCCGTTCCAACAGGAACCGAAGAGCCCCCGCCTACCTAAAGGACTACCAGTGGGCAGGTTCCGCCAACCAAGGGGGAGGGAACGCTCCAGGGGAGGGGTAAGGGGTGTATTATATATGTAAACAATAATATACATCAATTAGCAAGTTATTCCGGCTAGGAAAACAGTCTGACAGGAGAACACGCGGGAACTTTGACAGCTGTCAAAGTTCCCCTCACGGCGCAAGCGCAACCACTGACAGCTCGCGGCTGTCAAAACACCGGACCATGCGGAAGCCTGAGCTGTCAAAGTGCAAACGACGCGGATTGGTCCGGATAGACGCGGCACCAAAATGAACACTCCTGATTGGCCCTCGCTGACAGCTGCCGGCTATAAAAGCCGGACAAGTTACTCTACTGTTCGCTTTGCTCTAATAAACCTTTTAGTAACTAGCCTGTCGTCCCGAGTGGTCCTTCGGCTACTTCAGATTTGATGCCATTTATAACTATCCTTTGTGTGTGATCCTTGAACCAACTGTGGATCCACTTAATAGTTGAATTGTCAAACCCATGTTTGACTATTTTGTTAATAATATGAGAGACTGTCAAAAACCTTGCTGAAGTCAAGATATACTATATCCATGGCATTTTCCTAACTGACACGTATAATAACTGTCATAAAAGGAGATCATGTTAGTCCAGCATAACTTGTTCAGCATAAATCCATGTTGGCTCCTGTTAATTAGTAAATTATCATCTAAGTGCTCAAAGATATGCTTATTTGATAATTTGCTCATGGCCTGCCTGGCCCCTTACCAATGTTAGGCTCATAGGCTGCTTTCTGGATCCTGTTTTTTCCCTTTTTTGTAAAAAGGAATAAAATTAAGCCCACTCCAGGTCTAGAGATGAAAGACAGTGACTCTGCAATTACTTATGACACTTCCTTCAATACCGTAGGGTGTGAATCATCTGGCCACGGAGACTTTAACTTATTCAGATTAGCTTTGGTGACCCTAATCAAATATCTACCATTCTTTGGGCAGTTTCATCTCCTAGGTCTGAGGGAGGCAAATCTTTGGCTTTTGTGAAATTTCTGATAAAGCAGCTTTCTCCAGCCTGGTGCTTATGATTTTGAGGAGTCTTCACTAGAGGTGAAGTCAGACTCATTCAGCTGATAACTGACTTCCACTTAAGGGAAATATCAGTATGTAAGAACAAATTAAGCAATATTGAAAGTGTGCAGAAAATTACTGGAACTAGCATATTTCTGAAAGTAGATGAATAGTCAATTGTTATTATCCTACAGTGCTTCATTACTTTGAGAACTGGACCATGGTGATAAAGTTTTGGGGAGACCACTTGAAAAGATATATGTAATTGTTTGTATAGTTGATTCTTTCCAATCAAACGATGTGTATGTGTGTATGTTTGTGCACATGCTGATACTATATTAGGAGATCCTAGTAAAGTCAACTACATAGTGTTTTCCCCCTGAGTTTTGTCTGAAGAATGCAGGAAGGAAGATATTTTAGGTTAGAGAGCAGCATTATGGTTCCTTTATAATCTGATAAGAGAGATTTCCATGGAGATCTGCCCAAATAACCACTTAAAATGGTGCTATTTTGGGAGACAGTGGGGAGCAGGAAAATAGACATTAAAGCAAACTGGTCTTTTAAATCCTGGTTTCAAACTATGTTCTGAAATAGCCTCAAAATTTCAACACCTTGAACATGTGCCAAGAGTAGGAAGCAATAAATGAACTGAAAGCATATTTTGCTCCAGAAATAATGTTCTTGGAGCGATGCAATTGATAAAGAGATTTAAGAAGAAGGAAGTTGGAGAGGGATACAGACCCTTTCTTGATTGGACAAGGGCGCTGACTTCCCTATGCATCCTCAGGTGAAACAAAACAAACAAAAACACTAATTGAAGTATCAGCCCATGTTTTAGATTGCAGAAAGTCTTTTTTACTGTGACCTTGGAGGAGGATAGGAGGGAGTGACTTGACTTGTGCATGTGTGAAGAAGGTGGAGAAGTAAAAGAACTTTAATAAAATCAAAATCAAATCACACTGAGATAGAAAATGCAAAACCAGGGGATTTTTCTGAACTTCTAAAGCAGTGTTTTCCCAACCTTAGCAACTTTAAGATGTCTGGACTTCAACTCCCAGGATTCCCCAGCTAGCCATGCTGACTGGGGAATTCTGGGAGTTGAAGTTCACACATCTTCAAAATATTTACAGCTGTCGAAAGCTGTAGATTCAACTTTACCACTCCATGGAAATCCCTCGTTTGTTGGCTGGGGTGACAACTCTTTGCTGCAAAAGGCAAGCTGAGCCATCAGCCTTCTCTCCCATGGGGTCCATTTCTTGCCCCATTTTTAGCTGGTGCTTGTGCTTCATCAGGAAGTGCCTACACAGAGAGGGCGAGTCATCCCACTTAGCAGCTTACAATTGCAAGAAGAGGTGCATGAATTCCATTGGTGAATCACATGCCCCCAGGAGAACTTGGTACAGGAACCACAGCACCGACCTTTGCAGCCCCACATGAGCTTGGGATAAAAGACACATGCTTGTTAGTTCAATATGTAGAACAAAAGACATTTATCCTGGGCAATTAGTGGATGTCAGTATATGCTGGGCAACAGCTTCACTACCCAGAAGCCTTTTGAGATGTTCAGCTAAGCAACTCAATTGTATTTAACAAGACAATTTCAATACCTGTCTTCAGGGAATCAAGGACAACAGGAGTTTTATATAGGCTGATAATCATAAGATGAAATTTGCAAAATGAATCACAGCTGTTTATGGTGGTGGTGGTGGAGCTGTGTTAAAGCTGAGAAACTTCCCAGTTGTGGCAAGCCCTTTTCATCTCTGTCAAAGCAACAGCATTAGTTGCAAAGGTAGAGGGGGGAATATTATAAATTAATTACCGTAGTCTGAAATACTGGGAAGTTTTTTTTTACTTCTGCTTAATTAAGAGGGTAGGTTTTAAGGACAGATTTTACAAACTAGCAATTATCCAATTTAGAAAGAGGGTGTCAGTCCAAAACACAGTTATTTTTCTGCTTTAGAGCCAATCAATCCCAGGCTAGCAAACAATAGTGATGCAGTTGAATAGTGCAATTCACTAGTGGATTGCACTATGTCTAGTTGTCATACAGAGCTGTGGTGGCACAATAGTTGGAATGCAATATTACAGGCTAACTCTGCCAACTGCCAGCAGTTTGATCCTGATCAGCTCAAGGTTGATTCAGCCTTCCATCTTTCTGAAGTTGGTAAAATGAGGACCCAGATTTTGGGGGGAAATATGCTGACTATAAATCGCTTAGAGAGGGCTGTAAAGAAATGTGAAGTGGTATATAAATCTAACTGCTATTGTTAGATAGATGTATTTGATTTAAAGGTGACTGTACATGTTTTAGGAAGTTCTCACATTAGAACAGCTATTTCAGAGTTGGAACATTTTGTGACAGAGAACCTGGTACACACCTGCTTGTAAGTATACATTTACTATGTAATGTCTAGGCTTTGCCAATCATATATGTTTTTATGTGACTTTTTTTTATTAAAACATCTATGAGACATGAAATAGGAAAACTAACAAAGCTTCATTTCAGCCAAGTATATTTCAATTGTCGACTGATAACTGAAGAGTGAGATTTCTTAGAATACCTGTAAACTCTGTGAAAATGTAAAACTGTAACAGCAAGTAGCCCTTCCTGTTTTTGAAGTCTGGAAAAGATCACAGATTTTAATACAATCATATCAAGCTCCTACACTATATGGACTACTGTATATGCTTACTGAACCCATAAAAGATTTCTGACTATGTCCATTTTCTTCCTAAAAATCCTATGATTATCCTACACAACATATTTCAAAACTGAGATATTTCCACAGCTGCAAAATTTCCTTAAAGTGCTTTGGGTTGAACCAATATATAACTGTACTGTTTTTTTAATCTTCCAAGATATTGCTTTCTGCTACTGTGAAGGCTCATTCTTTTACCATGATTCCTAGAACCCAGAGTTATAGATAGATATCTATCACAATATTCCTTTTCAGAATAACCAATATTAATGTCTTGCATATAGAAGTTCTGGTATAATATATTCCCTGTACTTTTGGAAACCCATATGTCATGTCTAATCCCAGAGATTTTTTCTGCATGCCTGAAAAACAGCTATGACCTGAAATGTTGTTACTTTAAATCATAGTTGATGTGGGTTTTAGTAGCATCAACATAACATCTCTAGTGTAATAAATAGCCTTTAATCAGAGTTTTTTGCATTTTTAAAAACCATACCTTGTTAGTTTACCCTAAAAGAAAATTGACTATGGCCCTATCACCAAGACAAATGCTTCTGTTTACTATAATTTTAGCCTTAATCTATTTTTTGGAGACACAAATTATTAGGATATTTAATGGCAAGTTTTCCTTTGGGAACATTACTAATAGAGTTACAAGATGCGCCAAAGCAACATAATTGGATAAAGAGGCAGAATTAATCTTCCTTTGTTTTGTCAAGTTTCATTTAGCATTATTAGAAATTTTAAATACATGAGTTGGATGAAACCCAAAGGGTCTTCTAATCTACTTTCTCTATATCCCAAAGCACAAGTTAAATCTCAATCCTCCTAAATAATGATTGTTCAGAACCAGCTTCAGAACTCCCAATAAAAACATTTCCATAACTTCCATAACTTCTATGGGACATAATTGTTATGTTCTTCTGTCTTTGCTTCTTCTGTGTTTCTGAAGTTGTTGCTCTAAAATTGCATGACTTTGTACAGGAGAACTGACTGTTCAGGGGGAATTGGTACTACTACTACTACTACTACTACTACTACTACTACTACTACTATTACTACTACTACTGAAATCAGGTCTGCTTGTTTTTCCAAAAAGAAAAGAAGCCGTACAATTTTCCTTACCTCATGAGATTCTGTGGCATTTGCACGTTAGCCTGCATTAATACAGAGGAAAAGTATTTTTGTACTGAAAATAAAATCCCATTGAACATGGTTTATCATTTTTATTGCTATAAAAATTCCAAGCCTGCAAGATGAAAGATAAAACTTTAAAATAGGGGTGACGTGATAGCAGTAGTCCAATATTTTAGGGGCTGCCACAAAGAAGAAGGGGTCAAACTATTCTCCAAAGCACCAGAGGGCAGGACAAGAAACAATGGTTGGAAACTGACCAAAGAAAGAAGCAACCTGGAATTAAGGAGAAACTTCCTGATGGTGAGGACAATTGACCAGTGGAATAGCTTGCCTTCAGAAATCATGGGCACTCCATTACTGGAGATTTTAAAGAAGAGACTGGATAGTCACTTCTCTGAGATGGTATAGGTTCTCCTGATTGAGTGGGGGGGGGGGCTGGACTAGAAGACCTCCAAGGTCCCTTCTAGCCCTATGATTCTGTGATTCTCATACAAAACAATCTATCTGACTATTCTATTTTTAGAAACATGTTAATGTTAGACCACAAGCCATTTTGCACACTGTCGAGATGGTAGATCGATTGATATAGATAGATAGATAGATAGATAGATAGATAGATAGATAGATAGATAGATAGATAGATAGATAGATAGATAGATAGATAGATCACTAATAGATAAATTTTAAGCAAGTGTTGTAATGTATTGGGTTTGCTTTGTTAACACCACGTGGTAACGGCTGGTAGGTTGCTAGAGCAGGGAGCTAGCTAATGGCTCCCAGCATCTCAGACAACCCATCTCCAGCACTGCTATTGGTTGCCCCTAGGCGGCAATAGGTTGCTTCAAACCTATTGGCCGCCACCTAGGGGCCAAGGTATAAATTGCTGCAGCTGCAGCCCTGTTCTCTAGTTCAGATCCTGCAAGAAATAAACCATGCTCTTTGCTGAACTCACTCGCCTCGTCTTCATTCCTGTGCAACGAACTCAGTACACAACAAGTGACATCTTGGAACTTTTAAAGATTGTGTCAATTGTAGACAAGTGTGCAATAGAGTTTTCATTAATAATTAGCACATTATTTGACTATATAAGTTTTACATAGTTGTAACAGTCACATTGCTCAGGCAATGTTAAGAACTATTCCACATTTCCAAGGGAACTATCTTTTTGGCCCTAAACCTCCTTGATGAAACTCATTTCTTTATACAGGTACAGCTATTATAAAATATTCACAGTTGTGCTGTAGTATTAAATGATCTCCTGTGGTTTCTGTAGCCCTATAGTCTGGACTTCTCTAGTGAGGTCACATCTCAACCATTTGGATGAAAAAGGCAGGAGTATTTGGGAGGCAGGAGAAGGAGAGGAACATATTTCCAGGTTCTGGAATGTGGAACACATGTCATGCAACACGGCAATCATAGCAGATAAGATGCCATTGATCATCACCACTCTGTTGTGGCTGTGCAGAATTTTTTTTTGGCTGTGAAAGAGAAGCACTATTGGAATGCCAGTCTCTGAGGCAGTCCACATTTTCATCTTCTGAATCCATCTGAATACAATTAACTTGAAAGGATAGCCATAAGCAGGGCTTTTTTTTGTCATAGAATGCACTGTAATGGACTTTCAGCACCTTTTTTTGACAGATTTTCCAGAGTTGCGTTCTTTTCCTATTGTTTCCCTTCCTATCCTTGTTTGTTTTTGAAAATGCCCCGCTGGTGGTACGGTGTGAGCGGGGTCCCCTCCAGCACTGTCTGCCTTCTCTAGCAGGAGCCATGAGGCACCGGAGCACCACAGCCAGAGCATGGTTTGATTGGCTAGGTCAGACCATGTGGTGTGGTAGCTGATGGTAGTGGCGAGAGACACAAAAACATGGAGGCCATCTTTCATGAGAGGGTGAGCGAGCCTTTTGCCTTCCCTTACAGAAGGTGGGGTGTGAGGTTAAAAAGAGGTGAAGTGAGGAGGCTGGTGTGAAATCTTGCCCGACGGCAAAACTTTGCTGTTTCACTTCTTTGGGTAGTTCAAAGGCTGGGATGTCTACGAAAATCTCTTTTTAGTCTTTTATACTTTATATTCAAACTGCAGAGGGGAAGAATAAGAATAAAGTCAATGTCTTGTGATTTGAAGGTATTATTATTAATAATAATATATATTATGTATTGGTCAGATGTAAAAGTAGATCTACAGCACAAGGTTTAATCAGATCTATTTATTTAATTGGGTTTAACTTAAAGGTAAATTAAAAGTAATCTTTTCACTGACAAAGTTTCAACTTTAATTTGTTTCATGTCAATATCCATATTAAACTCCAAATACAAATTTTTCCACCTTGTTTGACAACTTCTTAAAAATAATGCAATCTTTTACAAGCAACCAAATTTTGTTTTATTGGGCCAATTTCATTCCACGTAGAAAGCTGACATTTCCACTCATTAAGCTAAATGGGTGTGCCAGTGGTAAATGTCCTAAAATATTAATAAAATGCCTTTTTGTAATTTAAAGCCACACAGTGCATGGTTACATTAATAGTATTAACTTACCTTGAACAAAATCCTAGTCTTTTTGATACACTAAAAACTGAAGGGTTTGTTTTTTTAACTACAAAGGTAAACCTTGTAGGGTAGGCAATGTGGGTTGCATGACGTGTGAGTTCTGGCAAATTTTTTTTACAAGAAAAGCACTGGCCATAAGTAGAACCCAAATCACGGTAGGGTTGGAGCCATCAACAGAGTTTGAAAAAACAAGTTTTTTGAGGTCCAATTGCAAAGAACACCGTGACTTAAACTACCGATGTAAGACATGGTAGTTTTTGAGATTGAGTAAATAAATGTGGCTTTCCCTTTCTTTTCATTATATATTCCACTCAAAGTGTGATTAATGCTCTTGTTCAGCTTCCAAGGATTTTTCAACAGTCTTACTACATGGACACCATTAGATTCTATTGTGCAGTTGATAGCAGCATCCTATAGAAACATATAATATAGATGCATATAATATAGATGCATAAATAGGTATATTAGACTTTCCTTTGCATGTTCTGAGTCCTTTCTATGAAAAACTGGCAACTTATGGGATCTCAGAGTATTGCTTTCTCTGTCATGCCCTTCAACTGGAAACAGCCTCTCCTCCTCCTTTGAAGTTTGGACAACCCAGATCCTGTTGGCCTTTGGAAAGCCTTACACATCTGCCCCCCCTTTTTTCCAGACTTTGGATATTAGTGCAACCTGGTTTGTCTTATGCTGTTTGTGAAGTTAACAGATATTTTTTGTTTGTTCTATTATTTTTATTTGTAGCTTTCTGTTCCAATGCTAGTTACCTGCCCAGTGTTATTTCATGAAAATGGGCAGTCATATACATTCCTATAATAGATAATGATGAATTCAGAAATAACAAGCCATTTTCCTAATCTTGAGAACATTGTTTATTATTAAATCTATGATGCACATTTTTCACATTCAAGTCTGGATTTTACAAACTTTAACCAAATTGCTCCAATCTGATTTTCTCGAAATTTCAGTTTTTAAAATGGAATTTTATGTTTTTATGATGTAAACTGCCAGAGTCATTTTTCAGTCTGGCAGCATAAAAATAAAATAAATAAATTATTATCTTTTAGTGCTGATTAGTGCTAAGATTGTTTATGAAAAGTGTTTAATTACTGCACTGTTTGACTTTGTTTTGGGTGTGAAAAAGTAATTTTATTAAACGATACAGTTAAAAAGATAAAAAAATATACTAAAAAGCTAAGGGGATAAAAAGAAAAAAAATAAAGTGCAGAAAAGAAAAATATATATATAAAGAACTATAGAAAAGAGAAAAAAATAAGAATATGGTAAAAAAAGAGAAAAGAAATATATAAAGACATGGTTTCTTCCTTCAGCAAAGTCAATTAAGGGTCACCAGAGACAACAATATATCTATTTTAACTTAGAACAAATAACCAGCTTTGTACTCCTCCTTTTACTTTTAATAATTTTGATCTTTAATCCTTTCAAATGTTAGAACTTAGTTTCTTTTCATTTTTTCTTTGTCCCTTTTCATAAAGTCCTTCAAAACTTTAACAGGTTTCTTAGAAGTCCAATATGGGAAAGCTGTCCAGGTCACTCTTTTAGTTTGTTATCTCCCAGAATTCTAAACCCATTGAGACCAAGAAGATCTGGAGCACCTGTGGGCAATCTCAAGTCTTCTCCTTGTCTGGAGGGGAATGTCAAAGAGTTGACTTTCTCACCAGGTTTTGATTCTGCTGTGGTCATTGGGTCTACTTTTAACTGAGCTTTCTTCAGTTCACCATTTCTTACCTGGAAATCAGATGTGAGAAGGACAGATTTGGATCCTCACTCCCCTACAAAGGTCATTATGTTGCCCTGAGTAAAGAGGCAACTAGAAAAAAAAATGTGTTGAACTTCTAAGAGATAATCTAATAAGTTGAGCTACAGCTGACATTTACCAGATTTGCTAACGCTTCACAAGAAAAAGAGAAATAAAAACATGGAATATATATAGCTTGCCAGATAGACTTCCTATCTCATTATATAGTGCTGATGATTAATAAAATAATGATAAGGAATGCTTTATTTTATTACCTCTGCCCCTTGAGGGGCTTTCATTCTAATCTGATAATTAATACAATAATGATGAAGAATACTAGACTTTATTCATTATAAAGTAGTAGAGACAGAAAGCATGCTTTAATTAGAGGAAATCCAACTGTTCCCTGCAGCTAGGTAGTATAACACCTTTCCTTCATCTCACCTCTTTTTTCCCCCTCAAGAATTTCATTTGATCCCTACAAGATCAGCATGAATTGAACATCTGAGACAGTTTTATTGCTTCCCAAAAGCCCCAGAGAAATTGACTTCTGATTCTAGTTTGAGTTAGTCTTTCCACTACCTGGTCCAACAACCAAGCATGCTGAACTGTGCACAGACTACTCTCTCAGAACTGAATGTCTTATTGGCAACAAACCAGCAGGGGTGAAGAAGGAAGGGACAGTATGTACCACTCTTCCTGTTTTTTGTTTATTATTTTTTTAAAAATTCCTTCTCACTGTGCAGAAAGAATAAATTTAGACTAACTTTCAATCTGGTCTGCATTGTAACAATGTTTATGGGCTGGTGGGGAAACAGAGGGTCTAAGTAGGTCTGCTCAGAAGGGGTGGGGACTTAGCATGATTAGAGATTCCTAATCTTGGGAAAAACCAACCTTTGAAGTTGGCAATGAGGCATCAGATCATAAAATTTCTCCCTAAAATAGAATAAATAATAATAGGTTAATCATTTTTGTTACCTCTGCATAAGGTATCAAATCAACAATAGACCATTATGGTTTCCGGATTTCTAGAAAAAAAAACCCATATAAAGAGTACAGAATTACAGTATATTTTTGTGCTCCATGTTAATGCCAAAAATTATATGCTGTGCCTAATTTAGGTAGTAATTTGTATTGTGATAATTCCTTTGATGATTGCTCATTTACTCTCCTGATAAGAATCTTGTAATTATCAGTAAACCACAAGTTTCATTATGGCTTCTATTAATATCATCCAGAAGACAGCAAAAGTAGTTAGTTGGAGGGATATTAATTACTTTATAAATAATATGATACAGCCACTGTTTTTTTCTGATGTTATTTTTAAACGTTCCCTGAATGACAGATTTTAATATAATCACTCTTTTGATTTTATGATTAATAGCTATCATAAGACTATGTCTATATGACCTCTTGTTTATATGATTAATACTTTCATTGCACCAGAAATGGGCATTGAAACTCATCATTTAAAACTAGAAATATGTCAGGAAGTTCTTGGATATTCACTGTACAAAAACTGTTTGAAATTATTGATTTCCTGCTTTGGTACTATTTTCTCTCTGATTAAATCTGTAGGAGACTCTTGTTCATAAACTCATTTCTTCTTCTTAAATTTTTGTAGTGGTATTTCTTATTTATCTTCTATAGCATTCTTTCTGTCACCCATGTTCTAGATGACAGAATAAAAAAATCATTTAACAGATTCTTGACTCAGGGTACATAAGTCTTTTGAACCAATAAATATATGACAATATTATATGGAAGTAAGAATGCCAGTCTCATATATGGATCTACTTACTGAGTCGTTTATGGAGATTCTCAGTCATCCAGGTCATGGTTGTCCCATCTTTGGGATACTTATTGAGTCAAACAATGGACAATGGCATTCAATCATAAAGGCACCCAGAATGGCTCATATATAACTAATGAAAGTAGATTATTTCCTGTCTGCAGGCAAGAAAGAAGAGGCAAGAAAGGGAGGAGATTTAGAGGAAATTCAGAGACCCTAATTCTTAAAATTAAAAACCTCTAAGGACTTGGCCAACTTAAATCTATATCTATCTCTCTATTTATCATACACAGGCCAAAAAACTTCATCATAAAATATACAGCAGATTTATAAACAAAGATTCTTAAAAGGATGAGGCTTAAATATTAAAAATATGTTAACTTAAACCAGTCAAAGAAGGACAATAAGAACTTCTAAGAAAAAGGTGAGGTTGCAACCGAACATTTCTAATTTGGCCTCCTTCTGGGAAGATAAGCACAATAAATCTTTACAGTATAATAAAAATCTCTCAACATGTAGTGGAAGTTATTCCTTTAGGTAGATGTTGCCAGAACAGATGTCCTGTTCTGTTCTCACTGGGAAACAACACAGAGAGGATTACCCACCATATTACAGACTGGTTACATTTTTTGACTTTCCTTCAAAGACATCCCACAAAGAGTCTAGTGACTGTGCGTAGGGCATCTCGGTCCAGATAGGGTTGCAACTGGCGCACCAGGCGAACCTGGGCAAAAGCCCCCCTGGTCACGGCTCCTATATGGTCTTCAAAATTGAGTCGTGAATCCAGGAGGACGCCCAAGTTGCGAGCCCTATCAACGGGGGGTAACACCTCACCCCCCATCGTTAGAGGTGGAATAGTCTGGTTAGAAATATGATTATTTCTATGTGACTATTGATGGCTGATGGATCAACTACTTAATATTGCCTAGAAATTTGCATCCACTTGCTTTGCATTGTTAACCGCTAGACATTTCTGACTAAAAGGCAAAGAATCTATGGTGATGTTTTCTTCCAAAAGCTAATCTATTTCTCCAATATTTCAATAGCTTGTTTTGTTATACAGTAGCAGCAATAGAAAATGCCTGCCAGAGGGATCAACAAATTATACATGGGAAATAAATGTCTGGAATTTTATTCTCCCAGATTAATAAATGTCCCTGTGTTTCTCAGAAAGCCCCTGGTAAATAATGGAATGTCGCCATTGCAACAATCTCTGCTTAAGTAGCTTAATAAGGCTAAAGGAAAAGCTGATCATTTTAATACAAGTTGGTGTAAACTTGGTTTATGGGGAATAGTTTTTACTAATGGCAGAGATAAAAAGCAAACCAGGACCAAGGGGGCAGTTTGGAAACTGCCTTTCCCACACATAGCTGGTTCATTCTCAAGAGTTCCTCCTTCAAGCCAGATTCTCTTCATAGATAAAAACAGTAAGGGAAGACAAGATGAGTCTCCTTCCTCCTTCTCCCTCATCCACTAGTAGCCAGTTTCTCTGTGAAGATTTCAACCAATCCCATGCTAATGGAGAAGCAGAGAAAGGCAATTTCTAGTACTTTATGTGTGCATGCATCCGAGCACTACAGAATGCCAATTAGTATACTATGTATGTGTGTGGCTCTATGCAAGTGCAAAACTGAATAGTGGCACTCGTAAACAAAGAGATTTTTGTAAGGCTTATCCATATTGCTTCTGCACACAAGTGGACTTTAATTAGGTACTGACCATTCCTATCAATGGGAAGGAAGTGCACCAGTGATATTAACAATGCCTTTTATTTATTTCTATCCTGCCTTCATTATTTTACAAATAACTCAAGGCAATGAACAGATCTAATACTCATTCTTTCTCCTATTTTACCCACAACAAAAACCCTGTGAGATGGTTAGGCTGAGACTGGCCCAAAGACTCCCAGCCAGTTTTCCCGCTAGACTAGAAGTCAGTCTCCTGGTTTCTAGCCTGGTGCTTTAATCACATAATAATAATAATAATAATAATAATAATAATAATAATAATAATAATAATAATAATAATAATAATAATAATAATAATAATAATAATAATAATAATAATAATAATAATAATAATTTGGATTTATATACTAAATTAACTTTCCAGCCTTGGATAATTTTTAACAACTGCCAGCAAGTCAGTCTTCTCTGCCCCATCCCAAAGGAGGGAATAGGCTTTAGGTTATCAGGGCAAAAGCAGCAAATTGTAATACAGGTAGTCCTTGACTCACAACAGTTCATTTAGTGACTGTTTAAAGTTACAATATTGCTGGAAAAAGTGAGTTATGACCATTTTTCACACGTATGACCATTACAGCATCCCCATGGTCATGTAATAAAAAATCAGATGCTAGGCAACGGACTCATATTTATGATGGCCGTAGTGTCCTGGGGGTCACATGATCCCCTTTTAGGACCTCCTGACAAGCAAAGTCAATGGGGAAGCCAGATTCACTTAACAACTATGGCAAGCAAGGTTGTAAAATGGAGAAAAATTCACTTCACAAATGCAACAGAAATTTTGGCCTCAATTGTGATTGTAAGTCGAGAACTACCTGTATTCAGACCTTTCCCCCAAGACTTTCGATATTCATTGGGTCTAACTGAAAGATTTGTATTGTTTAAAATGGTGGTTCCCAAACTTGGCAACTTTAAGATGCCTCTCCTCAGCTGTCTGTGAATTGTGGAAGCTGAAGTCCATACGTCTTAAAATTGCCAAGTTTGGGAAATACTGGTTTAGAACAATGTGTTGTACAGAGTGAAATTTGTGGGTAGGGAGAAATCTCAAAAAAAATATTGTGAAACTTTTTCAGAGACAATATTCCTCATTCTGTACTTTATTGAAAAAATACATGCTTTTTAAAAATCCTTGAGATTAAATGTCAGCTGAATAATATGTCAAATTTGTAATTGCTTTTTGGTTTAATCTTTAGGCCCTTCTGAAAGGTTGCTATAAGGATAACTGTAGAAATCCCTTTAAACATTCTGAATAATAATACTTTTTGCAGTTTTGGCTATGGCTAGTTGTTGCCTGAATTCCCTTAATATTTAATATCTTCTCACCCTGATCAATAAGAGTCAGTGCAAGGCATTAGCAGTATCTACTCAGAAATCACATTGCATGCATAAGATTTACAGTTAGGAACTGGATAAATATTTGCAAACAATATTTAAAAATGGAATCTAATTATATCAAAGATTCACTTGACTAATGATGCTAATATTAATATTTTGCAGACTTTGAAAACATGACTTTAATTCTAATTCTGTATATATCTTCAGCAGTGACCTTTTACATGAAGAATTAAACTTAGCTAAGGGGCCAAGAAAACTCAAACATGAATTGCATTCACTGGCTCTTGAAAAGATATATCATTTAGGGTACAATAGAATGCTAATAATAGAACTAATCCTTTGCAGCTAAGTGATTTCCTATTGTTCCCACAAAATACTATGTTTATCAGAGTAAACAACATGTTTTATATGTTTCAGAACAGTATAAATATCTTGGGATATTTCTACCAAGTTGACTGGTGAAAGGAACAATGTCTGCACAATTTTTAGTATAAAATAGAATAGGATGGGAAGTCTTTTACCTAGTTCTGAGAAAGATTTTGAGAGTCACAATTTAACATTGATGACTTCAGTCCCTTATCCTAACTCTTTTCCAGGCTGCTTCAGCTGCACACACCTTTCCCTGCATACTTATTCAGAAGTAAGCAAAGCTGTTTAAAAAGCAGCTCCTTTGTAGGCCAACATAGAGCTGAATCTCAGTGGATTCCAGGTGGCTTATTCTGATTAAGCAACTGTAACACTGTAATCTTCCTGGATAATTGAACATTAAGCTCACCTCATAAATACCATAGCAGTGACGTTTATTTCTGGCCAATGCAACCTATTACCAACCAAAATGCTTTTTCTGTAGAACATTTGGAAAAATTGCTATTTGTACTGTGCAACCCTATATTGTCTATTCAAATGGGAGACCAACAAAGTTCAAAAAGGCTTATTCCCAGGTAATGAGGTACCCGGATCACAATTTCCACATGCAGAACTGAATAAGACAAGCAGAGATTATTACTTTTTCAACTTTGTGGCATCTGTTTAAGAAAGACCAAAAAAAGAGAGAAAGAATAAAGAAATTCATCACTTCATTTCTCCCCATCCCCAACCATTGGCCCTATAACATATAAGTAAACTTTGATCAGAACATGTACACATACAATTTTAACATGATGTTATATGGATATACACATCCAACATTTTAAGACAGACTAGCTCACCAATTTCTTCACTGTGCTCCTAGCCAATTTTTAAATATACAAAAAGCACTCTTGCTTTGCTTGGTTAATAATAATAATAATAATAATAATAATAAAGTTGGAAGGGACCTTGGAGGTCATCTAGTCCAACCCCCTGCTCAGGCAGGAAACCTTATACTAATTCAGGCAAATGTCTGTCCAGTCTCTTCTTAAAAACCTCCAGTGTTGGAGCATTCACCACCTCTGGAGGCAGGTTGTTCCACTTGCAAAAGAATAGGCAACCCTGAACCATCCATAGGAACACTTAGCTAAGATACTTAGTTTATCAAATTGTCTCTAAACTAGCTATAGAAAGGAAAATAAATTCAGTCCTCCAATGATAAAATGGAAATCAAGTGAACATGCCCAGAAGAGGCCAAGGAAGTAGAGGAGAACAAAGAGAAAGAGAAACTTATAATATACTCTGTAGCAATGAAAAATGGCTACTCCAGTTCCTGATGGCTATTAAAACTGATAAGACAGTTTAAAGCTAGGATTACAATCATGCCTAATTTCTTGAAACTAGAATTTAACTCTCAGCAGTTCTGAGAGTAATCATTCCAGTTAACCTTGGTTAATTGAAAACTAAAGTGAAATCTTGGCTCTGCAAATGGTGAGGAATTATATGAGCCACAAGTTTGTGTATATAACATTAAACCATGGTTTAACATTGTATCTTAAGCAATTGATAATATTTTCATTCTTAATCAAGACAAGTAACTTCATAACTGCAAACTCTAGGCAGAAAATTGTAAAAGAGTCTCTACTTCTAAATAAGAAACATAGCACTAGTGCCCAGCTTCTTTGGTGGTCTCCCAAATCAAAGGTTTGGAAAGCAACTTTATATTATTGATTTCATTTTTTATCAATGTACTAAAAATACCTGTATGTCTCTATAAAGCTACCATATATACAAAATTTATTTCTTATTCATATTTTATAATTTGTTTGATCTGTGTAAGAACGGAGCAGAGTATCACACTTTTATTCTATAGTACTTAAACTCTGCAATTGATAAGTTTTTTTTTTTAAAAATAGGTAAATAATAAGAGAACAAGTAAGTCATCCATGTAAAATACTCTCAAATATTCCCACCTTTAAAGCTAAATATTGACGTTCTGTGGTTCAGGGATCACTGCCTTTGTATAATGCAATGCTTGCTTTTGAATATTTAAGTTTCACCATAGAAAGGGAATATTTTAGTATCCATAAACAGCTGATGTTGAAGAATGGGGTTGAGAATATATTTATGCTCTTAAAAACTGACAGTGTTAATTTCAGTTTTGCTTTGAAACAGAACATCAGAAAGTCAATTTAAATATGTTCATATTGGCTTTTCTCCAACTAGGCTAGGAACACGAGGTATAGTGGGAAAACTACATTAGCTTATAAAATACCTTCCCCCCCTCTTTTTTAGAACAAAGCCAGTGACTTGGGAATTATTAAAACAATGTTACTTTCCTTGAGACACTAAGCCTGGACCAATTCTGGAGCTTTAAAAACTTCTTTGATAGATTCCTCACTACTGCTTTTATCTGTCAGTGAAATATCTATTCATATCTGCATCAGGAACTCACCTCTGAATTGTTTTCAGATTATAGTAAAGCAAAACACTGCCATATTAGAATATCTTTTACAGATGTGGGTGGAACATTTTTTTAAAAATCCAGAAAGAAATCTCTCCAGCATTCCAACATTAAAAACAATTGTTTGTAAACCAATCCCACTGTGAGCTATATTCATATCAGACTACTTAGGTTTGTAGTCTAAGAACAGAAGTAGATTCCATAAAGCAAAGTTTGATATCCTATTTTGTACTGCAATATCGGAAAGATGAAATTTTCTACTGTGCAAGCTATTAAAAGCTGGTAAAGGTGTAATGTAGCATGTTGCGATCTACATCCTTTTATATTTAGGAGTTCAAATACATGCAAGTGCAAGCAGATAAATAGGTACCACTTTGGTGTGAAGCTAACAGTGCTCTGTGTGATTTTAGCATATAATCATGCCAGCCACATGACCACAGAAGGGTCTTCAGACATTGCTGGCTCCCTCGGCTAAGAAATGGAGATAAGCACTGCCCCCTAGAGTCAGAATGATTGGACAGGTAAAGCTTTTATGTTTACCTTTTTACCAGTCAACAAGGTCTTGGTCAAATACTTCTTTGCAAAATACTGTCAGTGAGTGCTGGGTGCCAGATGTACTGAAATAGTGGTAGGATTCCCTTAAATGAATTGAAAGTATCATTAGCAGCAATATAATGAAGAATGGGCAGAAGCTGGAAGGGCCAACAAACTATGAAAGATTTTGAGGGAGATCTCAGACAAAAATATCAAAAGATTTTAGCCAAAAGTTCAGGGGAGACTTGATTCTGCTCAGATGGTTCTGTTACTAGAACACAATTTTCTTCTCCGATGCTGTAGGTCAGGGGTGTCAAACTCACAGTGTCACATGACATGTCATGATGTATCATGACTTTTTTGCCATTGCCGGCAATGGGGTGGGCGCGGTTTCACTATGATGCATCCGGCCCATGGGCCGGCAGTTTGACACCCCTGCTGTAGGTGATACATGTTTTTTATCTTGATAAATAGGAAAAATGTAAGCCTATTAAATTCAGCATGAGTTCTTAATTGGGATGGGCAAAATGGAAGAAGGCTGCATCTCATTTTTTTATCCACCTGAACCTGAGCTCTTTTGTTTTAAGTTATACTTAGGGATGGAATCAAATTTAAATAAGTAACATTTTATTCTTCTCAGAAAATCCTCATCTGGGGTCTTGGATTTGGAGAAATTAAAAAAATAGTCCTCTTCCATTAAGAAAATGGTTATTACTTTGTCTTGCATTATGATAGCTGGTAGATGACCTATATTTGGTCATATATCCTCTCTACCCTTATTTAGGTATGGCAAGCAATAAAGTGGGTCTGGACCTTTGTCTGCAGCTGCCATTATACAATTCATCTGAGGCCTGGGAAAATGTTTTTGGGACCTGCCCTATTTAGAATGTGTGGGACCCTATTCATTAAATTGGTGCCATTTCATGGAAGAAAGTTTTTCAGAATTTTTTTTTACTGGTCCAGTGGGGTTTTATGATATCTTCCAAATGCATTTTTATTTACTGTATTTCTATTGATTAAATTTATTATTTTAGAAGAGTCAGGTAGGGTGGGGAATCTGATGAGTATAAAGGAATACAACTGAGAACATATCAGCAAGACCTACCCATGACCTGCTGTGTGTCACACTAATTGAGACAGAGAATTCAGAATGCTCATAGACTGTGCTGAGTTTTATGAACCAGACTCTCTGCATGCTATCTCTAGATGTTCAAGATTCTTTCTCATCCTGGCTTCGTAAAACTTCTTTGAGTAAGTAAAAAAAAAATCAAACAAGCAGCAATGAAATTACCGTAAGAGCTCTTGTGAAACTTTAGCAAAGAAAAACTTGGACCATGCTTGTGAGTCTGAAGATATTGGATTTTGGGTGGGTGAGTACTAAGTTGCTGTATTTGCCTAAGGAACTACAAAATGTGTATTAACTCTATGTAACATATCAGCTGTTAACTATTTCTATTCTATTGATCTTGAAAGAGATATGAAAAGCCTTCCACAGACCTTCTGCTATGAATAATGCTTCTAACCAAAATTGGTTTATTTGACATAGATGATATATACATATTACAATTTCAGAGCAGATGATACAGTTTTGGCATATGCTACTGATCATATGTTTAGTTGGGTTATTCATTTATTTATTTGATTTATTTCCTGTGCTTCTTCTAAGGAGGTCATGTGAAATGCTGTAGATCAGGCTGAAAGAGTGCCATGGCCCAAGGTCACTCTATGATGAGCATTATAACCTTTAGGCCTACGTTACCTGACAGAATGCTTTTCCCTGCATGATCTCTGTAATGTATTGGGCTTTGTCTTACTTAATAATATCACGTGAGGTTAATTGCTAGAAGGTTGCTTAAGCAGGGAAGCTGGCTAACGGCTCCCAGCTTCTCAGACAACCTGTCTCCAGTGCTGTCATTGGCTGCTTCTTGGGTGGCAACAGGTTGCTTTAAACCTATTGGCCGCCACCTAGAGGCCAGGGTATAAATTGCTGCATTCGCAGCCCTGTTTCTCAGTTCAGTTCCTGCAACAAATAATGATTCTTGCTGAACTCATTCGCCTTGTCTCATCAATCAAGCATCGAACCCAGCATATAACACTGGCGACGAAGGTGGGATCCCGCTTCTCCAACAGAGCTGAGAGTCACTAGGGGAGAGGCCAAACATGCCTGGTGGGAAAAGCAATTCCCCCCCACGGTTGGCCTAGTACAGCCACACTAGCGACCACACGTCCAGAGGACCAGTCCCTGGGCATATGGAGGAGCAGGATAAGAAGACGACGAGCCCCAGCCGTGAAGACCAGCAGAAATGGCAAAGGTCAGAAAGCTGGAAGAATTTGATATGGCTAACCCAGAAAGATGGTCTTCATATCTATCCAGGGTCGAGAACTATCTATGCGTGAATCAAGTTGCCGAGGATGGCCTGAAGGCCGCTACGCTCCTGTGTGTGTGCAGCCCAGCCACGTTCGACATTTATTTTATTTTTATTTATTTTAATTCCATTTATATCCCACCCTTCTCCGAAGACTCAGGGCGGCTTACAAGCTTAGCAGTAGCCTTCAGTCTATGTATATGCCTGCTTATTAGGGCTTTCATACACCCCCCAAGCGGCATTATTACAAAGTCAGCTTAATTGCCCCCAACAATCTGGGTCCTCATTTTACCTACCTCGGAAGGATGGAAGGCTGAGACAACCTTGAGCCTGGTGGGATGCGAACCTGCACTAATTGCAGGCAGCTGGTGTTACTTAAGGAGGCATTAGCCCACTGCTCCACCAAGGCTCCACCAAGACATTGCGGAGAACTTGTTCGCGCCAACGCCATTGTAGTCTGTAACATTCACAGACTTAAAGAAACAGCTTGGCGACCATTTCTAGCCCAAGCTGTCGGTAATTGCTTGGCACCACGCATTCGAGCAGAGGGTTCAGCAACAAGGTGAAACAGTGTCTGAATTCATTGCGGCCTTGAGGCAGGCCACACGCCTGTGCCAGTTCTCCAACATAGAGGAGAGGCTTTGAGACTGGCTTGTCTTTGGTCTCTGGAATCGAGAGTTACAGCAAAAACTCTTCACCAAAGAGACTCTGTTGTTCCCAGATGTGCTGAAAGAGATCATGGCAGATGAAGCCGCCGGCCATGAGGCCTGCCAAAACAGCACAGCATGAGGAAGCTGTCCACCTTCAGGAAGACCCAGAAAACAACACAGAAGTCGACAACAAATAAAGAATGATTCTTGCTGAACTCACTCGCCTCGTCTCATCAATCAAGCATTGAACCCAGCATATAACAATCTCCACCAGGCATTAATAGTAATAGGGGAATTCTTTGTGTCTCTGGTGATATCTTCAAAAGAGGCTTTCTCATCTGATAGCTTGTGCACTAATACCAATCATTACCCCCTTGTGGTGGAACAAGTTCTTTTTTTTTTTAATTGAAAAGTTTTAAAATACAGTTTTCCTTTAAAAAAACCCCCTTCCCCCTCCCTGCTCCCCCCCTCCCTCCCCCCAACCTCCCTCCCTCCCCCCCTCCCTCCACCCCCCCCTCCCCCCCCGACTTCCCAGAGCTAAATACAAGGTATATATATATAAAAAGGCAATCATAAACAACCATATACTAACAACTATAAATTCTAAAATCCATCACTCTCTAGCTTATATAGGATAAGACACACCTTAACAATATTAAATATATATAAAAAACTAGAATAAAAAAAGAAAAAAAAAACGAAAGAAGACTTATTCGAATGCTACATAAAACTTCTTAACCCTATACTTGTTCTGGATAAACTCAATCCATTTTCTCCATTCCATAATATAACGTTCTTGCGAATGATCTTTCAAATAGGCCGAAATCTTCGCCATCTCTGCCAGGTCGGAAACCTTTAAAGTCCACTCTTCTATGGTCGGCAGTTCCTCTTTCTTCCAATATTGGCCTATCAAAAGTCTTGCCGCCGTAATTAAGTTCAACATCAGCTTGGTGTCCACAACTGTAGCGTCTGCAATTATTCCCAACAAAAAAAGTTGCGGACAAAACTTTATCCTCTGTTTAAAAATCTTCTGCATATTCCACCAGACTTTTATCCAAAAAGCCTTAACCTTCTTGCATGTCCACCATATGTGAAAATATGTTGCATCTTCATCACCACACCTCCAACATTTAGGCTGATAATTCGGATACATACTTGCAAGCTTTTTAGGATCTAGATGCCATCTATAAAACATTTTGTAAAAGTTCTCTCTTAGATTTTGAGCTTGAGTAAATTTTACGTTCCTCACCCAAATCTTTTCCCACGTGTCCATTGTAATAACTTCCTGGATATTTTGGGCCCATTTTATCATACAATCCTTAACAAGCTCTGTTTCCGAGTCAATCTCTATCAATGCAAGATATATCCGTTTAATATGTGCTGATCCCTGATTTCTAATCTGCTTTATCAAATTTTCATCAGTCATTGTAAATCCATTTTTCTGGTCTTCTTTCCACCTGGCCCGTAACTGAATATATTGAAACCAAGTCTGAACAACCTTCTCTTCTCGCAAGAAGCTATATGATTTCAAGCACCAAACATTCCTTTCCAAACTTAAAATTTCCTTATAAGTAGTCTCATCATGTTTGAAACCAGCATGTATATTTTCTATTGCGTGTTTTGGGATTGCCCATAATGGTATCTTGCTGCTTAACTTATGTCTATACTTCTTCCAAACTCTCAGCAGTGCCTGTCTTAAAATATGTATCCTAAACACAGTATCTACCTTCTTATCATACAACAAATATGCATGCCAGCCAAACAACAAATCATGGCCCTCAAGATTTAATAACCTCGGTTGTGTGAAATTAATCCAATCACTTATTCCTACTAGTGCAGCAGCTTCATAATATAATTTAAAATTAGGCATTTTAAGGCCCCCTCTCTCACGAGTATCCTGCATAATCTTAAGTTTAACTCGTGGCTTTTTCCCTGCCCACACAAATTTATTGATACCACGCTGCCATTCCTCCAAATTAGAATCTTTCTTAAGAATCGGTATCATTTGAAATAATAAAAATTTGGGCAGGACATTCATTTTCACTGCTGCAATCCGTCCCAACAAAGACAATTGCAATTTTTCCCAACTCTCCAGTTCTTTTTGAATTTTCCCCCATAATTTTTCATAATTATTTTTATATAGCTTTGTATTAGAGGGCGACAAAATCACCCCCAAATATTTAACCCTTTTAACAATCTCAAATCCAGTTAGTCCTTCTAGGAGAGCCTTCTGCGAAACTGTCATATTTCTAGCCAAAATTTTAGTTTTCTGTATATTTACTTTAAATCCAGAAACCTTCCCATATTGTGTTATTATCTCCATCAGGTCCACAACAGAGTTCTCTGGCTGGGTCACTGTAACAACCAGATCATCTGCAAATGCTCTCAATCTGTAATCCTGATCTCCAACTTGTATCCCCTTAATTTTTTCCGATTTCCGAATCTTAACCAATAATATCTCTAATGTTAACACAAATAACAAGGGCGATAGCGGACACCCTTGCCTTGTGCCCTTCTCAATATTACATACTTTTGTCAAACTATTGTTAACTATGATTCGGGCAGTTTGTTTTTGGTATAATGCCCTAATCGGTTGTAAAAAATTTTCCCCAAAATCCATTTTACCTAAAACTTTCAACAAAAATTGCCAGTTCAATTGATCAAAAGCCTTTTCAGCATCTATAAAGATTAGCGCAGCAGAGATCTGGTTGTGCCTTTCCAAAAACTCTAACACATCAACTATATGTCTCACATTATTTTTCATTTGTCTTCCACTAATAAACCCCGTTTGGTCCCCATGAATCACCTGTTGTAGAACCCTCATCAGTCTATTAGCCAAAACCTTAGCAAATATCTTATAATCTGTATTTAAAAGCGATATCGGTCTGTAATTTTTAACTAAAGTAGCATCCTGGTCTTCCTTCGGAATCAAAGAGATAAAAGCTGTTCTCCAAGACGGAGGCACCTTTCCCCCCCTCTGGATTGTCTGGAACAGTTCCTTTAACGGTTTTATCATCTCTAATTGTAAGTTTTTATAATAGGCCGCAGTCAAGCCATCCGTGCCTGGTGCTTTATCCACCTTCAGTTCCTTAATAGCTATAAAAATTTCTTCTTCTGTAATCAGTTGATTAATCCCCTCTTTTTGTACTTGCGTAAGAACCGGGATGCTAGCCTTCTCCAAATACTTATCAATATCTTTTGCATTAATGTCCTCTTTAGTATATAATTTCGAGTAAAAATCCACAAAGGCATCCTTAATAAGATTCTGTTGATACACAACCCTTCCTTTATACTCAATCTTATCTATATTAGATGCCCTTTGTTTTTTCCTCAGTCTATAAGCTAACCATCTGCCTGGTTTATTAGCATTGCAAAAAGTATTATGCCTAGCAAACCGCAGATTGGTCGCCACTTGATCAGCCATTAATTTATCAAATTGTCCTCTTAACAGTCTAATAGCCTCCTTGATCTTCACATCCTCTGGGTTCAAAATCAAAGCCTTTTCTTTTTCCTTTATTTCATTCTCCAGTTCTTTCCTTCTAGTTTCCACTGCACGTCTATGTCTATTATTCATATATATCAACACCCCTCTCATATAGGCCTTGCTAGCATCCCAAACCATATCCATAGAGGTACCCTTATTCATATTAATCTCAAAAAAATCCTTCATCCGCTGTTTGCATTCTTCCACATTTCTCTGATTTCTAAACAGATTCTCATTTACGCGCCATGAGCGCCTATCTCCTTTTTCCTTATCAATCTCCAACCACACTGGACTGTGATCAGAGATAATTCTTGCGCAGATCTTCACCTTTTTAGTTCTCAAAAGAAAATCATTAGTCAACAAAATAAAGTCAATCCTCGAAAAAGATTGGTGTCTATCAGAATAAAAAGTATAATCCTTCTCCTGCAGATGTCTCTCACGCCAAATATCTCGCAATTCCAGGTCATCCTTCATTTCAAAAAAAGATTTAGGCAGTCTAGCATGACTTGGAATGCGCTTAAAGGCTCCAGCCTTATCCAACTGTACATCCATAACTCCATTCCAGTCCCCCATAAAAATAAAGGATTTATAATCCAACTGGGTAAGCTTTGTATGAAGTAAACTAAAAAAGTCAGCTTGTTGTTGATTTGGTGCATATAATCCAACTAAAAGCGTCTTTTTACCTTCTAACAACAGCTCGATCATAACATATCTTCCATGCTTATCTGCTTCGATTAGATCCGCTGTTAAGGCACTTTTAACATAAACAACCACTCCATTTTTCTTATTCTCTGCAGAAGCAACAAATTGCGTACCCAGCCTCGAATTCAATAAGTACTTTTGATCCAAAACTCTAATATGCGTTTCTTGCAGGCATATAACATCTATCTTAAATTGTTTTAAATATTGAAAAACTTTCTTCCTCTTCTGCGGTGAGTTTAGTCCATTAACATTCCAGGTTAAAAATTTAGTTGCCATGTATATCCTCGAGAAGCTCTTGGACCACAGCTTTGATAGGACTAGCTTCCTTAGGCCGTGCTCCTCCCACAGCTTGGCTATGAATGCGTTGTGAAGAATCTGAAGGCTTTTGCTGATCTTGTTCTTTTATTTTCTTTGCTCGTTTTAAAGCAGCACGTGTCACTCTTTGCTCTCTAGGATCATCCAAAGAAATTGTAGCTTGATCTCCTCCAGCACCATTTTCCTCTGTTTCCTCCTCTTGTTGTTCTTCTTCTCCAGATCCCTTTCCAGCTTCCAGAAGCGTTAATGGGGTTGCTTTTAAGACATTATTGTAGAAATCACGCGCTTGTTTCACAGTAATCAGCCTGTACCTTTTACCTTCATACATCACCATCAGCCCATCTGGAATCTCCCATCTGAACCTTATATCTCTTTGCTTAAGCTCTTGCACAAGAAATGTATAGTCCTTTCTTCCCCTTAAAATCCTTGGAGGAATTTCTTTTAAAACCAAGACTTCTTGTTCAGCAATCACGACCTTAGCATCATAGGCAGCTTGTATAACTTGATCTCTAATTTCTCTTTTTGCAAAATAAACCACCACATCTCTAGGCAATTTTCTCTGTCTAGCAATCCATGAATTCACCCGAAACACTTTATCCATAGCTGCTCTTATTTCAGATGCTGGCTGGTTCAATACCCCTTCGAGAGCCTCAGAGATCAGCTGCTTTAAATCTTCTTTAGCATTCTCTTTTAAACCTCTGATTCTGACAGCAAACTGCATCTGGTAATATTGGGCAAGGCTTAACTCCCTTTCCAATTTGCCTCTTACATTTTCATTCTCCCGTGCTTTTACTTCTAATATAGCATTCCTTTGTGCCAAATCATCCATTTTTTCATCTAAATCTTCCACACATTCCGCCACTTTATGCACTGAAGTCAAAATGTCTACCCTCATCACGCTGTACTTCTGTTCCATCCTCTCTTCCATTCTTTCCTTGAATTTCTCCAATTTCTCCTCCATCTGTGCAAATTTATCAGCAATTGATTGATTAATTGATTCCAAAAGTACCTGGGCATGTTTATCCAGAGCATCTCGCAAATCCTTCGATGTCAGCACTTCAGGAGGGTGCAACGCCTGTAGTGATGATTGTTGCACCGGCGAGGATCCTCCACTCCGGAGAGTTTTAGAGGGAGGTTTAGCCGCCATCTTTTAATCCTCAATTATGACGCACTTTCAATTAAAGTTTAAAAAGTCCAACAAGTTCGAGAGTATAGTAAAATAATCCTCTTCACCTTTTTCCTCTTGTACCGCTCTGCCTGCTCCTTTAAATCATAGTCCTTTCTTCAGGCAGGGATGGTTCGCAGATGCCTGGCTCTGCTCCAAGAAGTTCGGAGCAGAGACGACGGCCAGCTGGGAGCAACCCAGGCTTCGGGGGAGTTCGATCCTTCAGCCGCCCAAGCTCCAAGCTCAGGCGGCCTCGGAGAACTCTACCCCTACCTGGGGCCTCACCCCCTCCTCTTCTCCCGAGGAGGGGGCTTCAATTTCGCCCGAACAGCTGATCGGCGCTGTTTCGGGCGAAAAAACAAACAGCTGAGCCGCGGGCAGCCAGGGGAGGCTGTCTTCGGCGCCGCGCCGCCACCGGAAGCCCCGTGGTGGAACAAGTTCTTATAGATGTCAGGGGTGACCTTCATTAGAGATTGTCAAGAGTCAGAAGATTGTTTTTTCAGCCTGGGTTTTTTTAAAATAATATTTACTAGTTAGTTATAAATAGGATTTTATATTGATAAAGCAATATCAATATAAAACAGATAAGTCTGTTTTAAAAATACATTTAATGACTTACATTATGATGGATGGATGGTGGTAGTGGCAACTTTCAACTTCCTGTTGGCTTCCCTATTGAGTTTCCTTGTGGAATCTGGTAGGGGGCATTGGAAATCTTTCTTCTTTCCTTCTTTCCTCCCTTCTTAAATTAACATCTTCCATGATTCGCTTAACCACTGTGGCAAGAGAGGTTGTAAAATAAAGCAAAACTCACTAAACTGTCTAACTTAGCAACAGAAATTTTGGACTCATTTGTGGTCATAAGTTAAGGACTATCTGTACCTAAAAGGTACCATTCATGCAGGAGAAGAAGCAGAACCTCATTATTCAGGACTCTTTACTCTCAATCACAACATTGCCTTCCTTAAATTTAGTCTCATCTTAAAAATAGTAATAAAAACAATAACGTTGGTTCCTGAATCTTAGTACATACCGTAGCTTGCTTGTACCAATCTTATCAAATATTTTGAAGAAAGAAAGTATTTTCAAGGATATCATTTTCTAATTGTCTTGAAAGGAATCAGCCACTGGACCTCTTTCAACATATCTGTGAAGTCAGTGAGGTGCCATTCATGCATATTCTGATAGGCATATGACAATCATTCTAGGAATCATTTTATAATTATGGAGCATCCTTGTCTAGGTGCACTTCTTAGGACAATGGAAAAGCTGTTGCTTCCCACCCCCCAGTTATTTCAATTAGTGAGTCTAATGAAAAGCTGATGCAGAATCGAGTCCAATGTTTTATGACAAATTCCAATACTTGAAAATATAAATACCAAAAATAATTAAATAAATGCTCAGATATACTACAAAAGTAAGACAAAGGACAATTTGTCATCCCACTATATACACAAGATGTGTGGCAATTAAAATGCTATTGGGAATCATAATGTAGGGTTTTCATTCAAGTGGGACAAACTTCACATATTTTGGACAATATTGGAGCAGGTCTATTAGAAGAGCAATCTGTATAACTATCCTCAGTAAGTAAATGGGTTTACCCACTCAGTTTCAATGAGATAAAACTCTGCAGTGAGTTTTTCTCTTGCTTCAATATGACTTTTTAAAGCTTTGCATTTTTATTTCCACAAAATTAAATCCAGTGTAGCGTGGAAGTCCCTGCAACACATTCGTAGGACAAATTAGATTTTAAAAATACAAGGAGCAGTAATGTGGAATAGAAACATACAGTAGGAAAAATAAAATAATTGTTAGGTATAACATTTTCCCTTGCTATTTAAGATGTTCTGCATAGTGGTACATCATCATAACAGGTAAGACAGTTAGGAATGTTTAACTAATCCAGGATCACTATTGATGGCCCAGTGGTTAAAACTCCAGGCTAGAAATCAGGAGACTGAGTTCTAGTCCTACCTTAGCCATGAAAGCCATCAGGGTGACTTTGGGCCAATCACTCTCTCTTAGCCCAACCCACCTCACAGGATGTTGTTGGGAAAATAAGAAGTATTAGGCATGTTTGCTACCTTGAGTTATTTACAAAAAGTAAAACAGGGATAAAAATAATCAGAAAACTGAAACATAAATCCTACAGATGCTTGTTACGTAGCTTAACATTAATGACCTTCGTGTAAGAATGAGCATTCCCAGATAAACTACCATGGACGGAGTACCATATCATTCACATTACCTCAGAAGCAATGCTTTTCATTAAGTACATCACTTATTAACTGAACTCTCAAGGACAGTTTCACATATGTCTATTAAAATTTCTCTGAGCCCAGGGAATATAAATTGATGGGGGGGGGGAAGGAATGGAATGATTTACATATTCCATTTAAAATATTTATAATCTAAAAGGTACTATACCCTCTACAAAAAACAGCAAATCACTACATCATTACAAAGATGGGAAGATTTATATTTGCAACAGTACCATTGTAACAATATTATATCAGATAGACTCCACGGCAAGGTATTTCTATCCATTCTGCATACATCTATTTGCTGTTTTCCAGAAACTCTTTCTAATATTACTGACTTAAAAGAATAATATTAATCTGCATCAGATAGAAAATAATGGATAATGTTAGAGTCTCCCAGCTACAGTACGTTTCTTCCTTGTAAACCCTTTTATATTAGGAAATACATTATAAAATGATCATATCATATTATCATATTTTGATCACACCAATTGAACATGGATTGTCTATTTTTTTAAGAAAAAGATTTATGTCGCATGTCAGAGAAGCAGTAAATATTTTAGACAGAGTCGCCTGTAATCAGGGATTTAGAATTTTTGCTGTATATACTTAGAATATCCCTTGGTCTGTCAATCCACCCTCGGCGTAGAGAAGGATATACCCAGGCAAATATTTACTGATCTTCACCAAGAAACAACACAAAACAAAACTCCAAACGTATGCCTTCGCTCTATAAAAAGCACACTCTTTGATAGATGATTCATTAAAATAATAAATAGGAGTACAGAAACTGATAAAATATTGGGAAGGTCAACAGAGGGCAGCTTACAAGAAATGTTTATTTTAAGATCACCTTAACAACCTGTAAAGAGCAAACACTTCCTAGAAAAGGAAATGGCAAAGGTTTGGGGTTCCCACAGAAAACGTCCTGTCCTCGGCATTCACTGATCTCTTATGAGCATGCCAAAAACACATTTGGATATTGATGTCAAAGCTTCTGGAGTGTAAGCAAACAGTGGGTAGTATTTCAGATAGCCTGATCTTTAATTATTTAATGCCCAATGTCCTAATGTAAATTAGTTGGGGAATATTTTTTCCCCCTGGCATGGTACAAATCAATGCAACACAATTCAATCCAATAAAATGAATTTACCAATTAGCAGTCAAAACAAATATAAATACTGAAATAAACTAAAGATGAATTCTACAAATATTTAAGATAATGCTCTGATATACAAGCATGTGAGAACTGTCAAATATTAATGAGTATGATAAATTGGTATATTGATGATATACATTTCTTCCATGGCAGTGCAGAAAAGTCTCTGTAGCTTTACAATTAATGGACATTTCTTTTTTTATTTTCGCACAATAATTCTTCCGATAATTCTTTATAGATTAAGGGAGCAAAGTAAATATTATTGCCTAGACAGGCATGAACGTATTTTCCTACTTTATAATGTCATGATTTATTTTTACCTTTCAGAAATCACTGTCATTTTAAAAATGGCTCTAGCTCTATGAACTCAATGGAAAGGCAAATAATTTTTAAACTCAAATAAAATTGAAAAGCCTAACAATATAGACAATTCAGCAATGGAAGCTCCAGAGAGTTCAGTATATGTTCTTTGTTTTATCATTTAATTGATTGATTGTTTTTATAAAAAGATTAATACCTTGCCATATTCCACTAATTATATATGATTTAAAGGTAAAGGTAAAGGTTCCCCCGCACATGCGTGCTAGTCGTTTCCGACTCTAGGGGCCGGTGCTCATCTCCGTTTCAAAGCCGAAGAGCCAGCGTTTGTCCGAAAACGTCTCCGTGGTCATGTGGCCGGCATGACTAGACGCCAAAGGCGCACGGAACGCTGTTACCTTCCCACCGTAGTGGTCCCTATTTTTCTACTTGCATTTTTACGTGCTTTCGAACTGCTAGGTGGGCAGAAGCTGGGACGAGTAACAGGCGCTCACTCTGTTACGCGGCACTCGGGATTCGACCCGCCAAACTGCTGACCTTCTGATCGACAAGCTCAGCATCCTAACCCACTGAGCCACCGCGTCCCTTATATATGATTTAATGGTGTATAAAATAGATAAAAGTACATAAAGGGATTTAGGAAGATCACACTGACTCCACCTTTGTTGATCTTTTGAAAACTCCTGAAGATCAAACTTTGTTGAAGAGCCTTACCCTGATGCTAATGTTGCCATCTGTACTATTGTATTTGTCCTATTTGTAGCTAACAGTTTTCTACTAGTTTCTATTGGTTTTATAGTTGTTTTATTTTTACCATGGATATTTTAATCTGTATTTCTTCTCTGTAAGTTGCATACAGTTTTTATTACGATTGTTATGGTGGCATAGAAATTTGTTAAATAAATCTATATCATAAAGAACAACCTGAAACAAAGGGATAATTAATTAGAGATACATGGAAGGTAATTTCAACAGGTTTCACATTGATTCATGTCATTTCTGTTTTCAGGGTTAAATCACTGATAATTAGATTGTTAACAATTATAGAGAAATTAATTTTGCAATGAACAATGCAAAGACAGAATTTACAGTGGGGACATGGAATGTAGGAGGTATAAACATGATAAAGATCAACACAGTGAAGGATTAAATGAATTAACTACACATTGACATCTGAAGCATTAGAGAATTTAGATGGACTGGAATTGGACACTTTCAGTCAGAAGATCACTGTTTACTTGGTTTTCAGGAAAGGAAAAACCAAGCGGGAATAGTGTTGCTTTTGTAGTTAGGAAGAGCACAGCAAAAGTCATTCGAATACAGTTGACTGAATAAAATGAATTACATTTCATGGACAATCCTTTAATATAATAACTATACTAGCTTATGCTCCATCGACTGATGTAGGAGAAGAGGTTGATGAGTTTTATAGTTAAGTTCATTTTGAAATCAGCAGAATACTCAAGCAAAATGTGCTGCTTACAATTGGAAACTGGAAGTTGGAAATATTAAAGAGAAAAATAGAGTTGAACCTTATGACCTAAGACAGACGTGTCAAACACAAGGCCCGGGGGCTGGATCTGGCCCACGAAGTGGTTTCATGTGGCCCATGAAGCCATCCTGGAAACAGTGAGGGAACGGCCCCCACTGCCTTGGCCCTGGCCCAGAGACCCTCCTTCTGCCAGAGACCCTCAGATCTGTCCCACTCCTGCCCAGGCCCCCATAGGCACCCTTGATGCGAACGATGTAGAGCTGGCCACGCCCACCCAGTAGGCCATATGCACTCTAGCCACGCCCACCCAGTAGGCCATGCCCACCCAGGCCACACCCACCCGGCCCCCTGAGGGCAACCGCAATGCTGATGCGGCCCTCAATGAAATTGAGTTTGACACCCCTGACCTAAGAGTATGAAATGAAGCAGGATAATGACTTGTACATTTCTGGAAATTCAGTGATTTCTTCACTGATAATACAGACTTGAAACAACCAAAATGATGCCTGCCGTTCATGGTCTACATAGAAATCAAATTGACTGCATTATTGCTACAAGCAGATGAAAGAGCTCAATTTAAACAGGAAAAACATGGCCTGGGGCTGACTGTAGAACAAAAGTTTGGGTGCAAGTTAAAAAAAAGTAGGCTAAAGCTATCTTGTGGATGAGGAACACAAAAAGTTTCCACAATATGATCTTGACCGTATACCTACCATATTCTAAAGAATATCAGGGATCACTAGGTAGACTGGAACCACTTGATTGGAAGCAGAGTAATTGTGGAATCAATGTAAAGAAATTGTTAAAGATGAAAGTGAAAAGGGATTGTCAAAATTTAAGAAGAGAAAAGAAGCTGTGTTTCAAAGCTCTATTAGAAGAGACATGAAGCAGTATTACAACAATATCTGCAAACATATTAAAATGGAAACGTTCACAGAAAACTCAAGAAAGTCTTCTGAAAGTTATCAGAACTCAGAAGGTGGTTACCACATTGAATTTATATGCTAAAGGATGCCAATGGAATTCCAAAAAGTTCAAACAAAAATGGAAAGAATATACTGAAATTCTGTACAGGATGGGTATGAACATCCAAGATACCTTAGAAAATATTCATTACTTACAAGAACTTCAAAGACCAAAAGTTAGATCAGTACTATGGTCCTTATCAAGTCAAAACAAAAAATCAGGAATTGATGGCATGTCAATAGAAACATGCAGTGTTTTTTTTTGTAAAAGAAAAAGGTACTGGAACTCACACATGTCATACAACCTGCCTTGCCTACCCTACAAGGTAGGGTAGAGAAAAAGGTGCCGGAACTTCGTTCTGAGCGTTCTATGACAAAAAAAGCCCTCGAAACATGGCAAACAAAAGAAATAATCATTAAAGAATGAGTGGGGTTTTTCTGCATGGTACAGTTGGGAAAGAAAACAGAGCCTTGGTGGAGCAGTGGGCTAATGCCTCCTTAAGTAACACCAGCTGCCTGCAATTAGTGCAGGTTCACATCCCACCAGGCTCAAGGTTGACTCAGCCTTCCATCCTTCCGAGGTAGGTAAAATGAGGACCCAGATTGTTGGGGGCAATTAAGCTGACTTTGTAATAATGCCGCTTGGGGGTGTGTGTGAAAGCCCTAATAAGCAGGCATATACATAGAATGAAGGCTACTGCTAAGTTTGTAAGCCGCCCTGAGTCTTCGGAGAAGGGCGGGATATAAATGGAATTAATTAAATAAATAAATAAATAAATCAAACTAATATGTACAATTAGAACAAACTTAATTACTAATGAACGCCAATTAATACCTTGCTTTCAACTGTTGTATTTGTCAGTTACAGTCAACCTCAGAGTTAAATATACCATGAAATAGGGTTGTTAAGCAATGACAGGATTCCCATTTGGATTTTTATGAGAGGTAAGATTATTCTCATTAATAAAAGCTAAAAAGAGGGATAAAGCACTAACTTGTTATCTCAGGCAGATACTGTAAACAGCATAAGATTAAAAATGATAGGGAAGGAATCAGAGGATAGAAACAGCACATAAATAAATGGCAAAAGATCAGTAAGTAATAAGATAAAACCGAATAATGCATGATACAGGAGCAAATTCAAAAGGTCTGGATATTTTTATTATATAGGGGAAAAATCAGGTTAAAACATGATTTGCTAAGATAGCTTCAAATATATATGGATAAATTTTTTAAATAATATGTTGTATGCACAAATGGGAGCAGGGTAAGATAATAGCTATAATTCTTATAGCGTCCCCACTTGTAAAATTAACACAGAAGTATATTTTCATATATCTCTCATAGGAAGAATGTAGAATATTCCTGCTCAAAATATTTTCCTTTGGAGCACTCAACCTACCAACATCATAATGTAAATATACATTATGTGCTAGGATGAGATTAGATGACTGCACTTTAGAAGTTTGACCTGCTGCCAGGTTTTTGTTGTTTTCAAGATTTTAATATGTTTAGTTTTATAGCTTTAATTTGGCTTTGCATGTTGTTTTAATTTTTGTTTGGAAGCCACCCAGAGTTGATTATAAGATGGGCAGCTATATACGTGTTTTAAATAAATAAATAAATAAATAAAATATGCTATTTTTCTGTTTATCAATATCAGTGTGCACTTCTTAAACTACAGTCCAACTACATTCATAAAAAATTACACTCATTTCCATTATCGTTAAATAAAACTGTTAACAAAACTTAAAATGTAACATTAATTGTTTCACTTAAATGCTGAGCATCTATGGAGATTCTCAGTCATCCAGGTCATAGTTATCCCAAAGATGCTTTTTTATGAGACAACTGGACTTTCTTTCTTTTCTTTTTCTTCAAAGAGGCCATCTATGTCAAAATTGAACAGCCCTCTCTCAACAGAAGGGGAGGGATCTGACATCATCTATCTCCAGTCTACAACACGGTCCTTTCAGCAGTTCCAAGAAGGCTCCACACCCATTTGCACTACTCAGGTGACCCTGAAGAGACAGATGAGCCTCCAGGCAGCTCTAACGACTCACTTAAAGAATGCAAATGAACAGCTGTCTGCAAGGAGTATAAATCTTTCCATTCCCCCACCATCCAGTCAGAGCTGAAGAAGCGAAACGTCTTAAAACAAAAACAAACAAACAAACAAAAAAGTCCAGTTGCTGCATGAAGAAGCATTTTTGGGATTAAATGCTGACCTTTTTTTTCTTAATTTGTATCTTTTATACTAAAGAACAGGGCTTTTCAACCTTTTCACCCGTTGTACCACTTTTAGGATAAGGCAATATCCGATTACCACCAGTCACCTAGCAAGGTGTCAAAAACTTGACCAAAAAAAAAGGAAAAAAAAGATAAAGTATAGGTAGCACTCGACTTACAACAATTCGCTTAGTGACTGTTCGAAGTTACAATGGCACTGAAAAAAGTGAATTATGACCATTTTTCACACTTATGACTGTTGCAGCATCCCCAGGGTCATGTGATTTACATTCGGATGCTTGGCAACTGATTCATACTTATAACATTCAGTGTCCCAGGGTCATATGATCAATGGCCAGCTCATTACTCAGGTTACGGGGTGCCTGTGGGGGGAATCCATGGGTCTCTGGTGGAGGGGAGTGGGACTGGGATGGGTGCCTTCCCTCTCTCTCCCACTGTCCCTTCCTTCCTTCTTTCTTTCCTTTCTTTCCTTTCCTACTCTCCCTCTTTGTCCCTTCCTTCCTTCCCTCCCTCACATTGTCCTGTGCTACGCCGCCCAGATCCCAGCCTGGTTTTGGCAGGCAGCAGCGCATTCTCATCCACACGGAGCGGCCAGGCAAAGTAAAACCACCGACATCATGGCCCTGCCTGTGCACGCACAGAGGCAGAGGAGAACGCATGCGCCTCAGCCTCTGCGCATGCACAGGCAGGCTGGGGATGTTGCCGGTTCACCTCCTGTTTTCAGGCATGTACATTACGAACCAGCTACTTCTCCCAGTCTTTTTCCCTTACCGGAGCCCAGCATTTTAGCCAGGTTCCCCAATCCTTTCCATGTACATCGTTCTTCCCATAGCTCTCCCCAGCGCTGTCAAGAGATATCCATTTCTGGCCACATTGCTAGTGTTCTTAAGTTACATTTGCACCTGCCAGAGAACGATGCTTTTCTCCCTCCTCCAAAAGGAAGGGAGACAAACCCGCATCGCCACCAAGTCACCCTTCCTTCGGGTGAAGTAATCTCTGGACCCAACTTTGAGACTGTTTTAGACTGAAGCAGAAAGTCCGAGAACTGCATCACTCTCGCTGTTTGGACCCTCTACTTTTATGCCCCAGGAGCAGCTTGCCTTTCATACCTCTGATATCTAACAGAAGGGGGAACCTGCTGCAAAGGTGCATCTTGCAGAGTCATTGCCAAGCGATGTCTCTGCTCCACCGCTGCGGAAAAAGAAGTGCCACGTTTCCCACCAGTGCAGTCAGCCCAGGTCCTGTGAGAGGACCAAGTGGGAATGAAGCAGCCCTTGGGTCTGTGCTGTGGAAAAGCCGCAAGTGCCAGTGTCACCTGGGCTCCTGCCCAGCTCACTTGCTTGTGGAAAAAAGGCTGCTTGCTAAATGGGCTGGGCAGCAACCCTGGATCAGCGTTTCTGAGCGTGACTTCTGAGCACAACTCAGCTGATCCCGGGCTCCTGCCCAGCTCACTTAGCAAGCAGCCTCTTTTCTGCAAGCAAGTGAGCCGGGCAGGAGCCCAGGATCAGCTGAGCTGCACTCAGCAGTCCCACTCAGAAACGCTGATCCTGAGCTCCCGCCTGGCTCACTTGCTTGTGGAAAATAGGCTACTTGCTAAGTGAAGCCCCAGGATCAGCGGGCTACCTGGTGCTGATCCTGGGGCTTCATTTAGCAAGCATTATGTTTTCCCCAAGCAAGCTGGGCAGGAGCCATTTGCTTGCTAGCCCTTCTCCCCCCAAATACACCACTTGCTCACTCACCCTTCCTCACTCGCTGCTCCGCTTGCTGTACCTCTGAAAACAGGCCGGTCTGCCCCTTTTATATCTTTTCTCCTCTCCGCCCTCCTCCTTTTCTCTTCCGGGTGCACTGGAAGCTCCAATTAGCATGTCACAGATCCTGGGGATTCAGGAAAGCTCTGCAGCTCCAGCTGGTCTCCAGGTCTGTGTGGCTCCATTTTGACTTGTTCCCTCCCCCACTATAATTAGCTAGGTTGGGCTCACGTACCACCAGCCAGGGACTCGCATACCACTGGTGGTACGCGTACCACTGGTTGAAAAGCCCTGCTAAAGAAGGAAGACAATCATATTTCCTTATATTATATACATTTATTGACCGTGTCCTTAAATCTTATGCTGCAAAGAATTCAACTCCCACCTTCCAGCCAGGGGTCTAGATAGCCAGTTTAGCTGAGCGGAAATCTTGGATCTTTTCTAGAGCTGTAACAAGTGCATAAATTAACATTCTGACAATTAAGGTTTTTTTGAAAGTCAAACACTGAAATCTAACTCTTGTAAATTTCTTCCATAGGGTATTATGTCCTTGATGCCACCTGTTCTCATTACTTTTAGTGGTATGAGGCAAATCTTGTCATTATCTATTCTCAAATAAAGATAGAATGCTTCTGATATTTTTAATTGCACTGAAATGGAAGTGATGGTGGGCAGACAACAGGAATCACTTGGTTTCTGCTATGAGAAGAAATCTAGTGCAGTTCTCTTTGGTCAACCTAAATGAAAGTATGGAAGAAGGCCATAAAGTGCAAACTTTGTTATCTGCGAAGTCATGTCCGACCCATCGCGACCCCATGGACAACGTTCCTCCAGGCCTTCCTGTCCTCTACCATCTTCTGGAGTCCATTTAAGCTCACGCCTACTGCTTCAGTGACTCCATCCAGCCACCTCATTCTCTGTCGTCCCCTTCTTCTATTGCCCTCAATCTTTCCCAGCATTAGGCTCTTCTCCAGTGAGTCCTTCCTTCTCATTAGGTGGCCAAAGTATTTGCATTTTAGCTTCAGGATCTGGCCTTCTAAAGAGCAGTCAGGGTTGACCTCCTCTAGGACTGACCGGTTTGATCGCTGGGCAGTCCAAGGGACTCGCAGGAGTCTTCTCCAGCACCATAGTTCAAAGAAAGTGCAAACTAAGTACATTAAATCTTTGCATCTTTCTGACCTGTCCTGGAAGGAAGAAAATCACACCAACTGAAATCAATAAAAGAAAGACAAAGCAACCCAAGATAGTCATATCTGTTTCTCTTTCAGCTTCATTTTGATTTTCAAACAGCTTTGATGATCTGCTAGGAGGCCTACTATGTACAGTAGCTTCAGAAAAATGTTATGGTGGATCTACCAATATGTTTCCTGGAAAAGATGTTTCATAAAAAAAGGACAAGCAAAAGGAGGAGAACTTTTCTTTTGTACAAATCTCTGAGAGCATTTGGGTCAGGGCCCATAATGAAGGTTGGAACTCATAAAGAACATTGTATGAGAGAAGGCAGACTTTTGTCTTTTCTTTGAATTTTTTTGTGAAAAAAGAATTGCAGTCAGATATATGCCAGTGATTTTACCATCAGTTTCATGATGAGTCAATTGTCATATAACCTAATCAATATTCTACTGGGTTTTGTTTGCAAGGAAGATGCAACATGCAAATGCCTTTTTTCCTCCTCATCGGTCTTCCACCACAGTGTTAGAAGAATTTTAGTATTGTGGCTCAAATTCTGTTCGTAAAGAAAATGGAAGGTGGTACAACTATTTAAGCATACAGGATTATTGTTGATGAATAGAATAGAATAGAATAGAATAGAATAGAATAGAATAGAATAGAATAGAATAGAATAGAATAGAATAGAATAGAATAGAATAGAATAACTTTATTGTTACTTTGAATGTACACTAATCAGCATACATTAAAATGAAATTTCATTGCATTCAGCTCACAAAGGGTCAATATACACTACATAAATATGACAAAAGTAAATACAGAATTATGCATGTACCCACATATATTATATGCAGTGCTTTTTTTGTAAAAGAAAAAGGTGCCGGAACTCACACATGTCATACAACCTGCCTTGGCTACTCTACAAGATTCCATCCAAAAAAGGTGCCGGAACTCCGTTCTGAGCGTTCTATGAGAAAAAAAGCCCTGATTATATGACACAGAGAAACCACACAGTCTAGTTCAGATTATGTATGGCATGGCGAGAAAAACAAATCTTGCAAGTTTACCAGATGGATGGCATCTAGGGAACAAAGCTATTACAGAATTGGGTAGTTCTGCTAGAAATACTTTGAAACCTCCTCCCAGAGGAGAGCAATAGAAACAGACCATAAAGTGGGGGTGTGGGGTCTCTAACAATGCTTTGAGCTCTAAGCACATAGCACATATAAGCAGCAGCCTGAATACCAGGAAGCGAGCTTCCTATGATTTTGATTCCTATGATCTGATTCGAATCAGTGGTCCCAGAAGATTCCAGTTGTAATGTATTAGGTTTTGTATTACTAAAGAGTATCACATGGGGTTAGTTGCTGGAAGGCTGTTTAAGCAGGGAAGCTGGCTAACGGCTCCCAGCTCCTCAGACAACCCGTCTCCAAAGTCGCCATTGGCTGCTTCTGGGGCAGCAATAGGTTGCTTTAAATCTATTGACCGCCATCTAGAGGCCAGGGTATAAATAGCTGCATTTGCAGCCCTGTTCCTCAGTTCAGTTCAGTTCCTGTAAACAAATAAAGAATGATTCTTGCTGAACTCACTCGCCTCGTCTTGTCAATCAAGCCACAAACCCAGTATATAACACCAGTATTTTAAAGGATGATGTGTAACAACTTCCAATAGTCTAAGTGAAGGTACAAAGCACTGAAGTTAAAGAGAATGCTGCATTTGGTGCATTAGTTTCCAGTAGAAAAATGGCTTCTTGCCACAGAATAAGATGGGCCTTTACTCCTGACGAAGCTGAAAAAGCTTTTGTAACTCTCGCTCACTTAAGAAGCACAGAAACATCTAAAAGAAGTGGAATGCTGCAATCATTCTGACTAGAGCTGTCACTCTGTCTTGCTTTGAAGTGAGCCTCAATTAACTGGCTGTCTTCTAATCCATGACTAATCTCAGTCAGCATTCACCACTTTAACACTGACCAAAGGGAGGAAAAGTGTTTGTGAGGCCTTGGATAGAAAAACCACAGTTAACAAGAGTCACCAGTTAGTCTGTCATAAACAAGTCATGCCAGATTAACTTTATCACCTTCTTTGACACTTGCTTCATAGATCAGAGAAATGTAAATGCCATGAATACAGTATACTATGATCTCAGTGTTACCTTTGCCAAAGTGTCTTGTGACATTAATAAAATAGTAAAGTGTGAGCTAGATGATAACAATTGATAGATGGATTCATAATTGGTTGAATGACTGTATCCATTAGTCATTAATGAGTCTACATCAGTAGCATTGAATGAAGTGGCAGAGGGCTCTGTCTGGGGTCTTTTGCCAGTCAACATTTTTATAAATGGGCTGGATGAAGGAGTTGAGAGAATGCTTATCTAATTTGCAGATGATACAAAATTGGGACAGAAAGAGAAGATTCAAAAAGATCTAGAAAGTTGTGCAGGATGAAATTTAGCTGGGAGAAATATCAAGTTCTGCACATGGAGAGAAAAAATGAAAGGGACATGAGTGGAATGGAGGAAAAATGGGAGGGAAGGGGAGAAAATATCACTAAAAGCCTTTATCTATAGTTTTATTCTACATTTTTTATTCTCTGTGCTAAGAGCTTTAAAAAATGGAATAGGATGGGGGAGACCTGGCTTGACAGTTGACACATGGAAAGGATTGGAGTCTTCTAGCAGTTTCCCATTTGCACATGAGGCAATTGTGATGCAGCTACTAAAAAGACAAGGGTTATTTTCGAGTGGGATCCACAGATCTGTGCTGGCCTCACCCCCTAGTGGCTTCAGACTCTTATGATGAAGCAGCACATCCCATCCTCGTCACCACTGTTATATCTTAGGTTCTTTAGGCATTAAGCGAGATGAAGTGCTGAAACAGCAAACATGTTTATTAACTCAGAATAGAAGCAGCCCTAATGGCTGCTGCACAGCTATTTATACTGTTGGCCTCTAGGCAGCAACCAATAGGTTTAAAGTAACAGTTTCCCATCCCAAACCTAATTATCAGCTTGGAGGCAGCCAGCCTGGCTTGCAGTAACAGAAACCATTAAGCAATACAGCAATTAAGGTCAGACATTAAGCAAGTGATTTAAACAGTTGTGGCCAATACATTATGCAGATCATGGTACATAATTGTCCCACTATACTTGATTGGGTCACATTTGAAATATTGTGTCAAGTTCTGGGCACCAGAAAGGGATGCCAACAAACTGGATCAAGTTTGGAGGGCTGCCAAAATGGTGAAAGAGACTAGAAATTAAATCCTGAGATGAAAACTTAAAGGAACTGAATGTTGAGCTTGCAGCACAAAATGCTGAATCTTCAGATATCTTAAGGGTGTTATTTAGAGGAGGGGATTGTCTTGTTCCCTAGTTCTTTGAAGTTCATGACCAGAACCAATGAATTGAAATCACAGGGAAGTGGATTACAAGGAATTATGGTAAGAGTTGACAACCAATACAATAGGTTGCTTTGTGAAATTGTATTCTACTTCACTGGTGACCTGCAAGCAAAAACTAAGTAGATATCTACCCAAGTGCTTTAGTAGATCCTGGATCAAAGCAAGGGGGTGAACAAGATGATATCTGAGATCATTTCCATGCTTGTGATTCTATGGCATATTTTCTCAACTGGGACTAGTTCCAGAACGCTGATTGCAAAGCACGATGCAAGGAAATGATTTCTAAGCCTTGTGTCTTTTAGCCAACATGGTGCCACTTAAACAGGGGTGGGCAAATTGCAAGCCATGGGGTATTTGTGGCCCTTAGGTATTCTCTCTATGTTTTTCACACCTAGGCTCATCAGCCTGCCTCTGTGCAGCAGAAAAAATATCCTGGTTTCCCTACTGCTGCCCTACTTCCCCCCCCCATCTTCTTTTTGCTTGTTGACATTTCCCTAAAACTTCCACCCTGCTTCTGCCTTCAGTCACAAGTCCCCATGATAAGATATGGCTCTGGTCTTGGCGATTACAGCAAGACATGAAACAAGAAGCTGTCGTTGGGATGACTAGATTAGAGTTATTATAGAGTCATTAGTCTCTCATGAACTTCTAAGGAGTCAGAAAGATCTCATTAGTTAAAACATTAGTCACATATTGCAAACAAGGAAACCTGGATATCTTTTTCAAAATTCAACACACTCCTGTCAGAAATCCAATTTACGGTCTCATGCCCTGTTCCTGCTCTCTCATCTTTGTGAGGTTTTTTTGTTTTGTCAAGTAAGAAGTATCAGCTGTCTAAGTTATCTGAGGGATATTATCTCATGATAATACTGCCCCTTTAGAGGACACAAGTGCGTTGCATTAATTCTATAAATGAAATCTTATGCTTACAGAGGATTATATGAAGGAAGCAAACTGTGCCAGAAGGAGAATGATGGTCTCAGCCAAGGAGATATAGTACTTATTCAAAGTGATTTAAAATTCACTATTAGGCTCTTTGCTTGTTAATCATAACAAAGCAGTCCTGATCATTGCTAACTTTATTTTAACATATGCAGGATGTGTTTTTTATGTGGCGTATATCCACCTGCACCCATTCTCATTTAATCTGCAAATTGTCAACAACTTGCATATCAGGACCATTAGAAATGTTTTAATTAAGAAAAATGACTATGTTTGCCTTACATCATATCCATTTGAGGGCTTTCTAGAAATCTTGCAATTTGCTTCCAGATATTTAACTCTTAATATCTTTTTTAAATGGATCTTAAGATCTTATTGAGTAAGCCTACTGAATGCTAGTTTTCAGAAATCAAAGTGAAAAGCAAGCTTGCTGTGAAGTAGGAGGAGACGAGTGTTATCCCCTTAGCTGAAGGAAGATTCTGAAGCCTGCCTCATCCTCTTCATGTCACAGTTTTTTTTTCTAAGATGTCCCCAGAATTCTAAACTAGATGTCAAAATTTCTCAACATAAAATAGAGGACCTTTATGGCTTCCAGCTTAAGGTTAACTTGAAAGTGTGATAGATTTTGTACCTGCTTTTCAAGCTATGGGCTCCTACAAGACTAAAAACCGTTGCTGTAATATTGAATAGGAGATCTTCACACATGCTAAAAATTCTTACAATATCCTGTTTGGTAGGACAAGATTATTTCCTAGAGAAGAGATTGTGAAATAATTTTTTTAAGGGATGTCACGTACATGCATGCATGCATGAGGCTGTTCTCCTTTAAGAATAAAACAAGGAATAAAATAGGAAATACAGGAAAGGAACAAGAAATAGTAAACAAAAAAATTAAAGGTAAGAAATACAAGAAAAGAAAAAGGCAATCTAGTACAAACAGCACCATTCATGATGCCTCTCCTTTGTTTTCATGCTTGCTGATAATCCTTGTTTGTTGCCTTCAAGTTTATATTTTATGCACTTATATTTATTTCTATATACAATTTAGAAATTGCCCATCTCACTCAGAGTGTTCATATATTGTGTTCTGTTATTTAAACTTCTCACCTCTTTCTTTCTTGAGGATTCAGCTCTTCAGCACCATCTAAGACTTTCTCAGTCTTTCCTGCCTCCTAACAAATCATCCCCCTTCATGGATTACTGCCTTGTCGTGGCGAAGGGGCTTGCGTAATTCAATGAAGCTATGAGCTATGCCGTGCAGGGCCACCCAAGACGGACAGGTCATAGCAGAGAGTTCTGACAAAACGTGATCCACTGGAGAAGGAAATGGCAACCCACTCCAGTATCTTTGCCATGAAAACCCTATGGACAGTACCAAAAGGCAAAACGATATGACGCTGGAAGATGAGCCCCTCAGGTCGGAAGGCGTCCAATATGCTACTGGGGAAGAGCAGAGGGCTAGTACTAGTAGCGCCAGAAAGAATGAAGCGACTGGGCCAAAGCCGAAAGGACGCTCAGCTGTGGATATGTCTGGTGGTGAAAGGAAAGTCCGATGCTGTAAAGATTTTTTCTCCATAGGAACCTGGAATGTAAGATCCATGAATCAAGGAAAGCTGGACGTGGTCAAACAAGAGATGACAAGATTAAACATCGACATCTTAGGTATCAGCGAACTAAAATGGACAGGAATGGGTGAATTTAATTCAGATGACCATCAGGTATACTACTGCGGGCAAGAATCCCTCAGAAGAAATGGAGTAGCCTTCATAGTCAATAAAAAAATAGGAAAAGCAATACTGGGATACAATCCTCAAAATGATAGAATGATCTCAGTTCGAATCCAAGGCAAACCATTCAATATCACAGTAGTCCAAGTCTATGCCCCAACCACCGGTGCTGAAGAGGGTGAAATCGACCGGTTCTATGAAGCCCTACAGCACCTTATAGAACTAACACCCAGAAATGATGTCCTTATCATCATGGGGGATTGGAATGCTAAAGTAGGAAGCCAAAAGATAACTGGAATAACAGGCAAGTTTGGCCTTGGAGTACAAAATGAAGCAGGGCACAGGCTGATAGAATTTTGTCAAGAGAATACGATGGTCATAGCAAACACTCTTTTCCAACAACCCAAGAGACGGCTTTACACATGGACATCACCAGACGGTCAACACAGAAATCAGATTGACTATATGCTCTGCAGCCAAAGATGGAGAAGCTCTATACAGTCAGTAAAAACAAGACCAGGAGCTGACTGTGGCTCAGACCATGAGCTTCTTGTTGCAAAGTTTAGGCTTAAATTAAAGAAAGTAGGGAAAAGCGCTAGGCCAGTCAGGTATGAATTAAATCATATCCCTGTTGAATATACAGTAGAGGTGACAAATAGATTTAAGGAATTAGATCTGATAGACAGAGTACCTGAAGAACTATGGACAGAGGTTCGCAACATTGTACAACAGGTAGCAACCAAAACCATCCCAAAGAAAAAGAAAATCAAGAAAGCAAAATGGCTGTCTGAGGAAGCTTTGCAAATAGCTGAGGAAAGGAGGGAAGCGAAAGGCAAGGGAGAAAAAGAAAGATATGCCCAATTAAATGCAGAATTCCAAAGAATAGCTAGAAGAGATAAGAATGCCTTCTTAAATGAACAATGCAAAGAAATAGAAGAAAACAATAGAATAGGGAGGACCAGAGATCTTTTCAAGAAAATTGGAGAGATGAAAGGAACGTTTCATGCAAAAATGGGCATGATAAAGGACCAAAATGGCAGGGACCTAACAGAGGCAGAGGAGATTAAGAAGAGGTGGCAAAATTACACAGAAGAACTATACAAGAATGAGCTTAACGTCCCTGATAATCACAATGAAGTGGTCACTGACCTCGAGCCAGACATCCTAGAATGTGAAGTGAAGTGGGCCTTAGAAAAGCTGAGCAACAACAAAGCTAGTGGAGGTGACAGTATTCCAGCTGAGCTATTCAAAATCTTAAAAGACGATGCAGTAAAAGTGCTACACTCAATTTGCCAGCAAATTTGGAAAACTCAACAGTGGCCACAGGATTGGAAAAGATCAGTTTACATTCCAATTCCAAAGAAAGGCAGTGCCAAAGAATGTTCAAACTATCGCACCATTGCACTCATTTCTCATGCTAGTAAAGTTATGCTTAAAATTCTACAAGCTAGACTCCAGCAGTATGTGGATCGAGAACTACCAGAAGTACAAGCAGGATTTCGAAGAGGCAGAGGAACTAGAGATCAAATTGCTAACATACGCTGGATCATGGAGAAAGCTAGAGAGTTCCAGAAAAACATCTACTTCTGCTTCATTGACTATGCTAAAGCCTTTGATTGTGTGGATCATAACAAACTCTGGCAAGTCCTTAAAGAGATGGGCATACCAGACCATCTTATTTGTCTCTTGAGAAATCTATATGCGGGCCAAGAAGCAACAGTGAGAACTGGACACGGAACCACTGATTGGTTCAAAATTGGGAAAGGAGTCCGGCAAGGCTGTATACTGTCGCCTTGCCTATTTAACTTATATGCAGAGCACATCATGAGAAAGGCAGGGCTAGATGAATCAAAAGTTGGAATTAAGATTGCTGGAAGAAACATCAACAACCTAAGATATGCAGATGATACCACTCTAATGGCAGAAAGTGAAGAAGAACTAAAGAGCCTTGTGTTGCGGGTGAAGAAGGAGAGTGCAAAACTTGGGTTGAAACTAAACATTAAGAAAACCAAGATCATGGCATCTGGCCCTCTCAATTCCTGGCAAATAGATGGGGAAGAAATGGAGGTAGTGACAGATTTTATTTTCCTGGGCTCCAAGATCACTGCAGATGGGGACTGTAGCCAAGAAATTAAAAGACGCTTGCTCCTTGGGAGGAAAGCCATGGCAAATCTAGACAGCACACTAAAAAGCAGAGACATCACCCTGTCAACAAAAGTGCGTATAGTCAAGGCTATGGTCTTCCCAGTTGCAATGTATGGCAGTGAAAGCTGGACCATAAGAAAGGCTGAGCGCCAAAGAATTGAAACCTTTGAACTATGGTGCTGGAGAAGACTCCTGCGAGTTCCTTGGACTGCAAGGCGATCAAACCGGTCAGTCCTAGAGGAGATCAACCCTGACTGCTCTTTAGAAGGCCAGATCCTGAAGCTAAAACTCAAATACTTTGGCCACCTAATGAGAAGGAAGGACTCACTGGAGAAGAGCCTAATGCTGGGAAAGATTGAGGGCAATAGAAGAAGGGGACGACAGAGAATGAGGTGGCTGGATGGAGTCATTGAAGCAGTAGGCGTGAGCTTAGATGGACTCCAGAAGATGGTAGAGGACAGGAAGGCCTGGAGGAACATTGTCCATAGGGTCGCGATGGGTCGGACACGACTTCGCAACTAACAACAACAAAACAAATCATCTCTCTCTCTCTCTCCCTCCCTCTCCTTCTCCCCTCTCTCTATACAGATAGATAAAGATATAGATAGATGATAGATAGATGATAGATCCATCGATCTATAGATATAAATCTTTTGTTCTTCAGTTCTCATTCTTTCTCTACAACTACATCATCTCAACATCCTTTTTTCATATTGACTATTCTTTTTTGTTTGATACATTAAGTACCCATTTCTCTTGCATTCAATTTACTTTTATCTTTTTCCCAATATTCTCAACTCTCTCTCCATATAACACAATGAGAAGATACACAGTAGTTTTCACTTCTCTGAAAAATATCCATGCTTCACAACTGATTACATAGTACCACTTATCTTTGTATCACAGTTTCCATGCTTTCACATTTCCCCATTCATTGTTCCATTTTTCTATATATTTTATCAAGGTAATTAATCTGCTAGCTGTAATATTTTGCCATTTATGCACAGTTTGCAATCGTTCATCCCATTTTTCTTATCAAACATTAATTTTCAGTTCCATTTTCCTCTTGGCAGCAAACAGTTCAACATTTGCTGCAAATCATTCAGGTTGTCAGTCAGTAACATGGCATCATCTGCATACAGAAGTATATACACACTCAAATGCTCAGCTAACAAATCTTTCATGTCATCACAAGCATTCTTTTACATCTATGTATACCTATATGCATATGTATGTACCGTATACATTTTCCATTAATACATTAAACAAACCAGTTTGTCTTCCTGCTTAGTGTTAAACTAAGCTAAGCTAAATTTAACTAAGTTAAATTTATTCTCACTCATTCCTTATTTAGATAACAGGAGAATTTTGAGAAAAGTTAATTTTGCAGAATGAATTTAGTAGCTTACAGGACTGGATGAGGCATTTAATATATAACTGACCACCTTCATTCATGCAATTTCATCCAGCTTCTGGATATTGTCCGCCCGTCCTTCCTTCCTTCCTTCCTTCCTTCCTTCCTTCCTTCCTTCCTTCCTTCCTTCCTTCCTTCCTTCCTTCCTTCCTTCCTTCCTTCCTTCCTTCCTTCCTTCCTCACTCCCTAGAATTGATGTATCCAGAATTGATCTCAGTGTCTTCAACCACCAGTTCACCCATGGCTCGAGTAGCAGTCCTCTGCACACTTAAGGTCCATTGGACACTATGTATTTCACTTCTAAATATAGAGATATATCATTGCATTGTTAGTCCAGGTCTTACAGTCATTCTCATGCTGAAGTACACTGATGGGTACCTAAATATACTATGAAAACTGAGCAAAAGAAAAACATTTTATAAAAGGATAATGGTGACCATCTGAAATGTTATTATTTGTGGCATTGTTTGAATTACCAGGCCTTTTTTTCTCATAGAATGCTCAGAATGGAGTTCCGGCACCTTTTTTGGATCGAACCTTGTAGGGTAGGCAAGGCGGGTTGTATGACATGTGTGAGTTCCGGCACCTTTTTCTTTTACAAAAAAAGCACTGTGAATTACTATATAAAATTACACAGTGAACTGAATATCACCTTGTTCTTTCAGTTGCTGATAGCATTTCAAATGGGAACTTTGAGTTGGAGTTTGTTTGGATAAAAAACTATAGACTTGTAAGCTGGGCACCTCTAAAGTTAGGTATTTCTCTACTATACTAGTAAGGATTCTTAGCCCCATAGTGATGCTCGTTTCATGCTGGAAGGGCAGGAAGTTCCATAACAGAAAGTTTGGAAGAAGAGGATCAGTCTTTTATGATAATAATACAGTAGTATCTTTATTTATTTTTATTTTATTTTATTTTAATTCCATTTATATCCCGCCCTTCTCCGAAGACTCAGGGCGGCTTACAAACTTAGCAGTAGCCTTCATTCTATGTATATGCCTGCTTATTAGGGCTTTCACACACACCCCAAGTGGCATTATTACAAAGTCAGCTTAATTGCCCCCAACAATCTGGGTCCTCATTTTACCTATCTCGGAAGGATGGAAGGCTGAGTCAACCTTGAGCCTGGTGGGATGCGTACCTGCACTAATTGCAGGCAGCTGGTGTTACTTAAGGAGGCATTAGCCCACTGCTCCACCAAGGCTCTTGGTACTCAACTGCTTTGAAACTCATCAAATTTGGTACCCAACGTATTTTGACGTGAACATTTTGTCCAAGTATCCGTTGTTTGGTACTCAACACACAAGCTAGAACTTGTCATTGTCAGCTACCTTGTCACTCACTGCATTATTCCTTATGGGGAAAAATTGTTTGGTATTCATCATTCTTAGTATTCATCGCACCTCCTGGAACAAATTAATGATGAGTACTGAGGTACCACTATAGTAATACACCACAGGATATGGAGAAGGATGCTTCCTGTACTTTTAAACCTTCCATGAATTATGTTATGTATTGGGCTCATTAGTAATACCACTAACGGCTCTCCAGCAACCCAGACTACAAGTCTCCAGTACTGCTATTGGATATCCATAGGTGGCAATGGTTGCTTCAAACCTATTGGCTGCTGCCTAGGGGCTAGACTATATATTGCAGCTAGTTATAGACATTTTCTCAGTTCAGATTCTGCAACCAATAAACCATGAGTTTTCCTGAGCTCACTTGCCTTGTCTTCATTTCTGCGCCAAAGAACCCGCTACACAACAAATTATAAGAAATTTGAGAACTCTGTTGTATTCCATATTTATTTATTTGGAAATTTATACAGCTACCTACCTCAAATGCATGACTAGAGAATTTGGATGTGTGTCTTGGTCAGACTGAAGACTTCAGTACTGTTGTGGGGAAATCTATCTTTCCCTCTTTAAAAAAAATCCTTCCCAAGTCATAGAGGATTCTTTTTTCTCTGCTTTATTCGTAGGGTGCTTGAGAAATTCTTTCAAGTTTCTTTTGATGATGCTTTAGAACTTACTTTGAAGTTGGATTGGAATTGACACTTGCAGCAGCTAGTTTTCTGATACACATTTTTCAGTCTCACTAAAGCCTCCTTGGTGGTCCGTACTTTCCAAACTTCAGAATGTTTGGGCAGACATTCCCTCAAAATATCTCCAAACTTGTTCCATTTTCTCTGAATCCTCATAATGCTTGACAATACAGAATAAAATGAATTATTATAATTTATAATTCATAAATATATTGGCAGTTTGATGAACTAAATGAGTCTTCAACTGTAGAATTCTATGATTCTAGGATAGTCTATAATATTCAGGTTTCAAGCATTTGGGCCTGAACTTTAAAATTTCTATCTTGCATTAAAAAAAAGCAACAGGTGTCCTAAAGTTGACATATTTTTCGGTTGAATAGTACCATGGGAAAAAAAGTGATGAAATGGTAATATATAATAAAATGAAATAAAATGAAATAATACCCACTATATGGCATTGGAATGACATTCATAAGCACTTTTGGAATTAATTTGTGCTGGCTATAAGAGATTTATCTTTGCCTGCAAAAGCCAATCTGTAACCATTAAATATTATCTAAATGTCACCAAATCACAGTGGCATCCATACTTTTTATTTAAAAATATCTGGGAATAAAAAGCATGTCACCAGGAGAAAAGTTGTTATTACCTGGTGAAAATATTTCCCTTGCATTCTGTATTTATTATTATTATTTCTTTAAAAATGTCTTTAATGTTTTATTTGTAAAATAGGTTTTGAAGTCTAACCATCTCAGTCATTGACTGAGTAACCAGTTATAGAAACTGACTAAATGAAGGAAAGATCCAACCTAGAATTAAAGAGAAATTTCCTGACAGTTAGAACAATTAATCAGTGGAATGATTTGCGTCTAGAAGTTGTGGGTGCTCCAACACTGGAGGTTTTCAAGAAGAGATTGAACAACCACTGGTCTGAAGTGGCATAGAGGTTTTTGCTTGAGCAGGGAGTTGAACTAGAAGACCGTCAAGGTCCCTTCCATCTCTATTATTCTATTATACTGTTAATAAACAAACAAACAAAGTGATTTCTTTCTTAATGTTGTTGATTAATAGAAATGAAGGTAACTACAGTTAATTGCACTGAGTTAAGACTGTTGAACGTGCTATAAAAAACACCATGGCTTTCCTTTGGAGAACTGTAAATGGAACTCTTGCTTGTAATGATGCTTTTGCAATAATCTTTATGTAGCAAATAGTGCTCCTAGGATATGGCATGCTAGTCTGGTGATCACAAAAGAGGCTTTTGCAGTAGGATCAGGCTGTTATAATGCAAGAAGATGAAAAGCTATGTGAAAACCACCAATCTAAGAGTCACAAACCAGAGAATATTTGTTCTGATGTCTATGGAGATTCTCTGTCATGCAGGTCATGGTTGTCCCAAAGGTGCTTTTTTTCAAAAGGCCACAGGACTTTCTTGTTTTTCTTTGAAGATGTTTTGCTTCTCATTCAAGAAGCTTGTTGTTAAGTGAGTTTTGCTCCACTTTATAACTTTTCTTGCCACAGTTGTCAAGTGAATTTGGCTCCCCCATGGTCTTTGCTTGTCAGAAGATCACAAAAGGTTATCATATGACCTTAGGGCACTGCAACCGTCATAAATATGAACTAGTTGCCAAGTGTCCAAATTTTGATCACATGACCTTGGGGATTGTGCAATGGATGTAAATATGAGAAATGGTTACAAGTCACTTTTTTCATTGCTGCTGTAACTTTGAACAATCAGTAAATGAATGGTTGTGAGTGTAGGACTCCCGACCTTCGCTCTTTTCGCCGCGACCTGAAGACTTGGCTATTTGAACTTGCCGGCCTGGACTGAGGGATTGGGGTTTTAGATTTTAAATTCCATATTTTAAATTTTAGAACGTGTTTTATTGTTTAGGGCTACTTGGTTTAATTTATTTTAAATTTTGTATATTATGTGCTGTATATTGTGTTTTAATTGCCCTGTACACTGCCCCGAGTCCTTCGGGAGAGGGGCGGTATATAAATCCAATAAATAAATAAATTAATAATAATAATAATAATAATAATAATAATAATAATAATAATAATAATAATAATAATAATAATAATAATAATAATAATAATAATAATAATAGTAATAATATCATCATGTTTTGCCTGAAACAGACTCATGCTTACTTGGGACCAACATTCCTTATGATGTCAGAACTTCTTCCCTGAGGTTTACTGTCTCTTCTGATGAATGTAATTCAGCAGAAGTTCTAAAGAGGTCTAATTAAAACTCCCCTTAAAGCCATTTTGGGTTTCATGGCTATGCAAGAAGCATTTGTTTATCACATTTTGGAACTACACATCTCCTTCACAAAGGGATTCCGGACAGTGTACAAATAAAATGTTAAAAACATAAAAACTAAATTTAACATAGAAAAATATCAACCCTTTTCCCCCCTTCATTTTGCAGAACATATGCAATATTGCTGGAGAAAGAAAATGACAGGTTTCTTTGTGGCAGCTAGGACTAAAAACCCCACAACTGTCTAAGATAGCTCCAATAGTGTGCTTCTCACAGATAGTTGACAGATGGGAGTGACTGGGACCACTGCATTGCTTGAACATGGATAATACAAGGGCAATTCGGAAATAAAGCTCCATTTGGTTACCAATGATAGACGCTCGCAGATACAGAACTTTTATTATACACATTAGAAAACTACAGCATTACATTACTTTTTGACATAATCACCATTCAAATTGAGGCGCTTGTCGTAACATTTTACAAGGTTTGAAATTTCTTAGTAGAAGTTGCTTGGCACCAAATCTGGGCTATGGGGGGGCGGTTTGATCAAAAATATCCCAACACAACTGCTTCAAAAGTTCTTGGGTGTGTCTAGCAGTGTTTGAGCGAGCATTATTATGAACCAACACCACACTGGAAGTCAGCATGCCCCGATGCTTGTTATGGATGGCTCGTCTGAGTTTTTGTAATGTTTCACAGTAGACATCTGATGGTCGAACCACATTCCGTGAATTTCACTAGCAGTACTCCTTTGGCATCTTCACATTTGATGGGATTTTCTATGGCACCACTTCTGGTGTGGTGTTGGTTCATGATAATGCTTGCCCACACACTGCTAGACACACCCAAGAACTTTTGAAGCACTTCCGTTGGGATGTTTTTGATCAAACCCCTCACCCCCATAGCCCAGACTTGATGCCCAGTGACTACTTCTAAGGAATTTCAAACCTTGTAAGACATTATGGCAATTGCCTCAATTTGAATTGCAATTATGTCGAAAAGCAATGTAATGTTGTATTTTTCTAATGTGTATAATAAAAGTTTTGTATCTGTGAGTGTCTGTCATTGATAACCAAATGGAGGTTTGTTTCTGAATTACCCTTGTATAACCCCTATTTTGGAGCTCAAAGCATACAGATGACTACTGCTGAGGTCTCATTGAACTTAGCAATATTTATTTCCAAGCAGACAGAGTTAGTTGTTTAGGTCAACCCTTCTCTTTGGAATTCTCATAAAAGCCAGCTGTGGACAATATTTTGACAGAAAGTCCTTCTAAACATTTGGGCAAATAATTGCACAAAATCAGAAAGCATCCAGGAGCCTCAAAAAAAGTCAGTCAGCATCCTGAAATTGTGTCCTTCCCCCTGCCCTGTCCAACCAAGGGTACCAAATACAAGACATGATCTCAGTAATACCATGTGAGGTAGTCCTCAGCAACTACAATTGGGACCAGCAACCCCATTGCTGCTAAGCCGAAAATCCCAAGACCACAATGGAGGTATAACGTCATTTCCCAGCTTCGTTTTCATTATAGGCAGCAGAATATCCAAGGGGCCCAGGAGCTCTTTGTCCACCAAGATGGCTGCTATTAGCCTAATTCTCTTTCCTATAGGTGTTACTGGATTTACAAGGGTATTTTAGCAAACAGTGGCTTGAGTTATGAAGAATATTCTAGAATAATAAATGTTATTATGTGTTAGCTTCATGCAAGGTGTTATCTGCTAATGCAAGGAGACAAGCAACTTATTTTAATAGCAAATATGACATTTGCTGTGCCTGAGATAATATGGGAGAAGTTTTTTTTTCTTTGTAGGTGAAGAGATCATCTCTAAAGTCTATGCTAGAGTAAAACAAAGGCCTAAAAAGTAAATTGCACAACAAGTGTTTTTTCTTTCTTTCTGAAAAACTGAGACCTGGAGAAAAAAAAGGTAAATAGTCAACATCTGTTCTCATTAACATTTAATACTCTCTCTGGGTGGCATTTCATTAAGAATCTCAGCTGTGCATCAGAGCACCTTTGGAAACAAGCACATGGAGGAGTTTGGAATTTCTGCGGTGCTCAGTCAATCATGTCTTTTCTGTGATGTGAGTCGTTCTCTGCGGCCTATCAGTGTAGCTTCAGAGGAATTGATTCAGAAGCAGGTCAATAACCTCTGTGTTCTGGTGCTATTAAATTTCCTCCTGCCTGCTTTCTTCCCACATCACCTTGAGCGATAAGGCTGTACTGTTCTGTGCTACTTTACTCTCTGATAAATGTGCAAATGAACTCCGCCTAGCTATTTGCTCTGTCGTGAAATGTTGTCCTTTCATTTATTTTTGCCTGAAGGAACAGGAGAATGAATCTGAAACCCAAACTCATTTTGGGGAGATAGTCTAGGCAAATCTTTCTTTCTTTCTTTCTTTCTTTCTTTCTTTCTTTCTTTCTTTCTTTCTTTCTTTCTTTCTTTCTTTCTTTCTTTCTTTCTTTCTTCTTTCTTTCTTTTCCCCTTGCTTGATGGAAATTGCCTCTGTTGAGGTCAGGCTCCATGTGCTGATAACTTGTGAATCACAACCTATGTAATGTGCATATGGCTGTAGAGTGAAAAGAGAGGTCAGCTTTGTGGAAAATACTTTGTGATAAGATAATGATTGTTAGATTAAATTCAAACTCACAGCAATTCATATTTTTAGCAAATGAATCAGAACTGTGATGCTGTGACAATTTTTCTCTCTCTCTCTCTCTCTCTTCCTCTCTCCCTCTTTCTTGTTTCCAGTACCTTACAAGACCTCAATCTCTTGTTATCTCCTCCAGTTCTGAAGCTTGGTTAGTCTTCCACTTTTGACCATAATGGAACCTGCAGTCAGGCGGGTCAATATGCAACACTGCCTGTTTTTATGTCCTTTTTTTTGCAGTGGCTGTTAAATGAATGCTGTGATTATTAGGCGAACCCATTGTTTGCCATGGGGCATTTTTTGCCAAAAATTGGAAGTAAACATCGGTTTCCAGAAAAAAACTTAGCAAATTGCAATCATGTGCCCATGGGATGCTGCGAATGATTATAAATACAGACCAGCTTCCAGGTGCTCAGAATATGGTCACATTACCATAGGAAGACGGGTGAACATCAGAACTTCAAATCTAAGTTGTAAGTCCTTGGTGGAGCAGTGGGCTAATGCCTCCTTAAGTAACACCAGCTGCCTGCAATTAGTGTAGGTTCCAGTCCCTCCAGGCTCAAGGTTGACTCAGCCTTCCATCCTTCCGAGGTAGGTAAAATGAGGACCCAGATTGTTGGGGGCAATAAGCTGACTTTGTAATAATGCCGCTTGGGGCCCCCCAAAAGCCCTAATAAGCAGGCATATACATAGAATGAAGGCTATTGCTAAACACATTGATTTGTGCTTTAGATTGTAAGCCGCCCTGAGTCTTCGGAGAAGGGCGGGATATAAATGGGATTAAAAAAAATAAAAAATAAAAAGTCCCTTTTTTGGGGGTCTGGTACAAATTCAACCATTGCTAAGTGACTGATCATAAATTGAGGATTACCTGAACAGGTAAACCTTCCAAATAGGATACCAGTGTAGGAGAATATTTGTATCTCAGGGTTGAAATGAGGGGCCCTTGGTGCTCTCTGAGCTTGCTTGTTTTTTTGCAGATGTTTCATTACCCTAATTAGGTAACATCATCAGTGTTAGTCTTGTTTTCTTGCAGATGTTTCATTACCCTAAGTAGGTAACATCAAGTGTTCCAAGTGTGATTTACTATGTTTACAATCAAATAAACCTAAACTTAAGTATGTAAAGTTAAGCAAGTTAAGTAAGTGATTAAGTAAGTTAAACTTAAAGTTAAACCTACCAAAACCAGTGCCATAAAAAACAGAATAGAAACGCAAGTTAAGATAGGCAAGAAAATCGTAACTGAGCACCTGTCCAGCCTACATGAGTTTAAATCACCAGGACCAGATGGATTACACCCCAAAGTTCTCAAGGAACTGGCAGACGTGATCTCAGAACCACTGAACTATATTTTTCAAAGATCCTGGAACACTGGGGAACTACCAGAGGACTGGAAGAGAGCTGATGTAGTTCCCATCTTCAAAAAAGGGAAAAAAATAGATCCTGGAAACTACAGACCTATCAGCCTGACCTCAATACCTGGGAAGATTCTGGAAAAGATAATCAAACAACAAATCAGCGAACACCTTGATGCAAACAAAGTCATCACTAAAAGTCAACATGGGTTTGTCAAAAACAGATCATGCCAGACAACTCTTATTGCATTCTTTGACCAAGTGACAAAATTAGTGGACCAGAGGAATGCTGTACATATAATTTACCTGGACTTCAGTAAGGCATTTGATAAAGTAGATCACAACCTACTACTTGATAAGATAGAAAAATGTGGGTTAGATAGCATCACCACCAGATGGATTCATAGCTGGCTGACAGGCTGTACTCAATGTGTGGTCTTCAATGGAACCGCATCTACATGGAAGGAAGTGTGCAGTGGGGTGCCCCAGGGCTCTGTTCTGGGCCCAGTGCTCTTCAACATCTTCATCCATGATTTGGATGAGGGGATAGATGGGGAACTCATCAAATTTGCAGACGACACCAAGCTGGCAGGAATAGCCAATACTCCAGAAGATAGACTTAAAATACAGGAGGATCTGGACTGACCTGAACACTGGGCGCTATCTAACAAAATGAAATTCAATGGTGAAAAAAGTAAGGTTCTACATTTAGGCAGGAAAAATCAAAGGTACAGGTATAATATAGGTGGTACCTTGCTCAATAGTAGTAACTGTGAGAGGGATCTCGGAGTCCTAGTAGACAATCACTTCAATATGAGCCAGCAGTGTGCTGCAGCTGCCAAAACAACAACAACACAGTGCTGGGTTACATTAACAGAGGAATAGAATCAAGATCAAGTGAAGTATTAATACCACTTTACAATGCTTTGGTAAGGCCACACCTGGAATACGGCATCCAGTTTTGGTCACCATGATGTAAAAAAGATGTTGAGACTCTAGAAAGGGTACAGAGAAGAGCAACAAAGATGATTGGGGGACTGGAGGCTAAAACATATAGGGAATGGTTGCTGGAATTGGGTATGTATAGTTTAACAAAGAGAAGGGTGAGGGGTGACCTGATAGCAGTGTTCCAATATCTCAGGGGCTGACACAAAGAAGAGGGAGTCAAGCTATTCTCCAAAGCACCTGGAAGGCAGGACAAGAAGCAACGGATGGAAACTAGTCAAGGAGAGAAGCAACCTAGAACTAAGGAAAAACTTCCTGACAGTTAGAACAATTAACCAGTGGAACAACCTGCCTCCAGAAGTGGTGAATGCTCCAACACTGGAAGTTTTTAAGAAGAGACTGGCCAGCCATTTGTCTGAAATGGTATAAGGTTTCCTGCCTGAGCAGGGGGTTGGACTAGATGACCTCCAAGGTCCCTTCCAACAACATTATTATTATTATTATTATTATTATTATTATTATTATTATTATTATTATTATTATTATTATTATTATTATTATTATTATTATTATTATAGTTAAGTGGGGATGGAGATGGTTGGATGAAGGCAAAGTTTAAGCTTTCTGAACTTGGGTAGCCTATAATCAAGTACTGTATTTATTGCATCAGACCTAATCTGATTTCCTTATGGCCCACTGGCAAAGGAACGACCATTTTAGATTTTCGTCTGAGCTAAGTTTCTGGAAAAATTTAAGGACTTTATGAAAAGAAATTAGAACAAGGGTTATATAAAAGTGTAAAAAAATGTAAAAATTGAACTCGGATCAAAAGATTTCAAAATGGGTGTGATGCTTCACTGCATAGGAAAGAGGGTGGAGACATGTATTTCTTTGATAGCTAGGCAGACACAAAAAACAAGACACTAACAAAAGCCTTGACTGCCTTTAAAAAATGTTGCAAGCCTAAGAGGACTCCTGATTTTAAATGATTCCTGCGTTGGCCCTTTCTTTAGGATGGGGCAGCAGACATAGACTTTCTTTTGCAACTATGTTAACAGAACAGTCCCAAGAGTTTAGATTTGGACCTTTGGAGAACAAATTCTCAGAGACACAAGATTTTTAGTATTTCAAACAGGAATGTTTTTAAACAGCTTAGAGACTCCTAATTTGTAGCACAAACAACTAATACCCCAAGAGTAAAAAAATACACACTAGGGCTGAAGCTAGAGCTATCCAGAGAAAGAGACCAGCCAAAACTGTCTTCCATTACAAAAGTGAAAGTGGTGAGAGCTTCATTTAATTGCTGACTTTTCTCCAGCTCGTTAACTCATAAAAAGAGAGTGCATTATGGTGTCATTAAGCTGGGCACAGTACTTTTGCCCAATGGAGTCCAACGTCATTAAGCAGTGGACAACAGAATTGGATGACTGCTGAAGCATCTGTGAATAGCTCTCATAAACGTTTTTAGGATTCCTGATCATAGCCAACAACAGATCTATCCTGTAATGTATTTCAAGGGTCGCATTATATACTATAGCTCTTATAAATGGGATGAACTAAATTCGCCCTAAGTGAATTTTCACAGCCCAGCTTGACAACTGGCATTTCTTGGAGCACCTGGACCAGCTTTCCAATGTTGGTCACGTCGTACTCTTTTCTGGTTCTGCTAAAGTTTTGGCTGTATGTAGAAAAACAGTGTTCCTATGTCTGTCAAATGCCAAGATATAAAATATTTACTTTGTTTTTTTTTATCACTGGCTGATGATGATGTTAAATGGCTAGATTAGATCATCCAAGTAAAATCAACAGTAGCTCGTGTCAAACCATGAAGAACAAATGAATGGTTGTGGCAGAGTGGGGGTGGGGGTGGGGCAGTGGTGGGATTCAAATATATGAACAACCGGTTGTCTGTGTGGATGCCACTTCCGGAATTCCATTCTGGGCCTGGGCAACAAAAAATTAGCTACTGGTTCTGCCGAACTGGTGCGAACTGGCTGAAACCCCACCACTGGGATGGGGGTAGACTGCTGTGAAATTTCTGGAAACATAATGACACCTTATATCGCTGCCAACATTATAGAAGAAGGGATTTGTGGAAATAAATACAACGTGAATGTAAAAACAAAACGAGGGAAACTATCACCATTAACTGAAGCAGAGTAATCCTTAGATTAAAAAACAAACCCATTGTATATTTTACTCCAAGTTTGACCCTGAGTTAATGACAATGTTTACAGAAAACTGTTGCGTGAGAATTTGACTAACGTGGCTTATGTCCAGACTACTGAAACGCTTCCAATTTTGAAGCTTTTGTTTTGCAGTTCTGCATATCAGGAATGATCCTAATTCTCTAGAAATGGCACAAACTGTTATTTCAGAATTGGAGAATGTTCCTACCTGTACTAGATAAACTGAAGATCTTTCTGGTGTCTTGAGTACTGCAGTCTGATTCATACCCTTTGTACTGGAAGGATTGACAGGTGAAGCATCTATGAATGGCTATATAAACCTTTTTAGGACTCCTTATCGTAACCAACAACAAATCTAGTCCGTGATGGATTTCATGTACACTCTGTACTACACCTTCTCTTTATTTTCTGTTTGACATGTGGATTGCCCCTATTCATATTTTAGCTTAGATAGACAATTCATCACAGAACAAGATGTGATCTTCCTTTTCCAGGTACAGAAGCCAACTGAAATAGGAACTGAATTTTTCTTTTGCTCCTCAGACTGCCATAAGGGCCAAAAGGGGCATTGCTGTAAATGCTTTAAAGTGGTCTCTCTGGAAAAGATGGGGGTGATTTCCCCCCCCCCATTTGTTTTTTATGAAATGGAAGCATGAGGCCATTGGACAGGAAAGCTGGAAACCTCCCTAAGATTAATCAAATTGTTCAGCAAAACACAAGAATTGGGTAGCACAAGTGGAGAAAGGGGGGGAGTTTGGAGGAATGAGGGAGGGTATGCGACCATTTTGCTTCTCATAGACTTCTCACCTTCAGTGCTACTCTTATTTTGGGAGTGGAGAGGGAGAAAAAGATCATGCTGCTAAAAAATTAAAATTTGGCTGAGGGATGGTTTTACAGCAATGGTGGGCCCTTCCCTAAAGGGCAAACTGATGATAGGTCACCAGAAGCCTATGGGTATGAGTGTATCCTTTGAGGATTGTTTTGCCATGTTTTCAATGCTGTTAAGCAGAATGAGAGCTGGGCATCAAACAGATTCTATTCCAAGCTTTAAAATTCCCAGCCCTTGAAAAATGTCCCAAACCTACCATTTGGGGGCTTATTTGGTGGGAGAGTAAAGGGTGAGGTGGGGTGGGAGTTGACAGCTTCCTGGATGCCTCCCATGCCCATGGATCTAGTCCATATCACAAATGGTTAAAGACATACCAGACAGCATTCTGTTGATTTAAATGGATCTTAGAGACCAGTACATGTCCCAGAAACCATGGCAAATCACAGTCCAAGTCACTACATCAGACTTCCTCCAAGGAATCAAGAGATGGGTAAATCCGAGTGACTTTATTGTCAAATAGATGTGCAAATTGATCACAGCAGCCAGGAAGGAGATTTATCTAATACTTGATCCTTATAAGAGAATTGCCCACCCTAAAAAAGATTGCTGGCTGACTGGCTGCCAACACAATGAGGAAAGGAAAGAAATAACTCTGTCTTCCTTATCATCACAATGTAGGCTCAAACTTCACCCTCTATACATAATTAGATTTGTGTCTTATCTTGTTCTACCAATGTTCTGGGTATCACTTTTGCTACTTCATCTCCCAAAGTTCCTCAGTAAACCATGGAACCAATGTAGACTGACCAATAGAGAGACAGGTTGCTTCGGAGCAATCATACCAAGTGCATGTGTCATCTCATTGTTAGTAGAGACCAGGGACCTGTCAGGACTCCTGCCAAGTTGCTAGGGAACTCTTCAGTGGCCACTGGAATCCACATAGATCCATAAGGTACCTTATTTGAAGCATTTTAATTGTTCCATTCATTCTTGTGGGTCCTGGGTTCGGTTACATTAACCAAGTCCAGGAAGTGATTGATTATGGCAAAGGACTAAGCAATGCCATCCGTATCTAGATCTTTCAAGTAGCTGCTTCAAAGTGATAGAATTTAGTGCTCATACTGTATGAAATCAAAGACAGATATAATGCAAAGAGACCTCAAAGAGTTCTGCAAAAGGAAATAGTCTACTGCTGAGCAATCACTAATCTGGGGATGGTTGCTCAGAGTTTGGCTGAGATTCACCGGATGAGAGATTGTATGCGGTAGATTATCCTCCTAAACTGAGAACATGGGGGAGTATTCTTGTCACATGGACTCTAACAAGAAGTGTCAAGCTCTGTAAGGCTGGCAAGCTCAAGAAACAAGAGTCACTTGGATATCTGGATATATCTTTATTGATAGCAGAACAATGTAATAGAATCTTGGCAGCCTATCAAAGCAATGATCCCATATAACATAAGTAATACTGTGTTTCCCCGAAGTAAGATCCAGCCAAAAAGTAAGCCCTAGCTTGATTTTGGGGGTGGGCCTAATATAAGCCCTACTTCAAAAATAAGCCCTAATTTTGGTTGGGTCAAGGCGCATGCCTAAAAATCAAGGTAGGGCAGGGGTGCAGGGGTGAAACTGTACCCGCTTACCTTACCGGTAGAACAGCTGCAGCCAGGCCTCTCATGCCCCAACACTTGTCCAGCCACATGGCTCGTCATTCCAGTGCCACTGCTCCCAACAGGAAGTTGCACAGCACTTCAGGCCATTGCTGCTACTCGCAGCATGATGCCGCAAGGTGCTTTGCGCCATTTCTGCTGCTGATGGTAAGAAGCCGCATGGCACTTCAGGCCATTTCTGTTGCTCATGGCAGGACACTGTGTAGCTCTTTGGGCCATTTCTGCCAGCAGAAATGGCCCAAAGAGCTACACAGCATCCTGCTGCAAGCAGCAGAAATGGCCAAAGAGCCACGTGGCTTCTTTCCGGGAAGAGTGGAAATGGTACAATGTGCCACATGGCATCCGGCCACAAGTGGTGGCAAGCAGCCCCAGAAGAAGTCAAGCAGCGGCGCGACAGGTGTCAGGGTGTGGGAGGCCTGGCTATAGTGGTCCTAAGGTAAGACATTCTCTGAAATTAAGACCTAGTGCCTCTTTTGGAGGTTATTTCTTTCTATCTATCTATCTATCTATCTATCTATCTATCTATCTATCTATCTATCTATCTATCTATCAACTATCTATCTATCTATCTATCTATCTATCTATCTATCTATCTATCTATCTATCTATCTATCATCTATAAAACACAGTAAACACTGTGATGCTTATTAAATGAAATAGGATTCCCTATTAAAATTGTTCACATTTTCCATTTATATCTATGCATTTTCGCCTGCCTGCCTAAACATCCTAAGGGTTACATTATTAAAATCCAATTGGATTGTAACTTTGATATCACTAGAAGAGTAGGTCTTGGAATCATGGTCAAAACTTTTCTTTGTCAAGTATTAATTCAGATATAACATGCAGGCATATCATAATGTGTGATAATGGATTTCACTCTGCATGACACCCTGGTAGGTAGGTGATCAACCTATCACACTGTCCTCAGAAAATGCATCTCTTGGGAGTACTGATTGATTCAGTACCAGAATTAAGGATAGCTTCACATATTTTAAGCACATTATTTTCCCCCAAACTCTGCTGAAGAATATTTAAAAGGTTTAAATGATAGATTGAAGGACAGGCTGCCATAAAGATGGTATTTCAAATTTCTGTAGGAAATATTTTCAGTCAGGAGAGGATCTGAAAAATCTGGAACGAAATATTTATGGTTGTGACATTCTTCCTCATATATAAAACATATTTGTTAAAACCTCCTGTGTAGGATGGTTATTCAACCACATTAATGAGATTTTCTATGCATGGTTTTATATAGGGTCTGGAGTTGGATGAAAAAACCAGAAACTGACCCTCAGGAACGATTTACAAAAATTAGGAAAGCAGCCACCTCCTCAGTTCTGTTTAATAGTCAACAGAAGTCTTCAAAAACTGAACATCATGAAAACAAATTTGATGTGGTGAGAAAAGCTGGAAATTGGATTTGACTGAGGGCTGCAAAGAAAGAAAATCCAAGGGAAAAAAAGCCTTGATAACGCACTCTTCTAAAACAGTCAATTGGGTATCTGCTCAGTAATTTGCTGACTTTTTTTCACAGAAGTACCATCTTTCTTGGTCACATGACCCAAAGTGTACAGTATATAGCTCACCTGTCAAGCTATGAAGATTGTTTGTGTTAGGACCTACATGCTGCTTCTAGCTTTCCTACATTTGCAAAGGGGGAGGAGAAGATTCAGAATGCACATGTGGATTCTATCTGGATGGAACCAAAGTCACTGAAGAGTGTTGTGTCGGCTAGAGATGTTCTTCTCATAACAACTGCCTGAGGATTAATTGTACAATGTGACCTGAACTGTCAGAGAGGAGAGGGAAAGTTTTATTCTTTTAATTATATTTTTCCCACCATATTGCCAGAGTTGGTTTTCAACTCTTTAGTGCCGATATGCTGTACCCAATAAAGTTTTGCATTAGAGATCTAAATGACTCTTTAACAACATTCATGATGTAGAATTAAAGCCTATGATCCAGAGCAGCTTTCTCACTGGACACTTTTTATTTGGGCTAGAGTTTCTCAGAATTCATAGCCATCATTGTTTTCGGTACCCAGCCCTCTTCTAATAATGTATCTGCAACTTATTTGAAGAAGGTCAGTTGGAGAGAGCAGATTCAATCAAAATAGAAGAAAGAAACTGCTCTTGATTTGAATCCCTTTCAGCCATTCTTGAAGTTTCCCAGAGAAGTCCCATGTTGGCATGATAACTTGAAAACCTAGGTTTAAGAAGATCCAGTACATAACCATCTAAGACTTTCTCAATCTTTTCTGCCTCCTGACAAATCCCCCCTCTCTCTGTTTCTCTCTCTCTCAAGATGATACAAATAGGACATGAAATAAAGATGGTTCATCATAACTGTTCATGATTCACACTCTGCTGCATATTTCTGAAGCGCTTTGTCTTTGAATAGTTGGAAAAAGCATTTAGCCTAATCCTTCTAAAAATGTGTACTACCACTCAAAGTCCAATGCTTCTTAAATTGTACAATAGATCCTGATGTGTTTCAAGCTGGGCCCTGCTGAGAAAAGCAGAAACAGAGCCTTTTTTTCTTAAAGAAGCCATCTAGCAATACTGTAAGGGTGTCCCATAAACTACAGGAAAGAAACACAGAAGTTGCAAATAAAGATGGGACTTTTCTTGGAACTTCATAACATTTAGTGCAATGGGTAACATGACTATCTTCCTCATTTAATGGAAATTTCTGTTCGGAGGAGAAAATACATGGTAAGAGTCAAGTCCTAAAATTCCACCCGAGACAGAGCAGAATCTGTCATGGACAGTTTGACGGATGAAACTCTAGATAGGTTGAGGTGCTGAATTGTCTGATTCTACACAAAAGAAGAAGAAAAAAAGAAAAACAGTTTTCTTACATTGGAACCTGACTTTCCCACAAATTAAGTGATTGGTGCACTTTGTATTTCTGGGAATATTAAACTGATTTTTAAGTGGTTGATAGAAAATTGTCTCACTGGATTTCAGCTGTAATGTAAATGATTAAACTAGGTTTATTAATTTTTGTTAATTAATGTAAATTAAAAGATGTAAATTAAATGATGTAAATTCCAAACTGTATTGGAAATAGCAACAGCACAATATAGGATTTTGCGGTTCTCTATTTTATAGACATTTACAGATTAGAAGATTCACTAATTGTACAGTTCTATGTTTAAAAATAAGCCCTGTTAAATTCAATAAATTTCTTTCTATGTAATTGTTTTAGTGCTTAGGCTGCAGGCATTTATTCATTTAATCTCAGTACATTAATTGTAAACTTATTAAAGTTGCTCTGCTATACTGAATATAACATTTCTGAAACATCACTAGTTTTTTTTCTACATAAGGTTTGTAAGGTTGGTTCCATCTGATTATATTTTTTCCAAGCTATGGCTAGTTTTCATTTGACATCTGATAACGTAAAGCCGAATAACCCATTTATTTAACTGCATTTAATCAGAGAGCTGCAATTTTCCACCCAGTTGATTCAATAAAAACCTAACATGAGTTTGCTGTTCCTAATTTGGCAGGCCATGCAGCCTTTTGGTCAGGCTTGGCGAAAGGGTGAGCGCATTTATGGCTGCAGAGCAACTGCTGAATTTGCTGCCCAACTTCTTAAGTCAGACATGGAAAATATCACATTATTATTTAGCATCAACTGTATATGTTCTTCTCTAGGAAAAAAGGAAGCATGACCACCAGTAAAAACCCAGTGAATAGCCAAAGCTGACACTAGAAAAAGCATAAAATAATTGAAAGAACCCTTGCAGAATCAGAAAATGTAGAGATCTGGCCCACAGAGTTACTGAGAATTGTACATGTTCAAATGGCTAGCATCCTCATTAACTTTGTCAATAGCTGATTGGTTTCCTTCTGAGCTGGGGGCTCACTTCCCAAATCCTGTTGACATTGTCTCTTTTGGTTGTCTTGGCAGAATATAGGAATGGGTAGCCGTTACCTTCTCCAGCAGACACCATTTAATCTGATCCCTCCCATCCAGCTCGTACTTCAGTGTTATGGCACACAGCGATATTGGAATGCACAAGCCCCTTCAGCACTAGAAGGTAATGATCCATGATAGCCTTTCTTAATGCTTAATCCTATAGTTGCAGTTTTACTGCAGTTAAGACTCAATTAGTAGCTGCAATTCTGTCTTAAGGTCAGGTAAAACCAGGACTTGGTCTCCCTAATGCAGCTGCTGAAATGAAGCTAAGCATTTCAGGTCAGTGCCTGAAAGGAAAATTAAAATATTCTTCTATAATTTTATAAGGCATTTTTAGAAGGATATGAACATAATGAATAAGTGCCTTACCTTTGCAACTGGACTCTTACAGCTGCTGCCTTTTATGGTGTTTTGATAATTCTTTTTTGGGCAGCCAAATGAATGATATGATTTAAGTGCTTTAAATCAGAGGTCCCCAACCTTTTGGGCACCAGGACTGGTTACGTGGAGAGAGGTTTTTTCCATGGACCGGAGGGGATGTGGTTGTTGTGATTCAGGGTCAGCCTGTGGGTTCGGCAGTTGGGTCGGATGACTCAGAGGAGGAGGAGGAGGGGGGTGTTGAAGAGCTTGCTGAGGGGGTTGGACAGCTTGATGAGAGCCCTCAGCCAGGCCCCTCTCATCTGGTCATGACGCAGACCCAGCTGTGTGAGCCTGACAGCGTGGATGAAGATGACCCGCAGCTGGCCCTGTTCAAGGACGCCCGATGCAGGAGGCAGTCAATCAGGCGTAAACAGAGGAAGGCAATGGGGCTCCTCGGAAGGAGGCAGAGAGAAGCCACGCCCTGAACTGTATTTAAGGGGGAATGCGTGGGAGGGCTGGTTTGCTGAAGGCAACCGCTTGAAAAGCTCCTGTTTCTTGGTTCGTGTCTTATTTGTTTTTGTAGCAATAAATTTGGCAGGCGTAATTCCAGCCTCTTGCCTTCTTGTAAAAGGGGTTGTCCCTGCCTTTTCTGCAGGGCCGGTAGCAGGCTGGTACAGAACAGTGGTTTTGTGTGCTGACTACATCCTGCAGATGGGGCTTTGCTTGTTTGTGTGGCCTGGTTGCTGGCATGCCGTGGCCTGGTACTGGTCCATGGACTGGGGTTTGGGGGGGCCCTGCTTTAAATGATACCTAAAGAAATCTGCCAATTGCTCATTTTTGTTTTCAAATCTTGTTTTCTCTCTCTTTTATATACAGTACACCCAAAGCAAATTGGCATTTAGAATTTCTATACATCATTTCTACATGAATGGTTGGACTTATATGAGAACATGTTGCACTTGGAGAATTAAAACAACCAAACTGTAAAACTAAGGAATGAATAAATCTCAGGTAAGTGAAATGTTACTTCAAAAAGACCTAGAAGAAAGTTTCATTTCTGTGAAACTGTACTGAGCTTTGAAGTTTGGAGAATACAAATATTTGACTGATGAGTTAAAGATGCAAAATGAGTAAAATGTTCTTATTGTCCTCTGCAACTTCTGCATTCCCTCCTTGAATTAGAAAAAAAAAAGGTTGAGGCTACGTTATGAAGTCACTTGTGAAATCTGAATGGTATGCTCAAAAGTAACTTCTATTCAATTTTATCTTGTGGAAAATCAGTAATCTTCAACACATTTTTTAATCAGGCAACAATGACATTGCAGGATATGTTTTTGTTGTCCTGGAGATAGTAAGAGGAGCAAACATAGCATCCTTATGTCTGAAATATAGAAAGTTCAGTGATAATCTATTTTACATTCTATAATATATTTATGGAATGCAGAATCAGTCATTATTCTAGGCAGCTTGAAGTTTGGGGAAAAATATTCTAGAAGATTGGAAGAGCCTGGAAAACTCTCTCCCCTCCTCCCTCCCTCTCTCTCTCTCTCTCTCTCTCTCTCTCTCTCTCTCTCTCTCTCTCTCTCTCTCTCTCTCTCTCTCTCTCTCTCTCTCTCTCTCTCTCTCTCTCTCTTTCTCCATCCCTCCCTCCTGCACCCCTTAAGTCATCTTTTGGAAGGCTTTTCTATGTGATCTTTGGAAGCTATGCTTCATTTCATATCCAATCAGCAATGGGCTATAATATATCCTTTTTATTTGAATCATAAGCCACTAGAGGTCCATAATTGTGGCAGTATAAAAATGCTAGAGAGAAAGAGTGACTTCTATTAATGCAGCTAAACATTACATTGGCCTGTTTAGCTGTTGCAGCATTCTCAGTTCTGTGTGTTTTTAGCTGCTGAACCCTCAAGAAACTATACCTGTGCCTTTTGATTTTTCCTATCAGGGACAGGGTTTTCCACTTCTCACTGTTGAATATTATCCTGTTATACTTGATCCAATGTTTCAGCCTGTCAAGGTCATTTTGCATTATAATTTTGTCTTCCGTGGGGTTTGCCAATCTTCCTAGTTTACTATCATTTGCAAATCTGATACAGATCACCCTTCTCTCCATCTTCCAGGTAGCTTATAAAGACCTGAAAAGCATTATTAATGTCATTGTAACTGAAAAATAATTTTTATTCTATCTTAGATCTGATTTGAACAAGTAGAGAAGCTGATAGAGAACTCTGATACTTTCTTTTTATTCAAGCTCAGCCAATCTCAATGTATACATGGTTGTACTTTGACAATAAAGGTTCATTCATTCATTCATTCATTCATTCATTCATTCATTCATTCATTCATTCATTCATTCTATTATGCAATCTGTATTCTCTGTATATCTATACCTGAGTAGATATTTGAAATAGGAAACATCCTTTTGTCTTGATATTTCTGAAAACACATACAATATTTCCAACTTGGGGCGGGGGATCTGAAATGCAGAACGTTCTGTCCATATTATCCACTTTTTTGCTTTACTCCCATAGTAACTAGTTGCCTGAAAACCTTTCAGAAACCTTGTAATTAATGCAGTTTTTCCATTAACTGACTTGTCTAATCATGCTGATGTTTTTGAAAAGTAATACATGCAGATGTTGAATGCAATACGTGTGTGCCGGATTATGACAGAGGTGGCCAATCTGTGATCTATAAGCCACAAACCACAATCTAACACAGCCCTCTCCACTTCCCAGGTATCATGAGCGAATTCATCAATTGATGTTTTGAAAATCAGTTCCTACATAGTGCTTTGCTTAACTTTTTCAAAAAATAAAATAAAAAATATTCTTCCCTCAAAATCAAAATGCAAAAGATGCCAATCCTTTGCTCTCCACTAATGTTATATCATACCTGCTGCGTTCCTTGAAAAACCTTATCCTCTTTCTTCCTCCCTGATTTTCCCATAAGGGCTTCTCCTGTGCTTTATTACCATTTATTTCAGCACTATATCTAGCATGACTTTCATGTGTTGAGAGAAAAAAATATGTTTTAATCTTTTTAGGGGGGAGGGGGATGGAAAGGGGCCGAGATGAGGACTTATCAACAGAATGCTTTACGTAATCTTTTAGAGACAACAATTATACAAGCTTTTTATCCTCCTTATTTTTTTTCTGGCTCCAACCTTATGTTGTTGTTTGAAGGTGTTTTACTTTCTCCATTAACTTTTTATTTCTAGTTTTATTTTTAAAAGATAGAACTGCATACATTGAGAAGGACAATGGAGCTGAACATTGTGGTGTTGAGTCCTCCAAGCCTCAATGATGGCTATGAGGTTATCGTAATAATGTAATAATAATGCTAGCATGAGAAATGCAAATGTTGCTGCCCGATTGGATTGGACACACAATCTGTCTCTTGTTCTATCTATTGCAGACATGTCAAACACAAGGCCCGGGGGCCGGATCCGGCCCGCGAAGTGGTTTCATGTGGCCCGCAAAGCCATCCTGGAAACAGTGAGGTAAAGGGCCCCGCTGCCTTAGCCCTGGCCCAGAGACCCTCTTTCTGCCAGAGACCCTCAGATCTGTCCCACTCCTGCCCAGGCCCCCATAGGCACCCTTGATGCGAACAATGTAGAGCTGGCCACGCCCACCCAGTAGGCCATACGCACTCTAGCCATGCCCACCCAGTAGGCCACGCCCACCCAGGCCACACCCACCTGGCCCCTTGAGGGCAACCGCAATGCTGATGCGGCCCTCAATGAAATTGAGTTTGACACCCCTGATCTATTGGTTTCCCTGTTGGTCTACTCTGATTTTTTTTTTTGGGGGGGGGAGTGGGGTCTTTGATGTTCTGACAGCTTGCTTTTCCTCTTGCCAAGATCAGTGTGTCATCAGGACATAGAGATTGCTGGCTGCTTATATGTGGCAGTTTGTGCTACTAGTCTTGAAGAGAGCACTGTTACTTCCTTGATTGCTCTTTGAATGGAGAATTGTTTCAGTCCACTATTCAGTCCATTTCAAACTTTCTTCATTGTTCCTGCTTATCTGGAGCTGGTTCTTGTTTGTCCAGGAGCTGGTTAAAAAGCATGTAATAAGGAGGGCCGTGTTTAGAGTTATTTGCCCTGTTCTTTAACTTTGGGTAGGTTTTTTTTTAAAAAATATTTATTGATGGAAGGACAGGAGTCAGCTGTAGATAGGAGGGCATTTGTGCCCCAGTCATGCCCTTTCCTTGGCCAGGAGGGCATTCAGACTGTTATTTACTGAGCCTTGGTGGAGCAGTGGGCTAATGCCTCCTTAAGTAACACCAGCTGCCTGCAATTAGTGCAGGTTCGCATCCCACCAGGCTCAAGGTTGACTCAGCCTTCCATCCTTCCGAGGTAGGTAAAATGAGGACCCAGATTGTTGGGGGCAATTAAGCTGACTTTGTAATAATGCCGCTTGGGGTGTGTATGAAAGCCCTAATAAGCAGGCATATACAAAGAATGAAGGCTACTGCTAAGCTTGTAAGCCGCCCTGAGTCTTTGGAGAAGGGCGGGATATAAATGGAATTAAAATAAAAAAAATAAAAAATAAAAAAAATTATGCCTTGATCATTTCACAACTGGAGTACTGCAATGTGCTGACAACATCATGCATATTGAGGTCAAGAAGAAGGTTAGTGATGAACACATCAGAAGAGTAAAGAAGATGTTAAAGTTTAAACTCAGTAATACCATCAATGGGATCAACACCTGGGCAATTCCTGTCATTAGATATACAGATGGAATAGTGGACTAAACTGAAGCCCAAGTAGAAATCCTAGATAGAAAGACCAGAAAAGTAATGGCAATGAATCGTGTCTTTCACCATTGCAGCAATGTTGATAGACTCTATTTACCAAGGAAAGTAGATGGACGTGAAATGTTGCAATGTTGCATCAGACAATTGAAGAAATAAAAAGAACATTGAAAGAATATCTGAAAGACAGTGGAGAAGAGACACAGAAGCTAGTATTCCATGTGTCTAAACTGGCCCACAAAAAAGACCAAATGAACAATAGAAAAGAATCATGGCAAGGCAAAGTATTATATGGCAAGTACATTAAAAAAAAACCTAGTAAGCAAAGCAGATAACAACAAGAACTGGCAATGCCTAAGAACAGGAATGTTGAAGAAGAGGCAAAGAAGATAATTTACAATTGTTTGGGTTTTTTTTGTTTGTTTATTTTATTAAATGTTTATGCCACTCATCTGGCAGTTCGAGGCAACTCTGGCTGCATAAAGACCAAGCCATAAAAACAAATGTATATAAAGCCAGATAGCAAATGCCACCACTGCAAAGAGGCTGAAGAATGACTATTTAGATGCTTCAAGTAGATCCCACATATTTAACTGCTATCTGCAGTCACAGAGAAGAGAGGATTGACTTATTCTTCAAAGCACTGGAGGACAGGACAAGAAGTCATGGATGGAAGCTTGTAAAAATGAGATCCAACTTAGAATAAGGAGAATTTTTTGGCAGGTGCTCTACTGCTGGAGTTTTTAAAGAATACATAACCATTTGACCAGGATGGTGTAAGATATCCTGCCTTGAGCAGGGAGAAAAGATTGGAAAAGATTTGTCTGAAATGGTGTGCCTAAGTAGAGAGTTGGACTAGAAGACCTCCAAGGTCTATTCTATTCTATTCTATTCTATTCTATTCTATTCTATTCTATTCTATTCTATTCTATTCTATTCTATTCTAGTCTAGTCTAGTCTAGTCTAGTCTAGTCTAGTCTAGTCTAGTCTAGTCTAGTCTAGTCTATTTATTGTGCCAAATTGGATTAGAAGAGCTCCAAAATCCCTTCCATTCCTATGATTCTATGTTCTATATTCTCACCCCTCTCTGAATTAATCATCCTTCATTTAAATCCAGAGAAGATATACTAAGGGTAACCTTCCCTGGTAGCATTTTCAGAAGTGTTAGAAGCTACAGGTTGCCTCTTAGAAGTACCAAGTGCATCCAATCCTTCTACCAATGCCATTTAAACAGTAAGACTCTTGGTTTGATAAACAGAGAAACATAACATGGCAACTTTCCAAGATGCCTGTCACTGCCCACTATTAATAAACAGATGGGTCAGTTGTGCTGATGCACAATCGATGGCAAGCACCAATATTCTTTGAAGGATTTATAAGAACTTGGCTTTGAAACTCTCATTTAAAAATGTTTAACTAAAGGTGAAATGAGATTCTGACAATCCTCATAAAATACTGTAGTAGCCACAAGCCACAAATAAGTATGCAAACAGTCCTGACATGCTTAATTAAGTGGTCCTGACATGCATAATTAAGGTAGTGACAATACAAAAGGCTTTTATTTTTGATTAAGTAATGGGCAGCCTGCAACTCCTTCAAAGGAAAAAGTGAATAAAAGAAAGCCATGGGGTGAAAAAAAGAAAAAAAAACATCAGAAGTAGATTTTCCACTCCTAAGGCCTTGGGAGTATTGAGTCTTTCCAGAGCTCAGGAATTATATAAATAAGGTCTCAGCCTGAAATCAACTCTGTTTAGAGGCCCTCAAGCAGTTGGGTGGTGATAGATGTCTTGGACAGTTGCCATGAGTTGAAGGGCACATTCAGAAGTTGTGTTCCTCCCCTCCCCTCCCCTCCCCTCCCTCTTCCCCATTTTCTTTCATTTCCTAGTAGGGCTGCAAACAGACTGTGACTACCAGAGTGAAGCACCAGATTCTGTCACAGTATGGAAGGCATAAAGTAGCAAGAGGCCAAAGTAGAATTCTTGTTCCAACTGTGCGATGGAAAAACCAAGATCATCGGAAAGGTACAAGCTTGTTGCACTATTCCTCCTCAGTATGCGTGGAAAGTCTGTTTTACTTTCCTGTCTTGATGAAATGGCAGCATGGAAAGGAGCATGCAGGACCTAAATAGGCCCAAGTGAGAGGAAGGTGGGCATCATACTTAAGAGAAACTCAGCTTGGTTGAAAAGTTGATTTCAGAACACGGGAAACAGGATCTTCTAAAATGGGTAGTAGATAACTATAAGTACAGATGTTGGGAAGAGGTGGAAAGATTTTTCACTAAAACCATTGCCACTGGGTTCTAGTTAAATGCTAAAGGTCAGGACATAGTGAAGGAAAGGAAGCTAGTTGATCTGGAGGAAGAGAGAGAAATAGCTCAAAATCATATTTAACACCCTCACTGTAGGTGCAGCAAAAGTGGACAGAAAAAAAGAGAGCAAGAGCATTTGAACTTAACAAAGCAGGGAGCCCTGCTAACTGTATGACTTATTCACGAGGAAAAGGTGAAGAAGAGAAGGCCCTTTGATACAAGAAATACCAAAACCATGATTGATAGTTCAGGCAATCTGATGTGAAAAGCTGAAAGTTTCACCTGTGAAGAGAAGCTGACAAGTGGTTTTGGAGGTCTTCCAGGAAAAGAAAGATACTGGGTCAAGAAAAGCAGGTTGAAGATCCAGCAGAACATCAGCCACAGAAGACTTTGGTAGAGACAAACAGCAGATGGGAAGGAAAGGAAAGTGCTTTGATTACTGGACTGGTCATTCAATAGTTTGGTGTAAAACTCCTACTAGCACTGATCCTGTTGATATGCTCTTTATTGTTTCCTCGTGATATAATAAAAGCTCTAAGAAGTTTGTAATTGGAAGTAAAAACAATAAAAGCTCATAAGCAATTATTTTAATAAATTAAAAATATTTCTTTCTTACTGGATCACCCAGGAGAAAGGAAATCACACTTCAGAAGTCCCCCTGGTTGAAAAGAAGCAGGCTTGATGAGAATAAATTATAGAGAAACTAGAAGAGATTTTGCTGTCAAGTCATATCTAGCCCCAATGTTAAATCTGAGGTTGAATGAAAGCAAGGCTTCCCCAGTTCAAACAAACAAGCTTGATTTTGTTTCGTAATTTCTCAATGCCTGCCTGAACTTCATTGTGATTCTTTTCCTGAATAAATCAAATCCTATCCAAACAATGATTCTGAGTGAAACAGTATTTATCAGAAAGAAGAGATCTCTCTGTAAGAAGCAAACTCCACACTGGAGGTTCTCTGCATCAGCAAATTGTATCTCAGGAGACACAGAGATAAGAGATTCGGCAGCAGAATTCTGTAGAAATCGTGTAAGAGGAAAAGGCATACAGTGCAATTCACTCCTAAGTGAGGAGATAAATAATTTCAGTTTTATCCTACTGATGGAGGACTAAAATTGCCTTACATTTTAATATAGTTAGATCCAGATTAAGCTGGTCAGAATTTGATCTCATTTAAATCAGCATGAAAAATTTCCTTGATTTTAAAAGGAATTATTTCGAACTAAGATATGCCCATTTTATTTTATTTTATTATTATTATTATTATTATAAACAAGCTCTAGGTGGCTCGTATCAAAAAGATCTTTTCAGTTTTGAGATCTTCCTGATTTATACAACACGTCTATGTGAGTTGGCTTCTGTCTCTTGGTATTAGCCATGACACCTCTGTACCTTTATGGTCAAGTTGACATATAAATTTAAATATCAAATGATGTCTTTATGTTCTTCTTGTTACTTTTCTGGTTGCATCTGGCTGGCTAGGATTTGAAACTGGATATTCATTTAGATGGGGTTTTGGCTGATTGAAATTTATGTTTTTAAATTAATCTGAGAGTTGTGTGGGGTGAAAAAACTAATGGATTGCAGAAAAAACTGGTCAGTTTTCCATCCTTTTCTTTTTGCATTACCTTTTTCTCCTCTCCTCTCCTCTCCTCTCCTCTCCTCTCCTCTCCTCTCCTCTCCTCTCCTCTCCTCTCCTCTCCTCTCCTCTCCTCTCCTCTCCTCTCCTCTCCTCTCCTCTCCCCTCCTCTCTTTTGGGGAATCTTCTATAATAGTTTTGTTGAAGATAATCACCACCTGTTTTGTTTTATATTTCTTTATTATATTTCCCTGGTTTTGCTTTCTTTTTTGTATGTTTGTATTAGTTTAATCGAAATCTAGTTAGTCAGCTGTGATTTTGTTGTCCCCAGTTCGGGTCTGAGTCAGGTGCTGAGGCCAATGAAGAAGACCAGACACGAAGTGCAGTTTTGTTTCCTTTTATTGAAGTGCTCCAAGAAAAGGGATCCTGGCCAAAATGCCAAGGAACCTCGAACCACCGAATTAGGAAAGCTTTATATATTTTCACTAAAGCAGAAGGTGGGATAAGGCCAGATATATAAGAAATATCATCTAAAAGACTTTTCAATAATAATTTAACAATTATTCTGTTGGTCTCTAGCCATCCCCATTCCTAAGCTTTGGCTATTGAATGCTTCAGGAGTTACCGAATACACATTCTATTTGCTCCAGGTCATATCTATTCCTAACTTTTAGCTGAAACTGCAAAATGCCTAACTCTTCCTTACTTTTAGCAGCTTTCTAACCACCCAGAATTGTTACAAGCTTTACATGTGCATATTCCCTGTGAATAAGCATTTTTTGTCCTTGCCAGACCAACTCCCCAATGACAGACTTCGTGGTCTCCTTTCAAGTGTATGCCATAATCTTGTCTGGTTTTGGCATCCAGCCCATTAACTTAGACTGATTTTATATAATGTATTTTCATAATTGTATTTGCATTTACTTTATAATTTGGCCCACTACTTTTGGCAATCAGCATTATAAATTTAATTTATAAGTACGTAACATCACATTTTGGTCTAGCAAATAGCATTGAAATATTAATCTCTGTTTAATTAAATTTCATTAATTAATTCAAGCCACTTTTTATTGCCTTTGCAGGAAAGTTAAATAGGTTTACAAGAAAAGGTAACAATAACGTTTGAGCAATCTGTTTTCCTCAATATACTGTCAGTGTGACTTTGGACTTAAAACTGCTGTATTAGGAAGACTGTTGAGGCTCTGGTAGAATATTTTAACGGCAAAATTCTTTAAATTGCTTTTGTTTCAAACCGTGGTAATATCTGGTTCACTTTGAAACGAGAATGTAGAGGGGAACTATGATTAACACAAGTCTAAATTCCCCATGGATAAAAATAAGTTTGTTTGTTTTATTAAATTTATTGCCTCTTACCTCAGGGCTACCAAACATGATAACCAAACTAAAGAAATTAAAATGGATTAGTTTCAACTGATTGTCACAAGAGGCACTTATGCAGCAGCGAGATGTAACAGAATGAGATATTCTGTATGAAATATATCTAAATCACATTAATGGAGATGTGATATCCCTAGTATTTTTCTTTTCTTCCGATATTCATTATCATATAGTTAAAAGAACAGAATGATGAAAATCCAATAGACCATTTTGGTAGTCTGACATATTATCACCAGCAGTAGTGTGTGTGTGTGTGTGTGTGTGTGTGTGTGTGTGTGTGTGTGTGAGAGAGAGAGAGAGAGAGAGAGAGAGAGAGAGAGAGAGAGAGAGAGAGAGAGAGAGAGAGAGAGAGTTTTATGGGTGAGACTGTATGTGTGTGTGTGTGAGTGAGAGAAAAGAACAAGCAAATTATTGCTAAGCACATTGATTTGTGCTTTAGATTGTAAGCCGCCCTGAGTCTTCGGAGAAGGGCGGGATATAAATGGGATTAAAATAAATAAACAAAATAAATAAATTAGTAGTTGCAGCAGTGTAATTCAAGCCCTGCAGCTTTGTACGTGTACCCCAATGTCTTATGGCACAGCTGCAACGTCCCAGCAGACTCTATGGCCATAATTAATCCCAAGTTTCAATTAGGGATAAACACTGCTTCCAGATGTACTTTGATCTGTAAAGTGATGAAAAATAAGTAAGTATAGAAACCATTTCCAGATCCTAGCATTTCTTGGCTTATTCTCTTGCTTTTGATTGCAATCAAACTGAAGCAGTTGCTCAGATTTGCTCAGTTTCCCTTTTGCTTATTTTCCTCAACTGGCAGTTTTATTTTTTTATTTTTTATTTATTTTAATTCCATTTATATCCCGCCCTTCTCCGAAGACTCAGGGCGGCTTACAAGCTTAGCAGTAGCCTTCATTCTATGTATATGCCTGCTTATTAGGGCTTTCACACACACCCCAAGCGGCATTATTACAAAGTCAGCTTAATTGCCCCCAACAATCTGGGTCCTCATTTTACCTACCTCGGAAGGATGGAAGGCTGAGTCAACCTTGAGCCTGGTGGGATGTGAACCTGCACTAATTGCAGGCAGCTGGTGTTACTTAAGGAGGCATTAGCCCACTGCTCCACCAAGGCTTATTGGTTGATATCTGGGCAGTAGGTATCTGGGCACAGTCTGAATGCAGGCAATGAAACAACTGGTCTGAATCAAAGTAAGACTGGGTATGGATGGGAGGCCACTGGTTGATTCAGTGAGGAGAAAACAAGGATATGGGAAAGTCAAGTGTCCTTTGAATCAAGCTTGACACTTGGTCACCATGTTTTTGTGGACAAGGTGATTGTTCTGATCTTCCTCTTTTCAATTTCTCAATTTAGATTACAGCCCTGGGAATTTCTGTTGGTGTCTCCCTAATGTTCTTATAATCAGGGCTTTTTTTTGTCATAGAACGCACAGAATGGCATTCTTGCACCTTTTTTTGAATGGAAGAACTGATTCCTTCTAAGCTGCCAGTGCAAGGACAGGTATGGCTGCAGAGCAATTTTGTGGGCCCCCCAGCGGCCTGATTCAGGCTCCAGAGGCCTATAAAAGGCCTCCGGAGCCCAGATCAGACTGCTGGGGCCCCCCGCAAAATCGCTCCATGGCCATACATCCGGGCGGCAGAGGTCTTTTCTAGGCCTCTGGAGCCCGGATCGGGCCACAGGGGGTCTGTGGACACGTCCTCTGGCCTCAGATCAGAGCAGCAGCAGGAACCGTGGCAGAGATGAGACAGACCTTTTCCAGGTGAGTGATCTGCACCTCCGAAGCTCCCTAAAGCAGTTTGTTCTCTCCCCCCACCCAGCTCCATAAAAAGCTTTTGACTGGAGCTGGAGCTGTGCGTGAGTTCCGACACTTTTTTTTTTACAAAAAAAGGCAATGCTTATAACCAAATCTGACCCTCCTCAGATCAGCCAAGGTCTGATAGCTGTTGCCAGTTGCTTTGATGCTCCTTTCTGCACTCTACATGGTGCTACCCTTGAAGAGCATTCAGAAACTAAAGCTGTGCAGATTGCAGCAACACAGGCAGTTCATGAGCCCCAAGAATGGCCCATGTAACACCATTGCATGGGTGTCAAACTCGCCACGTCACGTAACGTGTCGCGATGTATCATGACCTTTTTTGCATTGCCCGGAGCTGGGGTGGGCATGGCCTCCATATGACACCCCTGCACTATTGCTTCATGAGCTGCATTGGCTCCTGGTCTGCTTCTGGGTACAATTCAAGGTATTGGTAATCACCTTTAAAGCCCTTCATGGTATGGGTCCAGGCTACTTGAGCGACTGTCTCATCCCACTGGGATTGGCCTGCTTCACCTTTGACAGCAGAGGAGGCCAGCTGCAGCCTTGTTAGCCCAAATATTCCAGCTAGCAGGATCCAGTAATAAAGATAAAATGGGAGATTCCTCCTTTCCTTTCTATATTTAGAACCCATTTATGTTATGACTTATGCTGATTGCTTTTAATTAGTGTCCGATGACTATCACTGACTGTTGCATGTTATGATCTATGATGACTGATCATCGTTTATTACTTCTTGCTTGTATGTACACTGAGAGCTTATGCACCAGAGACAAATTCCTTGTCTATTCAATCACACTTGACTAATGAAGAATTCTAGAACATTGGTATATATACCTTTGAATAATTTATAAAAGATAGATAGATAGATAGATAGATAGATAGATAGATAGATAGATAGATAGATAGATAGATATAGATTAGATGATAGAGACAGAGATAGAGATACACACAGAGAGAGAGACATATATTTGCAATAGTGGTGAATATCTGTAGCTCAGGTGTAGAATGAAGGTGAAGGTTTGTTCTCTGAGCTTGTGGGTTGGTTTCCAGATGTTTCTAAAGGACTTCAGGTGTGGGTGTGTCAAGCGAGAGTCCTGTAATGGGTCTTGTGATGGATCAGGTATGAGTGATCAGTGAGAGGCTTGTGATGGGTCTTGTGATGGGGAGGTTACACCTGCCTATGAACCCCTCAGAATCCAAATCAACCACACAGCCAACCAAAGACAGCGCCAACCCTCAACCAACCCACACGAGCCCCCTCCCCCACCAGGAGTTTACCTCCCAATGACTCTGACCTGATATAACCTCCCCATCGCAAGACCTATCACAAGCCTCTCACTGATGACTCACACCTGATCCATCAGAAGACCCGTCACAAGACCCTCACTTGACACACCCACACCTGAAGCCCTTATAAACACTGACACTGACATTTCCTAAATTCTGCTGAAGGTGTTACCCAGCCTGATAATGAAACATTTGGAAACCAACCCACAAGCTCGGAGAATGAACCTTCACCCATATATGTGTGTCTGTGGGTATATACACATACACATACATATACATACGTACATACACACACACACACACACACACACACAGAGAGACAGAGAGACAGAGACTGTAGATAAATAGATAGATATAGGTCTTCAGGACTAGAACTCATGGTCTTCCAGTTTCTAGCCTCTTAACCACTACATCAGATTAGCTCTTTATTATTGTAGGTCTTCAATGAAAGCAATATGTGTGTGTATGTGTGTGCATTTGTACATTTATGCCCAGATATACAGGCTTGATTGGAAGACTGACCTGCTCAGGCATGCTACATGATCACATGGAGATGCAAAAGGTAGACGTTTTCTATTTGGAAGGCAGAGCACACATTTGCTGCAGATTTCCTGCCAACAACCAAGCTGTGACCTGCATGTATAACTGAGCCTGGACTCCGAGGTTTCATCGTGTGGGGGTGGAGGGGCATGATCTAAAACTGGCAGGGTGATGACTCCAGGTCTCTCAAACTAAGTCATCTAAAAGAGAGGGGGAGAGAAGGCAGCCTTTTGTCTTCAAACTGAACATTCTTCTTCCACGAATGGCATCTTAATGAGAAGCAGGTCACTCGTATCACAGAAAAGTTGCTGCAATAAAATAGCGTGTTGCTAATCCTAGAGTCCCAGAGCTAGAAGCAGCTTCTGGAGCCGCTGCAGCTGGCCTCCTGCTTGGAACATGTGCTGCAGGAGAATGCAGCAGAGGATGGAAGAGAGTCCCTAGCAGCAGCTAATCAGGCAAGGTCATTTATCAATCTGCTCAGTGTTAACTAGGACTGTGTTGCAATATCAGAATCCAATGGAACACATGATTTGCAGTTGCGCACTGTAAGTAAGAACTCACCTCTTCATAAGCACTCAGGGATGCTTATACTGAAAGGGACAGGGTACCCTGCGCCCCAAATTCTGGATGCCTGGAAAAGTTCCACTACATTTACAAAGCATTACATTTACAAAGCACTACATTTACAAAGGCACTTTACAATGCTTTGGTAAGGCCACACCTGGAATACTGCATCCAGTTTTGGTCACCACGATGTAAAAAAGATGTCGAGACTCTAGAAAGGGTACAGAGAAGAGCAACAAAGATGATTGGGGGACTGGAGGCTAAAACATATAGGGAACGGTTGCTGGAATTGGGTATGTATAGTTTAACGAAGAGAAGAGTGAGGGGTGACATGATAGCAGTGTTCCAATATCTCACGGGCTGCCACAAAGAAGAGGGAGTCAAGCTATTCTCCAAAGCACCTGAAAGCAGGACAAGAAGCAACGGATGGAAACTAGTCAAGGAGAGAAGCAACCTAGAACTAAGGAGAAACTTCCTGACAGTTAGAACAATTAACCAGTGGAACAACCTGCCTCCAGAGGTGGTGAATGCTCCAACACTGAAGGTTTTTAAGAAGAGACTGTACAGCCATTTGCCTGAGCAGGGGGTTGGACTAGATGACCTCCAAGGTCCCTTCCAACTTCTTCTTCTTCTTCTTCTTCTTCTTCTTCTTCTTCTTCTTCTTCTTCTTCTTCTTCTTCTTCTTCTTCTTCTTCTTCTTCTTCTTCTTCTTCTTCTTCTTCATCATCATCATCATCATCATCATCATTATTATTATTATTATTATTATTATTATTATTATTATTATTATTATTATTATTATTATTATTATTATTATTATTATTATTTACTGTATTACATTTTTGTTTATGTGGTGTGATGGTGCTTTTTGACCCAAAAAGCGAAACTTGCACCTGTGGGGAAAAATGAGAGGACGATGAAGAGGAGGAGGATGAATAGTGCAATGGAATCACCAAAAATGGTTTTCCCCCCCACACACCCATACAAAAAGGTAAAGGTAAGGTAAAGGAGTCCCAGCAGATTTTTACTCTGCTAGCTGCAGTCAACTTTAGAGAGTGCTGCTCATCTCCGTTTCAAGGCCATTGAGCCAGTTCTGTCCAAAGACATTTCCATGGTCATGTGACCAGCATGACATCACAGAGTGCTGTTACTACTTTCCCACTGAAGTGGTACCTATTTATCTACTCGCATTTGCATGCTTTCGAACCGTGGCCTTCAGGTCTTGAACTTGGGCATTAACCAAGTGTGACCTAGTTAGCTGCTAAGCCACTGCACCATTTTTCCCCTTATTATTATGTCACCATGAAGTTGCATTCTTCTGGTCCCAGCCCTTGCATAAGTAAGCTTAAGCTCTATTTCATTTTACTGGGCCAGAGTTGTCTCCCGTCCCATCTTTATTGTTATCATATTCAGCCAAAGCCTCAAGTAGGAAAGAGATTGGCAGTGGGAGAAATAATGTCACGCTGGTATACTTTTCCATTTATTTAAGCATCGGTAGAGAGAAGTTCAGCTCAACAATGGGTAAAGGCCGCTCGACACATTTGTCCTGAATCAGCAAAGAGTTGCAAAATATTTATGGATTTTATTTTATTTTTTTAGGTAAGGAAGGCTCCAGGGAAATTCACTTCAGTAGTCCAATCTGCACACATTGTGCTCAGAGTAAACATGTGACACAAGCCTACAGGGATCTTACCAGCTCCATTATTGCCATGCCCACTTATCTGAACTGAAATTGGAGTGGTTCCTTAAGCATTTAACCTCCTGCCCCTTTTTTAATTGGGAAAAAAACTTTATTTCTTTTTCCAACACACTAACTTTCTAGGTGCCAGGGGACTAAACTAGCCATGCTGTTTTATCATTCAGCATTAGGTTAAGATGCAAACTATTTTAGAAGATTAGTACAGCAAAACCTTAAATTGAATGCATTCCTTTTAAATATTCTTTTAATATCAATAACAACATGGCAGGAGATAACCAAGACTTTAGGAGGTGGTTCCTCTAAGAGTTAGTTGCAGTCTTTGAATTTTTTTATCGCTAGGAAGGTATGATTACTGAATGGATCAAGCTTTTTGTAGAAAGTTCAGAGTTTCTTGGACTCCAAGAGTACTGTTCATCCATACATCCAGATTTTGGTTTTGTGGGGTTTTTCTTAAATAACAAAGGATCTCATGTTTGCTAAATCTGATGTTAAATCAGAATGACATTGCTGAGAGCTTAGGCACTGTGGCAAAATGGTGGTAGAGTGGACTGGATTCATATAAATTGTCTGTATGGGTGAATGTGTTTTAAGGTGGACAAAGTATAGCAATTAAAAAGGCAAATGCTTTAAACATTTTCCCCTTATCGCCTAGTAAGTACCCTGCACAGATATGACTTTATATTAGATATGAGAATTGCTCATTTCCCTAAAATTTCAGATAGTTTCTAAAGAAGATCGAGAAAAATGCTTCTGCTACATATTTAAATAGGAATAGACAGGACAATAGGATGGATGCAAAGGCCAAGTTCTTATATATTATTTAAGTCCAGAAAAATGAGTGCTACCTTGGTGTTTGTCAGTTATAATGATTCAGAATACTACCTTGCTGGGGAAGAAATTATCTTTGCTCACAGAGAAAAAAAAAATCATGCATTGCTGTTGATTAAATGGGAAAGTAACAGGATCAAAAGCACATCATTTATTTGGCTTTAAATAAGCCACTTGTGACCCCAAAGGGCTGTTGGAAGAATGTGTTTCTGGATGTTATTACACTTTCTGAGACCAGAAATCTAGCCTCACCTAACCAATGATTACTGAAGCAAGATTTATAGCTATAACAGAACAAAGATCCATTTAAGGTAAAACAAGATAGGGATAGAAATAGCCTAGCACCTAGCTATATCCTACCAGAAGCGGCAAATAGCAAGTGGAAGGCCAATAGTGTCAGCATCATCCTGAAGGAAGAATATTCCAGAAGGCAGGAGCCATTGCACACCTGCGTAAAGAAACAAATATTAAAAGGGGAAGAAAATAAAGGCAAGATGGGAAAGAAGTTTTAAATTCAATTATGGATGCTTTATTTAAATATAAAAAAATAGGGCTTGCAGCTTTTATTTTTATTTTTCCATGTTTTGAAAAGGAGGCACTATAAACTTCCTATCTGTTAGCAAAAAACAATTGGAAGTATATTTTAAAGTGTGGGAGTTTTACTTATAATGCCCTTCAGGCTTGGCACTGGATTTCTTTTAATTAGTACTCAGTCTGGGCCTATGAGGGGTCCCGGCGGGATAGGGTTGAGGGGAGAAGCTGCTGGTTCTGTGTGTACTGGGGTGGGGCTTCAAATCCCCACGATGATAGGGAATGGCAGCAGATGTGTGCACGGAGGGCCGTATCGACATCCAGGATTGCGCCCCCGTTGCTTGTGAGCGGTGACGCGCTCCGACCCTCCAATTAGCACCCTTTTGCCAGGGTGTGAGGGTGATCAGGCCCCTGAGCTCAGGCTGGTTTACCTTAATGCCAGGTCTGTTGTTAATAAGGCTCGTTCGAGACTTGATCGAGGAGGAACGCGCGGATCTGGCATGCATTACGGAAACCTGGTTGCCCCCCAGGTTTCTGTGTAATACACCAGCCATGGGCTCAGGGTAGGGGCGGTGGGGTGGCGGTGGTTATCAGGACCACCATTGTCCAGATTGGTGGGAGTGAGTCCCTCCTCCTGAGATGTGGTTCTCGGGTTCAGATGAGCTTGTTGCTTACATACCTGGTGCCCAGCTGTGTGGCAACAGCTCTACCCGAGCTGCTCGACACCCTCTCAGGGTTGGCGGTGGAGTTCCCCAGGCTCATAGTGCTGGGTGACTTCAACCTGCCTTCCCTGGGAGGGTCATCGGAGCTAGCCCGGGAGTTCATGGCCTCCATGATGGCCATGGACCTGACCCAGGTAATTCAAGGCCTGACTCATGTGGGGGGTCACACTCTCGACCTGGTGTTCCTGTCTGGACAGTGGTTGGATGATTTGGGAGGGGGTTTACCGGTTGTTACTCCCCTGTCATGGTCCGATCATCATCTCCTGCGGCTGGTCTTCCGTTATGCCACCCCCCACTGCTGGGCGGCGGAACCAACTAGATGGTTCTGCCCCAGGCACCTAATGGACCGTGAACGGTTCCAGATGGCGCTTGGGTCTATACCTATCGCCCTCACTCACAGCCCAGCTGATGTCTTGGTGGATGCCTGGGAAAAGGCGGCCACTGAGGCACTCAACTGTGTTGTACCCTTGCGACCTCTGACCCAGCGCAGATCCCGTTGGGCTCCATGGTTTTCTGTGGAGCTCCGAGAGATGAAATGTCGGAGATGGGGTCTAGAGAGCGGTTGGAGGTCCAGCCGTTCCGAATCTGACCGATTGCAGTTAAGAACCTTTATAAGGTCTTGCTGCGATGAGGACGGCGAGGGCTAACTACTTCGCCGCCCTCATCGTGTCCACAGATAATCGCCTGGCCGCCTTATTTAGGGTGACTCGCTCCCTTCTTAACCAGGAGGTGAAGGAGGATCCCTTGCAGGGACGGGCCGAGGAGTTTAGTCATCATCTGATGGACAAAATCGCTCAGATCCGGGCCGGTTTGGACTCTGACTGGGTGGAGTCTGACGTGGAGGAATCGGACAGTCTTGAGCATGTTATCTGGACTGAGTTCGATCCTGTTTCCCCTGATGATGTGGACAGGATCATGGGGAGGCTGAGCTCCACCACTTGTTTGTTGGATCCGTGCCCCTCCTGGCTGGTTTATGCGGCTCGGAAGGGGACACGAGGCTGGTTCCAGGCAGTAATAACTGCTTCTTTGAAGGAGGGTGTCTTCCCCGCCACCTTGAAGGAGGCAGTGGTGAGACCCCTCCTCAAAAAGCCTGCCCTGGACCCGGCTGTTTTAAATAACTATCGTCCAGTCTCCAACCTTTGCTTTCTGGCGAAGGTTGTTGAGAGCGTGGTGGTGCATTAGCCTCTTCTGTTCCTGGAGGAAACTGATTATCTGGACCTGTACCAATCGGGTTTCAGGCCCGGGCACAGCATGGAGATGACATTGGTCGCGCTGGTGAATGATCTCTGGCGGGCTTGGGACAGGGGTTGCTCCTCTGTCCTAGTCCTATTAGATCTCTCAGCGGCTTTCGATACCATCGACCATGGTATCCTACTGCGGCGTCTCAGGGGGCTGGGAGTGGGAGGCACCATTTTATGGTGGTTCTCCTCCTATCTCCTGGGCTGCTCGCAGTCAGTGTTGATGGGAGGGCAGAGATCCACCCCAAGGCCTCTCGCTTGTGGAGTCCCTCAGGGGTCAGTTCTCTCGCCCCTTCTGTATGAAGCTGCTGGGCGAGGTCATTCGTGGTTTCGGGGTGGGGTATCATCAGTATGCTGATGATACCCAACTTTTTCTTTCCACCCCGAACCAACCCAGCGATGCCCTCGCCGTGATGTCCCGTTGCCTGGAGGCGGTCCGGGTCTGGATGGGGAGAAACAGGCTTCGTCTCAATCCTGCCAAGACTGAGTGGCTTTTCGTATCGGCATCTCGGGCTAGCCAAACTATTCTACCTTTAACAATGGGGGGGTGAGGTGTTACCCCCTGTTGATAGGGCTCGCAACTTGGGCATCCTCCTGGACTCATGGCTCAATTTTGAAGATCATATAGGAGCCGTGACCAGGGGGGCTTTTGCCCAGGTTCGTCTGGTGTGCCAGTTATGACCCTACCTGGACCGAGATGCCCTACGCACAGTCACTCATGCGCTCGTGACCTCCCATTTAGACTACTGCAATGCTCTCTACATGGGGCTGCCCTTGAGGACCACTCGGAGGCTTCAACTGGTGCAGAATGCGTCCACGCGAGTTGTGATGGGGGTTTCCCGATACTCCCATGTAACACCTCTACTCCGTGAGCTGCATTGGCTTCCGGTTGCCCTCCGGGTGAGATTCAAGGTGCTGGTGATGACCTATAAAGCCCTAAATGGCTTGGGTCCGGGATATTTGAGGGAACACCTGCTGCTAGCATCAAGTTCCCTTCATCCAGTGCGCTCGGACAGGGAGGGTCTTCTCAGGGTGCCGCCGGTAAAAGATTGCTGGCGGATAACACCCAGGGGGAGGGCCTTCTCTGTGGGTGCGCCTGCCCTCTGGAACCAGCTGCCCGTGGAGCTCAGGATTGCCCCTGACCTGCGTTCATTCCGCCGGGACCTGAAGACCTGGCTCTTTGAGCTCTCTGGCCCAGGCTGAGAATTTTAACTGTTCTATTTGCAGGGATAATTTAATCTTTTTAATTGTCTTTTAACTTTTGTATTTTGTATTGATGTGATTTTAAAATGCCCTGTAAACCGCCCTGAGTCCTTCGGGAAAGGGCGGTATATAAATCTAATAAAATAAATAAAAATAAATAAAATACGTCTGCCTTCTAACAACATTGGACAGACCTTTTAGAATTTATTGAGAAAAAGCTATTAATGGTTTTTACATTTTCTGGACGGGAAGGGAATCAAGACTAGAGGATGTTCTTTCTCTGCAACACCGCTGCCATTACTTTCGAATGGCCTCCCACTGGAGAGCAGATTTAACTCCTTGCTTTTAAAAAGTGCCTAGAAACTAAATTATTCTCCAGAGCATTTTCTGGATTTTTTATTAATTTCTTGTATTGTGTTTTTTAATTTCTTCTTAAGAATACTTTGCATTCTTTTAGAGACTCTTTGGGGCCATTTGGAGGTTTTCTGTGTCCACAGAATGTCTATCAGAATCTCCATAGACATTTAGCTATCGTGTTTCCCTGAAAATAAGACCGGTTCTTATATTTGTTTTGGGACCATTAGGTTTTATTTTCAGAGGATGTCCCTCTCACCATCTGCTTGTCCGTGGTTGCAAGAGCTTACAGGGCTTCCCAGAGCAGTCACACTTTTCACCCAGATGGAGAAATAATGGAGACTGGAAGCTTCATCTACTTGCAAATGGGGCGCTTTGAAACAGAGTTAATCGCTCTCTTTCAAACTGCCCCATTTGCAAGCCGATAAAGTTTCCAGTCTCTGTCATTTCTCCGTCTGGGTGAAAAGTTTTTTGGGAGCCTATGAGTCACTTGGAAATGGAGTGATTTGCTCTGTTCCCAAGTGCCCCATAGGTGCCCAAACACTTTTCGCCCTGAGGGAGACTGGAAGCTTCACCTGCTTGCAAATGGGGTGCTTTCAAATGGGGCTAATCGCTCTGTTTCAAAGCACTCCATTTGCAAGCAGACAAAGCTCCCAGTCTCCCTCTGTGTATGGTGGAGCCAGGCAGAGGCACGGGGGGGGGCAGGTGGAGGAGGCAGGTGATCCAGACCTCCTGCATTGACTTATGGGAGGCTGGTGTGACAGCATTGGCAACAAGTGGAGGCAGAGGCACAGGGGGGAGGTAGGTGATCCCGACATGCTGCCAACTCCGTTCCACCATCTCTCGGTTTGCCCACAGCCATGCTGCGATTGCCTCCCTCTTTCCTGTGACTCTGCCTCCGCCTGATGTTGCCACTGCACAAGCCTCCTGTGAACCTCCTGTGAGCAAGGCAGCCATGTAGCATGTCCAGATTGCCTGTCTCCCCTCCTGGTTCTGCCTCCACACATGCAATTACCTGTGCTTCACCAAGGGGCTGTTGAGCTGCGGCTGCTGCCAGACACCATCAGCCCCCACACATTTGCCATCTCTTGTGCTGGCCACGCCCATCCCCCTGGGCTTATTTTTGGGGTAGGGCTTATATTAGGCCCACTCCAATAAATCAGGGTGAATCTTATTTTCAGGGTGGGTCTTATTTTCAGGAAAGCATGGTAAGCACTTTGGGATGAACTCCTTTGAATGGTGTGGGAATATGAATGGATTTCCCAGAAAACATTCCAGACTACAGGAAAAGGGCAGAAAACATCCTGCAGTCAAGAAGGCTCCATACCCCTTTGCACTACTCGGGTGACCCTGAGGACACAGAAAACCTCCACATGGCCCCAAAGACTCTCTAAAAGAATGCAAATGACCAGCTGAATGCAAGGAATATAAATCCTTCCATTCCCCAATATCCGGTCAGAGCTGAAGAAGCTTCTTGGATGAGAAGTGAAACATCTTCAAAGAAAAACAAGAAAGTCCAGTTGCCTCCTGAAAAAGCACCTTTGGGACCACCATGACCCAGATGACTGAGAATCTCCGTAGACATTTTTAAATAATGGGTATGACTCAGAAAAAGATAGAGTACTCTGTATGTACCTGAGATACATCAGGCACAAATTCAATCCCAGCACTGTTTTTTTTTTAAAGTTAAAGTTAAAAGCTCTAAGATATTTGACATTACAGCTGATTAGCTCTTCAGTGTATTGCAGTTTGTGAGTTTTTAATGTCTCTCAGCAATAATAAGTCATGAATTAAGTTGAAATCTGTTGCAGTGAAAAGTGATAATATTCAGTGAATTGAAAAAGGACCGAAATCAATACCGTCTACGGCAAGTAGAGAAGCAAATGTCAGGGGTGTGTGTGTTTGTTGTGCTTGTGAGGCTTTCTACTAGGAAAAGATTAAATTCAGTAAAAAATTACATAATAGGTGCTAATAAATAAATATTGTTCCTTGGCAAACAATTTTAGGGCATTTTATAAAGAACAAAATCCATATAGTGGTTAAAGCTTTGGACTAGGTCCAGCTTCAAGCCCATCCTCTGCCACAGAAATTCCCTGAGTGATTTTGAGCCAGGCATTCTCTCTTAGCCCTCTCTGCTACATCGTGTTGTGGGAATAAAATAAATATTTATTTGGATTTAAAGGCTGCTTAACTCCCCAATGACCCTAAGGTGTATGTGTGTGTGTGTGTGTGTGTGTGTGTGTCTGTGTGTTACATTTTAAATGTAGGTTGCAAAGGAATGAGAAAGAAAATGTATGGGCTTCCGGTTCGCGCATGCGGCGCTTCTGGATGCGCAGGAACAGTCCGCTTCCTGCTGTCTGTTCCTTTTTTGGAGGACCCTGAAAAGGGTCAAAAATCGCCCTGGAGGAACGATTACCGAGAGGAGGACTTCCCTGCGATCGCAGAAGGGTGGCAGCCCTCCGCTTGAATCTGGGACAATCTCCTTTGGCCCGAAGAAGAAGAGACCAGCCATAAAGATGGCCGATCACTAAGCTGCTCCCTGCCAAAAGCACTACCCAGCACTAAGAAGCAACCTGGAGGACCTGGGTGAGCCTTTACCTTTCCTATTCCCTTAAACATCTTCCTGTGGGACTTTCCTGAAAATTTCTTTCCCCATCTTTTGAAAAAAATGGCGAATATCTATTCTGGGAACAAATCTTAAAGCCTTAAAGCTTTAAAGAAATTTAATTAATTCAGCAAAGAATCTAAGCAATTTCATCTGTATTTATGAAAAAGCTCCTATTTTTTGCTGGGGATCCACTATCCTATTTTCTCTCTAAGCTGTGAATTAAGGAAAAAAATTGGACTAATGTTACAAAAGTTCTATATTAATTTGGAAAAAAAGAAGAAAGTTTTTACATTGCATTTTATGTTATTGATGACATCTTGTGGTGAAACCTGGTACAGCAACTAATTTTTTTTTCTGTTGTGAGAGCTGACTGAATAACAGAGCTGTCCTTGACATTATTCTTAAAGATAAGTGTGGGAATACCTGGCACTGAAAACAACTCTTTTGGAGGTGGATAATCCTTGATTCTTATTAAAATAGCCTCCATGGAAGATTTAGCTGCAAACAATAACGAAATGGATGAATATATCCCACCACTTGACTATAAACTGATACTGGACACGATTTTGGCAATGACAGAGCAAATTAAAGCCAAACTGCAAGAAAAATCTGACAACTCAAAGCCACCAAATCAAATTCTGACTTTAAATGAGGAAAAGATAACCCAAAACCAAATAGAAGAAGTGGAAACTAACACTAAAATAGGAGATTTCAAAGAACAACAAAAGCAACCTACAGAAAACCTCAAAGTCCAAACTTTAATGGCAACTACAAAACTTACAACTCAAAAAGCAACAGCACCTGAAGAAAGCAATATTAAGAGTGAAGACACTAAAGGCCTTCAAATACACTATATTGAGAATTCAACTAATCAAGTGACAACCATAACACCAGCTACTACTTTCTACCTTACCCAGATAGAATTGGAAGAACAAAAAGACTTGACTGATCTAATGACAACTATATTACATCAATCATCAAAAACTGAACTATCAAAGCAAAACTACAATGGCTACAAAGAGGACATTTTCCTTGCAAAACTGACATTTGGATATGCTCCTTGGATTCAAATATGGGGTCTGGGAAGAAAGGACATTTGAGAATTTAAAGATGCCAAGAGGGAAGCCTGATTGGCACAAAAGGAAGGCAAGAGTTAGATTTAAAAAACTGAACTTGTTTCTTTTTTGGGATTCCTAAAGATAGAGTATAAAAATACCTTTTAATGGATTAAGGGGAATCTCTAAAAATAAAACTGATTCTATATTTACGGTAGCTTTTAGATCTGTAAGGGAAAACAAAAGTAAGCTCTTAGAATATAATTCTGAACTATATTATAGAATTTGGAATGATATATCAAAAGATAGCATTTTAACAATTGATGTACGGTTAAGATGACTTATAGAATATATTAGTTGTTACTTTTGAACTATATTATAGAATCTAGAATTTTATATATAAAAGATAGTATTTTAATAATTGTTGAATGGTTAAGATAAAATATACTTCTAATAATGGGTGATTTGTTAAGATGAAAAATAGATTTTAATGGTAAAACATAAGAATGTTTTGTAATGAACAATCTAAGTTTTGTAGACAAGAGAATTATTCTTTATTGAAATAGGGAATTGTGGGTTACCCAAAAATTAAGCTTTCTTTTGTACATTATAGGCTATTCTAGAATATTTTATTGCAATTAGATAAAATTTAAAAACAGGATATTGATATGTATTTTTGAAAATATATTGAAAAAATTGTTAATTGACTAGGTTACAACTAGAAATGTATTAACTTGACTATTTTGACTATGTGATAACTAAGGGAATCAGAGAGAGAATCCCTGTTGATGCAACCTGAACTATTTACAACTTATTTGTTATTTTGACTACCCAACCACCGTATTGCTTCACAAATACATGTATATGTAAATATTAAAAAATCAATAAAACTTGTATAAAAAAAGAAAGAAAATGTATGTCCATAGAACTACACATACAAAAAAGTACCGATTCTCCAAAAAATACAGGACTTAACAGCCAACCTTGAGAACAATTGCAGGGTGGGACCCAGACAAGACCTATTTTCTAGGTCCTAATAAATAACATTGTTTAATTGAAGGGGCCTGGAGCACACCTGCTCTGTCTGAACTTATACAGCAGGCAGTAACTATAGAGGTAGATAGTTACCAATAGTTATTTTTATAGTCACCAATATCCTGAATTGTACCTAGAAGCAACCATTGGAACTCCGAAAGCAGTGGTGACATATATGTGCTACTGCATTCAAAGGCAGCTTCATGTACAGTGCATTGCAGTAGTCCATTTGTAATATATCTACAGCAGGGATCTCATGTAAGCCACCTTGGAGGACAAGTAAAATAGAAATTCTAACAAATATAAGTATGTAAGTAAGTAGCCATGCTGCTGCTGCAAAACTTTTGTTCTGTACATTGCCATCCAGATTTATTGAAATATGGGATTGATGATTGATAACACAAGTTTAGGACTTCTGTCAAATGTAGAAAAGTGCTACTTTAAACATGTACTGTTCACCAAGGGAAATCCTTTCCGCATACTTTATACAGCCAGCGTAACAAATCTACGAAGTATCTCAAAAAAATTTTTTTTTTTCTGGTCAATTTAAAAAAACAACCTTGGAAATGAGGTGTAAGCCTTTGTTTCTCTGAGAAAATTGATCTACGATGACTCAGTTGAGACATTTACCTCTGATCTTCATTCATGTTTCAGCACAGCTGCTTCCTTATTCAGTGATTTAAAATGTTTATAACTTGCTCTACATCACTGAACTCCAGAGGAAGATGCAATGAAAACAAATTAGACAATCAAGCAATAAAACTTAGATTTATATAAGGGGCTTGCCTGAAATGAGTGCAAATTTAAAACAAAACAGAAGCCATTCCCTCTCCCCCTGGATAGGAAATCTGTTCACCCACTAGTCTGCTACCAGATTAGCAAATGACACCCAAACCCCATTTTCTAGTCAAGGCACATAACAGTCACCCTGATTTAGTTAGGTGGCAAATCCCCGAAATATAAAAACAGGAGCTCGCAAGCCCAATAGCAATACAATTTTAAGAAGAAACCTCTGGCTGACTTTCAAACCAGCTATCTTGCTCTGACTATTAAAAATTCTCACCCTTACTGCGTCAATATCTTTAACATTCCCCTCAGGCTCAAAAGCCTCTTGTCACATTGAAAAATTATGTTGGGAAGGGACGAAATGCTTCCTAAATTGTACGATGACAAGAAATGAAATCCCAGAAAGGGAAGAAGAGGGAGAAGCACAAGGAGAAAAGAACACTGTTCCTGTCCTTTGGTCCTATATTTTCTTTGCCCATCTTCAGGCACATCTGTGCATAACCATGCACAACCAAGCGACAGGAAAGCCAGTCTCCGCTGAAGGAGATCTCAGCCCACTTCTGATCTTTAATCGATTCCTGAGAGTGAGATTGAAGAAATGGCCTAGGGCGACACCTAAGGGCCAAAAGAAACCCTGCATGATAACAATGCAAGAATCGGTCTGTTTTATCCATGAATGACCGTGAAGAGCAGACCGCAAACTCAGCTGCTCCTCCTCCTTCTTCTCCTGCTCCTCCTCTCCGTCCTCCTGCATTCATTCGAGAGCAAACTTGTGGAGCTGCTAAATGTGTCACAAGGGCAAAAGAACTCACCTGACATTCCTGGACCTTCCCAGCTGGATAGGACTAGCTTCTAATCTTTCTCTCTAGAGAGAGGGGAAAAAGGAAGAGAACTCTTTGGTTCAGGAGTTGCTAAAAGACAGGAAACAAAAAAGTGAGCTAAAGGTAAGAGGAATTTCTTTGTAACTCTGAAAGGCACTTTTAGGCAAGGCATGCTTGTGTGTTTGTTAATTGTGTCATCCCTTGAGTTTTCTTTTAATTGTAGTCTGGCTTTCTGCATCTATATTTAGACTGATGCAGAGCCATCTGTGTGCAAGGAGGAACTGGGATAAATGCTGCAGCTGAAAGAAAAAAAAAGACTTGGAGAACTAATAAGCAAGTCTTGATGGTTGTTTTGAAGCAAACGGGAACAAGCCATTGAAATTACACTCCTGAGTTTGAATGAATGCCTTGTGAGAGAGAGTAGAAAGCTGAGGTTGTCAGGGATTCAAAATGTGACTAGGTGGCTCACAATGTTGGTGTGATTCCTTATTTATTTTCTCTCCCCCTTATTTTATTTTATTTTATTTTATTTTTTGCTATAGGAGGAACCAATGAAGTAATTTACAAAGAGAGCAGGATTTATCCTGCGGGTGGAAAAGAACTCATAACTATACATCAACTGCATGTACCAGTCCAGGCGAAGGATTCAAAGCGAAAGGGAGTAAACGGGACTTTAAAAATAAATAAATAAATAAAGAGGCAAAGGGCCAAATGGGAGTAAAAGGGGCCTTCAGGAAAAGGAAAGCAGCACTGAAAGGCCCGGTCCCAAGAAAGGGGAGGCTCTAAAGGACACACTGCACTGCAGAGAAGGCGTCTCTCTCTTCTCAGTTCAGCCTTGCAAAAGAGTCTGGGTGGGAACCATCAACCATGGATCTTTGGTATTGTTCAAATTGTTCCTTGAGCAATGCCACCCTGGAAAACCATACTTCACAAGCCAACCAAACTTCAGTCATAAAACGGAACGAGGACATTGCCAAGGTAGAGGTGGCGGTGCTCTGCCTCATCTTTTTCCTCGCCTTGACGGGAAACTTATGTGTACTGCTGGCTATCTACACAACCCGCCACAAACATTCCCGCATGTACTTCTTTATGAAGCATCTGAGCATTGCTGACCTAGTTGTGGCCATCTTCCAGGTCTTGCCTCAACTCATTTGGGACATCACCTTCAGGTTCAAAGGGCCAGATTATCTCTGTAGGTTGATCAAATACCTGCAAGTGGTGGGGATGTTTGCTTCCACCTACATGCTCTTGTTGATGTCGCTGGATCGGTGTTTGGCCATCTGTCAACCCTTGAGGTCTTTACATCAGAGGTCCGACCGGTTGTCTGTGCTCCTCACTTGGCTTGTGTGCCTCCTCTTCAGCATCCCGCAGCTCCAGATATTTTCTATGAAGAATGTGTCCCATGGAGGGATGGATTGCTGGGCGACATTCATTCAGCCTTGGGGTCCTAAAGCCTATGTCACCTGGATGACCTTGACTGTGTACATCATCCCAGTGATTGTGCTAAGTGTCTGCTACGGCTTGATCAGCTTCAAAATTTGGCAAAATGTGAAGCTAAAAACTGTCCATGAAACAAGCGTGAGCCTAACCTCTAGTAATTCTCATGGAGGCACCCTCTCCAGGGTGAGCAGCATCAAACTCATTTCCAAAGCCAAGATACGGACAGTCAAAATGACCTTTATTATTGTCTTAGCCTTCATTATGTGCTGGACTCCTTATTTTATTGTGCAGATGTGGCTTGCATGGGATGAAAATGCTCCGAAAGAAGGTATAGTTCTCCTTTTTTTATATATACCTGCCTCTGTAGCTCTGTGCAGTAATTTCCCTCACTGTAATTTCTTTAAACTATATAACTGAACTATTATCAGTAGAGCTGATCTGTAATGTGGCATTCAACAAAGCATTATTCAAATGAAAAAAAGATTCATTGGTTCATTGGCTAGGACAATAGAACTGGTAAAATCTAAAAAGTGATTTCAGATCTTAGATATTATTTATGTGACATTGGATAAATTGCCAAATATCTCTGCCCATAAATGTCCTGTGATAACATAGAGAACTTGGATGCTTTTATTAGGAAGCTGGAAATCCGGAGGCAGATTAATCAGAATAATTGGCATAGAAAAGCCAGGTATTTTTTGCATACTTAGCCACATCAACTATTTTTTTGTTAATCTTAGTGGGAGCACATGAAAGATAATGTTTAGATCAACTGCTGTCAGAAAATGGGAAATTACTTTTACAAGTAGGATGGAAGTGCTATAATCTTTTTTATTGAAGGAGCTCGATGCTGTCATTTTGACTTTACTCCATAAATCAGCTGATTTCTAAACGCTAGCTCAGAAATGAAGGAAGAAGAGGAATTTTGTGAATTGACTGGGCTATCATTGACTGGGGAGTTGGGAGCTTGACATGGAGGGGCATTAATCAAATGCACTATTTATGTTAAGTGGCTAATATTGAGAAGGGCTAAAGGCTAAATCGCACTAATGCAACCATATATAAAAAGTTTAATAATTTAAACATGCTTCCCATTTGCCTAAAATTAAATGTATAATAATCTCTTAGCAAAAGGATTTTTGAAATATGACGTTACTTTCTTATTTGCTTGGCCCCCTTTTTTCTGTAACTTTGAAAAAGTTGGATTGTCCTCATTGGGTACTTTGAGGTATCCCAATATTCTCTGCTCTTTTATTTGTCCCAGGACGGGAAATTTTTCCTCTGAAAAATAACAAACTAATGGAGGCAATTATTAAGGGCTTTGGCTGCCATCACTCCAGTATCAACAATGTGTGGTTCAAAATAAGAGCTATGTGGCAAAGGATCCTTTCCAGCATACTTTCTAATATTTAAATGGCTTAAAATCACCCTTCCATATATCACCTTTCCACCACCAGTATCCAGTCTACAGAGAAGATGCCAAAGTCTATCAGGTGACTCACAAAATGAGCGCATACTACTTTGGCATTAAGCGTCACTCCAAAAATGTGTAACCGAAGTGTGCAAAGGATTTGGCAGAACCCATTGTGGCCAATGTGAATGTGTATTTTGCTGAACAAACGGTACAATGTGAAAAATCCAATGCTAGCTACAGCAAAACAGTCTTATGTGGCACCAATAGAAGAGAATAGTTGTAGCTCAGGGTTGAACTGTGAAGGCCTGGGTGCTCTCTGAGCTTGAAGGTTTTCTTGCAGACCTTTCATTGCCAAACTAGGTAACATCATCAGTGCTGGTAAAAGGTCCCAGTGCAAGAAAACTATTAAGCTCAGAGAGAACCAAGGACCCCACAGGTCTTATATGGTTAAGACTTTAAATGCAAGTTCCACTTGTGCCCGTTCAGCAAATAAATATTTGCAAGACAAATGTTTAGCCATAGTAACTGGAAAAAACCTCAAAATGAAATGGAACTGAGACTTGGCAAAGGGAATAGAATAGAATAGAATAGAATAGAATAGAATAGAATAGAATAGAATAGAATAGAATAGAATAGAATAGAATAGAATAGAATAGAATAGAATAGAATATTGGAGCTGTAAGGGACCTTGGAGGTCTTCTAGTCCAACCCCCTGCTCAGGCAGGAAACCCTATACTATTTCAGACAAATTGTCCAATCTCTTCTTAAATTTGGTTAGTTAAACCTTAGACAAAAGTTGGATGACTCTGGATGATTGATAGCTGGTTACCTTTGTGTTTAGAGAGGAGCCATTAAGTTCCTTCCAGCTCCACTATTGTTTAAACTTTACCAACATCAAAGTTGCATTCATACTCTGAGTGCCCAGCTACTGCAATTGAAATGGGTGCTGTTCACTTCTCTCTCTCCAACTTCAAATATCTTGCTCCTTCTTTTCCCGCAAAAGGATCATTTTGAGATAATGTATTTTTCAGTAGAGAAATAAAGGATGAGCTTGCTTAGCCATTTTCCTCTTCCTATTTTTTCCATTTCAATTATCCTTACCCAGCTGGGAGGAGAAAAGATCTTTATGAGCTGACAGACCTGGTCTTACCGCACAGATGCGGAGAACCCAGATTTGTTTTCCTGTTCTGACTGCAACCCTCTTTTGTCAGGGGCTTTCTCTGAGCGAGACTTCTGTTCATGGTCCAGTTGTACATAACTGCTCAGCGCGTGGACCCCATGAGGAAAACCATCATATTACTATCTCAACGAAAAGCCCAAGAATAAGATATTATCTCTCTCTCTTATTATATTCTCCAGAAATCCAAAATATATTCAGGACTGTAAATCATCCCATCCAGTCATAAAAGAATCCAGGAACTGGATCTATTGCTCTGTCCAAGCAACTGCAAACTAAGTTTGCTATGTAGAGCAATTAAAGGAATATCTTTCCTTTAATCAGTTAGTGCTCTTCCTCTAGGCTGGTTTAAGCCCAGCCACTAGGATATTATCTTTGCAGTAAGTATGACAACCTTGTGGTAGCTTATTACTATAGTCAATTTGGACTAGTGGTTAAGACACCAGGTGAGAAACCAGGAGATCCAGTCCTGCCTTAGGCATGAAAGCCGACTGGGTGACCTTGGTGGCTAAAACAAGACACAATTTTAAATCAGAAAAAAAATTTAGGCTACGACTCTTGCATTGTGGGAAAGGGAATGGATAAAAGTGGTACATGATGTCAAAGCAACTTTTAATTACCCAGCTTCAGATGCAGCCAGAGCTCATTTAACGGGGAGTAAACTCATCTTAAGAATGTGAGATTATCTTTGGAGTAAGCATGCACTGTTCATTTCATGCCAGGGTTATTAATAAAAACTAATATCAACAATTCCCAGCCCAACTCCCTCAAAGGGTGGTTGTGGGGTAAATAGGAGGAGGAAAAAGCATTATGTATGTTTGCCGCCTTGAGATATTTATAAATATAATAAAGGCGGGATCAAAATAAATAAAAACGAACTGTAATCTGGTCAGCTCTTATTTCTGTGAGATCTTTTGTCCTTTGTCAGTCAGAGAAATATTTCCAGGATGAGTATATTTCTTTCACTTCAGTCATCTTTGAAAGCTTGAAGATTTTTATTTCCACCAAAACTGCTAGACTGTGTAAAAATGTGTCTCTCTTTGTGCTTTAACAGACCAGGAAGACTTTTAAGAAAAAATATTGTGAAGTTTGAAAAGTTCTGCATGCCGTCTAGCCCTTCCATTTGACCCTAGTAATTTCACTCACAAGCAGTCAGACAAAATAAAATGTGTAGAAGATGGAGATAGCAAAAGTGAAGCAAAGGAAAAGGGGAGACACGGAAGTATGCAAAGTGTCTCACAGCAGAGATAACCACAAAATGAAAAGTGAAGAAAAATTCATTTGGGAATTGGCCTGATAAAGAGTATGAGGAGCTTCCCAACATTTCATTATACATTGCATGGACAATGTTCCTTGCTTTCAGGACAGAGAAGATTATCTTACTTCTGATATGGGGCTTTATTTGCCAAAGACCATAAAAGAGTTTCCAATAAGAATATTTCTTTGTAACACTTTGCCTGCCAAATATTCCAAGAGCTCAGAGAGCTAGAAGGATTAGACTTGTCTTTGAATTGGCAGTAGAGATGGGTAGAGACCCTTACTTTTGTCTTCCTTGAAGGAATTAGGAACTAACATCTATTTCAGAATAGTTGTAACCAGTTAAATGCAAAGGTATCATATAACTGACAATAGATCAAGTGAAGAGTTTGATCCTACTAAATGTTGCAAATGCCTCATTTTCACAATGATCTGGTGATCATGTTTGTCCACTGTAGGGTAAAATAAAGAATTGCCCTCTTAAAGAAGGGATGCTTATGCATAGTTAGATAAAGGTAAAAGGTAAAGGTTCCCCCGCACATGCGTACTAGTCGTTTCCAACTCTAGGGGCTGGTGCTCATCTCCGTTTCAAAGCCGAAGAGCCAGCGTTTGTCCGAGGATGTCTCCGTAGTCATGTGGCCGGCATGACTAGACGCCAAAGGCGCACGGAACGCTGTTACCTTCCCACCGTAGTGGTCCCTATTTTTCTACTTGCATTTTTACATGCTTTCAAACTGCTAGGTTGGCAGAAGATAGTTAGATAAGGGTTAAGTAATTATTTCATGGACTGTCAAACCAAGGGGAGTAGGTTGTTTGTTTGTTTGTATCCAACCTCTATTATTTGTATAAATAATTCAAAGTGGCAAACATATTCAACACTCCATCCTCGTCCTATTTTCCCCACAACAATAAGCCTGAAGTGGTTGGGCTGAGAAAGAGTGACTGGCCCAAAAGTCACCCTGCTGGCCTTCATGGCTAGGGTGGGACTTGAACTTATGGACTTCTGCTTTCTAGCCTGCTTTAACCATTAGACCAGGGGTGTCAAACTGCCGGCCCACGGGCCGGATGCATCACAACAAAACCGCACCCACCCCATTGCTGGCAATGGGGAAAAAGCTCCAATACGTCACACAACTTCACATGACATCGCAAGTTTGACACCCCTGCACTAGACCAAACTTAATTCCTATTAAACTTTTCTGTTGAGTTTTAGCTACTGCTCTAAACGATAGTGAGCAAAATGATGATTTATGATGGGCCTTCAAGTCTAATAATGTTGAAAGTGATTGTTGCTGCATTAAGGGAGAAAAAAATATCTCAAAAGCATTTCAGAATATGAAAATGTGTTTGTTAGAATGAATGCAAAGTTATATTTGTATGACCTAGATAGTTATTAATTTAGCATTTCTAATGTAACTTTTCTCTGGATGAATCTTATTTCTAATTATAATATTTCATTGTTTGCTACATTTCTGTGCTCTGTTTCTTCTACTCGAATCACAACATTTGCTTTATATTTATATTTTTAAAGAGAATTTCATTGCATGAAATGAACAGCGTGTGCTTACTCAAAAGATATCCCCACATTCTTAAGATGGGCTTACTCCCTGTTAAATGAGCACCAGTTGGATCTGAAGTTGGCTAGTTAAAAGCTGCTTGACCTCATGCACAGCATTTATCTATTCTCTCCTCCATAAGGCAAAAGTTGTAGTCTGGACTTTTTTCTGATTTAAATTTGTGCTTTGTTTTGATGGTACACTACAGTGAAACATTACCTGCTGGGATTGACTATCCGTGCAGTCTTAGCCACTGAGTACACCGGCTGCAGAGTAAGATGCACAGCAGTGAGATACTATCTTAGGATTCTGCTAAAACTTTTGTTAGTAGGCTTGTGAAAGCATGCAATCAGCTGGAAAGGTAGAAGTAAAGCGTCCAAGCTAACAATTAACAGAGGCATGGCTGGGCCAGGTGTTCAGAATGCAAAAACACAGCATGATGAAAAGTTTTCTAATGAGCAAAATGTTTATTTTTCTCCATAGGTAGAGTAGCAGAGTCATTGAGGTCAGATTTATTGTGTCAATGAGCGAGCATCAAAAAAAACATCTCCACTATAGTCTTCAAGTTTAAGTTCTAACATTTTTACGCTAATGGGATTTTATTTATTTTATTTTATTTTATTGAATTTATATACCGCCCTTTCCTGTAGGACTCAGGGCGGTTTACAGGGCATAAAAAACGTCAATACAAAAATTAAGAACAATTAAAAAGATTAAACTAAATCCCTGAAAAAATATAAAACATATAAAACCCCATTTAAAACCCCAATTAAAACTCAGCCTGGGCCGGAAAGCTTTTTTAGGGATGGCAGTCCTCACTAAGGTAATTGGGATTGCAATTTCCATTGCTAAGTGATTTGGTTATAAAGCAGAATATCACATGGCTTCATTATTAAGTGACAGCAATCCTAGCACTCCCCATTGCCTTTGTTAATCAAATCCTATCTGTCATTAGCACAAGATCCATCCAGAATTAAGCCTCTCCCAGCTTGGCCTCTCCCAGCCCTGAACTTTGGTAAAGTAGGGGACTCTCTCCTCTTCAACAGCCCCCACCCACATATCTCTGCCCCATCTGTGCCCTTTTGGCTGCCCTGCCCTTTGCTACCACTGCCAGCCCAGCCACCCAGTGCTCATCCTACCATCCTACTAGTTATGCACTGACTCACTTACCAGCCCCAATGACCCCAGTGGACTCTGCCATCTTCCTCCTCCTGCTGCTGAAACATGCCCAGCTTGGCTCTGTGCAGGAAGTTGCTGGCTATATCTTCTTCCTGAGGCCTGGGAGTGATGGCAATGGGCTAAGGCTGCTGAAGACCTCAGGCCTTTGGTTGAGCCCAGTGCAGCTGCTGCCACCAAGGAGTGCCACTCTGTCCTGTCAGGTGGCTGAAAAGGCAGAGATGGGGGAGAGATAGGTGGTTGGCAAGAGCTGAAGCACACTTGCAATTGTAAATACGGGTGGGCTGCCAAGTGTCCAAATTTTGATCATGTAGGGGCTCTGCAGAGGGAGCAGCATAAGTACTACTTCATTCAGCACTTAAAACAGTCACTGAATGAATGGTCATAACTGGAGGACTATGCATATCTATAATTGTATCCCAACTTCAGGGGTCTTCAAATTTGGCCCTTTTATGACTTGTGGACTTCAACTCCCAGAATTCCTCAGCCAGTGTGTCTGGCTGAGGAATTCTGGGAGTTGAAGTCCACAAGTCATAAATGGGCCAAATTTGAAGACCCCTGCTGTATATGTATCTGATTATTAGCCAACAATGTAGGCTTGATACAGAAGATCACAGAAGAGGAAACATTTGTCAAACACTGTCCTGCTCCCTTCTTCCAGGGAACATTTCTGTTCAGACTTAACTCCCCCTCCCTTTTGCAAGTGGAAAAGAGCCTTCCATTCACAAAAGAACATTCTAGATGCAATTTCATTAACATGTTTTTACAAATGGGTGGCTTAAAATGAATAATTGTTTATTGAATAAACCATACAGTCAGACAAAACCGAACAAACCATATTGTGTCTTAGTAGGATGGGGAACCTGCCTATGGCTAAGTTGGGATAGTTTTAAGATGCTTCTTAATAGCAGAACCACCAGTTCTATCATATCAATGTCTTTTTTCCACCAATGGAAAAAAACCTTCCTATTTTTTCCCCCTTAATAATTAACATGTTTATGTTTATGTTTATGTTTTATTTAATTTATATACCGCCCTTCTCCCTAGGGACTCAGGGCGGTTCACAGGGCATATAAATAAAATACAATACTATACAAAAGTTAAAACAAAGATTAAATCAGTGCCCAATTAAAAAAACAATAATGCAATCTAAAATGACAATTTAAAACACAGCTCCCCCATCAGGCCAGACCGGCCAATTCAAACAAATGGGTCTTCAGACATAAAATAGCACTTTAGAAAGTCAAACACATTATCACAGCACACACATCATCCCAGATCTCATTTTATGACATTTTATGACATTTTATGAAAATGATGTGGGGTGACTTCAGGTTTGTCATGGCTTTTAGTTGCTACTATATAGCTATTCTGTTTTTATTATTAGAGAATATGAAGATAATTACTTTTATTATTGTAGCTAAAATTGTTAAAGTTGAACTCTAAGTAATTGATCACTGATGATATGATGAGAAATACACATGGGAATTGTTGTAATGATGAGTAATGTCATCTTATGATTTCTTGGTTAATAGTTGTCCAGTCAGCTTCATAATAAAGTTTGTGAGCACCATTTCAAATTGTGTCTAAAGGGTGTTTGGCACCAGACCCCCATGAAATCCAGTGACTTGATATAACCAATGGCTCTCTTAAGATGGGCTGTTGCCTTAGATGAACGACTTACACATTTTCATTGTTCAAAAGGTGACTATTAGTAGTTAAATTCTACTTTGGTGCCTACCTCTATAGCATTTAACAAGAGCTGAGTAATTTAAAGAACACAGAGTAGGTTGATCTTTATTTTCCTTATAGGATCTGTTGCCTTAGATAGCTACCTTGCTCTGCCTAATAATAGGACCAGCATTGTCTACTTTTTAGCTTTGTACATTCACCCAAATAAAGCACAATAAAGGTTTAGCATCACTGGAAGATATCTATTAAGTAAGTCTTCTTATCTTCAAATCCCTTTTTTGTCATTCACAATGGTTAATTCAGTTTTTTTTATCATAAGCTTAAACTGTTATGTTTTACAAACCTGGAAATACATTTCTACTAGAGCTGTGGTGGTGAACCTATGGCATGTGTGCCACAGGTGGCATGCAGAGCCCTCTCTGTGGGCATGCATGTCGTCGCCCCAGTCCTAGGCCTTCAGCTGGGTTTTATAAAACCTTTTCATTTTAGGCCTCCGCCGCCGTGTGGAAAAAAAAAAAGGTTCAATCAATCAATCAACTTCTTGCAGGAAAAAAAAAAGATCTCACAAAGTTGGAATTGATTGAACTTTTTAGTCCCACCCAGTGTGCCGTTACCACCGCAGCAACGCCCACCCAATTGGCCACACCCACCCAATGGGTCATGGCCACCCAGCACCCGATGAAACATAAGTGGGTATTGGGTTGCAGTTTGGGCACTCAGTCTCTAAAAGGTTCACCATCACTGTACTAGAGTAACAAGAACAGTACTGTATAAGTATATATTCATTTAAAAAAATCCAGGTAGGAACTGAAATTAAGTAGAGATTGTCTTTTTGAATTCCCCACTCCCTAGAGCAAATATAAATTAATATTTTTTTCCCTGTAGAATTTCTTTAACCCCTTCAGCTGTAGACTTCTTAGTCATTTTCCATATAAATTTTATTACCGTAATAAATAGCTAAATTGGGGGGGGGGTCTTAAAAAAACCCCAACCCATTGAGTGTGCCTAATCCCAGTTCACTTTGATTCCTGAAGAATTATATAGAATAGAATAACAGAGTTGGAAGGGACCTTGGAGGTCTTCTAGTCTAACCTCCTTCTCAGGCAGAAAACCCATATCAGGGTGATACCCAGCCAAACAATAAAGTCCATAGCAATAGATTTTTCTTCTGTCTGTCTACACTTGAGCTCTGTTGGATGAGTTTCATGCAAGGGTTGAACACATAAACATTTTGAGCAGTCTCTCCAGTTGGGACTTTCCAAATGTATTGAGACCATTCCCATATTTATTGCCAGCTGTTCTTTTTATGAATTCTGTAACCTAGGGTCTGGAGAGGAACAGATCTTGAAAAGCTGACTTCAAATAATTACTTTGTGCTCACTTCCAGAGGAGATTCTGGGTTAATTTGCTGCAGCCTAAACACTGAAGAGCGCAATTTATGTGATGTAATTATGCTAAACCACTTCTATGCAAAGCTCAGTGGAATGGCTGAGAAATAGACTTGTCCTCTTACTTTTCACAAGTTCAAAATACTGAAAACAGACCTAAAAAGTTCCAATTAGCATTCAGAAGTGGAATCTAGATATGTTACCCAAGAGCCTAAATAGATTGTTTGAACATTAGAATTTCAATGGGTGATCATGAATCAATGCTAATACTAAACAGTAATCAGTTACATTACTTTTTTTTCCTCCCTTTTTTAAACTAATAATGCCATGTTTCACAGCAAGGAGTAGATTTCAAAGGAATTTCTTACTCTGTGTTTAGCTTATGCAAAGGTCACTTAATGATTCAGTCTCAAGAAAAGCTAATGAGAAAAAATGAAATATTTTATAGTAAGCGTGTTTAGGAGAAGTATTCCCATGATGAAGGAGACATTTTTGAGGTTTCTTTTTTCATTGGTTCATGCTGGAAATAAATTAGTCTGTATCCCTAGCATGATTATAATTTCTTATTGAAATCCTGATTATGTAAAGATTTGCTTGCAACCATCATTTTCTTGTTGTTAAAAAGGCAAACTATTTAGGAACGGTAAGTATGACTTGCTACTTTCGCTATACAATCTTTGTAAATAAACAGAGGTAGCCGGATATGAATCTGTCTCAGCCCAATAACACCGTATTTGTCAGGATATTGTGCTATTTTTCTAAGTTACATAACTCATTTATATTGAACAAGTTAATTATTATTGCCAGTTCTAGGAAAAGCCACACGTTGTGTGTATCTATTTCTAGGGGGTTATAGGACAATGAACATTAGATTACCTTCCTCTTATCAATCATAGTCAGGCCTTTTTTTTCATAAAATGCTCAGAACGGAGTTCCAGCACTTTTTTGGATGGAACCTTGTAGGGTAGGCAAGGCGGGTTGTATGACATGTGTGAGTCCTGGCACCTTTTTCTTTTACAAAAAAAAGCACTGATCATAGTAATATTATTGGTTGCTTCTCACTGTATCTATTGACTGAATTTCAGAACACAATCATGCACAGATTTGTTTAGTCTGCTGAACAGGGATTGGACTGCCTGAGAGAAATGGTTCTCAATCCTGGCAACATTAAGACAGAATAAGGAAGGGACCTTGGAGATCTTCTAGTCCAACTCCCTGTTCAGGCAGGAGATCCTATACCATTCTGAACAAATGGCTGCCCAATCTCTTCTTGAAAACCACCATTGATGGAGCACCCACAGCTTCTGAAGGCAAGCTGTTCCACTGGTTAATCGTTCTGTCCGGAAATTTCTCCTTAGTTCCTTATAATAAAGGCATATAACCTTTATTCTATTTTTTAAAAAAACACATGAAAAGACAGAGCATGAATGTTGAAGTTGTTTATCAATACTTGGTGTCTGGACAAATATACAAATAGCCAATTTAATGGGATAGGCATTCTGCTAGTTACACAGCAATAATTAAAGCACTGTTTGCAGTGAGCCATTTTTTACACATAGAGGAAGTTCTAAATTAGTTTAGCATACTCCTTTGGCTGATATTTTTAAGGAGAAGAGGACTGTGAGGTGTGACTATATAAAGATAATCAGATGTTAGAAAAAGCTGGGCAATGTTGAGGAACAGGTGCTGCAACTCAACTTTCTAACCTTTTGAAGAACCATGAAAAACCATTTGGTTATACCAGAAGAGCTATCTTTGATACTTGGCCTTTGAGAGAAAGATTTAAGAGTAAAAATAAAAGTACTCAACCCCCACCCCAAATGGGCCATTCTATTGCCAATTTCAGTGGCATATTCTTAAGGTGCTGGGACCTGAAAATGATATTTGGAGGGAATAGAATAGAATAGAATAGAATAGAATAGAATAGAATAGAATAGAATAGAATAGAATAGAATAGAATAGAATAGAATAGAATAGAATGGAATGGAATGGAATGGAATGGAATGGAATGGAATGGAATGGAACGGAATAAAATAGAATACCTTGTTTGGCCAAGTCTGATTAGAAACTCAAGAAATTTGTCTCTGGTGCATAAACTGTCATTGTACATGTAAAACAACAAAGTAGTAATAATCATAACAATGTACCTTATCTATCATAATACCAATAGATAATGATTATTTGACAGGCCAGCTCATCAGATAAAGTCCCCAGTGTACCAGTTTGCATATCTAGTCTGTCTGGATGAGATGCATTGGCTAGATTTGTTTCCAATTGACTCTGAAGCTAAGTTAAGAAAGGCTGACATACTCAACCTAACAGATTATCTGAAGCAGGAACTGGATAGAAGGAGGGTGTCTATCTTGTGCAGTTTTTTGTAAGCCATTTAAAAGATAGAAACACTTTGTACTAAGACAAGTTTTGAAGATTAAGCTTTTTGAATATTGATGGACTGGAAAATAAGACTTCATGAAAACACTATTCATTGCTGAATTGGCAAAAGTGGCTGATGAATTTAAAGAGCAGTTAATGTGTGGAAAAATATTTTTTCTCTTCAGTTTTTTCATCTGCAGTACAGATAACAATGATTCCAAGAAGTCTTTTTTCCTAAACATGAAATAGTGGCAAGCATTTATCCTGTAATTGTTTTTTGACGATGTTTCACATTTATTCCCAAACTCCTGATACTATAAAAACCTTTGCAGGACAATGTAGTCATTCTGATTCCCTACATATTTTTATGTACTAATATGGAAGGTATTTGTAATAGCCTGGGGTAAATTTATTAAGACCCAGGTTTTAGTTTTAGGCTCTACAACAAACTTTCCCAGGGGTGCTGGGATAACAACTCCTAGGATCTCATAGTAAGGGATGCTGGTGATTCCCATTCTTAAAGTATAGATTTATATCTAACTGACCCAATTCAGGATAATTCAGATTTAATTGGAAGTTGTTTATATATTATAAATGTTAAAGTAAAAAAAAAGTAATTTTGATGAGTAGAGCATCTGGAAATCCATGCCAGAAAGTGACAGGCACATTTGCTAATTTACTCTGAGCATCAGCAACACTGTATATATAAAATTGACAAATTTGGAAGATGTAGTAAAAATGGAGAGAAGAGTAACATAGTAGTCAATCTTTGAACAGATCCTTTTTTAATTCTTTAAATTATCTGAAGTCTCCATAGTAATTTTCTTCACTTTGTACTGCCATGAGCCCAAGATACTTGGTGCTTGAGCCAAAAGGTTTTCATAGCAGCCTCATTTGTGGAAAAAAAACATTATTACTTTCAATAGTAAAATTTTCCTACTTAAAGTTATTAAATTTTGCTACCACTGTCTAGCAGAAGTACCAATCTGTATGTCAGTTGTGGCATGCATTCATCCAGCAAAAACCCTGATGAAATGTCTAACCTTATATGTCTATTTCAACAAAGTATTGTAAGACACATGGTATTGTGGCATCACCCAAGCAGGCATAGTTAGAATGTCTCACTGATTGTCAGGCAGCAGGCTATTTCTCTTTTTTGACAATCCTGTTGATCCTAAAACTTTACAGTAATATTTAACTCTTTCTAATACATTTTTCTCTTGCAGATTGGACATTCATAATCACCACACTCCTTGCAAGTCTGAACAGCTGTTGTAACCCCTGGATCTACATGCTTTTCACAGGTCATCTTTTCCACGATCTTTTGCACAGGTTCCTTTGTTGTTCTTCAAGGTACTTAAAAGCTCGGCAAGGATGTGACCTGAGCGTCAGCAAAAAAAGCAATTCATCCACTTTTGTTCTGAGTCTCAAAAGCTCCAGTCAAAGGAGTTTTACCCAGCCATCCACAGCATGATCTAGAAAGATTCAGCTGTCTACAGACTATACTAAAATGTTTGGCTAGAAATGGCTTTGGTGTCTATTTAAGAAAATGGGGCAAAGTAATATGGGTGCATGTTAAGTCTGGGCATAAATATACTGTATGTGTAAAAATGAGTATATGTGTATGTGTAGGGTATATGTGTATTTGTAGGGACGCGGTGGCTCAGTGGGTTAGGACGCTGAGCTTGTCGATCGGAAGGTCGGCAGTTTGGCGGGTCAAATCCCGAGTGCCGTGTAGCAGAGTGAGCGCCTGTTACTCATCCCAGCTTCTGCCAACCTAGCAGTTCGAAAGCACATAAAAATGCAAGTAGAAAAATAGGGACCACTGCGGTGGGAAGGTAACAGCGTTCTGTGCGCCTTTGGCGTCTAGTCATGCTGGCCACATGACCACGGAGACGTCCTTGGACAAGCGCTGGCTCTTCGGCTTTGAAACGGAGATGAGCAACGGCCCCTAGAGTCGGAAACAACTAGCATGCATGTGTGGGGGAACCTTTACCTTTACCTTTAGGGTATTTGTTAATTAATATGTAAGGCAATGGAAAGCTGACTATAGTATGATTCAGGATAAATAATTTGGACCGTTCAAGAACTTTGAAGTTCTACTCCTGTCTGGTCCAGGCAGACAAATTAGTAATATTTGAAGAACAATATATTTTCTATATTTGAGCCAAGTAATAGTTCCCATGCAAAACATTGACTACAATGCTGATGGGTTCCACAGACTAATGAAACCTACAAACTGAGCAACAGATTACAAATAACAGGAATAAGAAGAAAATATTGTCTCCTATTGTAAAGGCAGTAGAGCATGTCAAATGAATATGGTGGAGTCTTCTAAGCCAAACAACACAGAAAAACATTGTGACTTCTTGGACTGACATTCAATCCACAACAAGCAATTCAATTCTTTAAACACTCAGTCATTACCTGAACTTGCAGTTATGTAATGACCAGCCATGGAGAAAAATTAGGGGAGCCCAGAATGATACCAGGAACTACATTTGAGGTGGAAGCAATAATTCCTGAAACTGAAGTTGACTTTAACAGATTTTCCATGTTTTTTCCTTGTGGCATCATTCGTTTTTTCACCAAAATTCCATTGTGAAATTTCAGCCCTTCAAGACTGTCAGCATAACTTTGTGTATCACTCATTAACTGTTGACAAATCTAACATAGCAAACTTTATAGAGAATGCAGATAATGCTTTGTAGAAGAATACCAGCTAACCCATCATTACCAGGTGCCTCTTGCAAAATATAACCAGAAGGGGAATGTTGGAAGACAGTTTTAAAGCACACTTTTGACTAGATAGCAATGACACCCATCACTGCCTTTATCAATAGCTGATACATTCTACATCATGACCCAAAATTCCCTCCACTTGCAGAAAACAGAGGGTTGTTTTTTTTAATGTGATAATATTCCTGCAAGAGACCAGTGACCAGTACTTTCTGATATTAAACATATTGAATGTCAGTCATTGAATGTTGCAGCAGAAAGTATCAAATGTTTGGCCTGGACAAAAAGAAAAGTAAGAGTAGATAGCAAAGAAAACTGTCAGATTTGAACAACTATCACAGAGAAGATGGAGCAGATTTATATTCTGTGCTTCAAAAAGTCAGAACTACTAAGAATGGGTGGGAATGCCTTTTTTGGCTAAGCATCAAGAAAAACTTCCTAATGTTATGACAGGGGAATAAATTATCTCTGGAGATGTTGAACATTGAATTACCTCAATTATCTCTGAAAATATTTAAGCAGAGAGGCTCTAGATGCATCTCCTTTCACCAGTGATGTATATAGATGAACTCTGGAGTTCCTTGAAGCTCCGATATATTACAATTTTAAAAATTAATGAAGTGAGGTATTACTCAATTTTTAATGCAGTCATTAAATATTTGGACAATATTTAGACACTATCTGAGCATCGATCAAAATCTGCAAATTGAAATTGAATGTTATTCTAGACGTTTTCCATTTGCTACCTGATATAGCTCTGCCCTTGATTCTCCTGCATATATATTGGCTAAATATTTTCAGGGAATGAACCTGGAGCTGTTTTAGCTGCATTCCACAGAGTTCATCTTTTTATTATAAATGAGATCAAAATGAATAGTACAAAAATATGTTGAAAGCTCTACAGTAAGTGTACAATAAAGATAGTCCTTGTTTAACAACATTAGATGGAATTGCCATCTCCAAGCAATATGGTCTGCAAAGTCATGTGACCATGCCACCTAGCAATCACAGTTCTGACAGTCCTGGTGGCAATTATTAAGTGATGACCATGCAGATCATTAAGCAAGGACCTCATGTAATTATGACTTCCAACTTCCTGCCAGCTTCCATTGACTTTGTTTGTGGGAAGCCAGCAGGGGAATATTGGAAATTATGATCACATGACTGTGGCTTGCTCTACCATTGTAATTGCAAGCCAGGCACCAAATGTTCAGATCACAGTTATGTGACTGTGAGGATGTTGTGATGTCTGGAACTGATGGCATAACATGGAATGCTACAAGATAAAGCTCACAGGTTCCTAGCATGTCTAAGCTCTTCCTTAAATTCATGAATTGGACCAGTTAAGTGATAGATCTGTTGTCTTTTCAGAAGATGTATCAGTGAGAACTTTGCATTTTTTTAGGATTATTCAGAAGAACTTACATATTTAACACAAGTAACTCCATTTACTATCACTAACAGTAGTAAATAATATTCTCAGTCTATATATATATAAAATTTACACAAATATGAGCTGTCACTGTTGTGACTACTGCCTGTCTATGGCCTTCGGTTAGGCTGAAACAGGAAATAAAGATTTGTCCCGTGTTTGGGGCCTAGCAAGGTAATCTGAATAGTTAACAAGCATTTAACATATATACGTATATATATACATATACATACATACATACATACATACATACATACATACATACATACATATGTTTTAAGCATTTATTAAGTATTTAGAATACCTTGCTAGGCCCCAAACACGGGACAAATCTTATTTCCTGTTTTTGTTAGCAATCCAAAAAATTTACACACACACACACACACACACACACTATATACATAATTAAGGAAACCCTTGGAAAACATTATGCCATTCAGAATTTTATCATTTGATTTTAATGAGGAAAAAAGTTGGCCAATTGAAAGCTGTGGGAGGAACCCTGAGAAACAGGAGCAGAAAGAAGCTAGCAGAATGGCATTTTCCATCAGAAGCTCCATGTGGCATCCTAAGCTATTTTCCAAAGCACCTGAAAGCAGGACAAGAAGCAATGGATGGAAACTAGTCAAGGAGAGAAGCAACCTAGAACTAAGGAGAAACTTCCTGACAGTTAGAACAACTAACCAGTGGAACAACCTGCCTCCAGAAGTGGTGAATGCTCCAACACTGGAAGTTTTTAAGAAGAGACTGGACAGCCATTTGTCTGAAATGGTATAAGGTTTCCTGCCTGAGCAGGGGGTTGGACTAGATGACCTCCAAGGTCCCTTCCAACTTATTATTATTATTAAGTAAGGTTTTGAAATAGGAATGGGGAGACCTGGTTCAAATCCACACTCCAATACAAATGCACCCAAATGGGTGATTGGGGTCAGTTATTTCTCGGCCTTATCTTTGTTTCCAACATCTGTTTTACTGGCCTGGAGGGGATGATGCATGTGAGTGGATCTCTGTTGGGAAGGGAAGTTGTCCTATTTCAGACATAAGGAGAGGGCCATAGCATTTCATGCTATTCAAGAATCCCACTCTTCAGGGAAGCTAGTATATCATAAAGGAGAAGTCACTAAGAAGAGGAGATGGTGATCTTACCTTTTGCAAACTTCCTTTTGCTCAAAGTTCTCAGGAGCCAACCTCTTGTCTAAAAAAAATAAAATTGCTATGTTCACTGACTTTACCATAAGATAACTTTGATTTAATAGCAAGAGCACTTAGACTTATATACTACTTCACAGCGCTTTACAACCCTCTCCAAGCAGTAACAATGTTAGCCTATTGCCCCCAACAACCTGGGTCCTCATTTCACCGACTTCAGAAGTATGGAAGGCTGAGTCAACCTTGAACTGCTCAGAATCGAACTTCTGGAGTGAGCAGTGAGTTAGCACCACCACGGCTCTTCTAATACTACTAGGTGACTATATGTTCCTTGCTGTTTAATTCAAACAATATTTTTTCTGGAAAAAAATGAAAAAGTACATTTGAGTAAGTAGTTATCTTTTTTTTAAAGAGAAAAAAAATCACAAATAAAAGATACAAATAGGACCCAAGGAAAAAAGAATGCTAAACTGTATTATACAAGAAAAGTAAATATAAATATCAACTCTAAATAAATGTAAAAGTATTGTACCACTGAGGATGCTCTGTGCTGTGACTTTCTACAGAAATACTCGTTTTGCATTTATGGAGTCCTTTCTTGTGTCATTTGATCAAAGATATTTCCAGACACTCTGCCTGCAAGGGATAAATCTGTCCACAATAAAGAAGGGAGGTGTTGGAAAGAGGGAGAATGGGAAGGAGACCAATGAAGAAATATGGCAGAAGAAAAAAAATGTTTTTACTACATGTAAGTTTAAAATTTTCTGGACAATGTTTTATTAACACAAAAATAGTAGATGTATTTACTGTCCTGATAATGTAGGTGCAAATTACAACACAACCTGAATAGTTTTGTTCAGGTGACATTTATTTATAAATAGATCTATAAACAACTATTTTAGTTGATTTTTTATCCAAAGCACTCTCAAAATAGAGACTTGATGTCCACTTATTTGATTATTCAAATAAGAATAATTTCTATCACTATTGAATGCAGAAAATAAGATTATGGAGCCTGTACACATTAACTATAATACTAAAGACTACTCAATGCCTTTCCAATAGGAAGAAGAATCACAACAGCTGGTACACAACATGGGGAAGAAAAAAATATATATTGACTGGTCCCCTCAGAAGATAAGTATAGTAAGAATCTAAGCCTGCCCTAGAGGGTAAACTGAGTTCCCACATTTTTACAAACCATGATTCAATATAATACTTTAACTATGATGGCTATTTCAATGGTTTAGAAATGTGTTCACACATCTGACTTTGTCAAAACCAAATTTGTATTTATTTATTTATTAAAGTTATATGCTGCTCATCTCACCTAAAGGCAACTCTAGGCAGCTTACAATCAATAAAAACAAGGAAAATAATTAAAACATTAAAATAATAAATATTAACACTGAAACTGACTTAAAAATTAAACAAGATACTGTAGCAAAGAGGGAGCAAGATGCACATAGGGAGGAAGTGGGTTCTTAGTCCATTAACCACTTCCAGAATGATACACACACAAACATCCATTGGGGCCGCAGGCCAATTGGCAGAGCCAGGTCTACAGGGCCTTTTGGGAGGCCAAAACGGAGAGTGGATCTCACTTGTGGGGTGTGTGCGCATGATATTACAGAGGGTGGGAGCCACAGCATCATTTGCCTGGTTGCTGCCAGCTGGATTTCCTCCAACGGTGTCACATTCCCTTTCTGTCACTGAGGCAGGCCAATCTCATTAGGGTGAGACAGTTCCTTAGATAAGCTGGGTCCACAACATGAAGAACTTTAAAGATAAAAACCAACTCCTTGAATTGGATCTGGAAACGAACGGGCAAGCAGTGCGGCTTGCAGATCCGCAGTGTAACATGGGCCATCCTCGCAGCCCCTAAGAACAAATGTCTGGCTGCCTTTGGTGCCAGCTGTAGCTTCCAAATATTCTTTAAGGATAGACCCTTGTGTTGCAATAGTCTAGGCAAGAGATGATCAGGGCTTGAGTGTCAGAGCTCAGGGGCTCCAGGAACTATTGATTGATTAATTGATTATGTTCTATCAAGTAATTTTTGACTCCATGAACTACATTAACTAAATTACTATATAGTTAATATATACCATTTTAAAACATATGGTATATGTTTTCCTCAGTCTGCTCATGTACTAACCCACATGTCCTATAGCTTGGGAGCTATGATGCCTCATAGGACTTTCCATGTTATGGGGAAGGAAGGTGATGCATGATCAGCATGGTCCTTTCTTGTATTGGCTAGCCTGGGTGGGAGCCTGCTAATAGCAGTTTGTTTCATCTGTGCTGCTAGGAGTACATGGTTCCGATCAATGAGACCAAATAAATCAGAATTCTGAGGCAGGAAAATTCCTCAAAGAACAAGTTTATTGGATACAAAATATCAGCATGGTCAAAACTGAAACTGGATCTAAACTTTCCCTCCAAGAATCAAAGTAATACAATGTAATGATTCCCACCCCTCTACTAATGCTATCCAATAGAACGGTTTGGCGGGCTTTCTGACTAAACAATCCTCCTTCTCTCCCTCGGTATGGGAATGACCTTGGTTCCCACAAGATTTACTCATGTTTAGACTACCAGAAATACCCCCTTTCCCCTCCCCTTCTTGTGGCAACCTAGAATGACAAAAACGGCTGCAGCAAGGTTCGTTGTAGAGTTGACATCATGCATTGCTGTTAACTTCTGTAGCCAGCAGATGTAGATCATATCCTAGGCCAGGTGCTACCCAGCTCTTCTTGTTCTTGATCTGCTGTTGGATGTCTGCTACTGGGATGGTGATGGCTTCCTGTTTTAGGATATGGCTGTGATCTGGTCTCCGGTCCTGCAACCACTTTACATTGTCTTATGTGTCTTTTCTTTCTCCCAATATATAAAGAACCAGGAATTGATTATTTAACTATATTATAGCTTAAAGATAAGTGTAAATCTAGCTATTGAGATATGCGCCTTTGTTTACAGCCTGTATCTGCAGCACAGGCTTAAGAGTATTGGATTTTTGCGAATGAGTCACATAATCAGGAATGCAGTGACTTGGATTTAATTTTCATTTATTTAGCTTGAAGCCTCTTAACATTTTTATTGGCTGACTCCACGCTGTAACAGGTTGGAAGGAAGGTTCCAGCAACCTGTGCATCCACAAACATCCCAAGCATACTTAATTTTCTGCCTATTTGAAAACGCTCCCAAGTGTCTTATGTGCTCATTTTCAGGATTTGTTTTGATTAACAGAGATAGTTTAGGCATTTAATTAGTTTGATGCTAGGCTATATATTTCATTTTGCCAGTTGATGGAAGCAGAATGATCATGCAGTAATTAGCACTCAGTATGCCACCATCATAGATTATTCAGTGCATTCTTGCGTTCTTTATATATATTTTTTTCCTTAGATACGATTTGCTTCGGCAAATCCGTCTTAGGAAAGCTGAAGTGCTGAAGAGGATGCAATCTACATCACGCTCATTGGAGAAGGAAGCTTCTGATGTTATGTTGAAAAATTTGGGGTTCAGCATCATTGGTAGCAATGCAAAGAACTCCACTGTTGCATGCCAATGTAGGCTAATAAATGATATGGATTATCACATATATTCTTTAAAAGGAATCAAGGAATCATACAGCTGGAATTGACTGTAGAGAACATCTAGTCCACTCAAGTTAGAAGTCACTAGGTCCTCTCCTCTTTTTGTCAGCTTTTCTCTCAGAGATTTTATTATTCTTAAACACAATGTTGTATTATTCTTTGGTTATGTTCCCATCCTTCCATTTCCTATACATATCCCCTTTTCTCTTTTAGCATTTTAAAGAGCTGCTTATGTATCTGTCCTGGTCTTTTTTTATCCTCCCTCCACCCTTTTCCTTCTCGTGGGGCTGTATGCAATTTCACCTTCAGTATCACATTTCCATTCTTTCTGGATACTTTTCTCCTTCAACATTTTAAGCCATTGGATCTGACCTTTAGAGTTCATCAGTCCACACTTATACTCTTTTTACTTTTACACAGTAAAAGTAAAATATTCCAATGTTCTGATTTCTTGAGTGTGTGTGTGTGTGTGTGTATGAGACTGCTCTTTAGAAGGCCAGATCCTGAAGCTAAAACTCAAATACTTTGGCCACCTAATGAGAAGAAAGGACTCACTGGAGAAGAGCCTAATGCTGGGAAAGATTGAGGGCAATAGAAGAAGGGGACGACAGAGAATGAGGTGGCTGGATGGAGTCACTGAAGCAGTAGGCGTGAGCTTAAATGGACTCCAGAAGATGGTAGAGGACAGGAAGGCCTGGAGGAACATTGTCCATGGGATCACGATGGGTCGGACATAACTGAAGCTAGCAACAATATATATATGTGTGTGTGTGTGTATGTATGTATACACACACACACACACACACACACACATATATTCTTTTCAAATAATGCAAAAATGCCCCTTTGGATGCCATACAATAAATAAATAAATACCTCTTTGGTCTATTCCTTTTGTATGAAATATAGCTCTCTAGTGCTGATGCCAATCAGGAATATCGTCCCACGAAATTTCAGAGATGCCTATGACATCAAGGTTATTTCCCTGAATCCCCCTTGTTTGTTTTCCATATTTTTCCCTTGTGCAGAAACATCAGAGATTTTGCCTATCGCTTGCTGGCATCTATGTTGTAATATACTGCAAAACCCTGAATTTTTATCTTAGCATCCAATTTCTCCTTTTCTGTCCTGCTTTCTTGATCAATCCGGTCTGTTTGAATATTTGGTTCTTGGCTTTTGACCCTCCTCCTCTTTTTCCCCCTGCTTTAATACACTGCTGATAAGATTGGTGAGATATCTGTCAAACATTTCCTTTCCAGCTTTTGTAAAATGTACCCAGAAATCATCCATGAAAGTAGTATAGGCCACATCATTGTCCAAAATGTTCTCAGCTGACAGTCTTGATGAAAAAAATACCGTACTTCCCATTTTCTTCACTCTCCTTTACCAAGGGTTTACAGTCTCTAAAGATTTTGTTAGTCTTTTCTGGCCGTGTCGTTTGTCCCCATGGGGATCAAGAGGAAAGGATAATTGGATTCATATGTTAATGCAGAAAATTCTTAAAGTGAACATAAAGATTAAACCAGAAACTTTCCTTCTGGGTCTAATGGAAAGAGAACTGGGGAAAAAATGGAACTCTGATTTTATATATGGTGACGGCAGCAAGATTGCTCTAAGCACAAAAGTGGAAGGATGCCTCGGTTCCTACCATGGACGAAGGGTTACAAAAGCTGATGGAATTAACAGAGATGGTCAAACTGACTGTGCTGATAAAAGTAAAGAACATAAGTACTTTTGTTTCTACTTGGAAACCGCTTCTGGACTTTGTGCTTGAGGTGGGAAAAAATATGATATGATTTTGGGTTTTACCGATTAGACTGATGGGCTAGCGCCTACTACTATAGAAATGTAAAAAGTTGAGATTTGATTTCAATGTCTGATTTTACTGCAACACAGAGAGTCGGAAGTCAACATCTTTTGTTTCTTCCCCTCCCTTTCTTCACACCTTTTTTGTTTTCCTTTTCTCTACTCTTGTTTCCTATTTGCTTTTGTATTTTCACATTTTATGTTATGAAAGAATGAAACTAATAAAAAAGAGGAAAGGATAATTGTAACTGGATTTGAACAGTCCTGGTAAATTCTCCATCATACCCTATACACAGGGAGTCCTCAATTAACAATGGTAATTGGGACTGGAATTTCTGTTGCTAAGCAATATAGTTGTAAAGCGTAATGTCAGGGGACTGCATCGGTTCATGTCAGCAATCCTGGCAATCCCCCTTCCCTTTGCTATAAGCAAGGTTGTCAAGGAGATCTCCGGCAGCTTATAAGCAGGTGCCAGGCGGATAAGGTGCAGCCTGAACACAGCATGGCTGGGTATGGATGCTGCCAGGCAGGGAGAGTGGGCAAGTGGTCTGCAAGCACAGTGAAAGGATAGTGAGGGGTAGATACTGCCAGGCAGTGGAGGTTTTGTGGGTGACCCATGAGGTGTAGCCTACTGGTGAGCAGGATTGGCTGCTCCTGGGCAGGGAAGGAAGTGCAAGTGGCCTGTTAGGTGCAGCACAAGAACAGCCAGAAATGGTTGCTGTTGAGCAGGGCAAGGTATGTGGGTGGCCCACAAATGAATGTGGTCAAGCTGAGGATGGCTGCTGCCAGGCGGGGAGGATGTAAGCGACTTACTGGGGTGACTTGTGGCTTTCCTTGTTGGCTTTCCCATTAACTTTGCTTTGGGGAAGCCAGAAGGAAGATCACAAATCATGTGATTTTGCAGTCATGGGGCACTGAGATTGCCATAAATTTGAGGTCATTGAAAAGCACCCGGATTGCAATTATGTGACCCTGATGGTGCTGAGACAGCTAGAACTTTGAGAACAGATCCCAAGTACTAAGCATTCAGTGCTGTCATAACTTTGAACAGTTGCTGAACTGTTTAACTGGTTGTTAAACAAGGACTATATGTTCAAGTACCTGAAAGGAAAATAATAATAATAATAATAATAATAATAATAATAATAATAATAATAATAATAATAATAATAATAATAATAATAATAATAATAATAATAATAATAATAATAATAAACAACTATATGGGCCACAGTGTTGCCTGTAAAGAAACAGGGAGAGTATAACCCTATTGATTTTCCTGGACTATAGTTGGCTTTTTCTACCATTAAACACTGTTTCCTCCTGGAGCAATTCTCCAAATTAGGTGACATGGTCTTAGACTAATTTCACTAATTGCCACCATGACAGGAAGATTATGATTGTGATTCCTCCATGATCGCTATGGTGCTTCAGCATTTAGTATCCATAAGACTTTGCTTTATCCCTGAAATTGCCTAGTAAGGTCATTTTGAGATGTAAACGTATTCCAGTAAGCATTAAACAAGAAGAAGGGGGAAGGAATTTTAAAACTATTCTAGTAGACTCCTTTTTCCAAAGTTTCTCAGTAAAAGTATGACAAGCTGCTACCACCAATCGGAACCTTTTGACACCATCTGTCCAGCTGGACATTTCTTATCCCTTCTATCAAGGAGTTCTTTTGAGCAGATCCAAAAATGCTTTCAAAGCCTAAAAATGCAGAACTGAAGTTTTGTGTCATAAGAACATAAACAGTACCCTGTTGGATGAGACCCTTGACCCACCTAGTCTAGCAGTCTGTTCTTACGTTGGCCAATAGAAAAGAGACCCACCAGCCTCCTAGTAGTGGACTTTTACACTGCTGTGAAAGTTAATATCCATTGATCTCCATGACATCTATGAATGGGTCCAACCCTTTGTTAATCTTGAAGTGCAAATAGCAACAGTGCAATCTTGGAATGGAGAGGTGTGGAGAAGGTTTTAACGAGAAACCCTTATAAAACCATCTTTGGATATAATGAAAAGTTTATTGAGGAAAGAGAAATATAGGGTAAAGAAAGGAAGGCAACAATCATAGGCACAGAATTCTATATACAATTAGTACAATTAACCTTGCTAAACGACTTACATATTACATCTTTGAATGAGATTTTGGCTTTCCATTATCTACATACAGGACAGTTAGAAAAGGTACCAATAAAGGAGAATATTGTAGCTCAGGGTTGAAATCAAATGAGGCGTATCCAAACTAGGCAACATCATTAGTGCTTGTTAGTCAATATTAAATGCTGAATGACTGAGTACGATGAACTTTGTATTTTGTATTATCCTTGCTCTAGGAATTATTAAATTTGCAGACCTGAAGGGCATACTCTCTGATTTCCATCTATACAGAGGGATATTTGTCATAAGAGTGAGACAACCAACTACATACCTTTTGCATGATGTTCCCCTGCAAGCTTTCCTTCTAAAAAAATTATAAAGCTACTATCCCCCAACTGAGCAATGAGCATTTCCTGGCTTATATATCACAAACTTTCTTATTCTTAGATACTTATTATGTAGTAAAAAAGTAAAAGAATAAAAATTGCCAAAATTGCTTGCCATTGCATATGTTAAAAAAAACACAGTACATTATCAAATAATGTTCTGAGAGCAATTGAAATTGTAATATATGGAAATATAGTACACTTCAGCTTTGCCTAGTAAAAGTAACAAGCTTTTTCATTTGCATACACATCCTCCTAACATTTGCCATTATGTTTCTATGTTGAATGGGCAAAAATCCAAAGAAAGCACTCTTAAAAATGTCCCATTTTGAAGGGTACAAGGATTGTATAGAAGCAGCATTAGCTATGAACCTACTCCACCTCTTCATTATTTGCAATATCCCAGATATAGTATTTCTTGTGGGGGATTTAAGCTGCAAATCTACACCTATTCACTGGCTACCAGCTCTTAGCCACATACTTCCCCCGCACTTACGACGACAAGAAGCTCTCATTCGGGAGTATAGTAAGATCCTGCTAAACTCCTCTCTACCCATTCATGCCTATACCTCTGATCTCTTAAGATGTCAATTAAAGTCAAGAAATCCACCACTCCTCACAGCGCTTAAGCTGCTGGCCGAACATCAGAGCACTATACAAAAGTGGATGGAAGCATGGAATAGCTATACCTCCCAAGATATTTCTGAGCATATTAATCCTAATAGTATACCTCCAGGATTTAATCTACCCCGACACATATGGCTGACATACAATAGAATTAGAACGACTCATGGGGTGTGTGCCGATTCTCTGTATAAATGGGGAAAGACACCTTCAGCACAATGTGATTGCGGGGCTCCCCGACAGACTATCCAACATATAGTGAGGGAATGCACTAATAGAAGATACCCAGGAGATTTTAAGGACTTCCTCTGAGTAAGAACGGCAGCTACTGACTGGATCTCCAAACTCGACATTAAACTCTGAAATGTTATTTCTGTTTTCCTCTTAGGTTTTATAATTGCTTCTTTTTAAAAAAAATTGTTTTAACTGTTCTAACTTGTAAATATCAAGTGCTTTTAATTCTGTGTGTGACCAGCCATACGCTAAATAAATAAGCTGCAAATCAATTTCTACATCTAATTGCTAAGTATAAGGTGACCAGGCCTCACAATGGCCAGCAGAGGCTGAAGCCTTTATAATGAGTTAAGTTCACATGACATTGAAGGAGAACTATCATACTGGACAGAGAGAAAAGGGGATGGTGGATCCCTATGGTGTTTTCGGAATCTTTGTTGCTACTAACCATATCTGATATTGGAAACAAAGCCATTGAATTAGAAAATGACCTCCTGCATGGTTGATACAGCCAATCCTAATGATTGTTTTTCACTATGTTGTCCTGGGAATTCATGCTTGAGGCCAAAGCTATAAGTTTGTAGCATTTGGGGGGGCATTCATCTTTTTGCCTATGATACTTAACCTATTCATGAGACTCCACAATAAGCTATCTGTCAGAATCCATTTATATCACATTCATAAATGTATGTTTAAAACATTATCCCCCCCATATGGATTCTGCCATCTCCCAAGGAAGGAGGAGCATATGTGGATTCAGCCTGCCTTAGGTTATTTCAAAGACCAAGGAAACCTTTTGAACTGGGGGGATCAAAAGGGAGGGTTAGAGAAGAAGGTATCTGGCTTGTGTTTTCTTTTAATTCTGGAGAGGAAGAAGGCAATAACCATAAAGATTCGAAGTTCCTTTTTTTCCCCACGAAAGGGATGACACGAAGTAGAAGGATGGGGGCTGACCAAATGGGGTTGAGGGAAGGGGGGGTTGAACCGGGTACCCTTTATAAAATCTCAATTTGTAAAACAATACTAGGTCCTGTCTTGTATTCCCACAACCAAGCATGTCCTAGTAAAGATTCCTTTTGCACTAGAACTGACTCCAAGAGTTTTTGTCTTCCTAAGAGGTGGTTTGGGGTGGGTCCTGACACTATCTGAAGATTGGGAGTTCAGTGCTACTCCAGTGCTTATGGCATCCAGTTATCTCCCCCCGCCTGTCCCCAATTTTACAAATTGTAATGCAGGTTCAAGTTTATTTATCTGTCTATCTATCTGTCTGTCTGTCTATATATCTATATCTATATCTATATCTATATCTATATCTATATCTATATCTATATCTATATCTATATCTATATCTATATCTATATCTATATCTATATCTATATCTATATCTATATCTATATCTATAAAAAGGTAAAGGTAAAGGTTCCCCCGCACATGCGTGCTAGTCGTTTCCGACTCTAGGGGCCGGTGCTCATCTCCGTTTCAAAGCCGAAGAGCCAGCGCTTGTCCGAGGACGTCTCCGTGGTCATGTGGCCGGCATGACTAGACGCCAAAGGCGCACGGAACGCTGTTACCTTCCCACCGGAGTGGTCCCTATTTTTCTACTTGCATTTTTACGTGCTTTCGAACTGCTAGTTGGGCAGAAGCTGGGACGAGTAACAGGCACTCACTCTGTTACGCGGCACTCGGGATTTGATCCGCCAAACTGCCGACCTTCTGATCGACAAGCTCAGTGTCCTAACCCACTGAGCCACTGCGTCCCTTCATCTATATCTATATCTATATCTATATCTATATCTATATCTATATCTATATCTATATCTATATCTATATCTATATCTATATCTATATCTATATCTATATCTATATCTATATCATCTATATCTATATCTATATCTATATCTATATCTATATCTACATCTATATCTATATCTATATCTATATCTATATCTATATCTATAACTATATCTATCTATAGATATCTATATATAGATATAGTAAAGGTAAAGGTAAAGGTTCCCCCCCACATGCGTGCTAGTCGTTTCCGACTCTAGGGGCCGGTGCTCATCTCTGTTTCAAAGCCGAAGAGCCAGCGTTTGTCCAAGGACGACTCCGTGGTCATGTGGCTGGCATGACTAGACGCCAAAGGCGCACGGAATGCTGTTGCCTTCCCACCGTAGTGGTCCCTATTCTTCTACTTGCATTTTTAGGTGCTTTCGAACTGCTAGGTTGGCAGAAGCTGGGACGAGTAACAGGCGCTCACTCTGTTACGCGGCACTCGGGATTCGACCCGCCAAACTGCCGACCTTCCGATCGACAAGCTCAGCGTCCTAACCCACTGAGCCACCGCGTCCCATCATATATAGATATATATAGATATATATAGAGAGATAGAGATATAGAGATATCGATATATAGATATACATACACAAATTTGAGTAGTTCAGAGTACCAGAACCAGCCTATAAACTGGAGCAAATCATAGTCCTTCATGGTACAGGCCTGGTTATTGATGGACCATTTATCCTCAGGTTTTTCCTATTTTATATAATCCAGCAGAGTTTGCCTGCTTCAGGTCTTATCAGTTACACACTGGGTCATTTGATGGGACCCAGGAAGCAAGTTGTTTCTATTGCAGCACCCACTCTCTAGACCAGGGGTGTCAAACTGCCAGCCTATGGGCCAGATGCATCATAGCAAAAATGTGCCCACCCTATTGCTGGCAATCGCAAAAAAAGTCACAATACGTCACAACACATCATGTGACGTTGCGAGTTTGACACTCCTGCTCTGGAATAATAGCCCTTTCTGACAGTTATATGGCTCTGCACTTATTTCCTAATCAAATGAGCTTTTAAAAGCTAGCTCCTCCCTCAGTTCTTGCTTAAAGGAGCATGTAGATGTCGTGAGTGATATTTGATTTGTTAGTCCTGGTGCATTTTTTCTCAGATATTTCTTCTGGTAAGGTTTTGTATTACTCTACCTTACTGTGTTATGCTGTATCCAGATTCATGATGGAGTTGGATGGCTTGTGATGAAAAAAAATAGCTTATCGCAACATTTGGACTGCAAGTCTTTCATGCGCTGCATTTCTAGGAACCATTGAAAAAGCAGCTTTTGACTATAAAGCCATATAGGCCTTTGAAAAACTGTTTGTTCTCAAATAGACCTCTCCAGGTATTAAGATACTTAGGAACACGCAAACACTTATCTCCAGTTATTCCCTTTACATGGCATTACATAAAGCCCCTCCAGGTAAAAAAAGCCAGAGCTTTGTATTCAAGAGGGCCCTCCTTAAAATCCCCAGGATTTTCTAAAGGAAAAAAGCAATTGCTGAATAATGGTAGGTACCTGCTAAGCTGACTGAAGCGTAAAAAATGAAAGGGAAGTTAAAAGAAGCAGGTGCAGCTGGCTTACAACATTAGGATGAGCATGGGTCCTCATTTTATTTTTAAAATACCAAGAAGGAGAGGGAAATTATTCCAGTTAGTTACAGAATGAAGCAGGAAGGGACTTTGGAGGTCTTCTAGTCCAACCTCCTATGTATGTTACCTAAGAAAGAGTAACGAATTAGGGAAACAATAGACTCATAGAATAATCATCTTCAGAAAGACATGGTATATTCCTGTGTAATGCAATATTGTTTGAATTAACAGAATAACAGAGCTGGATGGGACCTTGGAGGTCTTCTAGTCCACCCCCCTGCTCAAACAGAAAACCCTATACCATTTCAGACAAATGGTTGTCCAATCTCTTTTTAACAACCTCCAATGTTGGGGCACCTATAACTTCTGGAGGCAAGTCATTCTAACTGTTAGGAAGTTTCTCCTTAATTAAGGAATTTGTTGTGCAGAGGTCTCCTTGTGCTACCAAAGAGTTGCACAGACAAGGAAGGGCACTGAGAGCAGTAAAAATCACACACAGAAATACACTGAGTTCTAAAAGCAAAAAGTAGTTTACTTTTGAGGTGGTGTAAAAACAAAAATGCACAGTCAAAAATAAACAGTCCAGGTCATAAACAATAGCAACAGTCCAAGCTACAAAGTCTTCTTACCGGTCCAGAGGTCAATACACAGTTCAAGTTTACAACAGTAGTAAACCAACAGCAGAGCAAAAAACAGTAACAGTAGAGATCAGTGAATTCAGAGAGATTAGTTTCCATCCATTGTTTCTTGTCATGTCTTATGGCATGTCTTATGGCAGGGGTCTTCAAACTCGGCCCTTTTATGACTCATGGACTTTAACTCCCAGAATTCCTCAGCCAGCATGCCTGGCTGAGAAATTCTGGGAGTTGAAGTCCATGAGTCATAAAAGGGCCGAGTTTGAAGACCTCTGTCTTATGGTGTTTTGGAAAATACGTTGATCGCCTCTTCTTTATGGCAGACTCTCAAATACTGGAACACTGCTGTCATGTCACCCCTAGTCCTTTTTTTCTCTAGACTTGTTGTTAGCTGCGAAGTCGTGTCCGACCCATCGCAACCCCATGGACAACGTTCCTCCAGGCCTTCCTGTTCTCTACTATCTTCTGGAGTCCATTTAAGCTCACGCCTACTGCTTCACTGACTCCATCCACCCACCTCATTCTCTGTCGTCCCTTTCTTCTATTGCCCTCAATCTTTCCCAGCATTAGGCTCTTCTCCAGTGAGTCCTTCCTTCTCATTAGGTGGCCAAAGTATTTGAGTTTCAACTTTAGGATCTGGCCTTCTAAAGAGCAGTCAGGGTTGATCTCCTCTAGGATTGACCGGTTTGATCACCTTGCAGTTCAAGGGACTCACAGGAGTCTTCTCCAGCACTATAGTTCAAAGGACTCAATTCTTTGGTGTTCAGCCTTTCTTATGGTCCAACTTTCACTGCCATACATTGCAACTGGGAAGACCATAGCCTTGACTATATGCACTTTTGTTGACAGGGTGATGTCTCTGCTTTTTAGTGTGCTGTCTAGATTTGACATTGCTTTCCTCCCCAGGAGCAAGCATCTTTTAATTTCTTGGCTACAGTCCCCATCTGCGGTGATCTTGGAGCCCAAGAAAATGGGCTCCATATCCAATTCCTGCATCCATTCTTCATATATGTTAGTCTCCAGGTTTGATTAACCAGCAATGAGGATGAGAAAGAAAAAAAACCAACAGAACAACTTTCCATATTTCTTCCCCTCAGCTTCCTAGATGATAAAGGAATGGAAAAAGACCTTCCATCTTTAAAAGCATGCAAAGACAGAAACTTGCCACATTGTCCATCAGAGGCGGGTGTCAACCATCACATAACTGTTTTTTCATGGAAAAGGGAATGTCTGTCCTTCCTACCATGGCCTCGTAGTACTTATTTATTGAATGTGTACATCATCTACTCCTGGCCTAGACCGATGTGTAGCAGCTAACAAAAAAACAACAAATCCGATAAAAAGGTGGTAAATCAGACCAACAAATAAGAATGTAGTTTATGGGAAGAGAAAAGATGAGCAGTCCCAGTCTTTGACCCAATAAGAGTTGTTTATTTCCAATGGATGTCCTTTTTCAACCCATTTATGAGTTTCATGGTTTTAATTATAATGTCATTTTATTCTCATGTTATTGTTAGTTTTTCTGGCTCTATATTTAGAGGAAAGTAGGATATAAATACAGTAAAATGAATAAATAAGTAAAAGCACGCACCCAAAACTGAACATTGATTTGCAGAATGGAAAGGACAATGTTGGCGAATGTCACCCCCGAGTCTCGTGAAAGTAATCTCCGTAGTCACATAGATCAATTTATGGCATGGCTTGCATTAATATTGAGAAAACTGGCTCAGATTTAAAAATAGTTGAACCAATTTGGGCATATCCTGCAACCCGGCAGTGCATATTTTTTTAAAAAAAATGATTCAAAAATGATTTGGTGTTCATGTTGGCAAAAGGGCAGCTACTCATTAAAACAACTCAACTGCGGCTTGGGAAAAAAAGATGCCTCTGGTTTTTCTTTAACAGCTGAGTATTAAAAAAAATCTGATTCTTTAAAGCAGACACACCTTTTTTTTCCAGTTGCATACAGGAGCCAGAAAAAAGAGAGGCTGTTTGAATGAATAGCAGAAAGGTGCTGTGTTCTTCCAAACAATTTTCAATGCACAGCCCTATAATATACAAGATTAGAAATGACAGAAGCCAGCCTATTGAATCACTGGCAGATGTACTATAAGGGCTCATATGAAAGAAAATTATAGCCAAAACCAAAGTTTTGAATTGTTGTATTACTTCAAACTTCCCATGCAGCTAGTTCGAGGCTAATTACTTGTCATTTCCTGATACTTTATGCATGGAATGTACCATTATTTACCAAATTATAACTATAAATAGAGTACAGAGAAATACGGTACATTCCCTTTTTATGAAGCACCCACTTGCCTTGTTGCTTGTAGATGTTTGTTCATTCACTTTGAAGTCTGAAGATGCATGGCTTTTTCTCCATCAATTATTTTGAATGGGAAGGAGAAGACACCCTGCCTACCAATCCCACCTGTCCTTTTTATGGTTCAAAGGGGTTTCTTTCTATACAGAAAATCCTTGACTTATGAATGGTTGCTTAGATTGTTTCAAGTTACAACTGACCCCTAAAAAAGGACCAGGTTTTGAAGTTCTGACATCGGTCCACGTCTGGGGTAATATTTTGGGTGCTTTGCAACTGGCCTGCATTTATGGCCTTTTGCAGCACCCCATAGTTGTATAATCACAATTTACAATGGCTGCACCAGAAACTGATGTTTACTTCCAGTTTCAAGCAAAAACTGGCTCACAGCAAATAACTACTGCATTCACTTAACAACCACCACCAAAAAGGTCATAAGAACAGGTCTGTTCACATGGTGACTTGTTTTGTGACCATCATGGTTTATGACTATAATTGCCAGGCTCAATTACTGTCCAGAGCTATCTGTACCAGAACAGCTGCTACCAAAGAAGAGCGAGAGAGTTTGGGAAAAACTGACACGGAATCACAGTTACATGGCCAACCCTCGTGCTCTTGACTGCAGGAAGTTCATTGGCAACAGTGGCATTCCCCAACAATGTAGATAGATCTGTCATTAACCCTCTTAGAAGGCCCTGAGCTTAGGAATCTGGTGGTATGTGTGTATGAGAATAATGCAGTTTAATTGTTCTACTGCAATCTCTACTTAAGTTTTACTAGTTATGGGGGAGTTGGATAGCATGGCCTAGCTATCAGTTGTTGTTGTTAGCTGCGAAGTCGTGTCCGACCCATCGCGACCCTATGGACAACATTCCTCCAGGCCTTCCTGTCTTCTACCATCTTCTGGAGTCCATTTAAGCTCACGCCTACTGCTTCAGTGACTCCATCCAGCCACCTCATTCTCTGTCGTCCCCTTCTTCTATTGCCCTCGATCTTTCCCAGCATTAGGCTCTTCTCCAGTGAGTCCTTCCTTCTCATTAGGTGGCCAAAGTATTTGAGTTTTAGCTTCAGGATCTGGCCTTCTAAAGAGCAGTCAGGATTGATCTCCTCTAGGACTGACCGGTTTGATCGCCTTGCAGTCCAAGGGACTCGCAGGAGTCTTCTCCAGCACCATAGTTCAAAGGCCTCAATTCTTTGGCGCTCAGCCTTTCTTATGGTCCAACTTTCACTGCCATACATTGCAACTGGGAAGACCATAGCCTTGACTATACGCACTTTTGTTGACAGGGTGATGTCTCTGCTTTTTAGTGTGCTGTCTAGATTTGCCATGGCTTTCCTCCCCAGGAGCAAGCGTCTTTTAATTTCTTGGCTACAGTCCCCATCTGCAGTGATCTTGGAGCCCAGGAAAACAAAATCTGTCACTACCTCCATTTCTTCCCCATCTATTTGCCAGGAATTGAGAGGGCCAGTTGCCATGATCTTGGTTTTCTTAATGTTAAGTTTCAACCCAAGTTTTGCACTCTCCTTCTTCACCCGCAACAAGAGGCTCTTTAGTTCTTCTTCACTTTCTGCCATTAGAGTGGTATCATCTGCGTATCTTAGGTTGTTGATATTTCTTCCGGCAATCTTAATTCCAACTTTTGATTCATCTAGCCCTGCCTTTCTCATGATGTGCTCTGCATATAAGTTAAATAGGCAGGGCGACAGTATACAGCCTTGCCGGACTCCTTTCCCAATTTTGAACCAATCAGTGGTTCCGTGTCCAGTTCTCACTGTTGCTTCTTGACCCGCATATAGGTTTCTCAAGAGACAAATAAGATGGTCTGGTACTCCCATCTCTTTAAGAACTTGCCACAGTTTGTTATGATCCACACAATCAAAGGCTTTAGCATAGTCAATGAAGCAGAAGTAGATGTTTTTCTGGAACTCCCTAGCTTTCTCCATGATCCAGCGTATGTTGGCAATTTGATCTCTAGTTCCTCTGCCTCTTCGAAATCCTGCCTGTACTTCTGGTAGTTCTCGATCCACATACTGCTGAAGTCTAGCTTGTAGGATTTTAAGCATGACTTTACTAGCATGAGAAATGAGTGCAATGGTGCGATAGTTTGAACATTCTTTGGCACTGCCTTTCTTTGGAATTGGAATGTAAACTGATCTTTTCCAATCCTGTGGCCACTGTTGAGTTTTCCAAATTTGCCGGCAAATTGAGTGTAGCACTTTTACTGCACTGTCTTTTAAGATTTTGAATAGCTCAGCTGGAATACTGTCACCTCCACTAGCTTTGTTGTTGCTCAGCTTTTCTAAGGCCCACTTCACCTCACATTCTAGGATGTCTGGCTCGAGGTCAGTGACCACATCATTGTGATTATCTGGGACGTTAAGCTCATTCTTGTAAAGTTCTTCTGTGTAATTTTGCCACCTCTTCTTAATCTCTTCTGCCTCTGTTAGGTCCCTGCCATTTTGGTCCTTTATCATGCCCATTTTTGCATTAAACGTTCCCTTCATCTCTCCAATTTTCTTGAAAAGATCTCTGGTCCTCCCTATTCTATTGTTTTCTTCTATTTCTTTGCACTGTTCATTTAAGAAGGCATTCTTATCTCTTCTAGCTATTCTCTGGAATTCTGCATTCAATTGGGCATATCTATGTTTTTCTCCCTTGCCTTTCGCTTCCCTCCTTTCCTCAGCTATTTGCAAAGCTTTCTCAGACAGCCATTTTGCTTTCTTGCATTTCTTTTTCTTTGGGATGGTTTTGGTTGCTACCTGTTGTACAATGTCGCGAACCTCTGTCCATAGTTCTTCAGGCACTCTGTCTATCAGATCTAATTCCTTAAATCTATTTGTCACCTCTACTGTATATTCAACAGGGATATGATTTAATTCATACCTGACTGGCCTAGTGCTTTTCCCTACTTTCTTCAGTTTAAGCCTAAACTTTGCAAGGAGAAGCTCATGGTCTGAGCCACAGTCAGCTCCTGGTCTTGTTTTTACCGACTGTATAGAGCTTCTCCATCTTTGGCTGCAGAGCATATAGTCAATCTGATTTCTGTGTTGACCGTCTGGTGATGTCCATGTGTAGAGCCGTCTCTTGGGTTGTTGGAAAAGAGTGTTTGCTATGACCATCGTATTCTCTTGACAAAATTCTATCAGCCTGTGCCCTGCTTCATTTTGTACTCCAAGGCCAAACTTGCCTGTTATTCCAGTTATCTTTTGGCTTCCTACTTTAGCATTCCAATCCCCCATGATGATAAGGACATCATTTTTTGGTGTTACTTCTATAAGGTGCTGTAGGGCTTCATAGAACCGGTCAATTTCATCCTCTTCAGCACTGGTGGTTGGGGCATAGACTTGGACTACTGTGATATTGAATGGTTTGCCTTGGATTCGAACTGAGATCATTCTGTCATTTTGAGGATTGTATCCCAGTATTGATTTTCCTACTCTTTTATTGACTATGAAGGCTACTCCATTTCTTCTGAGGGATTCTTGCCCGCAGTAGTATACCTGATGGTCATCTGAATTAAATTCACCCATTCCTGTCCATTTTAGTTCGCTGATACCTAAGATGTCGATGTTCAGTCTTGTCATCTCTTGTTTGACCACGTCCAGCTTTCCTTGATTCATGGATCTTACATTCCAGGTTCCTATGGAGAAAAAATCTTTACAGCATCGGACTTTCCTTTCACCACCAGACATATCCACAGCTGAGCGTCCTTTCGGCTTTGGCCCAGTCGCTTCATTCTTTCTGGCGCTACTAGTACTAGCCCTCTGCTCTTCCCCAGTAGCATATTGGACGCCTTCCGACCTGAGGGGCTCATCTTCCAGCGTCATATCGTTTTGCCTTTTGGTACTGTCCATAGGGTTTTCATGGCAAAGATACTGGAGTGGGTTGCCATTTCCTTCTCCAGTGGATCACGTTTTGTCAGAACTCTCAGCTATGACCTGTCCGTCTTGGGTGGCCCTGCACGGCATAGCTCATAGCTTCATTGAATTACGCAAGCCCCTTCGCCACGACAAGGCAGTAATCCATGAAGGGGTAGCTATCAGTATAACACCCCAAAAGTTGGTGGCATTCTAGCCATGGGAGAAATGAAGATGAGCAGTCTGCCCCAAAAGTGTTCTCTCTATGTAATGAAGAAAGTTGCGGCTGAGTTGGGGAGAAAGCATAGTGGTTATGGACATAGAAAAGCCAGAACAAGAATTGGAGAGGCAGAGAACTTTGGAGGTGGAAGGAGTTATTTGTTTGAAATGGCAGAAGGAGCTCTATATATGAGAAAAAGGCCACCTGATGGCTATGATTCTATTGCAGAATAATAGTAGATTAAAACATGGTACTGTGCCAAATTAGCTCTCAACCAATCCCCAGATATAAAGAAGCCCTGATAAAGTCTGAGATGGGAAAGTGGGCAAGGAACTGAAGAAAAGCAACACCCATGAAATCACACTGCTTACAGTTTTCATGAAGATCCTATTTCAAAAGCGGAAGGAAGGAAGGAAGGAAGGAAGGAAGGAAGGAAGGAAGGAAGGAAGGAAGGAAGGAAGGAAGGAAGGAAGGAAGGAAGGCATATTCAAAATAACTCTTCTCTATAATTTAAAATATATATTTGGAGAAGATGTGCCTAAAGGAATATAAACAGCTTTAATGAAAGCCAACAAGTATCTGTGACTTGGATCAGAAATTTTGATCCAAATTCTCAGGTTTTTTTAATGAGCTTTTGAATGTTTTGTCCATACAACATGATCCACTGAAACTTTTCTCCAGCATTTGCCTATGACCTGGGGAGATGCCATTTTAAGCAGGGAATGGCAGTTCAGAGGCCATTTCATTTTTGCCTCCTTTTTGCATTTTGGGACTGTTAATAAATGTAATGAAATTCAATGCTGTGATCCCTCTGAAGTGCCCAATTTCCTTCATTGAAACTTTGCATCTTTTTCACCATGATTTCAACCATCCTGGCTAATGAATTATATTGCACCGTCAAAACCATGTCCTTTGTTACATGTGTTATGGGTGTAATACAATTAAAAAAAGGACAGGAATCTGATTGTGTGGTGGTCACTGTAGTTACCATGTTGATTTTTTTGTCCCACTAAAACAGATTCCCTTTAAGACAGACATGTCAAACTCATGACTTTATGTGACGTCGTGCAATGTATTGGGATGGTTTTGCCATTGCCGGCAATGGGATGGGCGCAGCTTCCATATGACACATCTGGCCCGCAGGCCGGCAGTTTGGCACCCCTGCTTTAAGACATTCCAATTGATGGGCTGGTTTTATAGATTTTCTTGTGATTTTATATCCTAACACATTTCTTAACACATTTCATAATATATTTAGGTGTAACTTGTTCATGTATACAAAAATAGGGAAGTGAATATATCAGCATTCATTGTGTATATATATAAAAATACAAGCAGATGTCATTGAATTACTGTGCAAAGTTTAGATGTAATTCAATTAAGCTGGAATGCCGTATAGCCACACCAAATGCATTAATAAATCAAAGATTTCAATTTACAACTTTGGAGGACATTCAGCGGCATCCTTTCTTTTGATTTCTGATGCTGTAAACCTGAATTACATGGGCATAAAGCCACAAAAGCCAAATGAGGAGGGGTAGATAAAACCAAGATCATGGCATCTGGCCCTCTCAATTCCTGGCAAATAGATGGGGAAGAAATGGAGGTAGTGACAGATTTTATTTTCCTGGGCTCCAAGATCACTGCAGACGGGGACTGTAGCCAAGAAATTAAAAGACGCTTGCTCCTGGGGAGGAAAGCCATGGCAAATCTAGACAGCACACTAAAAAGCAGAGACATCACCCTGTCAACAAAAGTGCGTATAGTCAAGGCTATGGTCTTCCCAGTTGCAATGTATGGCAGTGAAAGTTGGACCATAAGAAAGGCTGAGCGCCAAAGAATTGAGGCCTTTGAACTGTGGTGCTGGAGAAGACTCCTGCGAGTCCCTTGGACTGCAAGGCGATCAAACCGGTCAATCCTAGAGGAGATCAATCCTGACTGCTCTTTAGAAGGCCAGATTCTGAAGCTAAAACTCAAGTACTTTGGCCACCTAATGAGAAGGAAGGACTCACTGGAGAAGAGCCTAATGCTGGGAAAGATCGAGGGCAATAGAAGAAGGGGACGACAGAGAATGAGGTGGCTGGATGGAGTCACTGAAGCAGTAGGCGCGAGCTTAAATGGACTCCAGAAGATGGTAGAGGTCAGGAAGGCCTGGAGGAATGTTGTCCATAGGGTCGCGATGGGTCAGACACGACTTCGCAGCTAACAACAACAGATAAAATATAGTCTCTAGGAACAAAAGCCACTGAAAATTGGAATTAATTTCTTTCCCTGTGATGTACATGTATTTAGCCTTGGTGGAGCAGTGGGCTAATGCCTCCTTAAGTAACACCAGCTGCCTGCAATTAGTGCAGGTTCGCATCCCACCAGGCTCAAGGTTGACTCAGCCTTCCATCCTTCCGAGGTAGGTAAAATGAGGACCCAGATTGTTGGGGGCAATTAAGCTGACTTTGTAATAATGCCGCTTGGGGGTGTGTGAAAGCCCTAATAAGCAGGCATATACATAGAATGAAGGCTACTGCTAAGCTTGTAAGCCGCCCTGAGTCTTCGGAGAAGGGCGGGATATAAATGGAATTTTTTTTAAAAAAAGCAACTTCAAAAAAGCGGCAATTATGGCAAAATGGAATCCTGAAAGAAACCAGCCTTATGGGTGCTTCTTATGATGCTCTAGAGCAGGGGTCTTCAAACTTGGCCCTTTTATGACTTATGGATTCAACTCCCAGAATTCCCCAGCCAGGCATGCTGGCTGAGGAAATCTGGGAGTTGAAGTCCACAAGTCATAAAAGGGCCAAGTTTGAAGACCCCTGCACTAGAGATTAATACATTTGGTGATAAAACTTAAAAAGCAAGTTGGGTTTCCGGTTCTGCGGAGCTAGCGCATCAGCCGAGGGATTGATCCGATCCCTACAGCTGATTTTTCTCTGTTTGGGGACTCTAAATGGGCCCAAAGCCACCCAGGAGAGGTGGCAAGCAAGGAAGGAAGGCCCGCCAATCCTGGGGAGATGGTGGTCAATCCAGACATGTGGGGAAAGCTCTCCAAAAACCGACAGAAGAAAGGCTAGCGTCATTCATGAGTCTAGCCCAAGGTGGATGCAGCCAAAGCCAAAAAGTACTAAACTAAGCATGATTGTAAAGAGCGTAGCTGAACTAGGTAAGAATATTGATTTTCTCTCTTCTACCTGACTGATTTCCTGAGAAAAAAAGAAAAAAACCAGAAGGAAAAATCCTCCAAAAGTGAGGGTGTGTGTGTCTTTGTTCCACCCTCCTCTAAGTGGAAGTGGCAAATTAAGTTTAGGGGGGTGGGGAATTGAAAGATGGACTGGTGCTAACATCTAGTGGTGGATGAAAATACTGCCCTAAATATACAGCCCAAAAAGAGAAGCCTCTTGTCATGACCTTCAGGGTGTTGATTAAACTAAGAGCAGCTAGACTAGCTACAAAGTGAGAACTACAAAAATTTGAAAAAAATGACCTTCCTGGATTATAAATATTTTTAAAATTGCAATTTTAAAGTGATTGGCAGAGAAAGGACTTTTGGTCATTATGGAGCATCAGAGATCTGCAGAAAGAACATACCAAGAAAAAAACAAATACTTACCAGGAGGAAATGTTTGTTCTGTTACAACAAATGCAAATAATATTAACTTCAAACCATGAGGCAATTAAAAATGAATTTGAAAATTTAAATGAATGTATTATCAATTTAACATCACAACAATCAAATGATCAGAAAACAAAAAGAGAGATCATGTAAAGCAGGCAACTGAATATAAGCTAGTGGAGACTCAAGTGGAGAAGGACTTACAAGAAACGCTGAACATTGAAAAGATAACTCTAAGATCACAAAATAAATTTGAGGATAAGGAAAAAGATTTGACAAAATGGATTGCTGAGCCATTGGGAGTACCACAAGAAATGGGGAGACAAGGGATGATGAGAGAAATCTTCAATGAATATGAAGGGGCAAAATCTTTTTACAAAGACATGATGTTTGATTTGCCTACTATATCCACAGCAACATTTACAAGATTATGGAAAGACTCTTTGATGCAATGGAATATATTGATTGGGAGAGATGCTTGGCAAAAGAAGAGGGCTAAAGTGAGAATTGAGGAATTAGATGAATGGGTGTATCAGAGGGAATATTTAAAAATTAAACCCTTTTTTTTAATATGGCTGAAGAAATTGAAAGATTTTAGTTTAAGAGGGATGAACTCTCTAAGTAAGACAGTATCTTTTTTCTTTTTTTCTTTTCTTTTTCGATATGAGAACTATAAAAATGTGTGGGATGATTAACATAAAGGAAATGTTTTAAATGTTTAAATGTAATTGATTTTAGGAAAATTTCAATGGATAACTAAAAATGGGAAAAATGTTTTGAACAGAGTTAAAAGATTAGATGATGGGATTTATTAAATGGAACATTTAAAGATTAAACATAGGTTTAACTATGGGTAAAAAGAACAGAAAGAATTTGGAAATAAGTGTATACTAATTCAAGAGGGATACGTATTTTAAGTAGTATATTATTTCCTTTTTTCTTCTCCTTTTTTCTCTTTTTCTCTCTCACATCTTTTCTTTTTCTATGTCTTTCTTTTTGTGTCTTTTTCTTACTTATTTTTTAAGATATGAAAATAGATGTAAATACTTTAAGGTAATTAATTTTGGGAAAATTTTAACTAGTAGAAATGTTTTGATCATTGTAGGGAAAATAAATTTAAATAAGAATTGTAAACAGGATTTGTGACGAGGCAACCAAGATGACCAGATAGAAAAGAAGCATGATATTGATGACATTATTATTGGTAGAAATTTTAGAAATTTTTTTTACGTTTAATTGGTACTTATCAAATTAATAAGAATTGTATTAATTTAGGTTGTAAAGAGAATATTATTGAAAGAAGAGAAAATCAAGCAAAGTTATAATGTGGATTTTGGAATATAGAAATTAACCATTAGTGATTACTTTGTAAATATAAACCCAGACAACATGCTGTTTACCAAATATCAAGATGTTTATATTAAAAAATCAATAAAATATATTTTTTTTAAAAAACTTAAAAAGTATGTTGTTGAGTGGGAGCTCTTGGCACAACTCACTTTTGGAAGGAAGGTGGTAAAACTAGAACTAAGGAGGAATTTCTTGACAATGTGAACAATCAACCAGTGGAACGGCTTGCCTTCAGAAGTTGTGGGTGCTCCCTCTCTGGAGGTTTTTAAGAAGAGATTGGACAACCAATTGTCTGAAATGGTCTAGGGCAGGGGTGTCAAACTGCCGGCCTGCAGGCCGGATGTGTCATCCCAAAACCATGCCCACCCATTACCAGCAACAGAGAAAAAGCTCCGATACATTGCGCAATGTCACGTGACGTCGCGAGTTTGACATGTCTGGTCTAGGGTCTCCTGCTTGAGCAGGGGGTCAGACTAGAAAACCATGGTCCTTTCCAACTCTGTTATTCTGGTAAGTCACTGAACTTCAATGAATATAGAAGAGCAAATTTCTCAGGAATCATTTCCTCCTGCAGGAGAAATCATCAAGATCTTCAAACCCCAAGGAGCCCAACTGAGCCCAAAAAAGAGCCACTTTGGTCTAGTGGTTAAGACACCAGGCTAGAAACTTGGGAGACTATGAGTTCTAATCATTCCTTAGCCATGAATCCAGGTGGATGACCTTGGGTCAGTCATTCCTTCTCAGCCTAACTCACCTCACAGGGTTGTTGTTGTGGGCGAAATAGGAGGAGCAAGGAGTAGTAGATAAGTTCACCACCTTGAGTTGTTCATCAAAATAATAAAGGCAGAATATAAATACAATTTTAAAAAATTAAAACTAATTGCACTTTATTGTGCCATGTTTGAGCATAGTTAACCCCCATCCTTTTAAGATGGTCAGAATCATAGGTTGCCACCCAATCAGAAATTCTGAGAATAAAAGTCTGAATGACCTATTTTCCAGATGTAAGTTTATGCATGGTGATGTGTAAGATATTGAGAAATAGAGAAATAATCATGCAGGGAAGGAATGATATATCTACTTCCCTGTAATTATCATTTCCACAGGAAGGCATGAGCAGACAGCTGCAATAAACAGCCTTCATAATAAAAGCAGGCTCTGCCTGAAGTTGTTCCATACATCATGCATCCTCTTGTATCCTCTTAATTTCTTTAGTTTTAAGAACACATTTAACTTCCTGGTCTGCATCTTTTCAGAATATAGTAGAAGGATTAAATATTTAAATTTACACCCCAGGAAATTAATTCCTTGATATCAGGAAACTAGCATGTTAAGAATAAGGAGGACCTATTCCCCCCCCCTCAGCATACTAGATTTTTGCAGATTAATAGATCTTAAATAGGAGATCCCAATCTACCATTATTATGTGTAGTCTTATTACCCCAGGTTTTATCCAGTTCAAAAGTATAGACTTCTCCGTCTATGACAAGTTTTACATAACAATGTTTTTTTGGTGGTGTTTTACTGGTGAATGGCTTTTATGCATGCATTATCTGCAGTCATGCTAATGGCAAGTATTCAGGTACATCAAGAGCCCTCTCAAATTACTAGAACCACTTGAAGTCAATTCTGGGCAATCTTAAAATGGCTGCAGCACGTATTTTTCAAAGCAAATGCACTGACTCTTGCATTTGTTTTGTGTAGCTAGCGTATGTACTGGATCTAATCTCTTTTTTGTTATCTTGTCTAAGAGCTGCTCTGAGAGTGAGATGCAGTCTCAGAATTTGATAAACAAAAAAACAACTCTGCAGAAGGCAATAAAGTTACTGAGAGTAAAAAAAAAATCAGTATCATTTTTAAGGTTCAGAAAAGGATGTTTGAAGTGTCCCTATAGGGGTATATTAAATTTATGCTTTTCTCACATGCTGCAGTCATTAAATAAATCACTTAACTTACAAATAGGCCAGCACTTAAGCAGCCTTTAGTATTTTCCTGGGCACTTTAGGAAGAGGACTGTGGCGTTTGTGGCATGAGAACTCAATTACAAGTCAAGTACATTAAAGCTCACTCTCTTTTTAATTACAAGGACTAAATTAGCTTTAACTTTAAGAAGACATTTTAACATGGTTGAAAATGAGACTTTCAATCTTGTTCTTGCAATTTAAATTGGGGTTTAAAAAAAAGGATTTTTCGTGATCTCTCTCCAGCCAAAGTATAAAATTCCATTCTGTTCATTTCTAGTCGTTTAGTGTGAATTTTAATATTGAAGTTAAACATTCTTCTCCGATTCTCTCTTTCTAATAGACATCTGAGACTATTTCTTCTCCCAGTTTTCATTTAATGTTCTGACATATGAGTGAGGTACATAAGAAGAATTATTGTTTAAAAACAGAACTATTTTTCTTGATTATAGTTCTATTTTTGTTGCAAAATATTTGAGAACACCAATCTGCCAGTGGACAATGGCATTGGAAGTGCTTTGCAAATCTTGGTGATGGTAGCTATTTCTTTCAAAAATCCCTGGGAAAGTAAACAACCAGAACTCAGAGACAACTGGAAACCATTATATGAAGTATTTGTTCCCTTTTTAAACTGTTGATTAAAACATAGCAAATATTAGTATCTGCACTGCAAATTTTCCAAGGCTTTTGGAACCAGATGTTTTATTTGCCATTATAGTGTATAACAAGTTTCTCTCCTAATGGATGGTCAGAACGGATTAATTTGATAATATGGGAACTACAATTTGCTTGAGGTGGGATACGAATGTATAAAATTAGCAATAAGGATGCCAACCACAATAGAAGAGATGTTAAGTCTTTCTAGCTACGGCTTTACTTCTTTGTCCCCTATTCATTGTATAGGACCTTTTCTCCTTTTTCTTTGGTGATTGCAGTTTTCACATCCCAGCAATTATCTTTGGGTAACCAATATCCATTCTTCTCCATCCTTGTTTCACCCCTCTGTCTATTCATGGTTGGTAGTGATTACTTCTAACTGGCATTATCAATTAAAAAGTTCTATCAATTGAAAAGTTATTGTGCAGGTCTTCTTTTTCTCTTCAACATTTTTTTTTACTAAAAAAGCAGTAAGTCACAAAAAATGCTATAAATGGAAAACAATGCTGCCTGAGCCTTGCATAAATTTTTGTAAAAAGTGGAATTGGAATTATAAAAGCCTCATCTGGAAGCTGTTCCAATACTAGTCTATTTCTGTTACACTTAGAAATTGAAGAATAAAAATGTACAGTTTAGCATGAAAGGAGGTGCTGGACTACAGTAGTCCTCAAGTACATTTAATAACCATTAGAAGTGGCACTGAAAATGGTATTGAAAAAAGCAACTTATCATTTTTCACCCTTATGATCATTGCAGCATCCCTATTGCTGCCTGAACACATGACCAAATTCAGTTGCTTGGCAATTGACTCATATTTATGACGGTTGCAGTGTCCCGGGGTCATGTGATCACCTTTTCTGAACTTTTGACAAGCAAAATCAATGGGGAAGCCAGATTCACTTAACAAGCATATTACTAAATTAACAACTGCGCTGATTCACTTAACAACTGTGGGAGAAAGGTTGTAAAATGGGACAAAATTCACTTAACAACTGTCTTACTTAGCAACAGAAATTTTGGGCTCAATTGTGGTTGCAAGGCAAGGACCACCTGTAGTTTTTTTTGGAAGAGCTCTCAAAGATAATGACAAAGTAATCAAATACATCACTAAATTTCAATAAAACTGCTGAAACTACAGCCATGTTTTCTCAAAAATAAGTCAAATTGTGCTGTGGGGGTATTCTTTCTAATAAACATCTATAGAGTTTGTAATCTTAGCCTAAACTAGGTTATGGATTCCCAAAATCATAAATTAGGACCAAAAACTGCTTAGCAAAACAAATATTCTGTGAAATTGCTTCATAGGCATGTTCCCAATCATATAGCAACCTTTTTTTTTACTTTTTCTCTCTTTCCTATTAATTTAATCACAAATTTTGCAAGATGCCAGTGGTATGTACATCTCTATTAATTATACCATGAAACAGATATCCAACTATGCATATTTCTCATTTGGGTATTGTTGGCTAAAAATGCTAATAACAGGTGCAGCTACTACTGTCTTTCCCTTGCATGCATGCCACCTAACAGAGAGTAGTGAATTAGGGAAACAATAGAATCATAGAAGAATCATAAGAGAAGGTAAGATAAGATAGGATAACCCTTATTGTTTTTTTACTGTAGGCACACTGGTACACATTAAAAATGAAATTCTGTTGCCTGCTCTCAAAAATGTAAACATACATAACACACATATGGACATGCTATATACATACATATGTATATACCTACACCCTTACATATAAATACACATAAATATTAATCACTGTCCATCTTGAATACATAGCAGAAAGAGGAAGCTTGAGAGTTCACAAGGTTGATATTGTATGGAACAAAACTTTGACTGAATCTGGATGTTCTGCTTTGGATACCATGAAGCTTCCTCCCAGAAGGTAACAAGGAAAACAGGTTATGAAGAGGATGTGTAGCTTCCCAGACAATCTTGCGGACCCTGCTCAAGCATCGCTTATGTCCTACATCCTGGATAGAACGGAGGGAACTGCCAATGATCTTTTCAGCCATTTTCACCATACTCTGCACCACCTTCCTGTCTGAAACAGTAATGCTTCCAAACCAGACTGTAATGCTGTATGACAGGATGCTCTTGATTGTCCCTCTATAGAAAGTGGTAAGGACAGAGGAAGGAACATGTGTTTTTTTCATGCAATGCAGAATATGTGGTGCTGCTGTGCCTGCTTCACCAGTGTCTCACTGTTGAGCGACTAAGCCAACTTAGTTGTTAGCTGCACACCCAGAAATTTGATGTTGCTAGCCATCTTAATATACAGAGGAGTGTAGCTGTGCTTGCCTTTTCTGAAATCAACAATGATCTCTTTACTTTTTCCAACATTTAAAACTAGGCTGTTTTTATTACACCAGTTCATCCAAACCTCAACCTCCTTGTTGAAAGCACCCTCATTGTCATCTTGAATAAGGACCACTACTGTTCTATCATCTGCATATTTCACAATATGGTTGGTGGCAAACCTTGCACAACAGAGTCATGGGTGAACAGGGTCAGTCCTGAGGAGAACCTGTGCTCAAGAAAATGGTGTTAGGAATATTGGTCCCAACTCGCACATACTGGGGCCTGTCAATAAGAAAATCAAGAATCCAGTTGCACAAAGGAATATTAAGGCCTAAAAGACCCAGTTTGTTTAGTAGATGCTGAGACATGATTGCATTAAGTTTCGAACTGAAGTCAACAAACAGCATCCACACGTGAGTATTTTTTTCCTTTAAGTGCACCAAGCTCAGATGGCGAACAGAAGAAATAGCATCTCTGAATTATCATCAGAAAGGTGTGGTATATTTTTGCATAATGCAATAATATTTGTATTAACAGAATAGCATCCAGTTGGAAGGGACCTTGGAGGTCTTCTAGTCCAACCCCCTGCTCAAGCAGGAAAACCTATACCATTTCAGACAAATTGTTGTCTAATCTCTTCCTAAAAACTTCTAGTATTGGAGCATCTACAACTTCTGGAGACAAGTTGTTCCTACCAATTAATTGTTCTAACTGTCAGGAAATTTCTCCTTAGTTCTAGTTTGCTTCTTTTCTTGATTAGTTTCCATCCATTGTTTCTTGCCTTTTGGTACTTTGGAAAATAAGTTGACCCCATTTTCTTTGTGGCAGCCCCTCAAATATTGGAACACTTCTATCATGTCACCCCTCGTCCTTCTCTTCATTAAACTACACATGCCCAATTCCAGCAACCGTTCCCTATATGTTTTAGCCTCCAGTCCCCCAATCTTTGTTGCTCTTCTCTGTACTCTTTCTAGAGTCTCAACATCTTTTTTACATTGTGGTGACCAAAACTGGATGCAGTATTCCAAGTGTGGCCTTACCAAGGCATTTTAAAGTGTTTATTGAGCAAAAGTAGCACCTCAGTAAACTGTTTTCATTTACACATATGGCCAACTTCTAGATGATATGATTCTGAAAAGTAATAGTGAAGAAATCTGTATTTGATATTTCTGAAAATCTTGAAAGCAAACAACAACAACCCCTTTTTGTGACTTCCTGTTTAAAAGGCAGAACCCTTAGATTCTGTATACAATTACTTTCTTCCCATGGTCTTCAGACACTTTTTCCTGTCTTCTATACCTTATTTTCCACGGCATCTTTTCCACTGAAGATTATGTAACTCTTTCCCTAGAGAGGTGTGGTTGATTCTCCTCAATTTCATTTGAGCATACAACTCAAACATTAAGCTTTGGGCATAGATTCTTTTTCTTTCTTTTTTTGGTCTGCTGTTTGAATTATTATACTATAATGATTGTTGTGGTTTGATTATTGTAATAACTTTACCAAAACCAAAAACTTTGATTATTGTAATAACTTTACCAAAACTACCAATAATTGTATTTGGAGACACTGAGCATAACAATGAAATAGCCAGTACAAAATAAATGAAGCTAAACAAGTGAATTCCTAAGGGAAATCAATTAAAAAATTGTGGTAAATATATGCAGATGTGAGATACAGTTTTCCTCCCTGATTCTGCCATCTGCCAATAGCAGTGTGATTTAGAATTGCTTTAAAAAGCTATTGCACAAAATTCACTTTTATTGACTCTGCCCATGATTTCTACTTTAAAGGTGGCATTGCAGTGTTCAGAGCATCTAGGATCCCTCTCTCTCTGCAGGTGAATAATTATAATTTCTAATCTTTGTTTCCTTTCTATGCTCCGAGACTCTTCTTCTTTCACTACTCTATCCTATTTCTTTGCTGTAGATGTGCATTCTGTAAATCAAGCATAAACATATATGAATCAAAGAACAGTGATATAATCAAAACTCAGGATACTCCATAATCTCATTTTGTATAATGGTTACCCATCATAATATGCTTGAATTCCTTATAGTTGGTACGCAAAGGCATCAGAACCATATAAATAGACAAAAGAATATATTTATACTGTGAGTCACATTCCACCAGGGATTCTTTCCATCAGTGCTCAAGTATGATTCTATTAATATACTGAGTGCAGAGGTGTATCAGCTTCTTCAATGTGCTTTGAGATGTTCTTCTCCAGTCCTTTTCTTTTGTGTGCAAATCCTTTTCTTTGCAAGGCTTGTATGGTCTTCTGACATCATTTTCCAGACTGCTGAACTTTATATATTGTTTGAACAGATTCAGATCCTCCCATACTTACAGAAAATAAAGCAAATAAAAACCCACCCAAATGTTTTGTATGCAAGAAATACCTGGAATATTCTGATCTTTTCACATTTTCAAAACATGCCCTCCTAAACATCTACGGAGATTCTCAGTCATCCAGGTCATGGTTGTTCCAAAGGTGCTTTTCCAAAGGGCAACTGGACTTTCTTTGTTTTTCCATGAAGACATTCCGCTTCTCATCCAAGAAGCTTTTTCAATTCTCATTTCTTCTAAACAGCTGCAGGCAGCTGCATCGTACAACCCAGTCCAGATTTGCTGGTAAACTTGATTTCCTGCTGCTTAGTTGTGTTGCTTCCACTCTGGACAGGAAGAGGGAGCTAACAATGTATTTCCCACAAAGGGATTCAGTGCATCTGTAGTGTATGCTGCTAGCATACACAGGAAATGCCAGCGCAGCAGGGGGCTGGACAGCTCCAGGCGATAACCGCTGAGGCGGGAAAAGCCGGACGGAGCAAGTTTGACAGCCCCCGGCAGGGTCAGCTCTGGCGGGAAGCCAGGGTTTAAACCTATTGGCCACATGCACTGGCGGGAAGCCCAGGTTCAATTCTATTGGCCATCATGGGCAGGTATAAGAAACACCAGGTAAACCCCTTTGTCTCAGATTCATTCCTGATCCGAATAAAAGAAATACTACCCAGCTCAAGTGTCCGTCTCTCTGTGCGACCACGCGACTTTGCACTGGCGACGAAGGTGGGATCCTGCATCGGACAACGCTAGCCGCAGACGGAATCCAATCGGCAGCCCCGGATCCAGACACAGGACAACCGGGACGACGGGATGACACAACTGGGTCAGTATCCCCTTTTCAATAGCAGCCGCCCCGAGGAGTGGGAAGCCTTCGTGGGGCAGATAGAATGCTACCTGAGGGCGAACGGGGTGAAGGAGGACCGGCAGAGAGCGGCGGTACTGCTCTGCAGTTGCGGCACAGAAACCTACCAGCTGGCGGTCGGTCTCTGCGCACCCGATGACATCCACTCCGTTGGCTACAACGAATTGCTGGCGAAGCTGTCTGAACATTTCAAGCCCAAGACGTCCGAGATCGCCTGGCGGTATCGTTTTGAAAAACGGGATCAGCGACCAGGTGAGTCTGCCAAACAGTATATGGCAGCTGTGAGGCTGGCAGCTTGCCTCTGCAATTTCGAAAATCTAGAAATTAGGCTGCGGGATCGGCTCATTTGTGGGGTGAGGGACAGGAAGCTGCGCCAGAAACTTTTTGCTAAGCAGAAGCTGACCCTGAGGGATGTCCAAGACGAACTCCTAGCCTGGGATGCAGCCGAGGAGCCCGAGACGAGGGAAGGCGGATCCATCCACCAGGTGAGAAGAGGCACCGGCGCAGACGGGGCAGAGCTGGAGGTGGATGCCATCAACCGACCTCAGCGATCCTTCAACCCCGACCGAGACAACAGAAAAGAACCGAGACCAGCCACGGCAGGCGAGAGAGACCAGGAGTGCAGATGCGAAGCGAACGGACCCCGGTCTACCCAGGAATGCGGCTGCAACTCCCGGTCTACCCAGAACAGCGGCTACGGACAGCCCCGGTCTACCCAGTGCTCCGGCTGCGGCGCGAGCGGCTCCCGGTCTACCCGTTGTGCAAGCTGCGGAGGACAGCATCCCCGGTCTACCTGCCGTTTCAAGTCGGCGAAGTGTCGGTCGTGCGGAAAAACGGGGCACATTGCGGCGGTCTGCAGAAGCAAGCAGTGGGACAGCCTACACGAGGTGGAAGCCGAGTTCCAGTATGCCACAGGTACTGGGAAGCGGTCGCTGGGGCTGACTGTGAGTCACACGTCGGGACGGCCGGGCGTTTTCAAAACAGGGGCTTCTGCGGTGCTAGCCCGAAAAATAAAACTGAGGGTGAGGCTGCAAGGGGTCCCCTGCTTGATGGAGCTGGACTCAGGGTCAGCCGTATCCATCATCTCCGCCAGAACGTTTTTAGACATTTGCAAGCGGAGCGGCCAACGGGTTCCCTTGAGGACATCCAGACTGACCCTCTCTGACTTTCAAAATTCACCGATCAAAATCCGGGGGGAGGCGTTGTTGTGGGTGCAGTACAAGGGATTCAAGGGTAAATTAAGTGTGTTGGTCGTCGAGGGCCAGCGGACTAGCCTTGTGGGGTTAGGGTGGTTTAACGCCTTGGGCATCAAAATCACAGGGATTAATCAGACACAGAGCCATTTGTCCCTAGAAGCAGTCTGCTAGGAATTCGCGGACGTGTTCGATGGGCAGTTGGGAAAGTACACGGGTCCCCCAATCTCATTTAGACTAGATCCCCAGGTACAACCCATAAGGATGAAGGCGAGGCATGTTCAATTCGCGTTAAAGCAAAAGATAGAGCGGGAATTGGATAAGCTGGTAGACCAGGGGGTGTTAACACCAGTTGATGGAGCAGATTGGGAAACTCCCATCGTAACTCCAATTAAAGCAAATGGGGAAATTCGTATCTGTGCTGATTATAAAGGGACTATAAATCGAGCTTTAAGTGCCCATTCCTATCCGGTCCCTGCAGTCAGCAGCATCTTAGCATCCCTACAAGGCGGGTCGGTGTTCGCTAAATTGGACCTCGCCCAAGCTTATCAGCAATTGCCGGTAGACCCAGGGGCTGCTAGAGCACAAACGATCATCACTCACAAGGGAGCGTTCCGGGTAGACCGGTTGCAGTTTGGGGTTAGCGTAGCGCCAGGGATATTTCAGGAGTGATGGAAAGGACGCTTAAGGGAATACCAGGGGTCTGCCCTTATTTTGATGACGTCCTGATCGCAGCCAGCTCCCCGGACGTGCTGGCGACCCGTTTAAGGACGGTCCTTGAGAGGTTCAGGGGGGCAGGTCTCAAACTCAAAAGGGAAAAGTGCAGGATTGGGGTCCCAGAGACAGAATTCCTGGGGTTCAGGATAGATGCTCAAGGCATCCACCCATCTGCATCAAAGGTGAGGGCAATCAAAGAAGCCCCTGCTCCCAAAAACAAGCCTGAATTGCAGGCGTTCTTGGGGCTCCTCAATTTCTACCACACATTCCTGCCTCACAAAGCCTCAATTGCAGAACCCCTACATAGGCTACTTGACAAGCAAGCGCCTTGGGAATGGACTGACAAACATGCAAAAGCATTCCAAACACTAAAAAACATGTTAGCAAGCGATGCCACTGTCACCCATTTCAGGGAAGATCAGCCAATCTGTCTTGCGTGCGATGCATCCCCTTATGGGATTGGAGCAGTGCTCAGCCATCTCAAGGAGGATGGAACTCAGGCTCCCATCGCCTACTACTCCAGAACCCTGTCAGCTGCAGAGCGGAACTACGCCCAGATAGACAAGGAGGCACTGGCAGTGGTTGCTGGAGTAAAGAAATTTCATGATTACCTGTATGGCAGAGATTTCATAATCTTCACAGACCATAAACCTTTATTAGGACTATTCACAACAGAGAAACAAACACCACATATTTTGTCACCTAGAATGCTAAGATGGTCAATATTTCTCTCTGCATATTCTTGTAAATTGATACACAGACCAGGGAAGGAGATGGGGCATGCTGATTGTCTCAGCAGACTGCCCCTAATGGACAGGGAGCCGGACCCAGCACCGGCTGCCCAAATCCTGGCAATCCAAGAACTGCCAGAATGCCCCCTCAACGCAAAGGACATAGCCACAGAGACACCAAAAGACAAGGTTCTGAGCAGGGTTCATTCGTGGGTGAGTAGTGGGTGGCAAGACAAATCACCAGGGCAAGAGTTCACTGCTTACTTCTCAAGAAGGTTTGAACTGTCCACACACAAAGGGTGCCTCTTGTGGGGAAACAGAGTCATAATTCCCACAAGGCTCAGGGAAAGAGTTCTCCAATCACTACATGAAGGACACCCAGGGATAGTAAGAATGAAGGCTCTAGCAAGGAGTTACCTGTGGTGGCCAGGGTTGGACAAGGAGATAGAAGCACAGGTAGCGGGGTGTTACACATGCCAAAGGACACGGCCAGAACAACCACATGCACCAGTCCATAAGTGGGAGGAAACACACTCACCCTGGTCCAGGGTGCACATAGACTACGCTGGCCCATTCCAAGGTCACACATTTTTGGTAGTTGTGGATAGTCATTCAAAATGGCTTGAGGTGGTACCTGTAAGCAGCATGACATCAGCAGGGACCATCCAAGCATTGAGGGGGATATTTGCTACACATGGGTTGCCTGATGTAATCGTGTCAGATAATGGAACGCAATTTACTTCCTCGGATTTCCAGGTGTTCCTGAGGACCTTGGGGATTAGACACGTCACCTCGGCCCCTTTCCACCCTGCCAGTAATGGATTGGCAGAACGATTCGTGAGAACAACAAAAGATGCACTCAAGCGCATAGTACAGGGAGATTGGAAGCAAAGACTAGCCACATTCCTCCTTCACCAACACGCAACACCTTGCACTGCCACAGGCAAAAGCCCAGCGGAACTCAGATGGGGGAGATGCCTCATAACAACATTAGACAGGCTCCATCCAGACAGAGTAGCCGCAGACACGGGGAACCCCAACATCAAGACACATTTTACCTCAGGGGACCTCATTTGGGCCAGGAACTACAGTACGGGTTATCCATGGGTGCCAGGGGAAATTATAGAGCAAACAGGGCCCCTTTCCTACAGAGTAAGGGTGGAGGGGGGACTCCTGTGGAAAAGGCATCTGGATCAACTGAGGAAAAGGACTCCTGAAAGGGGGGCAGAGGACACACTGGGGAATGAGGAGGAAGATCCAACACAAAAGCAAATACAAACACATTCACCAAGGAGGATGGTTGGGGGGGAGCAATGGCAACCCCTGTACAGGCAGGAGTCTGATAGAGAAACCAGGCAGTCACCAGGAATCAGTAAATCACACACACAGACACACAGCAACCTTCCTCAACAGGAGCTTCAGGAAGGAATGAATAGCCACGCCACCATACCTCCGGAAGAACATGTACCAAGAAGGTCAAGTAGGCCACACAAAGCGCCAAGCTACCTCGCTGACTATGTACGTTCATAAGGGGGCAACAGATCAACAAGTGTATCCATTGTAACCATGTTTTGTAAATATGTGTACATAGTTGGAGATGGTATGACAGAGGAAAATCCTCACTATGGGGGAAGGGGTGTAGTGTATGCTGCTAGCATACACAGGAAATGCCAGCGCAGCAGGGGGCTGGACAGCTCCAGGCGATAACCGCTGAGGCGGGAAAAGCCGGACGGAGCAAGTTTGACAGCCCCCGGCAGGGTCAGCTCTGGCGGGAAGCCAGGGTTTAAACCTATTGGCCACATGCACTGGCGGGAAGCCCAGGTTCAATTCTATTGGCCATCATTCACCTGGGCAGGTATAAGAAACACCAGGTAAACCCCTTTGTCTCAGATTCATTCCTGATCCGAATAAAAGAAATACTACCCAGCTCAAGTGTCCGTCTCTCTGTGCGACCACGCGACTTTGCAGCATCCATATTCAGAGAATGCAGTCTGTGTATCTTAGTATTGTAGCAGTGTACACAGAAATCAAATACTTCCATGAAGTTTCCTTGGTAACAATATATCAGTGGCTTTCTTCTGGGTTATGTTTTCATCTTTCCTGTGTCATCCATAGCCTTAGGATTTCATACTGGTCTCCATTGCAAGGATGAATCAACTCTGACTTTGCATAGCTTTCTCAAGATCAGTTAGTGTTGGTTAGCTGCAACAGTATGGAAAAATAACATAAAAGTTTATTGAATGCTGGACAATTCAAACTGGCAGGTGATGTTCAGAATCAGAATAGAGCTGGAAGGGACCTTGAAAGTCTTCTAGTCCAGCGCACTCTCAAGCAGGAGTTCCTATACCATTTCAGGCAAATGGCTGTCCAGTCTCTTCTTGAAAACCTCCAGCGATGAAGCACCCACAACATCTGAAGGCAAGCTGTTCCACTGGTTAATTGTTCTCGCTGTTAGGAAGATTCTCCTTAATTCCAGGCAGCTTCTCTCCTTGATTAATGTCCACCCATTGTTTCTTGTCCTGCCCTCTGGTGCTTTGGGAAAAAAAAGATCTCTTTGTGGCAGCCTCTCAAATACTGGAATACTGCTATCATGTTCCCCCCGCCCCCACCGGTCTTTCTTTTCTCTAGACTAGCCAAACCCAAATCCTACAACTGTTCTTCATATGTTTCAGTCTCCAGGCCTTTAATCATCTTAGTTGCTCCTCTTTGTATTTTTTTCCAAAGTCTCAACATCTTTTTTGTAATGGAGAAAATCTGTATTCCAGGTGTGGTCTTACTAAGGTTTTATGAAGTGGTACTAATACTTCACATGATTTTGATTCTAGGCCTCTGTTTATACAACCAAGGATTGTATTAGCTTTTGAATGTTGGAAGTAGGCAATCACACACTCCTGGAATTGCTCGAATTTTTGCTTGATACATGACATTTGGACTCACTGTCTGGAAAATGCTTTAAAGTAAAGTATTATAAATGTTCCATGAATATTTTTATAAAAAGCACAACCTGGAAGTACCTCTTCACTATCTTCACCTTGGAAGTCCCACAAAGTAGTAAACAGTGATCACATGGGATGTTCAGATATTTGCCCATCATTAACACTGAGGACACAGCTTTTAATTAGTTGAACACAGAAGCTCTATAATGTTTCAGCACATTGGGAAAGGTACAGTACATGGCAGGGGCAAAGCTGTTATTAACCAGCTCAGCACACAGGTAACTGGAAATCAAACTCTTCTTGTTAGATTTGAAATGCATATATACTGTTCCCCACCTCACTTTTATCTTATTTTTTATGTTATTATATTTTAAGGTTACTTACCTCCAGACAGCCTTTGAAGATGGGGTGCTGGGGATAGTGGTTAAGAACTGTGCCAACCAATTAGCAGACCTATTGCATTAATGTCTGTAGTCATGAAATGCTTCAAAAGACTGGTTCTCCAATATCTCAGGACATGCCTCCCATTGGATTTCGATAAACATCAATTTGCCTACAAGGGGAACAGGTCGACAGACGATGCCATAGCTACTGCTTTACACGCTGTAGCAAGTCATCTTGAGAAACCTGGAAGCTATGTCAGGATGCTTTTTGTTGATTATAGCTCGGCTTTCAACACCATTTTGCTGAGCACTCTCATTGAAAAGCTGACTGACTTGAAATTTCCCCCCTCCATCTGCGATTGGATTCAAGACTTTCTCAGGGACTAGTTACAAACAGTGAGGGTCGGGTCTGCTTTATACACCTCCCTGAAGCTCTGCACCAGCTCGCCACAGGGCTGCGTGCTTAGCCCCTACCTGTACTCATTGTACACATGTGACTGTGTATCATCCGACCCATCTACTGCGATAATTAAGTTTGCAGATGATACTACTGTGGTGGGTCTTATTACAGGTGAGGATGAGACAGCATACAGGGGGAAGGTACAAAAACTATCCATATGGTGTTACAACAACAACTTGCACCTGAACATCGGCAAGATGAAAGAGATGGTGCTAGACTTCCGGAGGAAAAAGGAGGAACCTGCCCCACTTTACATCAGGGAGGACTGTGTGGAGAGAGTTTCCTCCTTTAAATTTCTGGAGTCTATCTCTGTGAAGATCTGACCTGGAAAGTTAATACAACCCAGGTGGCCAGAAAGGCCCAACAGAGACTTCACTTTCTCAGGGTCTTGCGGAAGAACAGGGTAGAACAACGGCTTATGACCCTCTTTTACCGGTCTACTATAGAGAGTGTCCTCTCGTACTGTATTGTGGTTTGGTATGCTGGTCTGACAGCCGCGGATAGGAAAGCATTACAGAGGGTGGTGAGCACAGCACAAGACATTGTGGGCTGTCCCCTGACACCACTGGATGACATCGCCAGGGCTTGCTGTCTTGGAAGAGTGAGGAAAATTCTCAGGGATGACTCACACCCTGGACAGTATCTCTTTATTCTCCTACCATCGGGTAGGAGATATAGGAGTATAGCCAGTCGTACCAACAGGCTGAAGAACAGCTTTTATCCATGGGCTGTTAGGCTTTTGAACGGGAAATAATTATAAACTTGATGCATGACTGACTTGCGAGGCCGGTGTGTTGTGCAATTAGCTCACATGGTGTAATAAGATGGAGGGTTTGTGTCACTGTAAGTTGGGTGTGGGGGCACGAAGGGAGGCTCAGTCAATCTCAATGTATACATGGTTGTACTTTGACAATAAAGGTTCATTCATTCATTCATTCAGTTGAAGGCTTACGTGTTAAAGGTCAAAAACCACATAAAGAAAAAAAAAGATAATTGAGCATCTTATATTAGTTTGTAAGAATAGAAGAGTAGAAAGGAATGAAGAATAATTAAACTGGTGATGGAGTTTAGATGATCATATAGGTAGTTCTTGACATACAACTTACAGCTGAGCCCAAGATTTCTGTTGCTAAGTGAGATAGTTGTTAAATGAGTTTTGTCCCATTTTATGACCTTTCTTGCCATGATTGTTAAGTGAATCACTGCAGCTGTTACACAGTTGTTAAGTTAATCTGGCTTCCCCATTGACTTTGCTTGTCAGAGAGTTGTAAAAGCTCACCACGTGACCCCCAGTATACTACAACCCATTGTAAATGTTGCCAAGCTCTAGATTTTGAGCACATGACTATGGGGATGCTACAACCATTGCATGAAAAATGGTCATGTTATATTTTTCAGTGGCCGTTGTAACTTCAAATGGTCACTAAATGAACTGCTGTACATTGAGGACTACCTGCACCATATTTACAAGGCTAAAAAGAAAAGTAAAAAAAAGGAAGGAAGGTGAAGGCAAAATCCAAAAATAGTTCCAGAAATGAATTAGGAATTTCTTGCATTAGAAAACAGCAGTACCCATTTCTAAAGATCTAGTAGAATCTTGAAGAGCAACGCACTCTGGCCTTAGCTTCTTGATTTTTTATCACTGACGTTAAAGAAAAAAGTATTGAAAGCAATTTCAAAGCAGTAAGCTACTCTCATTTCACAGCAGTGGCATTTTACAAAATAAAGCATCCCAAAAATTATCCATCCCACTGTTACTTCTCCCACTTTAAAGGGACATCATGTTTTATTTCTGAATACTGTATCTTTTTTTTAAAAAAAGCAAGAAATGGCTGGCCCTAATGACAATTGAAATTATTAACCTCCTGTTGAGAGATGACTCTTTACAGGCGAGGTGTAGATCAGAATTTCAAAGTTCACACATACTTTCAATTTGTCTCTTGAAGGGCAATTTAAGCAAGAAGACTTTTGGCTTCCATGAATAGAAAAACAGGGAATTAAGTATTCAGATAGGCATTCAGTTGCCACAATTCTGCATGGAAAATGAGAGGTCCCTGATACTCAAGGATATTTTTCCCATTTATATGAAATCCAGTCCTCCAAAACAATCTTGGCAATCTCTTCTGCTTGGTATAATTAACACTACCAAGAATTGCTTTATACACTCTGTTATTTTTCTTCTGGTTTTTTCTCATGGACCTTAAAGCATGAACTGGATAGATATGATGCTCTGTCTTTTGGCTTAATTGGTGTACATGAATACTGCAATCTGAAGAATAGAATAGAATAGAATAGAATAGAATAGAATAGAATAGAATAGAATAGAATAGAATAGAATAGAATAGAATAGAATAGAATAGAATAGAATAGAATAGAATAGAATAGAGCTGGAAGTGACCTTGGAGATATTCTAGTCTAGCCATCAACTTAAGTAGGAAAATATGCAGTTCTTAAGAAGTAAAACATTAGAAATTATTGGTTTTGGCGGGGGGTTTGTCGGTTTGAGAAACCAGACATGTACACCCTTCCTTTTTTTCTTTTAAAGAAAAGCAACATAACAGATTGGTGTGGTTGTTGCTGTACAAATTCCTAGGGAATTAAGATTGAGAAAAGATCTGCAAGTATTCAGGATAAATAAGTGTCAGTGTTCAAAGAAGCATTGATGAAGTTGGTAATATTTAACAGATATTAAGATGTTTAGACAATATTAATAATTTGCCTGAAATCCACCACTATTGAATTTTAAGCATGACACATTTTAAATAATTGTTATTAAATATTTTTAAAAGAAGATTAAAAACTAATATGAATGAATATAAATTAAGAAAAAGAGAAAAAAAAGAAAGTTAAATGTGCAAAAAGTAAAAAAAAAATTTTTAAAATGGAAAATAAAGAAAAAAGATTTAGAGAAGTAGCTTCTTGTCTTCTTTATAGCAGTTATAAGTACAATTATAGATTTACCTCTTACTCTATGGTTACAGCATAATTCTTTCTATAATATATCCTGTCTAATCATCAAAACCATAATTCATACAGTCTGTTTCACACAAAAATTCTATAAGGATTTCCAGTCAGCAGTAAATGTAGATATGGTAGGAGATGACCAGGCTGAGCCTGTGTCATAAGTCATAAGTCCCTTTGTGCTCTCAAAAGATCTAAGTCCAGCCCACCTTGAATTCCTTCTTAATTCCTGCACATTTCCCTTGACCGTTAGTAGGTTAGATTTTTTGTAGAGAGATTAAGTTTGCAATAAATCTTTATACTCATTTGAACCTCCTGAATCTCCTGATTTCCTTGGCGTTTGAAAGATATTGTCTTTTCTCTGATCAAACAGGTCAGTTTGGCCATTTTAGCAAGTTCCATCATCTTATTCATTCCTCCATTGTGGGTATTTTTTGAATCTTACAATTTTTGTGCATACAATAATCTTATTGCAGTTATCATATACAAAAAAATGAAGCTTTTCTACCAATCCCAAAAGAAAAAACTTTGGTCTCAGTTGTATATTACTACTCTTTTATAATCCTCTGAATCTCTGTATCTATCTGAATCTAGGATTTTCTAGTTTTTTTTAACCTTGCTTATTTCCAAGGATACAGTAAGAGGTGCGTTTCTTGTTCACGTTTCCAACATAGAAGGAGGAAGGAGTATTATGCATTTTAGTTGCCTTGATTTATTTGTAAAAAATAATGAAAGCAGGATAACCACCACCACCCCAAAATGATGCCTTTATACAGTACATTCTAGACAAATTCTCTTTCAACATATATTAATGGTGTATTATTTTATAAAAATTCTCTAAGATTATAAGGTAAAGGTAAAGGTTCCCCTGCACATGCGTGCTAGTTGTTTCCAACTCTAGGGGCCGGTGCTCATCTCCGTTTCAAAACTGAAGAGCCAGCGCTTGTCCGAGGACGTCTCCGTGGTCATGTGGCAGGCATGACTAGACGCCAAAGGCGCACGGGACGCTGTTACCTTCCCACTGTAGTGGTCCCTATTTTTCTACTTGCATTTTTTACATGCTTTCGAACTGCTAGGTTGGCAGGAGCTGGGACGAGTAACAGGCGCTCACTCTGCTACGCGGCACTCGGGATTCATCCCGCCAAACTGCCGACCTAGTCTAATTTTCAGTTCCTTCAGTTACATATTTTCCCATTGTTCCATCTGCAGATTATCATGCAAATTTTATCATGCATTTCTTTAATAAAAGTATATACATTTTAGCAATTACATATTCATCACTTGTTGACACAATTCTGTTTCAAACTTGGTTTTAAAATATTGAAAACCATACGGTCTTTTTACTCTAAAGCTAGTAAATTTTAAGCATGACATTTGTCACATCCTAAACATTTAACTATCTCGAGAAGTCGCAGCTTAACTAGTCCTTGGAGGTTATATGCACCTGATTAATTTTCTCTGTGAAATTCTGCTGAAAGTAATAAATTATTTAAATGGCTTTGCCCAGGTTAGAAAAAGAGACAATTTGAGATGGTTAATCTAGTCTTCTGTTGCACGTTTCTGTTCCAGTCAATGGGTTGAGTGATTCTGATGAGTAGCTTTAATGACTTGCTTTCCCAGAAGGAGGTTTAGCTATTTTCAGAAATTGCTTTTAATCCCCTCACCCCCACTGGTTTCTTCAAGAATACACAAGGTGCTAGACACAAACTGACCTTTGTTTTGTTTCACGTAATTCTGTTTCTCTTGGCCCTATGTCTATGGCATTGAGACTCCAACTGGCCAAACCAGCAGGGATATTTTTAAGGTAACCAAGGATGTGGCCAATTAGGCAACCTGAGATAAGTAATGACTGTTGCTGGAACTTGTTCATTCATATGTTATGATTTTCCAGGACTGTGTTTTGCTTTTTATTTCAGGAAATCATCGAATAAGGTGTTATTGGATGTGGGAGAGTAGAAGAATCACGCCTGTGACACTTTTTCCTTGCTGAAATCTTAATTTTGATCAGGTTCCTTGCACCTGCAATTTAAATGAGCAAATATTATACTTGCATTTCAATTAAGCTTCTTGGCAGGGCAGATGTCACAAGAAACCTAATCCATATTAACCACAGCTCAGAAATAGTGTCACTATTCTTTCCTGCATATCATCAAACATCTGCTGCAAAAATAAAGAGGGCTTGATTGTAGGAAACTGACATTTCTAAATTCATTCCTGTGAAATTACTATGCTAATTATTACTATAACTATAACCATTTTATTTATTTTATTTATTTTAATTCCATTTATATCCCGCCCTTCTCCGAAGACTCAGGGCGGCTTACAAGCTTAGCAGTAGCCTTCATTCTATGTATATGCCTGCTTATTAGGGCTTTCACACCCCCCCCAAGCGGCATTATTACAAAGTCAGCTTAATTGCCCCCAACAATCTGGGTCCTCATTTTACCTACCTACTATTCAATTACTATTAAATTATTTCCCCTATACTGCAGCATTCTCTACTCTAATATTAATGTGTGTGTGTGTGTGTGTGTGTGTGTGTGTACTCGTACAATACAAAAATTAAAAAAAATCCATCCCCCCCAAAAAGCAATCAAAACATTAAAAAAGCACATTTTAAAAAATATACACATATTATACTCTCTAGTTCACGGGTGTCATACTTGCCATGTCACATGACATGTTGCAATGTATCATGACTTTTTTTGCACTGCTGGAGCCGGGATGGGCATGACCTCTGTATGATGCAGCCGGCCCCCGGACCAGAAGTTTGTCACCCCTGCTCTAGTTGAATTCTGATTAATATATTACTACAACATTGGTTCCCATCCCTTGCGAAACAGGCTGTCCCAAAATTTTTAAACTACTAAATCTATTTGTAAATTTTTGAATTATCTTCTATATATTATATTATTGACAAAGTTGTTAAGAGATGGTATTAAGGAACAAATGTGGATATTTGACCCGGGATGAACTATTTATAACTTTTGGGATGACTTGGGATAGATAAGATGCCATGGTAAACTTTCTAGGAATGGATTACAGTAACAGTTTTGAAACTAATTTTGCTTTTACTATTGTTGTTCTTCCTACTGTACTATTATATAGCAGTGGTTTCTTCTTACAAATCATTCTGCCTTAATTCCTCTCTCTTTGGGATTTCTTCTCTGTTTATGGTTAGTATGTAGAGTACTTGCACCTTTCCATGTTGTGCCTCTATGTTTCCCCCCCCCCCTCTGGACCATCCACTCCCTTTGAAGAACCACCTTTTATTCCGCTGCTTTACTCTGCTGGTGGCTGAAGAGCTTCCAAAACGTGCTTCATCCTCATGTTCCTCTTGTCTCCTCCCATAATTGTTTCAAGGTTGCAGCTTTATTGGCAACTCTGCTGTGCTGCTTCTGGGGAAATGAGAGGGGAGAAATGCAGCACAGGTGCCTGCAATTTTTCTAAGCAGCCTGCTCTTCCACAAAGCTTCCAAACCAATCTTAGGAACAGCTCAGATGTCCTAGAAAGTCCTGCTAGTAAACTCCAAGGGAGAGCCCACAAACTGGAATCAGCTCTATGGTCACAGATCTCTTGCAAAATGCTCCGTTCCTTTCTCAGAAGTCCTATCTGCTTCTGCTGCTGGTTTGTTCAGGTTTCCCCAAAATAGGCAGAGAAGCTGTCAGAATGGTGACCACCAGCCGAAAGCTACCGGTACCTGAAAGTTTGGTGCCTGCATTCAAATGGTGCTTCGGTTCTCCAGACAAGATTCGTAGGTACCTGTAGGACTCATGACTCAGTCTGAACTTTTTAAAAATTAAAATTGACAGATAATCTTACTGTACCATCTTTTAAGGAGACAAGAGATAAAGTAGATGGATGGTATCAGAGAAATCACTGAAACGTTCTGGGAAGAGATAGGAATTATTGCTGGGAACAGGTTGAGATGGTAGGCATTGATCCATACAGTCATCAAGGGCCAGTCCTTACTCAATAGTGCCTAACTAATAAGACTGTGTGATGAAGCATGCAAGAGTGTGAATGTACCATTTGTTTATGAATCTTGTATTTCCCCCCCCCCAGGAAATTACAGAGCTGTTTTAAAGGGTTTCAGGCAGGTGATATAATCATACCCCAGCTCAATCCAGAGCATCTTTTGGAATGAAATAAAAAGCACTGCACAGACCTTTTAGAAGTAAGGATAATTTTTTCTGACAGTGAGAACAATCAGTGGAATACCTTGTTGGTGCTCCATCACTGGAATTTTTCAAAAGTAGACAGGACAACCATTTGACCAGGATGGTATAATGTCTCCTAACTTGAGCAGGGGGCGGGACTAGAAGATCTTTGAGGTCCCTTCCAGTTCTATGATTCTATGTTCTATTAACCAACTAATTTCTGTGTGGGTAAAAGTGTTCACATTTAATTGAATTTAAATTATTTTTTAAAACAAATTGACAGCAGATAAATTGTTCTATAACCTCCTGTGAAAGCAGTAACTGTGCAAAATAAGCAATCCAACTAACCAAAAGTTAAGAATGTGAGCCACCAAAGAAGCCAGAGTGGGAAGAATCCAGAGAAAGAAATATTTTGGGAAATATTAAAAAGTCAGAATATATTTTCCCAAAGGAATAATGGAGAAGATCTTTGAAAAAGACAGAAACCAGCCCCTAGAAATCAGCCCAGCCCTAGGCAGAAGCCAGCTTTTAGAAATGTAGGTGTAATAATCCATTCAGGAAGGTTGGAACCAGGAAGATAGAAATTAGGAAGACAAAGACACCTAAAATCTACATAACCCCACCCAAATTCTAAGGACAGAAGACCCAATAGCACTAACCCACCAATACCAAAAGGGCACACTCAGAGACTCAGGTCAAAGTACATGACCCAGCAAATACAAAGCCTCAAACAAGAAAAGGAAGCAACCTCAAGAGCCCCAGAAGGTATAAAAACCCACCACTCTGCTCCATGTGGTCAGTTGTTTTTCCCCCCACAGCTATCTTTCTGTCTGGCTCTCCTCTTCAATAAACTACAACCTTCTTTCCAAAGCAGTCTCCATGTTGTTTATTCCCAGCTTGGACTGAACCCTGTTGAAGATTTTTCCTTCAACACCAGCTAACAAAGTAAAAGAGAGATAGAGGAGAGAGGCGCTTCTGATCACCCAATCAGCAGCTTTAAAAGCATTTGTAATTGGTAATTTGGATTTCAAAGACTCTGAAGATTTCAACAAGGCTTTAATTGAACCTTAATATGAATTATGACTCTATTCCAAACTCCAGGCAGCCTCATAGTCTGATTTCTACAAAATCTACTGCTAATGTTATCTCAGCAATTATTTCATAGTGATAATTAAAGATGTAAAAAAATAAAGTTTATGATTTACTTTCTTTAAATGTATAATACGATGGAAATAAAAGGAATGTAGACTACTAGATATGATCATTACTGAGCCCAGTGTGTGTTTTGTTCAAGCACCTGGGGCTAATGACGTGCAAATGAGAGATTTGATTGCCACTTTGAAGTTGCTAATGATTCATCCTTTGAAGTTTTAACAGAAACTGAGGAGACTGATAGCCTAATGTGACTGGGGAGAGACTCACAAGAGCCAGGAGGATGGCAAGTAGAACAAGATCCAGGATTACATAAACCTGAAGGGTTCTTTCAACTTCATTGCTTACTAATCTCTGCAATTTCAATGACTGCCAGGAGGTGTCAGATGACCAGTATTCTCGTTGGGACTCCTCAGAGAAGAAGAATCAGACATTCTGTGGAGTTCAAACCCTTTACCAGGAATTGAATTCATGATCTTTTACATTTACAGTAGATAGCAATAGCACTTAGACTTATATACTGCTTCATAGGACTTTACAGCCCTCTCTAAGTGGTTTACAGAGTCAACCTATTGCTCCCAACAATCTGGGTCTTCATTTTACTGATCTCGGAAGGGTGGGTCAACCTTGAGTTGGTAAGACTCAAACTGCTGGCAGCCAGGAGTCAGCAGAAGTAGTCTGCAATACTGCATTCTAACCACTGCACCACCAGTGACTACATACAGTAAGTTAGCATTAGAAGCTATGGAGGTCCTGGCACTCAGTGGTTGTAGTAGGATATCGAGAAAGGCTTTCTCGATACAGATATTATATGGCGTAATATTATGTTATATTATGTCATTATGGCTTATGGCATACCTATGGCATGTGATGCCCCCTGGTGGTCAGTGTAACTAAAAATGTTAACAGGATATGTAAAAATAGCACACAGACACAGACACACCACAAGAGGAGCGTGTGGACATGGGGCATGGCATAATGTAACATCTGTATCTCTCTGCTCAGAGAATGTACAGAAAGATGGACTGTATAGAGCATTCTGATAGGACTAATTGTCTGCAATTAATTTTCCAGAGCAGAAAAACAGTTGCCACCCACTGATAACTATGAAGCTGAAATGAACAATATAGTCATGGCTAATTATGTTATTTCTTAGGTTCTATCTCTTATCTTGAAGAATATTATTTGGTAGGAATATATGCTCAAAAATTGGGTACATTCAGTTGATACAGAATATTTTGAGTTTTAGCAGATAAGTTTTCCTAAGATGGTTTTGGCATAAAGGATGCCCTTTTTTGTTCTGCCTGCAGTCTGTCTGTCTGTCTGTCTGTCTGTCTGTCTGTCTATCTATCTATCTATCTATCTATCTATCTATCTATCTATCTATCTATCTATCTATCTATCTGGAGTGTCTTGAGGGACGACAGGAGACAGTAGGCACAGTCCAAACAATTCGTTTATTGGGCAGAGGTCCCGGGCGAAACACCGCCGGGAATCCCCCGTATTTATAGTGAACAGGGACAACAACAACAATCTCAAGAACCAATAAACCGGCGGGGTTCTCCCGCCTAACAAAGCACACCCAATAAGAAGGAGATCGGCTAAGGTAGGCGTGGCTGTCAGCGGCTTGTTGCCGGGGCCAGCTGGCAGTTTTGACAGCTCCGGCTGAACTGCGCATGCGCGGTTCTCTGGAGTTTGACAGCTGTCAGTGTACTGCGCATGCGCGGCAGTTTGACAGCTGTCAGAGTCGGCCGGTTTGACAGCTGTCAGTGTACTGCGCATGCGCGGCAGTTTGACAGCTGTCAGAATCGGCCGCTAGCCGCGTGTGTGTGGGGGGGGGAATGCCGCGGCAGCCTTTTGATGGCTGTCAACGGCTGCCGGGGATTCCTTATAGTTGTGAGGGGGTTGTGTGTGTGTGTTGAATATATAACACCCCTTCCCCCCTTGCCCCTGGAAGTTCAGCTGGGGTCGCTCCGCTGTTTCTGCTGCTGGCCCACTCATAGTCCGCCAAGTACGAGGGGGCTTTCCGCAGTCTGGTGGAGCGGCGAAGGGTTGGGCTGGGCTGGTTTGTGCTGGGCTGGTCTTCCCTTTCCTCGGCGGGGAAAGTTTCGGGGTTTGGAGGTTGGGGGTTGTCGGCGAAGTCTGGAACATGTGGTGCTGGGCTAGGTGGCATTGGTGGTGCTGCTGGGGGAATCAGCGTGCCCGGTTGAGCTCGGGAACTGCAGTCCTGCGGCACCCGTTTCCTCAGTTGGTCAGCGTGTCGCCGAATGAGCCTTCCGTCTCCTAAATCGATGAGGTAGGAGACTGGGCCAGTCTGGTCGGAGATCACGCCCTGTAACCACTTGTCGCCGGCCCCGAAGTTCTTTGCCCAAATGGGCTGGCCGGGAGGGAAGACCTTGACGGGAGGCACGTGGGTTGGTTCGGCGGCTGTCCTGTCGGGGTGCAAACGGTCCAGTTTGGTGACCAGGCGGCGCCCCCAACGGAGCTCAGCTGGAGACTTGCCGGTGGTGGTGCAAGGTGTAGAGTGTCCCAGGAAAGAATGGAGACTGAGGACCCAGAGTCCACCTCCATCTCGCAGGGGATTCCCTGAATCCGGACCTGAATTTTAATTTTAATTTTGGGGCGGATAAAACTGGTGATTAAGGGCCCCTGGTCCGTGCTAGTGGTCATGACAGATGACCATAGGGACTTCCCTGGCAATTTGGGGGAGGGTATATTACCTTCTGGGGCCGCCTCCAGGTCGTGAAGGGTCTCGTGGCTGGTGCTGCGGCAGGCAGAGCGAATGTGGCCGGTTTTGCCGCAGCCATGGCACTTGGCATTGCGAAATTTGCATGATGCCCTGGCGTGGTTGCCTCCACAGCTGGCGCACTTGGAGCGGTTGGTGGTCTCCCTTGGGCCTCCGGCCGGACGATCTGATCTTTTGTCACCCTCTCGTCGAGCCTGGGGGTTGGCGGGTCTCGGACGGATGGCGTCCACTTCAGTCTTCTGCTCGGCCGATCCTGGGTCGGCATTTCTAGGGCAGTCGTGGTGGACTGACCCTGTGAAGGGATTTCCCGGTGGCAGCGCGTCTTCCCGATGGCTATCTTCATATGCCATGATTTCAATTGTTAATTCGGCCAGGTCCATCGTCGGCTTAGTGACGAGTTTCTTCTGAAGCTTCAAGTTTCTCAGACCGACGATGACCTGGTCCCTTATGCAGTCCTCGAGGTCCGGGAAACGGCAGCGTCGGGCCGCTTGTCGGACCGTTGCTATGAAAGACTTGGCCAGCTCGCCTGGTCGTTGGTACTGGCGGGCGAAGTTCAGGCGCCAGTACAACTCGGACCGTCTTGGGGCAAAATGATGATTGAGGCGGTCGACCAGCTCGGCGTATGGCACAGAAGCCACTGGAGCAGGGTCGCAGAGCCCTACGGCGACATCATAGACTGCCGGCCCGCTGAGGCAAAGGAGCGCCGCAGCTTTGGGGCGATCCTTGACAATGTTGTTGACGAGGAGGTACCCCTCCACTTGCCCGAGATGCGATTCCCAGCCCTCGGGCTGGGAGACATCGAATTCTCGGACGTGCCCAAGATTTGCCATACTGTCAGGTCCACGGGTCTGCTTAGGGTGGTGTGCGTGGAGGGCTCTCCCGACCAGCAAGTGACTTCAGCGGTGTCAGCTGGTGGGACGGCTTCCCTCCTTCACTTGTGGCTTCAGCTAGTGACTTCAGCTAACAAGCAGACCCGGATCCCATCCTCGTCGCCAGGTGGAGTGTCTTGAGGGACGACAGGAGACAGTAGGCACAGTCCAAACAATTCGTTTATTGGGCAGAGGTCCCGGGCGAAACACCGCCGGGAATCCCCCGTATTTATAGTGAACAGGGACAACAACAACAATCTCAAGAACCAATAAACCGGCGGGGTTCTCCTGCCTAACAAAGCACACCCAATAAGAAGGAGATCGGCTAAGGTAGTGTACTGCGCATGAGCGGCAGTTTGACAGCTGTCAGAATCGGCCGCTAGCCGCGTGTGTGTGGGGGGAATGCCGCGGCAGCCTTTTGACGGCTGTCAACGGCTGCCAGGGATTCCTTATAGTTGTGAGGGGGTTGTGTGTGTGTGTTGAATATATAACACCATCTATCTATCTATCTATCTATCTATCTATCTATCTATCTATCTATCTATCTATCCTACTATCTATCATGTAACCACCCATGTACATATAGTTTAATACTCCGTAATATTAAGTAAACAAATCAAATAACTCCCCCCAAACTATGGTAAATGCTTACTGTCGAGCCCCTTGGGCTCGACATTCTCACCGGGAGAGGGATCCAGTCGCCGCCCGCAGCCCGCAGCCACGCCCGGCAGCTGCTCAGCGGCTGACGGGGATCCCGGGCGCCCACGCTGGGCCCGTATCACCTCGAACAGCTGCTCGGCGGCCGACAAAGACCCCGGGCAGCCTGCAGCCGCAGCCGCGCCTAACAGCTGATTTGCGGCTGAAGGAAACCCTGGGCGCCCATGCTGGAACCGTAACTTCTCGACCAGCTGCTCGGCGGCTGACGAAGACCCCGGGTGTCAACACCGAGGCCGCGCCTGCTCGCACAGCTGATCGGCGGCCGGGAGCGCGTGGCAATTTAATTTAATTTAATTTAATAACATTTATATACCGCCCTTCTCCCTAAGGACTCAGGGCGGTTCACAGGGCAGAATAAAATAGCAAATACAAACATTAAAAAAGATTAAACAATTGCCCTAGTTAAAAACAATATAGATACAACGCTAAAAACCCCCAGAAAAATTAAAAAGCGAAAGATAAAACAACCCCAACACAACCCCCCTCAGGCTAGGCCGGCTTGTACAAACAAAAATGTCTTGAGATCGCGACGAAAGGAGCGAAGATCGGGCGCCGTCCGGAGCTCTACCGGTAGCTGATTCCACAGCTCCGGAGCGCCCACAGAGAAGGATCTCCCCCTGGGGGCCACCAATCGACATTCTCTGATCGGTGGCACCCTGAGGAGGCCCTCTCTGTGGGAACGCACAGGGCGCAGGGAGCTTGATGCCGGCAGCAGATGTTCCCTGAGGTACTCCGGCCCCATGCCATGGAGTGCTTTGAATACCGTTACCAGTACCTTGAATCTCACCCGGAAGACAACTGGCAACCAATGCAGCTCACGGAGCAGAGGTGTAACGTGGGAGTATCGGGAGACTCCCAACACCACTCTCGCGGCTGCATTCTGTACCAGTTGGAGCTTCCGAGTGGTCCTCAAGGGCAGCCCCATGTAGAGAGCGTTGCAGTAGTCCAGACGAGAGGACACGAGCGCATGAGTGACCGTGCATAGATCATCCCGGCTAAGATAGGGCCGCAACTGACGCACCAGGCGAACCTGTGCGAAGGCCCCCCTAGTCACGGCTCCTATATGATCTTCCAAGGTGAGCCGTGAATCTAGGAGGACCCCCAAGTTGCGAGCCCTATCTACGGGGGGCAATAATTCACCCCCCATAGCTAGAGGTGGAATGTCCGAATAAACCCGGGATGAAGATATGCAGAGCCACTCAGTCTTGTCGGGGTTGAGCTGGAGTCTGTTCCTCCCCATCCAGACCCGAACCGCCTCCAGGCAACGGGACATCACGTTGAGGGCATCACTGGGGTGGTTTGGGGTCGAAAAGAAAAGTTGGGTATCATCAGCGTACTGATGATACCCAACTCCAAAGCCACGAATGATCTCACCCAGCGGCTTCATGTAGATGTTGAACAGGAGAGGCGAGAGGACCGACCCCTGAGGAACTCCACAAATGAGAGACCTCGCGGTCGACCTCTGCCCCCCTGCCAACACCGACTGCGAACGTCCCAAGAGATAGGAGGAGAACCACTGTAAAACTGTGCCTCCCACTCCCAATCCCCTGAGACGCCGCAGCAAGATACCATGGTCGATGGTATCGAAAGCCGCCGAGAGGTCTAATAGGACTAGGACAGAGGAATGCCCCCTGTCCCGAGCCCTCCAGAGATCATTCACCAGCGCGACCAATGCCGTCTCCGTGCTGTGCCCGGGCCTGAAACCCGATTGGTACGGGTCTAGATAATCCGCTTCATCCAGGACCAGAGGGAGCTGATGCGCCACCACACTCTCAACAACCTTCGCAAGAAAGCGAAGGTTGGAGACAGGACGAAAGTTGTTCAATACAGCCGGGTCCAGAGCAGGCTTCTTGAGGAGAGGCCTCACCACCGCCTCCTTCAAGACGGTGGGGAAGATACCCTCACTCAAAGAAGCCGATATAACTGCCTGGAACCAGCTGCGTGTCCTCTCCCGGGCTGCATAAACCAGCCAGGAAGGGCACGGGTCCAGTAAACATGTGGTGGTGCTCAGCCTCCCCATGATCCTGTCCACTTCCTCCGGAGTCACAGAATCAAACTCCTCCCAGATGATATCGACAAGACCACCCGTGTCCTGATCGTCAGACTCTGCCCAGTCAGAGTCCAAACCGGTCCGAATCCGAGCGATTTTGTCCGACAGATGTTGGTTAAACTCCTCGGCACGTCCCTGCAAGGGATCCTCCCTCACCTCCTGATTTAGGAGGGAGCGAGTCACCCTAAACAGGGCAGCCGGGCGATTATCTGCGGACGCAATAAGGGTGGCGAAGTGGTTGGACCTCGCCTCCCTAATTGCAGCGAGATAAGACCTAATAAAGGCTCTTAGTCGCAATCGGTCGGGTTCGGATCGGCTGGACCTCCAACCGTTCTCTAGGCCCCGTCTCCGACGCTTCATCTCCCGGAGCTCCGCAGAAAACCATGGAGCCCGGCGGGATCTGCACCGGGTCAGGGGCCGCAAGGGTACAACTCGGTCAAGGGCCTCAGTGGCCGTCCTTTCCCAGGCTTCCACTAAGGCCTCGGCCGAGCTGTGAGCGAGGGAGGCAGGTGGGGACCCCAGCGCCGCCTGGAACCTCTGGGGATCCATTAAGCGTCTGGGGCGGTACCATTTAAGTGGTTCCAAGCACCCACGGCGGGGGGTGGCAAAACGGAAGACCAGCCGCAGGAGATGATGATCGGTCCATGACAGGGGCATAATAATTGGAGAGCCCCCACCAAGATCATCTAACCACCGTCCAGACAAGAAAACAAGGTCAAGGGTGTGGCCTCCTTCATGAGTCGGTCCCGTAATTACTTGCGTCAGGTCCATGGCCGTCATGGAAGCCATGAACTCCCGAGCCAACTCAGATGATCCTCCCAGCGATGGTAGGTTGAAGTCCCCCAAAACTATAAGTTTCGGGAACTCAACCACCAGCCCAGAGAGGACATCAAGCAGCTCAGGCAGGGCTGCTGCTGCGTGACTAGGCGAAAGGTACACCAGCAGCAAGCCCAACTGCGCACCAGGGCCGCATCTCAAAAAGAGAGACTCACACCCGACTGTCTGGGGAACGGTGGCCTCCCGCGGACACAAGGTCTCCCTCACAACAACAGCCACTCCCCCACCCCTACCCTGAGCCCGAGGCCGGTGCAGCACCCGGAAACCTGGTGGGCAAAGGTCAACCAGAGGAACACCGCCCTCTGGGCCCAACCAGGTCTCCGTGATGCAAGCCAGGTCAGCCTGCTCACCCTCGACCAAGTCTCGAATGAGAGGAGCCTTATTAACGACCGACCTGGCATTCAAATACACCAGCCGGAGCTCAGGAGGCTGCACATCCTCACTCCCGGGACCTCGGGGCGGAACCAGAGGGTCGGAGTGCCTCACCGCTTGTAAGCAGCGGAGAGGCCTTCCCTGAGACCGATACGGCCCTCTGTTCCTACACCTGCTGCCATTCCCTATCGTCGTGGGAATGGACAATCCCACGACTGGCCCTGGAGCCCCAGAAGCAGCCGACCCCCGCTCCTCCCCTCCGCGATCAGCCTCAGCACTAGCCTGAACAAAGGTAGTTGGACTGCCCCCCTCGTCCAAACAACCTGCAAAGGACCTGCCCCTGCCCGAACGGTTGTTGGGCGGCCGAAAACGGGTCTCGTTGCATACGGGGGAGCCGCGCCAGCCTTAACAGCTGTACGGCGGCCTGAAACGGGTGTGACACGAAACACCGGGTTGGTGGAGGGGAGCACGTTAGGGATTCCAGGGGGTGAGAGAGGGGGATATTGGACTTACACCTTCCTTCGCGCTGTATGGACTTCGGCGTCAGGGGCGGAAGCAGGGCGTGGGGCGACAGGATAGAGGGGTGGGGTTTTACGTGGTTCAGGCAGATGCTGGTCTGCGTAGGGGAGGGTGGGGCTAACGGGTGGGGCTGACGGGTGGGGCTATTACTCAATTAGTAGTTACGTTTAAAAGAAGCGTTGGGACGGGTGGTTCCCAACGCTGACTTTGTTAATGCTTAGAGATCCTGCTATTAAAGGTACTCTCTCCAGTCATCCGTACTTCGTCGTGGTTTTTCCTGTGTGCTTGTTTCCCCGGCGAAGACGTGGAGTTGACACTTAAATTACATTGATTCATCATAAGAGATAAATAATGTGGAGGCAATAAAACTATTGCACTGACTTGGATTTAAATATTTCTCAAAGCAGGAAACAGACTAATCAAACGTAAAGCAGAAAATATACCCTACAACCTGTTTTATCTGGTAATTCTCAAAACAGTTTAATGAAATATGATTTTCCTACTTTCTGCTATTAGATACAATATTGATACAATTGATACAATTTTCCTACTTTTGCTTTTAGATACAATATTATTTATGCTTGTCATGTTACTGAAACAGTCAACAACAGCAGAGATTTGCAAGTAACCCTTCCTTGCAGTACAGGGTGTTCCTCTTCCAATTTTCAGCAATCACATTCCTTCTCCCTCCTCTTTGCGTCCAGGAAATCTAATTCTCCAGGGGCATTTGAAACTGAGGGCTAACCTCTTCTCAATAACCTCCCAAAAAGAGCAAATTGAAGATTGAACCAATCCTGGATGCTTCTTGCTGGATGGCTTCTTGAGAAGGGAATGTACCACAGAATCCTTCATGGCAACTCAACACCCTCTCTCACAAGAAGCCAGATTTTCACAGCTTGGATCCAATGACACACCACCAATTGGGAAGTTTTGATCTAAAAAACTGTATTTCTTAAAATAAAAGATACATTTATTTCTTGCCCAGTGACAATCTTAGTTTTATTTGTGTGTGTATGTGTGTGTGTGTGTGAGAGAGAGAGAGAGGGAGGGAGGGAGGGAGGGAGGGAGGGAGAGAGAGAGAGAGAGAGAGAGAGAGAGAGAGAGAGAGAGAGAGAGAGAGAGAGAGAGAGAGAGAGAGAGAGAGAGAGAGATGTCATTTTAGGGAGTTATAGCAGCCAAAGTAGAGAATTCCGCTCTTTGGGAGGTGAAAGTTAAGTGGCTATTAAAATTGGTGTTGTTTAAAATCTGATTTCTTTCTATTATCATTGGTAGTGACTAAGTACAAGCAAGCAAGAAAACAATATTTACTCCTAGTATATATAAGGACCATAAGTAGATATATAATTGCTACTAGTAAATGGAATTAATGTAGTAATTACATTGAATTCTTCATAGCTAAAACTGATACATGCTTATTATGACATTATAGTTATATTCAAATCATTTTAGACTAATTATCTCAATATCTTCAGTGCCAAAGGGAGTAACTTCATTAAAAAGTAGCAGAAAACTACGATCTGAATTATATGATAAAGAGCTTTGAGTCTTGAACTCACATATATTTCCTTTCCTTTCCTTTCCTTTCCTTTCCTTTCCTTTCCTTTCCTTTCCTTTCCTTCCTCCCTCCCTCCCTCCCTCCCTCCCTCCCTCCCTCCCTCCCTCCCTTCTTTCTTTCTTTCTTTCTTTCTTTCTTTCTTTCTTTCTTTCTTTCTTTCTTTCTTTCTTTCTTTCTTTCTTTCTTTCTTTCTTTTTCTTTCTATAACAAATTATCTATTATTTAACTAACAATGCTTATAGGTTGGTTCATTCATAAAAGAGTAACAAATGGAAATGAGTTGGCATTTTTCCTTTTGAGAGGTTGTATAATTTATCCTTCATCAACTGCTACTGCTTGTTGAAAGTAGATTCAAATAAGATCAGCATAGTTTTAAAATTTGAGAAAGACACATAAATAACTAGGGCTATGCTGATGACACTCCCATTAGCCAAAGGATCTGCAAGCTCTAGTAATAAAAATCAAAGAGTACAGTGAAAAAAAGTGGGACTAAAATTAAATATAAGGAAGTTCAGACTAATGATGACTCCACAAAGACCAGAATCATGCAAGTCATGGTATGTCCTATGACACTCTATGGTAGTGAATGTTGGCTTTTGAAGAAACAAGATAGGATGAATGTTCATGCTTTTGAACTTTGATGGTGGAGAGTATTCTTGAGAATAACATGGAATCATCCAAACAGATCAATGAACAATTCAATTCAGAGTTCTCACCCAAGACCAGGGCTCAAATTATACTACTTTGGACATATTAAGTGAAGACCTAAGTTTCCATAAAAGGCCCTAATGCTAGGAAATGTGGAAAGAAAGAGAAGGAGAGAACAATGGGCAGCAAGAGGGGTGGACTCTGTAGCACTGGCAATGTGTGTACCCTTGGAAAACTGGAAAAAAACATTATCTATGTGATCACTAAGAGTCAACAATAACTTGACGGCACATAGTCATCTATCAACATCTATGTGGCATAACTAGACATATCAGCTAAGAAGTTTTGGATTGCTTTCATACCCATCCACTGTGCATACTAATTTCTGTGGTTGAGAATAATCTTTATTCAGCTTAGCATAATTATTATTAAAATTATTGCATAGTTTTCTTTAAAAAGAATTGAATGCTAAAATTATTTAGTAACACAAGAGGTTGTAGTTTTGGACAACATTAGTTCTAACATCCATTTTTTCAGGCAACTTAGTGAAGGATTATGGTGAGTTTAAAGTTACTGATAACTTATAACTCTTCTACTTGATCTGCAATTTCCTTCTACCTAGTCTCATTGTATTCTGTCCTATCACATGTTGCTTTGTTGATGGTTAATGGGAATTCGGGAGGAGGGTAACAAGCAATAAATGCCACCAAACCAGGATTCAGCTGTTCTTGAACTATACAGATTGTTTGAATAGAATCCAATCTTTCTAGACTCTGGCAGTGATAAAAGGTGCTATTAAAGTAAACATACCAATCAAAAGGTTATAGAGAACACTGATGATGTTACTTATTTAGGTAATAAACCAACCAATTTCAGAGAGCACCAAGTATCCTAAATTAAATACAGTATGTCTAGACAGCAATGTAAGGTAGCATTTCACTAAATGTTGGAAGAAACTCAAGTTGTTGAAACAGGATGAAATGGATGTTCTTGTCCACATCCTTTTCTTCTGAACAGCCATTTTAGAGAAAGGAGTGTGACCTTAATGGCATAGGGAATCCAGCAAGGTGGGTGAGGAGCAAAGTCTGAGAGTTGAGGAGCAGAACTACGTGAATTTGGAAAATGGGACTCTCAGAGTCCTAAAATGGGTAAAAAAGACCTGCTTGATTATGTATTTCCCCATCGACTAAAGTAGTGGGGGAAACCTCTGGAGAATTTTACATCTGTTTAGGATTTGCTATGCAATGATCTGAAGGAGGGCATTTTGACATATAAGTCTTGCCTTTAACATTTCCTCACTCTAAATATACAGAACCCCCCCACAGCTCTTTGATAAAATGGTGTGTTTTTGTGTTTCCGTCTAGACAGTTATTGTTGTTCTGCCTTCATAGGCTTTTACAATAATAACATTTTTATTGCTTTAGTTAAGTGAAATCTGTAATTTAGCTAAATTGTACTTTTACTTTGCGATTCTTTAAATGAGATTGGGGAATATGAATAGTATAAATTACAGGCTGAAGCAATGCTTCAGCTTTAAAGGCAAAAAAGAAAAAAAAGTTCATAGCTACAAACATTTCACCTCTCTGAAGCCCTGTCTCTTCCCCCAGCTGTTCTGCAGTCTGAATAATAAACAAATAGCAATTACTTTATAGGTAGCCTTAAACTATGGCAAAACCAGAAAATCTGCCAGAAACAGCAACTCGAGGCATATAGCTATTATTGCATATCCGATGGCTATTTAAAAAATACATAATGTAGCCAATGGTTTACAAGAGAACCCAGAGCTGATTGACCTTCACTTTTCATCCATTATACTACATCTTGATTTCAAAGATCTAGTACTGCTCTATGTGATGCTGTTTTGTTCCATCTAAAATGGTCTTGTGGTTTATTCCAATGTCTAGTTATTTGTCTATATAAATTACAAATTGTTGCTGTTATCTCCTGTCAAGTCACAGCTGATTTCTGGTGACTTCAATGATAAAAGCTGTCCAACCTGTCTTTTGCTGATACACAAAGATCTTGTAGGTGAATTTCTGTGGCTTCCTTCCCACCATTTCATGCACTCCTAGCCGCTTTTCTTCCATCCAACTTGCCCAGCATCATAATCTTTTCCAATAGGTTCATTAGCTTTCAGGGTGTGTCCAAAGTGCAGTAATTTTGGTTTTTCACAATCCTGCTTCTCACTGAGGCACCTGGCTTGATTCCTCTAGAACTGAATAATTGGGCCCCTTAGCTACCTAAGAAATGCAAAGCAGCTTTCTCCATAGTTCAAAAAGAGCCAAGATATTTTTATTTTGGTAATGTATTGCAGTGTATCCCTCCATCCATGTATCATAACAGGGAAGATAATTAAATTGGTCATGCTAACTTTTATGATAATTGAAATATCACTGTCTTTCTATTCACCTGATATTAGCTATGCTATATGGACCATATGCTAAGTGACTGCATTCTGTCTGCAGATAGGAAGAGAGGGTTGGACTTTAAAGGTGGTCCATACTGCATCACCACTTCATCTGCATAGTTCTGTGGCATTTAGTAGAACTATGTTCTCCCTCACAGATAGCCACATCCTGTTGTCATTGCCTTTCATGGCCTGGGGCTGCTTATTCATCAGAATCTATCTTGCTTGTATAGTAGCTAGCCTCCTTAACTGCAGACAGTCTCACCATTCATCATCCATAAATGTACCCTGTTTCCTTGAGCTAAGGCATGGGAAAATGTCATTTACAGATACACACTATGTGTCAGAAACCATTTATATCCCATTCATAAATTCCTATATGTATGTTCTAAAATTTTACACCCCACTGGATTCTGCCATTTCTCCAAGGAAGACAGGAGAAGATGTTAATTGACCATCTCTATCCATTTAATGCAACGTTGTTTATTCAGTCTGCCTGCAGGCGTCATCAGAGCAGGGGAAGAACTTTGAACTGAGAAGAACAAGGAAAGTGGGGGGAGAGATCTGGTTTGTATCTCTGATTAGAATCTGAAAGGGAGGAAGTAAATGTCATAAAGGCATGGAAGATTTCTTTTCCCATGGAAGGTTTTTTTTTAAATTCCATTTATATCCCGCCCTTCTCCGAAGACTCAGGGCGGCTTACAAGCTTAGCAGTAGCCTTCATTCTATGTATATGCCTGCTTATTAGGGCTTTCACACACACCCCAAGCGGCATTATTACAAAGTCAGCTTAATTGCCCCCAACAATCTGGGTCCTCATTTTACCTACCTCGGAAGGATGGAAGGCTGAGTCAACCTTGAGCCTGGTGGGATGCGAACCTGCACTAATTGCAGGCAGCTGGTGTTACTTAAGGAGGCATTAGCCCACTGCTCCACCAAGGCTCTTTGACACCTGAACTTTAATTGATCCGGGACTGACCAAATGGACTGAAGGGAGGGGTTTTCACTCGGGGACAATTTAAAAGTACCAATCTGTAACACAGTTTTCAGATCCTGTCTAGATTTCCCACTGACAATTATGTTTTAGTAAAAGTTCCTTTTGGACAAATTCTGTCTCCAAGAGTTCTTCTTTCCTAAGATGTGGATTGGGGTGGGACCTGACATGAATTAAAGTTCTCTTCCTTTTTTTTCTTGAAGCAGCCAGTTTAGTGCAGAGACCAAGGCATCAGGCTAGAAATCTAGGAACCATGAGAATAAAATTAGAATTAGAACAGAACAGAACAGAATAGAATAGAATAGAATAGACTCTGGAAGGGACCTTGGAGATCTTCTAGTCCAACCCCCTGCTCAAGCAGGAGACCCTATACCATTTCAGTCAAGTGGCTGTCCAATTTCTTCTTTAAAACCTCCAGTGATGAACCACCCACAGCTTCTAAAGGCAGGCTGTTCCACTGGTTAATTGTTTTCACTGTTAGGAAGTCTCTCCTTAATCCCAGGTTGCTTTTCTCCATCTATCGTTTCTTGTCCTGCCCTCTGGAGCTTTGGAAAATAAGTTGACCCCCCCTTCTTTGTGGCAGCCCCCTCATATACTGGAACACTGCTATTATGTCACCCCTAGTCCTTCTTTTCTCTAGTCTAGACTAGCCAAACCCAAGTACTGCAGCCATTCTTCATATGTTTTAATCTCCAGGCCTTTAATAATCTTATTTGTTCTTCTCTGCACTTTTTCCAAAGTTTCAACATCTTTTTTGTAATGTGGTGACCAAAACTGGACGCAGTATTCTATGTGTGGCTGAGACTTTGAGACTGGCTCAAAGGCCCACTCCCTCCCCTTCCCCCCCCCTCCAAAAAAAGAGTAAATGGCCCAAGGCCCAAGGAGTGTCTCCCACTCCTACTTGTAGTAGAACAACTGAATTTGCCAGCATTTTAGAAATGTTTGTATATTCACTGAGGATGCAATCACATATAAAATTATTACACAAAATTAACCTTACTAAAGCCAGAGACAATTTCTTTTGAGCCAGTATATGAAGGATTAGGCTATAGATCAAGCTGATATTCATAATATGATTTGGAAAGAACTCCATCTTTGCAACATGATATACTGGTGGTTTCTGAGATTTAAAAATCTGTGCCATATTATATGAAGAGGCTACTTCATGGATGTATTTCTAGAATGGTGCATTTGCTGACTTTCCTCACAAAAGAAACATCAAAATAAATTTCTATTTGTATATATTATAACATGGAGTCCGGCAAGGCTGTATACTGTCGCCCTGCCTATTTAACTTATATGCAGAGCACATCATGAGAAAGGCAGGGCTAGATGAATCAAAAGTTGGAATTAAGATTGCCGGAAGAAATATCAACAACCTAAGATACGCAGATGATACCACTCTAATGGCAGAAAGTGAAGAAGAACTAAAGAGCCTCTTGTTGCGGGTGAAGAAGGAGAGTGCAAAAGTTGGGTTGAAACTTAACATTAAGAAAACCAAGATCATGGCAACTGGCCCTCTCAATTCCTGGCAAATAGATGGGGAAGAAATGGAGGTAGTGACAGATTTTGTTTTCCTGGGCTCCAAGATCACTGCAGATGGGGACTGTAGCCAAGAAATTAAAAGACGCTTGCTCCTGGGGAGGAAAGCCATGGCAAATCTAGACAGCACACTAAAAAGCAGAGACATCACCCTGTCAACAAAAGTGCGTATAGTCAAGGCTATGGTCTTCCCAGTTGCAATGTATGGCAGTGAAAGTTGGACCATAAGAAAGGCTGAGCGCCAAAGAATTGAGGCCTTTGAACTATGGTGCTGGAGAAGACTCCTGCGAGTCCCTTGGACTGCAAGGCGATCAAACCGGTCAGTCCTAGAGGAGATCAATCCTGACTGCTCTTTAGAAGGCCAGATCCTGAAGCTAAAACTCAAGTACTTTGGCCACCTAATGAGAAGGAAGGACTCACTGGAGAAGAGCCTAATGCTGGGAAAGATCGAGGGCAATAGAAGAAGGGGACGACAGAGAATGAGGTGGCTGGATGGAGTCACTGAAGCAGTGGGCGTGAGCTTGAATGGACTCCAGAAGATGGTGGAGGACAGGAAGGCCTGGAGGAATGTTGTCCATAGGGTCGCGATGGGTCGGACACGACTTCGCAGCTAACAACAACAACAATAACATGTTAGGTGCAAAGTATCTTACAAAAGCAAGGATGATAATTAACTAAACATTCTAGAAGTGTATTGGTATTTTTTTTTTATTTTTACAAAGTATTTTCAAAATAAATTGTAAATTTATGTAAATGTAAAAAACATAAACTCTGGCAATAATCAAAAGGAGAGAAGGTAAAGAAAAAGGAGAGAGAAATGCAGAAAAATAGAACAAAAGGAAACAGAAAGAAGCTTCTGATTTCTTCTGCAGCATACTCTATATTTACAAAATTAACTCTTACTCTATAATTACAAAGAAAAGAAAAAGCTCACTGTTTCCATTATCGTGGTCTTTTTAAATCATCAGACCCTAAGGCTTTGTTTTAAGCCCAGTACAGTTTAACGACTTCATCAATGATTTGGATGATTTCCAGACAATACCAAGCTGGCAGGAATAGCCAATACTCCAGAAGATAGGCTTAAGATACAGAAGGATCTTGACAGACTTGAACAGCGGGCGCTATCTAACAAACTGAAATTCAGTGGTGAAAAAAGTAAGGTTCTACATTTAGGCACAAAAACCCCAAATGCCCAATGTATAGTATAGGTGATACCTGGTTCAATAGTAGTAACTGTGAGAGGGATCTTGGAGTCTTAGTGGACAGTCACTTACATATCAGCCAGCAGTGTGCTGCAGTGCGCTTCCAAAAAACCCAACACAGAGGGATAGAATCAAGATCACGCGAAGTGTTAACACCACTTTATAATGCCTTGGTAAGGCCACACTTGGAATATTGCATCCAGTTTTGGTCACCACAATGTAAAAAAGATGTTGAGACTCTAGAAAGAGTACAGGAAAGAGCAACAAAAATGACTAGGGGACTGGAGGCTAAAACATATGAGGAACAGGCTGTTGGTTTGATCTCTGAGCTTGGTGATTTGGCTGCAAATGTTTCATCTCCATTTGGGGGGAATATCTTCCGTGCGCTTTGAATTGTGCTCATCTGACAGAGCACTGGCCTTTTAAATACTTTTTTGGTATTTGGTATATAAAGAACAGTTGCTGGAATTGGGTATGTCTAGTTTAATGAAGAGAAGGACTAGGGGTGACATGATAGCAGTGTTCCAATATCTCAGGGGTTGCCACAAGGAAGAGGGAGTCAAGCTATTCTCCAAAGCACCTGACAAGAAGCAACAGATGGAAACTAATCAAGGAGAGAAGCAACCTAGAACTAAGGAAAAATATCCTGACAGAACAATTAATCAGTGGAACAACTTGCTTCCAGAAGTTCAGGGTGCACCAATATTGGAAGTTTTAAGAAGAGATTGGACAACCATTTGTCTGAAATGGTATAGAGTTTCCTGCCTGAACAGGGGGTTGGACTAGAAGACCTCCATGGTTCCTTCCAACTCTGTTATTCTATTCTGTTCTGTTCCTGTTCCTGTTCTTATTCCTATTCCTATTCCTATTCCTATTCCTATTCCTATTCCTATTCCTATTCCTATTCCTATTCCTATTCCTATTCCTACCCTATTCCTATTCCATTATTTCTATTTCATCCATCTCTGCAAGTTCCAACACTTTCACCATCACTCCTCCACTGTGAGTAGTGTCAAACCTTTCCATTTCAGAGCATATAATAGTCTTGCTGCAGTTGTAAAAAATAAAGAAATCCATGACTTTTTTCTAATTGCTCTTCCATTAGTTCTAAATGAAAAATCTAGTTTCAGATCTATTTTAACCTTTAGAATCTTTTGAATTAGTGTATGTATTGGTATCCAAAATTTTTTGGCTTAAAAGTATATGGCTACCTTATGTTCAGCTAATGGAAAAAATTAAGCTTGATAGGAAGAGTTATGAATTTGAAAATGTTAAGATTGAATTTTGTGTTGCTGGCATAAATTACTGCATATACCATGGACAGCCAAAGTAACTAACAGAGAGCTGTTAAATTCTTTAAAACTGGACACATCACTGGAAGCTAAAAATAATAAGACTATGTCTGATTTACTTTGGCCATGTTATGGTTGTGAATTCATTGGAAAAGACAACAATGCTAGGAATGGTTAGTGGATAAAGAAGGGGCAAACAAAGAACACACTGGCTTGATGACATTGAATCTTATGCAAAGTTGAGCATACAATTGAAAGAAGCTGTGTTTGACAGGGTAGCATGGAGAGCACTTGCTCATAAAGTCACCAAGAGTCAGTCATGACCAAATGGTTAAAAACAAACAAAACAAGATTGAATTTCATGTGGAGTTGTGTACAAATGATGACCATGGCATTGCTATCATGTACAAACTTTTATTGAAGATGGAAACAGAGGATGAATGCTAAAGACTATATAATAAAATGGGCAAACAATTTTGAATTACTATTATTTATATTTGTATGCTGCCCATCTGGATCAGTTGGAGAGTATGTAGAACAAGAGATTGAAATATACACTTAATTCTAATCTTAAAGAGAATTTTTATTAAAATATATCACTAGTACATGACCCCATACAAATTGTCAAAAATGTATAAGGGAATTTCAAATATTTGTTGGAAATGTAATCACTAATGTGCATTTGAAGTAAGACTTGCTTTGGGAAGAAAGACTGTTATTAATGGCTTTGGCTTCCATTGCAAAAATTGTATTTTGAATAAAACATAATTTACCAGTTTAGACTCTTTTATCTTTATCTTTAAATCTTTAAATCAATGAGGTTATCTCTCTAGGAAATGTTTTGAGAGATAATTTTGGAAATGACATGGAATTCTTATTAGGTAGTCAACATGGTGAGCAATGTCCATTAATAAAATAGTTTCTACAGTGGCTGACAGCCACAAAGTACCAATTTACCAAAAGGTGAACTGCCGAGATTGGTTCTTGTCATCTTTATTTATTTATTTAGAAAATATATTATTATTATTATTATTATTATTATTATTATTATTATTATTATTATTATTATTATTATTATTATTATTATTATTATTATTATTATTATTATTATTATTATTATTATTAATTTTATTTGTATACCGCCCTTCTCCCGAAGGACTCAGGGCAGTGAACAGGGCAAACATATAAAAATACAAAGATACAAAAGTTAAAAAGAGAATTAAACACAATGCCCAAGCTAAAATGATAAATAGATATATTAAAACAACAATAAAATCCCAACACATCCCCCATCAGGCCAGGCCGGCTTGTTCGAACAAGTGAGTCTTCAGATCGCGTTGGAAGGAGCGAAGGTCGGGCACCATCCGGAGCTCGACCGGCAACCAATTCCATAAATCCGGGGCGCCCACAGAGAAGGACCTCCCCCTGGGGGCCACCAGACGACATTCTCTGACCGGTGGCACCCTGAGGAGGCCCTCTCTGTGGGAACGCACAGGGCGGAGGGAAGTTGATGCCGGCAGCAGGTGATGCCTGAGGTACTCCGGACCCATGCCATGTAGGGCCTTGAAAACCATTACCAGTACCTTGAATCTCACTCGGAAGACAACTGGGAGCCAATGCAGCTCACGGAGCAGAGGTGTAACATGGGAGTATCGGGAGACTCCCAACACAACTTTCGCGGCTGCATTCTGTACCAGTTGGAGCCTCCGAGTGGTCCTCAAGGGCAGCCCCATGTAGAGAGCATTGCAGTAGTCTAAACGAGAGGTCACGAGTGCATGAGTGACCGTATACAGGGCATCCCAGTCTAGATAGGGTTGCAACTGGTGCACCAAACGAACCTGGGCGAAGGCCCCCCTAGTCACAGCCACTATGTGGTCTTCCAAAGTAAGCCATGAATTTAGGAGGACTCCCAAGTTGCGAGCCCTATCTACGGGGGGTAATAGCTGACATATTGCTGTCTACTGGCTCACAGTGACTCAAGGCAGCTTACAGGAAATAAAAACACAATATAAAAGAAATAAAAGAATTAAAAATAATAATAATAAAATAATAACTTCCCACCATCCCCATCCTGGCAACAACACACACTCATACCAACCATTTAATAGGCTCCATCCTGCTCTGGGTTCCCCAGGCCTGTTGGCAGAACCATGTCTTCAGGGCCTTGAGAAAGAGTATCAGAGGGCCTGTCTAATTTCCAGAGGGATGATGTTCCAGGGGGGGGGACCCACCATGGGGAAGGCCCTTCTTCTGGATCCTGCCAGATGTATCTCCTTAGGGGAGGGATCCACAACATTCCTTGCCTCCCTGTTCAAGTGGGTTGGGTGGATGGGACTGGCAAGAGACAGTCCCTCAAATAACCTGGTCCCAAGCCATGAAGGGCTTTAAAGGTGACAATCAGCATCTTGAATTGCATCTGGAAGGAAATCCACAACCAATGCAGTTCCCACAGAAGAGGTGACACATGTGCACTCTGAGTTTTGCACAAAACCATGTGGGCTGCTGCATTTTGTATCAACTAGAGCTTCCAGATGCTTTTCAAGGGCTGCCCCATATAGAGTGCATTGCAATAGTCAAGATGGGAAGTGACTAGGGCATGAGTGACCATGAATAGGAATTGTTGGTTGAGGAAATGGCATAACTGGCACACAACCCACAGTTGCGCAAAGGCCCTCCAGGCCACGACTGCCACCTACTCTTTGACCAGAACCAGGAGAACCCCCAGAATATGCACTGGCTCTGTTTAGGGCAGTGCCACTCCTTCCAAGACCAAAGGTGACAATTCTCCATGGATCAAAGAACCCCAAACACAGAGCTACTGTTTTTGGCAGGGTTCAGTTTCAACCTGTTGCTCCACATACAGCCCCTAACAGCCTCCAGGAACTGCAAGAGAGAGGTCACAGCATCACTTAACTCACCAAGGGCCTAGATATACAGCTAAGTATCATCAGCATATTGATGATATCTCAGTTCATGATGATGGATGATCTCACCCAACGGCTTCATGTAGATGTTAAATAGAAGTGGAGAGAGTACTGAGCTCTGCGGGACTCTGCAAAGCAGTGGGCTGGATCTCTCACCTCCTATTAAGACCAACTGAGAGAGGCCACAGAGGAAGGAAGTGAACCAGGATAGCACAAAGCCCCTCTCTCAACTCTCAACACTTCTCTCTCTCTCTCCACCCCAAGATGGAGTAGATGGGTACAACTGGCTAAGTATGGGACTGCAGCAATTCATCCTTTTAATGAATAGGACAGAGAGTCTGGCTTGCACCAGGTAAGGTCTTTGTGGCCATTGGGAGGGCTATTGCATAATATTTGAAGTCCCCATGTTTGCAAGATTAAATTTGTCTGCCTGGCAATAATTGTCATTGGGTCCAATGTTATTATTTTCTGGTGGGTTATGTAAGACTACATTTAGAGAAAATATGGCCAGATATACTTACAGAAACTTTTTTATGAAATTTCCATTAAACCAGCAATACATTTTAAAGGGTACTATTAGCCAAAGGCAGCATATTGATTTAGAAAGGTGGCAGTTGATTAGTTGGTTATTTATTCTACAGTATAAAGGCAAATAATGGTAGAATATATTTAGAAGGGACGCGGTGGCTCAGTGGGTTAGGATGCTGAGCTTGTCGATCAGATGGTCAGCAGTTTGGCGGGTCGAATCCCGAGTGCCGCGTAACAGAGTAAGCGCCTGTTACTCATCCCAGCTTCTGCCAACCTAGCAGTTTGAAAGCACGTAAAAATGCAAGTAGAAAAATAAGGACCACTACGGTGGGAAGGTAACAGCGCTCCGTGCACCTTTGGCATCTAGTCATGCCGGCCACATGATCACGGAGACGTCCTCGGACAAGCGCTGGCTCTTCGGCTTTGAAATGGAGATGAGCACCGGCCCCTAGAGTTGGAAACGACTAGCACCCATGTGCAGGGGAACCTTTATCTTTACCTATATTTAGCAACTCAAAATGAAAATAATAATGAAGTTCAAATATCTAGTTATGAAATGATTTTCTAATTTATGCTGGGATGACAGCTATTTATTTTAAACCATAATAATTAATGAAGAAGACAATGGTACTTCCATAGGTCAACAATTCACAGTTCTAACCACATGGTGGTGCCTTGATCATAATAAACACAGTAAAACATTTTCACCAGTTTTTAAAGGAGTTGTGACATATATATATGTCACACATACACACATATGCCTTCCATTGTATTCAAGTAGGCAGCATGGAAGAATCTGTCCAGCTACAATAAATTTAAGGTAGGCCTCCAAACCTTTGAAAATTTCTTGTGAACACTCTGAGAAAGGCTCTCCAGTATTTTGTTTTAGTTTGAAGAAAATATGTTTGAAGCAACCTTATACTATCATGGAAAATTTGGAGCAGGTGTCAATACTGCTAACATTGGATTTTCTTGCCTTGACAACATATGGAGATGCAGCCATTTTCCTTCTTATGTTTTACTCTTAGCATTAGAATTAGATGATACTGGGGTGGGGGGAGGAGGAATGTGTATGGAAGTTAGTTAGACATAACAATACTGCAGTAGTATGAGAGTCAAGGTTTTTTGAAATAAGAGATGATAAGAAATGGCGGGTTGGAGAACTGGAGGCTGTGTTTCAAATTAATTGGAGAACGTGATTTATGACTGTTAATTAGAGGAGGGATTTGTGCTAGATACTATGTGTTCAGGGGAGGGGAATTCAGATTTTGGCTTCACCTATGTTCGTGCCAATGCTATGTTACTCGAATAAAGATTCTTTAAGGAAAACAATGCCTCGAAATTCTTTGAAGAGTTTCATCTGTCAGAACCATGACAGCAGGTAGATTAGACAATAGGAGGTAACTGTCCCAGATGGCAGATGCTGAGAGGGCAACTTTGCCCACTGGTTCTTCTTTCATTGAGAAGTGAATGTAGCAAAACTTCTTCCAAGCTCCTGAATTTGCTTGCAGCCTTAATGATGCTAGGAAGTGAACAGGGCTGAAGAGCAAATTGCTGGCAGATTCAATGGCTGCATGCAAAAGGGGAATAGGGAACCATCTTTTGCTGAGGTTCCTGTAACAAAATATTTTATGACAATCTTGAATTAACCCAAGAACCCTAACCAGACATTGTTTCGATCAGTGCCAATGAATGATTGAACTCCGCAATAGAACTATCTGCAAATATATATTACAGGTCAGAGATTCCTAGGATCCCTTTCCCTCAATTCTACTCCAATACGTTTGGAGGAAGAATCAGAGATTTCCTGTAGAGGTGAGCTCAATGCACCGTAGAAGTTAATAATCTTATTTACTACTTTATTTGATTTACATAGCTACCCATCTCGCATAAGTGACTTTTGCAATAAAATGGATAAAACCAATAACATTCATAACATAAAATGAAAAACACAGCAGACATGCTCCATAAAAAAATGTAATTTATTAAATAAAGGGGAGTGAGGAAAAACAACACAAAGCCATTCATTCAATATGTATTCCACTGCAATTCAGAAACTCTTAGCAGCTTAATGATGATGATCGTGTGCCATTAAGTCACTGTCCACTCTTAGCAACCGCATAGATCAGACATGTCAAACACAAGGCCCGGGGGCCGGATCCGGCCCACGAAGTGGTTTCATGTGGCCCATGAAGCCATCCTGGAAACAGTGAGGGAATGGCCCCCACTGCCTTGGCCCTGGCCCAGAGACCCTCCTTCTGCCAGAGACCCTCAGATCTGTCCCACTCCTGCCCAGGCCCCCATAGGCACCCTTGATGCAAACGATGTACAGCTGGCCACGCCCACCCAGTAGGCCATACGCACTCTAGCCATGCCCACCCAGTAGGCCACACCCACCCTGGCCATACCCACCCGGCCCCCTGACGGCAACCGCAATGCTGATGCGGCCCTCAATGAAATTGAGTTTGACACCCCTGGCATAGATTATCTCTATGATGATCTGTCCCTAACCTGGTTCTACAGCAATTCCAATAATGCAATTATCACTTCTGTAACTGAGTCTATCTACCTCACTGCTCGTTAAAGCATCCACAGTAAGATTTAAAAACTATTTAAAATGAAGAATTACAAAAACCAAATAAATAATGTAAAACAAAAGACAAAGATGGCCAAAATTAACATTAGCTAGAATGCTTTGTGGGCTTTTTCAGCATCTTCCTGAATGCCATCATGGAGAAGGTTGGCCTGACCTTCCCTGGGGCTGATGGTGCCCCTGAAAAGCAGCAGCAGTTCCTGGCTTCAGCTCCGTTCACTTCCCAGAACCAAAAGCAGTTTCTTACCAAACTGACCTCTTTAGGGCAAAAACTGTGGAAAAATCAATTTGTAAATTTTACATTATATACTTATGCCCTTCAATTAACAATGCAGACAATTGTCAGGGGAGAGCCAGATTTAAATATCCATCACCCACAGACCTCATTAGACGATTTCAGTCAGTCACTTTCTTTCAACCCAACCCTTCCTTTCAACTCAATCTATCTCATAGGGTTGTTATTGGAGAATGAGCGTATACTCTCATTCATGATAATATGGCCTATACACAGTGGTGGGATTTAGCCAGTTTGCACCAGTTCGGTAGAACTGGTAGCTAATTTTTTGTTGCCCAGGCCCAGAATGGACTTCCGGAAGGGGCATCCACACAGAGAACTGGTTGTTCATATATTTGAATCCCACCACTGGCTATAGAGTATAAGAGACACTATACTTGTGAAAGTCACAAGACTAATTTGACTTACTTTGGCCATGTAAATTTACTTTGGTTTGTCATGCATGCAAATTCATTCAGAAGTCAATGATGCTAGGAATGGTTAGTGGAACAAAAGAAAGGGCAAGCAAAGAACAAAGTGGCTTGATAACATCAAAACAGACACAAAGATGAACATCTGACAACTGAAGGAAGCTGTGCTTGATAGAATAGCATGGAGAGCACTTACCTATAAAGCCTTCAAGAGTTGAACATAACTGAATGGTTAAAACAACTACAACTGGTGGTATTTCTTTCTCTATTTCTCCAGAAATTGCTTGGCAGGCCTTACTGGGTGTTGCTCATCTTGCACTGGATCGATCCAAGATTTGTTCTGAAGTATTGAGGTAAGATACATTGACATGATTGCTCTCGAGAGACTAAGCAGAATCAAATTTATAAAAATATTTGGGAGACACCAGAACTGCAAGGTACAGTAACGTGGAAATAAAATAGAATTATACCAGAGGAAAGTAGTGGCAAACTAGTTCCATGATATTGCCGAGAGTTCCTGGACATGTCCATGAAGTCACCAAGAGCTGAACTTGTTGGAGACACTTTATGGCACAGAAAGAACATCATAGGCCACATGATCAGGAAGATTTTAATGTGTTTGAGCAACATGGTGGAACTAAGGTAACATACGACATACGACCGACAATCTTTGCTGGCCTGGCGAGTTTCTAGTTGTTTTGGAACTGTTGGTGAGACCGTTAAAAGTCATTGGCGCTGTTTGAATTTGTTCTGCCAGCAGCAAGATCTGACTGCTGGCCCAGTGATGGATTCTATTGCAAATCAGGGCTGTTTCCAGAGGAGGCAGAGGAGGAGAGGACCTGGAGCTTATGGAGCGAAGGAACTGGATGAGGCTGTCGGCAGGCCCAGAGGAAGAGAGAGAGGCTTTTGGAGGAGTTGGTGGTGGCGGCAGCGTGCTCCAGGGGCGAAAAGAAGCAAGGCCTCTTTAAGGAAAAGGTGGAAGAGTCAGGATCAGAAAAAGGAAAGAAGGCGAGGTTGTCGGAATACAAGCTAACTTGAGGGCTAATCCACATGGAGCCCCATTTCCATCTGTCTTGTTTGCCATCGTTCACTCCCTAGAGACTAAAATGGACAATGTGAAATTTGAGCAGGCCCCGAACAAGGAGTATATATCTGAGGTGGTGACCCTTTGAGAGCTGTATGCAACGAAATTTCATTTTGATGTATGCTGATTGGTGTACATTCAAAGTGACAATAAAGTTATCATCATCATCATCAGAGGTTGGTAAAAGGTGCCAGCCAGTTCAACAGTTTTCTGAACTTTGGCTCATCTGATGAAAAGGCAGACAGCTGAAGCTTCAATGATAGTTTATCGCTTTTTAAATTTTGCTGTAGTATTATCATTTTCATAAGTGCCCTCGAGAGCAAAAATACAAACTTAATACATGTTAACCCATGGGAAAACTTTAGATGCTCACTTGGCTTGTTTTGCTCGCCATGCAGAAAAAGGACTGTTTTTCAGAGCACTTTATTCATGGCAGCTTTTCATTTTGTTTTGTATCTGAATCAGATTTTTAATGTTGAATTATCTCACCCTTCTTTCACTTTCTTTTGTTTATCTCAGCACACATTTAAGCATGTTTTATGTATGGTCTATTCTTGAAGAAAATCCACTGAAAACAGAAGGTTGTTTTGTTTTTGCTTTTTCCTTATAGGTTTATTCATTTTTCCCTCCTGAAAGATCTTATACAAGTTACCTTTTCAGACCTGGTATTGACATTAAGTCCAAATATACCTTTTGTTTATTAGAACTCTAGCAGTGCTACTGTATGTTGCTGCCATATTAGATTAGATTGTGATTCATAATAGAGACTAGCTCACCAGCTAAGATTGATGGTCTGGATCAAGTGTTGTTTATTTTTGGGCCATTCACTCCTTTGAGAATCTGGTGAAACCTCAGACCCACTTTTCAGTAAAATGTATTTATGTGTATAAAATGTAGAGCTAGAACTGTATTGCAAAGGAAACCACTGAGCCTCAAATACAGTTTTCAAAATATGAAACACTAGAATCCTAACCCTGTTTTAGGCATTGTTTGTCAATGCGGCTCTAGCCCTGTCTAGGAATTGCATTTCCCAGTATTTCAATATCCATTGGGACCTTGGGAATTGCTATGGAAAATATCAGGATGGGGAACATTGGTCCATGGAATATCAGATGTTTGCCTATCAGTTTAACATAACAAAGTGTTTTGGGAAAAGAGGAAAGAGTTTGAAATAGAATCCTTTGTGAAGGCAATCTAATTGTTGAATACTTGCTACTCATCATCATCATCATCATCCTGGCAAATAGATGGGAAAGAAACGGAAGTAGTGACAGATTTTATTTTCCTGGGCTCCAAGATCACTGCAGGTGGAGACTGCAGCCAAGAAATTAGAAGACGCTTGCTCCTGGGGAGGAAAGCCATGGCAAATCTAGGCAGCACACTAAAAAACAGAGACATCACCCTGCCAACAAAAGTGCGTATAGTCAAGGCTATGGTTTTCCCAGTTGTAATGTATGGCTTTAAAAGTTGGACCATAAGAAAGGCTGAGCACCAAAGAATTGAGGCATTTGAACTAAGGTGCTGGAAAAGACTCCTGCGAGTCCCTTGGACTGTGAGGCGATCAAACTGGTCAGTCCTAGAGGAGATCAAACCTGACTGCTCTTTAGAAGGCCAGATCCTGAAGTTGAAATTCAAATACTTTGGCCACCTAATGAGAAGGAAGGACTCACTGGAGAAGAGCCTAATACTGGGAAAGATCGAGGTCAAGAGAAGAAGGGGACGACATAGAATGAGGTGGCTGGATGGAGTCACTGAAGCAGTAGGTGTGAGCTTAAATGGACTTCAGAAGATGGTGGTGGACAGGAAGGCCTGGAGGAACGTTGTTCATGGGATTGCGATGGGTCGGACACGACTTCGCAACTAACAACAACAACAATAATAATAAATTGGAAGGGAACTAGGAGGTCATTTAGTCCAAACCCTTGCTCAGGAAGGAAACCCTATACCATTTCAGACAAATGGCTGTCCAATCTCTTCTTAAAGACTTACAGTGTTTTTCACAGCTTCTGGAAGCAGGTTGTTCCACTGATTAAATTATTCTAACTATCAGGAAATTTCTCCTTAGTTCTAGGTTGCTTCTCTCTTCGGTTAGTTTCCATCCATTGCCTCTCGTCCTGCCATCAGGCACTTTGGAAAATAGCTTGACTCCCTCTTCTTTGTGGCAACCTCTGAGATATTGGAACACTGCTATCATTTCACCCCTCGTCCTTCTCTTCATTAGACTAGACATACCCAATTCCAGCAACCATTCTTTATATGTTTTAGCCTTCAGTCCCCTTTGTTGCTCTTCTCTGTATTCTTTCTAGAGTCTCAACATCTTTTTTACATCATGGTGACCAAAACTGAATGCAATATTCCAAGTGTGGACTTACCAAGCCATTGGAAAGTGGTATTATCACTTCACGTGATCTTGATTCTATCCCACTGTTAATGCAGCCTACTACTATGTTGGATTTTTTTGGCAGCTGGGGCACATTGCTGGCTCATATTTAAGTGTTTGTCTACTAGGACTCCAATATCCCTCTCAATATTGAGCAAGGTACCACCTATACTATACCTGTGCATTTGGTTTTTCTTGCCTAAATGTAGAATTGAATTCCATTTTGTCAAAATCCTTCTATATCTTAAGCCTATCTTCTGAAGTGTTGGCTATTCCTGCCAGCTTGGTGTCGTCTGCAAATTTGATGAGTTCCCCATCTATCCCCTCGTCCAAATCATTGATGAAGATGTTGAAGACCACTGGGCCCAGAACAGAGTCCTGGGGCACCCCACTACACACTTCCCTCCATGTAGATGCAGTTCCATTGAGGGCCATATGCTGAGTGTGGCCAGTCAGCCAGCTACAAATCCATCTGGTGGTGATGCTGTCTAATCCACATTTTTCTATCTTATCAAGTAATAGGTTGTGATCTACTTTATCAAATGCCTTATTGAAGTCCAAGTAAATTATATCCACAGAATTCCTCTGGTCCACTAATTTTGTAACTTGGTCAAAGAATGGGATAAGATTTGTCTGGCGTGATCTGTTTTTGACAAACCATGTTGGCTTTTGGTAATGAATTTGTTTGCCTCTAGGTATTTGCTGATTCATTGTTTGATTATCTTTTCCAGAATCTTCCCAGGTATCTAGGTCAGGCTGATAGATCTGTAGTTTCCTGGATCCATTTTTTCCCCTTTTTTGAAGATGGGAACTATATCAGCTCTTTTCCAGTCCTCTGGTAGTTCCCCAGTGGTCCATGATCTTTAAAATATTAGTTCAGTGGTTCTGAGATCACATTGGCCAGTTCCTTCGGAACCTTGGAGTGTAGTCTGTCTGGTCCTGGTGATTGAACTCGTCTAGGCTGGACAGGTGTTTCACTTACCTTTTTCTTGCTTATCTTAACTTGTGTTTCTAATATGTTTTTTACAGTACTGTTTTTGATAGGTTGGGCTGTTTTTTTCCCTTGTTGTAAAGACAGATGCAAAAAAAATGAGTTAAATAGTTCTGCTTTCTCCCTGTTGCTTGTCACCTTCTTGCCACTTTCTCCCACTAATGGACCAATCATTTCCTTAACTTTTTTTCTTGTTTTTTACATGTTGAAAGAAGCTTTGTTATTTTTGACTTTTGTTGCAAGCCTTAGTTCATTTTGAGCCTTAGCTTTCCTCACTTCATCTTTGCAGGCATGGGCTATTTGCTGATATTCTGCCTTAGTTATGTGCCCCTTTCCACCTTTTATACTTGTCCTTTTTGTCTTTCAATTTATCAGAGTTGTTTGAGAGCTGTTATTTTTTTCTTCATTGGTGTTGTGCTAGACTGGGCTTTTATAATCTCACTTTTCAAAATTTCCCTAAGCTTGGTTGTTTGCTTACATTTTATTACCCAACTAGGCAACAATATCAGTGCAAATGAGTGTGAGGTTTGCTCCCCGTTTATATATAGTAGCTTGCCTTATGAGTGCTGGCGGAGATATTTTTCTCATTGGTATTTCCTTGATTAGGGTATCGTTTCTTTTTGATAGTTTGTTTGGTTTTAATCCCCTGCTTATTTGGGTGTTTGGTGCTGGAAAGGATATGTTCTGAACTTTTTTTTCTTTGTAGCTTTTTATTGTTTCTTTTGAATGGTGTGTACATGTGGTTTATCTTCATGTGTCTATAGATGGCTGACTTGCAAACTTCCAGGAATTCCTTAGAATTTCAGGAATTAGCTTAGTCTAGGGCAGACATGTCAAACCTGTGATGTCATGTGATGTCGCACAATGTATCACAACTTTTTCCCCATTGCTGGCAATGGGGTGGGAGTGGTTTCCTCATGACACGTCTGGCCCATGGGCCGGCAGTTTGATACCCTTGGTCTAGGATGTTCAGAGTTCCCAACTGAAACTATGTTTGAGTTGTGTAATTAAATGTGTTGTGTAATTAAATGGTTTTTGTTGTGCCTTCTACTAGTTAGTATTTATGGATGTATTCTGCAAGTCTTCAATTTGTCGGTCCTAGATAGTGGTGGCTGTTATAGTCCTTATACTATATTGTTGTAGATGAGTCCTTTTTTTCTTCTTGGTCTTCTGAGTCTTTTGGTTTACTTAACATGTTCTGGAAGGCTTTAGCTGGTCTGTGTGGCTGTAAGAGTTTGATGGTTATTTCTGAGATGTTATTAATGTATGGCAATGTTATCCTTTTCATCTTGTGAGATGGGAAGTTATATAAATTTTATTAATACATAAAATAAATAAGATTGTGTTGGTTGTTCGGTAGAGGGTTGAGTGGTCAGGCACATTTGATAATTCTTGTTAAGCTTGGGGTATTTTGCTGGAGTAATTTGTACTCAGATTGTCTATTTTGCTTGGTAGAAGGAATTATTTGCTCAAATGACTAAAGGGAACACTGCTAAATGAAGTCAAAGGTCTAGCCATACAGCAAAGTAGAGACTTGGAGAAGATCACAAGTAGGGCATAAGGTCAACAACGCACACTATCCATCCTCTACTGTAGCCACTTTGGGAATGACTCACATACTCATTCTCTTTCTCCTTAAATTGAAAGGTCACATAAATTTAGCATGCCTGTGTGCTGTTCATCAGCTCATGGAAAATTACATGCTTAAATTTACCTTCTTCCACACTTATTGAACAAATCTTCAAGAGTCTGGCATAGCATGTATGGTTTCCTCTTTCATTACTGATTCGTACAACAAAATAATGAGATAGTTTAGGCAGAGAGGTAGTAATTTGTCCAGGGTTGACCCATTAGTTTCAGAGACTGAGATTTTTGAACCTGGGTCATCACTGCCGTAACCAGTTTTATAATATAGATGTGTCCGAAATCTGGAAAACATTCTGCTGTATGGTAATATAAAACAAATCCACTTATCAGTCAGTCTCTCATGATTGCGGGCAGGGTTTGCGATGTTTGAACTTTATCTGGGGAAATATCTCTTTGAATTCAGTTCTTAGTAAACATACCTATAGAAGGGGCAGCACTGACTAACTTAGGGCGGCCAGTCAGCAGGAAAGGATCTCGTTAATACTTGGACTGGGGCCCATCAACAAATCTCAGAGGTAGAAAAAAGTCCTTCACTCGGCAAATGCGGGTGTGCCACTTTGCTCCGCAATCTTCGGGCTCCCCCCCCCACACAAAAGGATTACAACCTACCCACCCCACCCACCCCCCAGCCCCAATGTACACGTATATATATATACACACACGGCACCCGACGGGCGCTACACACCGTGGCAAACTCTAGGTGGCACAAAAGCATCTCCAGCCTCAATCCCAAATCATTCGTAAGCCAGAACCCCGCCCTCTCCACCCGCATTTTGGCCGCGAACCCTAAAAGGGCCTTCCCTCTTTCGTGCTTTCCTTCCCGACTCCTATCCGGAGACTTTCGCAAAACCGGGAAGTTGGCTCGTCGGGCTGAAAGGCGGGGCCCGGGTTATTGGTTAAAGAGAAATGAAAGTGAAAGTAAGGGGAAAGTCAGGCGGGCGAGCTTGTGGTTGATTCCCTTCTAAGCTTCCAGAGAGCTTCTACGCAGCCATGGCCCAAGCAAGCCAAGCGATCCGGTGAGAGCCTTTTACCCTCCCGCTTCCCCGGCAGCACCCCCCCCCCAATTTTTAAGTTTTTCAGTGACGCTCTGCAACTAGTAGAAAAGGGAGCGGAGCTGACTGCAGTTCATAAGCCACGGCGCCAGCGCTTTGCCTCTTTCTGGAGACTGGGAATTAAATCTTACGAAGCCACACCTAATCTCCGGTTAAAGATCGGGGCTTGGCTCTCAAGAAATCACGTTTTACGGATCGAATCTGATTGAAGATTACAGGGACCCGGTTCGCCCAACTCGGTCGGTCGTTTTACGGAGTTGGTTCAAAAAACGGCACTGCCCTTTTCTTCTTAAAAGAAGAAACCTAGTTGACATAGTAGACGCTGTATTCGCAGCAGCTATAGAGACCATAGAACAAAACCACCTTCTGAAGTTACTTCAGATTCTTTGTTAAGAACATAGGACCTGACACTGAATCAGGAGGCTGCTCATTTAATCTCGCATGCAAAGTGGCCTCAGGCTTTGCTCATAGTTTGCTTAATCGTGGTTTATTGAATAAACCACAATCATCTTGAGTTCACACAACATGGTAACAACTTGTGGTTTACAGACTGCAATGGCTGGGTTCATCCATATGCAGTAACAAGCCACTTTATGACTGCATTCTTACAATACACTGGTTGTATAACTAGTTGTATAAGATGCTGTGTACTCATTGTGATTTATAAGCAATCTTTATGGAGGTGTGATAGTCAGGCCTCAGGGTTGCAAGAGGTCTTGGATCCCTTTTTGTGACTCCTGGAGATTTCTCCGACCATGAATACTGAAAATCATAGCACAATCTTTTGCAGGTTTGAGTTGAGGTATGCATAAAATCTATTATTATCTAAACAAAATTCGAGACCAAACCAGTTTGTGGGCTCTCAGCCTTTGAAAAATGTCAGTGTACTCTATGGCCATCAAAAGATTGTCCACCCCTGCGATAAACTAGTGGTGTTAACTCAGGATTGTGTGTGTTATAACTCCTGAGTGAAGTTGGTTTTCCTATTAGCATTATTTTTTCATTGTTATTAAATATATTTGACACCTTTCTCATTTCAAAGTGACTCTGGGCAGTTTTTGTTGCAATGGTTACCTTTCTTTTATGTCCCCCTTCATTTCAAATTAACTACATGTTTTGGAAAAATTAGAAGATTGCTCATTGCTTTGGGACAAGAAAAACAAATAGTCACAGAAATTTAGCCTCATTTAAGCACAAATCCTATCTGGACAACAAAAATACAGACAGCTATTTAAATAACCACAAAGAGAGTTTCCAGTATCTCTCTTCTGTCATCTGGTTCCTGATTTATTAGATCCAGCCTGGTTATATATATTTGCATTATTGATTGGCTATGTTTTCCTCAGTATTAAATATTGGATGCTTACTGAGACATTGAAAAGAGCAGAAACTTGTCTTCAGCTTCCATTTATGAAAGTTTGCCTTTGTAGTACGATGGTAAAGAAGCTAATTTGGCCCACGGAAATCTGGCTTCATGTCCCCACTTGACCCTGGAGCTGGCTGAGAGACTTTGACTAGTTAGTTTTTTTCAGCCCAGCCTCCTGATAAAATTGTTGTGAGGATCAAGTGAAATGGAATTTTCAAGAGAAAAAAAAGAAATAATAAACTAAAGACGTGCTATTTTGCAACATCTTCTCTTTCTTTCTCTCCCCATAGTGACGCATCAAATCATAAATATTATGGAAGTATTAATCAGACGATGCCTGCTCCAGAGACTTTTGGTATGAAAATTAAGCCATCACTGATAGCAAGTATTCTAAAGATTGCAAGTGAACCCTGCAACGTAATAAATGTAGATGTTATTGTCATAAACCCTGCTTTAAGATAGGTTGAGTGGAATCAGATAAAAAATGATTGTGACTGCATCAGTTGATCTACTGTAATTTACTCCTTTAGAGGGACGTGGTGGCTCAGTGGGTTAGGACGCTGAGCTTGTCGATCAGAAGGTCGGCAGTTTGGCGGGTCAAATCCCGAGTACTGCATAGCAGAGTGAGCGCCTGTTACTCGTCCCAGCTTCTGCCAACCTAGCAGTTCGAAAGCACGTAAAAATGCAAGTAGAAAAATAGGGACCACTGCGGTGGGAAGGTAACAGCATTCTGTGCGCCTTTGGCGTCTAGTCATGCCGGCCACATGCCCACGGAGACATCCTCGGACAAGCGCTGGCTCTTCGGCTTTGAAACGGAGATGAGCACCGGAAATGACTAGCGACTAGCACGCATGTGCATGTGAGCACCGGAAACGACTAACGAATAGCACGCATGTGCGGGGGAACCTTTACTCCTTTAACACAAATTCACTCCTTTAACATTGCCATCATGTTTAAAGGGACTTCTTGTGTGCTATCAAGGGCCCATGACTACTTAAGATCAGACTAGCTGAGCGAACCTCATCTGCCTTGCTTCTAGAGCCTTGGTGGAGCAGTGGGCTAATGCCTCCTTAAGTAATACCAGCTGCCTGCAATTAGTGCAGGTTCGCATCCCACCAGGCTCAAGGTTGACTCAGCCTTCCATCCTTCCGAGGTAGGTAAAATGAGGACCCAGATTGTTGGGGGCAATTAAGCTGACTTTGTAATAATGCCGCTTGGGGTGTGTGTGAAAGCCCTAATAAGCAGGCATATACATAGAATGAAGGCTACTGCTAAGCTTGTAAGCCACCCTGAGTCTTTGGAGAAGGGCAGGATATAAATGGAATTAAAATAATAAAAATAAAAATAAAGATGTGCTACCAACACTTTGGATCTAAAGCCAAAAAGCAGCTTCAGTATATGCTGAAACAAGTCAACATCTTAAAGAAGCTGGATCTTTTCTTAGCCTTGTGTGGTAGCTGCACAGTCCTCAGGAAAACATGTGTTTGCACCAAGGAACCTCTTCTTTAATTCAAACATTTCTTGTTCCTGAGAGCTTCTACGTGGCTTCTATAAGGAGATGCTCACAGCTATGACACTTCACTTCTCACATTCAGATTCAAAGCCCTGCAAATCCCTGCTTGTCAATTATTAGCAACAGGAAGCTTTAATATCTTCCAGGAAACAGCTGGAATTGGCAAGCTGCGGTTCTCACCATAACCACTAACTTCAACACCATAGAGACTGAAACAAATTCTAGCCTTTTTTCCCCTAAGGATTAATAGCATGCAGTAGTATAGTCCAATTTAGGCACTGTGGGAGGGTTTTTTTTCTTCCCCAAATTATTTAGGACGCAGACACCAACATTACCCCTAAAAAGGAAAATTATATCTTATAATACATGTACTTTACCTAAAATTATTTTTTTTACATTCCAGGATTTACCTCCACTCCCAGCCCTTTTAATTTCTGACAAGATTTATCATTTCACTGCAAAATATAAATTGTGACATCCTGTGGTTGGTTTTTTTTATCTGAAGGAGATTTTAGAGCTTATTTAAACATAGTTTCTCACCCTTAAAACTGAAGAACTGCAGGCCTAGGATTTTTGCTCTTTCTCCTCCCAGTCTGCTTCTTAATGTCACCCTGTAAATCTTGGGTTGGCACATTCTGTCCAAAAGTACCAGTGTGTTCTTTGGCACCAGCAAAGCTTTTTCTTTCAGCAGTTGCCTCCCCAACCTCCTTGATCTTTCTCCATCCAAGCAGACATGGACAAAGGTCTTTAGCAATTTTACCTGTCCCCAAAGCAGACTTTGGGACACAAAGACAGCAGTTATCTGCTATAGGACTACCTAATCTGGACTGAAAAGATCTAGGAAATGGCAGGGGGAAAGGTACAGAAAGCAATGGTGTTTCCTTTCTTTTCATTTTTTTGTGCTTTGTGGTTGTCATGAGTTTTGCAGCTGGTAGCCTGCTGCTGTAGATAAGAGCTAAACAGTTTTGATTCAGAAGTGAAACCTGCTTGGGGGAAGTAACAACAGAGGGCTTCTACTCCCACCACTAGCTCACCCCTCCCCCCATTGTTAAGCTCATTGGGAGGGTGGAGGGGGAAGCAACTAACCGGATGTAAGCTCATCGGTATGCAACAAAGCACTTGGGCTGGGAGAAGGAACAGCTTTGAAAAACCTGTAGGAGTTCAGATAACTGACAGAAAGGTAAGCTGAATTTAAAGAGAGGAAGCCTACAAAAAGATCCCCAAAGCATGGTGTTTTAGGGAAGAGGAAGCCTGTGGGAGAGGCCCTTGTTCTATGGGAGTGTACTGTGGCTGTAGACTTCACACCAGTGTTTCTCAACCTTTTACGCTGGGTGGACTTCAACTCCTAGAATTATTCCCCAGCCAGCAGTGGAAGTTGAAATCCAGCTTAAAGTTGCTAAGGTTGAGAAACACCGCTTTACACTGATTATATTATAATAACAATAACAATAATAATGTTGGAAGGGACCTTGGAGCTACACTGAGCTAGAGTGTTTTAGATTAATCCGTACTCGGTTTGTGTGGTTGGTGTTGGGCCAGTCTCCAGACAATGCCTGCAAGATTCTCCCACACCCAGCCATGTTTGCCTGGTAAAGCAAAGTTCAAGTGGACTCTTGTCTGTTGCTTGACAAGAAGCAGAACTGGGCTTCTGCCTTCTTTCACTGCAGCAGATAAAAAGGACATTCTTCCACTGCATTCATCAGGTGTGAGAAAGTTGCAGCCTTGTTTAAATTTATCCTGGAAGAAAAAGGAAAAAAAAAACTTGTTGCGATGCATTTTTTCCTCCATGCTTTTCTCAGATGAAAGTCTAATATGCTGCAAACTGAAAACTAGAATGTTTGGGGACAGTGGGGCTTTGCGAAGCGGGTGGTCCGAATCTGCAGGAAGAGGAAGGAGGGAAGGGTCTTTGCTATGGGTGAGAGACCAGAGTGTCAAGCCTGGGACCCACAAGCACCTCCACATAGTGTTAGAAGAAAAGTCTTCGTCATGGTTCCTCCAAGCGGGGAATAAACATAGCAACTGCTTTGGGAAGAAGGTTGTAGTTTATTGCAGATGGATCCAACCGAAAAGAGCGAGAGAAGAGAGAGACCACATGTGGGCAGTGAGTTTTTATACCCCCTGGACTCTATTGTCTGGAGTTATTTCCTGTTTCAAGCTTTGTATTTCCTTTGTCAGGTATTCTGTCCTGAGCCCAGGTGTGCCCCTCTAGGATTCTTGCTGGTTGTCTGTCCCAGCCCACCTCCCTGGGGGCAGGGTATATAGCTTTCCATTTCCTCTCCCTTTCTCTTGTTTCGATTCACATTTCTTCTACAGCTTGTTTTGATGACTCCTCCCACTCTTTGACCATATGTGGGGCCTGGTAAATCCAAATGAGACAAAGGGCTGGGCTTTTCCAGGCTCTTGCATAATGTCATTTCCTGGGTTGGAAAAAGAAATGAGATCTAGAGAATTGAGAAACATTCCTTTCTTAATTGCTCCTTTATGGTGATGAGACCAGCGGGAAGGAAGATCATCCTGGTGCTCCACAAATCACAGGGCCTTTTTGGTGGATCTATTGCCTGCCGTGTTTCAGATCTTCCATACTGGTAGCTATTTGTTTGCTTCCCCTATCATGTCTTTCTTTTCCCTTCTTCCCTTTCTCCCCTTTCCAGTGCTCCTCTTTTTTTCTCTCTCCCCTTTTATTCTTTGCAATCCCAGCTCTTGGTTTTCTTGTTTTTCTTGTTTTTCTTTTTCTTTTTTTTTCTTTTTTTAAAAAAAGACATTGGCACAGGAATATGAAAATCAGGTAGTCACCTTCTGGCTAAAGCATTTTTTTTAAGAAAAGTGCTTGGGAGCTGCATACAGCTGATGAAAGTAGCTGCTGCTCAGGAAAGTTTATGCCTTTTGATAAAATTGTTAGTTGGAAAAGTTACTACCAGACTCCTGATTTGAGATTATAGCAGACTGATGGGGCTCCCTTCCCACAATTGCTGCAAGAATAGAAAGAGATTCCTTCATCTTTGTCTCATGCTATAAAAATGATATGGCATTTTCTATAAAGATTTTCGATTAGCCTTTAATTTCTCACCTAATGACTTCTAATGAGGAACTGGTATTTGGGGGAATATTTATTTTATGAACAGAGCAGTGCAGTGGCTTAGAGATGAAGATGCTTACCTCCCACTTGGAAGGTTGAGAGTTCAATCCTAGGCAGCTGTTTCCTATCGGTGCAAAGCGAAAATATCTGCTGTGAACTCAGCATAGGCATCAGGAAAGGCATGCAGCCAGTAAAGTCTCAGCTCCATTCAGTCACCCCAATTCCACCCCAAATGAAGGAATTAAAGCAGAGGTCTCCAACCTTTTTGGTTTGGCGGCCCAGAAAGGGAGGCAGGTACCGCTATGTGTGTGCATACAAATGGGCCACATGTGAACGCTTGCGCGCACACAAACGGCCACACATGAGTGCATGCGCATGTGCAAACAGGACTGCACAGGTGCGAGTGCTGCAAATGGGGCGGTGCTAGCGCTGGCAGGAAGCTATGGGCAGCACTAGTGCCGGTGGGACGCTTTGGGCCGTGGAGGTGCTAGCACCGGCGGGATGCTCGGGGGTGTGTGTGCTAGTGCTGGTGGGATGCTCAAGGGTGGGGCGGTGCTAGTACTGGTGGGATGCTTGGGGTGGCACTAGCATCGGGATGCTTGGGGCGGTGCTAGTGCTGGTGAGACACTCAGGGCAGAGTGGTGCTAGCGCCGGCAGGATGCTCAGGGCGGTGCTAGCGTGAGTGTGAGGGGAGGTGAGTGCATGTGCATGTGTGCTAGCCATCCCTTCATGCGGTCCAGTGGCCAAGAGGCCGTGGCCCAAGTTGGGGACCCCTGAATTAAAGGATTGTAAAAGGAAAAAAAGGTTTTATGAACAGCCCCCATGACAGCTATTTCTTTGTTCCTCTGAATACAAGACATACTAGTCAAAAAGATTTTACATAGCTATCAGACAGGCTAGCTCAGAAGTAAGTCCCACTAAATTCAGTGAGCTTCCCCCCCTGAACAAATATAGAAACCAGCCCTACATGTGTGACTCAGGAACAGCTTTCTCAAAAAGAGAAGATGTTCTTCACACAGGCATGCATGCTCACCCATGGAGAGTTTGGGCTATATAAAAAAATATGTTCTTTCAGTGGACTGGCTAATTAAACGTAGTCCTATGCAATAATAATAATAAAATAGCCTCCCTATTAATAATAAAATCACTTTCTGTTGTACTTTAGAAAAAAATGGAGATGACAGCATGACTTGCAAAACTAAAAGAAGTATAAAGTGACTGGTTTTCATAACCTTCCTTTTTTGGCTTTTAATCACAGATGACTTTCATTTTTGGCTCGTCACTGGATTTCCTAAGCTGGAGCCTTGGGTAGTGCAACAAAGGACTTGACTTGACTTGCAAAATATCTTGAGAACATAAAAAAGTCAAACAGGACGTTCTTCATCAGACGTGGATTAAAATTAGAGCTCTGAAAAAAAATACATCACACTCCATTTTGACTCTCCCTTTCTCTCTGGGAGGTGCCGACCTATTCTGAGCAACATGCAAACTGCCTTTCATACAGAAAAACACATGTTTCCTTGCCACTGAGATTAGAACTGTCACCCTTTCCTATGCCTCCCTTGGCTTGGATGCCCTACCCAAAGCAAATCCCAACAGACATACTAAAATGCAAAGGAATCACAAAATGCCGTGAGCATTGATTTAGCAGCCATGTTCACCCATTACCGGTAGTCATCAACTTACAGCGATTCATTGAGTGACCGTTCAAAGTTATGACCTTTGCAGCATCCCCATGGTAATGTGATCAAAATTGGGATGTTTGGCAACTGGTTCATGTTTATAAGTTACAGCGTTCTAGGGTTATGTGGTCACCTTTTGCAACCTGCTGACAAGCACAGTCAATGGGAAAATCAGATTCACTTAGCAACCACAACCAGTTAAGTGATTCACTTAGCTGTGGCAAGAAAGGTCATAAAATGGGACAAAATTCATTTAACAAATGTTTCGCTTAGCAACAAATTTTGGGCTCAATTATGGTTCTAAATTAGTCTATTCAACGGTGTTCACTTTGGTTCTGAGTGGACACTGGACACTGATTAACCATGAGTGTTACTTAGATCACATTGAGGTGTTTTTTAAAATTATTATTTATATTTATTGAGGATTTTACATAGAGCATAAAGCAAATCTAAAGGAAAAGTTAAAAGAGGAAAGAAGTGCAAGGGAAGGAAAAAAAACCTAATATAATGACTTCCAATGTTCTCTTTAACAGCTATTAACAAACGTACCGTCTAGCCTCCTTCTTAATTCTTATAGAAATCCCTTCAACCCTCTATTGAATTCTCATGTTTCAATCATTAAATCCATAACTCATCATCTCACTTTCTTTTAGTGAAAATTCTATAAAAGGTTTCCAGTCTCTTTTTTTTTAAAAAATGCTTGTTTTCTGCCTGACCAGAGAGGTTAATTTTCCATTTTTGCTAGTTTTGACATGTTAATGATCCATCTTCCATTTGCTCTTCCATCTCTGTGTATATAATAAACTTGTTTCAGTCACATATACAAGCTACTTTTAATTACGTTGAAACCATTTGGGGAATGCTTTAAACTAGCTAAAGGTCATGGAAGAGAGTCACTTTAATAATAACAATAATAAGTTGGAAGGGACCTTGGAGGTCATCTAGTCCAACCCCCAGCTCAGGCAGGAAACCTTACACCATTTCAGGCAAATGGCTGTCCACTGTCTTCTTAAAAACTTCCAGTGTTGGAGCATTCACCATTTCTGGAGGCAGGTTGTTCCACTGGTTAATTGTTCTGTCAGGAAGTTTCTCCTTAGTTCTAGGTTGCTTCTCTCCTTGACTAGTTTCCATCCGTTGCTTTTTGTCCTGCTTTCAGGTGCTTTGGAGAATAGCTTGACTCCCTCTTCTTTGTGGCAGCCCCTGAGATATTGGAACACTGCTATCATGTCACCCCTCACCCTTCTCTTTGTTAAACTACACATACCCAATTCTACCAACCGTTCCCTATATGTTTTAGCCTCCAGTCCCCCAATCATCTTTGTTGCTCTTCTCTGTACCCTTTCTAGAGTCTCAACATCTTTTTTACATCGTGGTGACCAAAACTGGATGCAGTATTCTAGGTGTGGCCTTACCAAGGCATTGCAAAGTGGTATTAGTACTTCACATGATCTTGATTCTATCCCTCTGTTAATAATGCAGCCTAGCACTGTGTGGCCTTTCTTAGCAGCTGCAGCATATTTCTGGATCACACTTAAGTGATTGTCTACTAGGACTCCGAGATCCCTCTCACAGTTACTACTATTGAGCAAGGTACCACCTATGCTATACCTGTGCATTTGATTTTTTGTGCCTAAATGTAGAACCTTACTTTTTTCACCAGTGAATTTCATTTTGTTAGATAGCGCCCAGTGTTCGAGTCTGTCCAGATCCTCCTGTATTTTAAGCCAATCTTCTGGAGTATTGGCTATTCCTGCCAGCTTGGTGTCGTCTGCAAATTTGATGAGTTCCCATCTATCCCCTCATCCAAATCATTGATGAAGATGTTGAAGAGCACTGGGCCCAGAACAGAGCCCCGGGGCACCCCACTACACACTTCCTTCCATGTAGATGCAGTTCTATTGAGGACCACACGCTGAGTACGGCCTGTCAGCCAGCTACGAATCCATCTGGTGGTGATGCTATCTAACCCACATTTTTCTATCTTATCAAGTAGTAGGTTGTGATCTATTTTATCAAATGCCTTACTGAAGTCCAAGTAAATTATATCTACAGCATTCCTCTGGTCCACTAATTTTGTCACTTGGTCAAAGAATGCAATAAGATTTGTCTGGCATGATCTGTTTTTGACAAACCCATGTTGACTTTTAGTGATGACTTTGTTTGCATCAAGGTGTTCGCTGATTTGTTGTTTAATTATCTTTTCCAGAATCTTCCCAGGTATTGAGGTCAGGCTGATAGGTCTGTAGTTTCCTGGATGTATTTTTTCCCCTTTTTTGAATATGGGAACTACATCAGCTCTCTTCCAGTCTTCTGGTAGTTCCCCAGTGCTCCTGGATCTTTGAAAAATATAGTTCAGTGGTTCTGAGATCACATCTGCCAGTTCCTTGAGAACTTTGGGGTGTAATCCATCTGGTCCTGGTGATTTGAACTCGTCTAGGCTGGACAGGTGCTCACTTACCATTTTCTTGCCTATCTTAACTTGTGTTTCTATTCTGTTTTTATGGCACTGGTTTGGGTAGGTTGGACTGTTTTTTCCCCTTTGTGTAAAGAAAGATGCAAAAAACGAGTTAAATAGTTCTGCTTTTTCCCTGTTGCTTGTCACTTTCTTGCCACTTTTCCCCACTAATGGACCAATCATTTCCTCAACTTTTTTCTATATATGTTGAAAGAAGCTTTTTTCGTTATTTTTGACTTTGGTTGCAAGTCTTAATTCATTTTGAGCCTTTCCTCACTTCATCTTTGCAGGCACGGGATATTTGCTGATATTCTGCTTTAGTTATGTGCCCCTCTTTCCACTTCTTATACTTGTCCTTTTTATCTTTCAATTTATCAGAGAGTTCTTTATGCAGCCATGCTGGTTTCTTTTGAGAGCTGTTATTTTTCTTCTTTGTTGGTATTGTGCTAGACTGGGTCTTTATTATCTCACTTTTCAAAATTTCCCAAGCTTCGTGAGTTGTTTTCCCCTTTAGGAGTCTCATCCATGGAATTCTTCCCAAGGTCTTTGATGTAGTGGTTTAAGGAACCCATGCTAAAAATTAGGAAACTGTTAAATTCCAATCCTTCCTTAGATGTGGAAGCTTGCTGGATGACTTTGGCCTATCACAGTCGCTCAGTCCCGGGAAGAAGCAGGCAATGGCAAATCACTTCCAAAAATGTTGCCAAGAAAACTGCAGGGACTATTTTGGGAAGTCCCCAGTAGTGAAGACTGACTCGAAAGCACCCAAAAACTAAAACAAACAACAACAACAACCCCCCCAAACTAAACATAGAAAGCCATGTCTGTATTACAACAGGCAACCAGTCATCCAACTGGCTTTGGGCTTAAGGTGGAACTGGAATTCACGGTCTCTTGTTTTCTAGCCTGATGCCTTCACCACTACACCTAATAGGCTTACATAATTTACAGCAGTGTAAGAAATGTTGGGATGATTTGTTTATAGTCATCAAGATAAGAATGTAGAAGGCTTCTGGTTTGACGTCACGGTGGAATGGGCGCAGGAAGACAGTGTTTGATTTTGCCCTGCTGGGGACCCTGGAAAGGGTCGAAAGTCGTCCTGTAGTGCCGACAAGCAAGGAGGGGACCCTCATGGATTGCAAGAGGGCAGTGGCCCTTCTGTTTGATCTGAGGAAGCCCTCCAAACCAGCAGTGGAAAGACTGGCTACATTTGTGTAGCCAGTCAGAAGCTGCTGACAACGGAAGACAATAAACACTAACAAGCAACCTTTCAGCAACAAGACTTTATTCTCTCTTTATGACTTTAAGACTTCTTCCTGAAAAAACTACCCAAAGCACCCTCCCTGATGAGAGCGGGATGGGGAATTTCCACTCCATTCCCTCAGGAAAGGAAAAGCGATGAACTAATTATTTGGGTGAAACAGGAAATTACAAGATTAATTTGGAATTAATACACATATATAGCTTTGAAATTTGGGGACTAAAAGTGCTTTTGAGACATTTAAAAAAAAGATTTGAAAAGCTTGTAATATGTTTGGATTTTAAAAACTGGAAAATGGCGCTAATGACATCTAGTGGCGAATTATGGCACTACAATTTACTGTGTCTAAAGGAAACCTCCTGAAGCTAAAACTCAAATACTTTGGCCACCTAATGAGAAGGAAGGACTCACTGGAGAAGAGCCTAATGCTGGGAAGGGTTGAGCGCAAGAGAAGAAGGGGACGACAGAGAATGAGGTGGCTGGATTGAGTCACTGAAGCAGTAGGCGTGAGCCTAGATGGACTCCAGAAGATGGTAGAGGACAGGAAGGCCTGGAGGAACATTGTCCATAGGGTCACAATGGGTCGAACACGACTTTGCAGCTGCTAACAACAACAAAGGAAACCTGGCTTGATAAGACTCTTGCTGACCTTGGGAACTTTCACTTTTGAAGACTGCAGCTAGGAAAAGGGGAAAGAAAACTTTTCGGCTCCTTATCAGTGTGGCAGAGACGATGAACTACTTTGAAATTGGCCTGCCTGAACTACAAATGTAAATATTAACTGATTTTCAGAGCTATGTTGTGGAACTATTTCCCTGCAAGAGAAACACACATCGTTGCTTGAGATGATGGAAAATTTTGGATTACAAATCTTTGATTGATGAACAATTTTTATTATAAAGACCACCTACAAAAAATGAATCAGAAGTCCCATATTCAGCTTAAAAATGGTAAAAAAAACATCTCTAACACCTGTCCCCAAGGTCTTAAGTTTGATATACCACCTAGAAAATATGGATGAAGATCAGAACGAAATTCTCTCCATGCTGAAATCAGTACAAGAGACTATTGCTTTAGCTCGTGATGAGACAAGAAATAACACTAAGGAGATAAAAGAATAATTTTCTAATCTAAATTTACAAATTCAGAAAATGACTACAAAGAAGGACTAGCAACTAGCAACTCTGAAAATAAAAGGAAAACTGGAGGAAGCAGATCCAAAGATGGAGGACTTAAAGGAAGGAACTAACCGACAGATTCAGACAACTGAAGAACTAGAAGACGGAGCAATAATATCGGAAATGAAAAAGACATCTTGTCAATTAAGAATTCAAAATACACTTGAGGAAAAGGAAGAACTACTGATTGAATGGAAGATAGAGCTGTTAGGAGAACTGGGGAACTGGAGAAGGAGGGAGGCTGTTTAATGAATATCAATGGGTTGGTTCTTCCAAAAATACTTTAATCAAATGGTCTTTCTTATTCCAAACAATATACACAAAACCAGAGGAAAAATTACCTGATGATTCAAATACATTGACTTGAAAAATTAGTTGGCAAAGGAAGAAAGCTAGAGTAAGATTGAAGAAAATAGAGGTTTTGATCCAATAGATGGGATATTATATTATTAAGTAGATGTTTGAAGATGGTGGAGAATAGATAATTGCTAGAAATAGAAAGATAAGATTAGTAATTAGAATATTAGATTTTGGTATGAGAAGGGAAACAGGAAAATGCTAAGAAGTTTGAATAAGGGAAGCTTTTGGTTACCCAAATATAACTTACTTTGAAATTACAAACAATGGAGACATTTTGAACACTGAGGGGAAATTAAAAAATTTAAAAAAAGCAAAAACAGGATACTGATTGAATGTATGGATATGAAGTGCAAATGCAATTAAGACATGTTTTGATTAGAAAAGTTATCTAAAACTGACATTATTGATATGAGACAAATGTAACAAATATGTTAATATTCAATTGTATATTTATTAATAGCAATTTGTATTTGCCTAGTGTGGGAAAACAGGTATTACCGGAGGAAGAGAGGAAACATTTGATGGTGTAATATTGGATCTAGACTGAAGAAGTTAATATATACAAATGAATTACTAATGGAGATAGACAACATGTTGTCTATGAAGTATTTGATTGTAAAACTACAAAATTAATAAAATATTAAAAAAGATAAGGATGTAGAGGATATTTTATTGGAAAGGGGAGATCTGCTTGTTTGGGGAAGAGGGATCACTTCACATAGACATTAACTTATCAGAGGCATACCCTGCAAATGGCCCCTTCTAATCATGGTAACACTGTGATGGACTCTTCTTGTGTTCTAAATGCAGGAAAGCTTGAATGGGTTTATTATCTTTATCCTTGAGTAAATCAGCACCACCAGAGGACATCTGATGCACATTTCAAAACTCCCTTTAGACATTATATAGTAAGGAATGTGGGTCTTGCTGCTGTCATGAGGATTTCCTACTTGCATGGCAGTTTGATGTTGTTTATGTATGAGGTGAGAAGAATCGCAGAGACTGCAGTTCTATACAAGGTTGCCAGTTATCTTAACCTTCCAGGTTCCATGATGTTCACAAAGCTTGTAGCCTCTAATTACTAGAGTAAGCCACACTGGATCCACGGTTAGGTCATTAAAAGGATTTAAGAGAAACATTTTATTTTAATGCTAAGGGTTCTGGAGTTAAGTTGCCCTCCTGTCATGCTTCTGGTCTTAAGATAATAAATTACAGTAGTTAGTTTTATTGCTATATAAACTGCTACTGTTGATTTCTAGGGTAAATAGATTCCTTATCATCCCATTCTCTACCTTCCCAGTATATACTGACAATCCATCTTTATTATCCAATAAAGAATGGGAGAAAATAGACTTGACATTCCAGCTGTAAGCAAGGTGACCTACCCACCTCTGTCTTAAAGTTTTCTGAAGACAAGGTCTGTATTAAGATGCACAAGTTAATGGTTGTATCAAGTGACCAGTCCTTCGGGGGAGAAATACATTTTAGACTTTTCTTTAATGTATGTACCAAAGAAAGAGAATATAGTAGATGCTGTGTTTCATATGGTTTGTTAAATGTTTGTATGCTGACAGTATTAATGTTTCTCCGTTGCATGTTACAGGGATCACCCCTCCTGTTATGACAGCTGAAGTAGCTTCTGCTCCTCCTGCCTTTGATGTAAACAATGTGTCTGGCTATGAAGGCACTACGATTGGAGATGGTAAGTTTGGTGTAGATGTGATATCATATATTGGATGCTAAATTGTCCCAAGGTTCTGGTGTTGATTTGGGGACAATTAAATTTGTCACTTTTGGGGGAAATACTGTATTTTTCTGAAAGGAAGATTCCCTTCCCCCCAATAATTACATTGCAATAGCAATAGCACTTAGACTTATGTACCGCTTCACAGTGCTTTACAGCCCTCTCTAAGTGGTTTACAGAGTCAGCCTGTTGCCACCCAACAATCTGGGTCCTCATTTTACCAACCTTGGAAGGATGGAAGGCTGAGTGAACCTGGAGCTGGTGAGAATTGAACTGTTGGCAGTCAGCAGAGTTAGCCGGCAATACTGCATTCTAACCACTGCGCCACCGTGGCTCTTGTTGTTTGATCTGCAAACAGTACATCAATTTACATTTGTGGAGTGTGGTAGTAACGGCAGATGGAGGTGTAGAAAAAGAGTGAATGAGGAAGGTGTGGAAACATTCCATTGCAGATAATGACAGTGACTATCTGGAGCAGAGAGAGGAGAGGTTGCCCCCCATTGCTTTGAGGGAAACATGGACAAGTCTGCTTATCTTGCCACCTGCAGTCACTCTGGGTAGCAAGACTGGTGGCATATACTTTTAATACATAAGATTAAAAACACAACTAGAGAGAATGAAAGTCTACCATGAGAAGGTCATGAACATTCTCCAGAGAGTGGGAATGTGCTCAAATCAACCATGCACACCACTTCCATGGACCTCGGAGCATTCCCTTGAAGATTTTCATCTCCAACATGGAGGGCAACAAGAGATGGGTCCTGTCTGTACAGGACTTAAAAATCTTAAATATACTGACCTAATGGGCAGAGCCACTGAATACTGTGGGACTTACAACAGAGCAGAAATGCATAGATTTCCCCTTGCAAACAGAAGGAAAAAAATAGAGGTCTTTATCCAAATGATCCATTGGCCAGCTGCTCAACTATCACCTGTTGCTTGTACTTGGTAACAGTCTGTAAGGAAACAGATTACAGATTATACTGTAAACAAATGTATCCTGAGCATAGCAGGAAATTTACTGGAGAATAAGAACCTTGATTTAGGAAGACTTTAACAATGGGACGTGGTGGCTCAGTGGGTTAGGACGCTGAGCTTGTCGATCAGAAGATCGGCAGTTTGGCGGGTTGAATCCCGAGTGCCGCGTAGCAGAGTGAGCACCTGTTACTCGTCCCAGCTTCTGCTAACCTAGCAGTTCGAAAGCACATAAAAATGTAAGTAGAAAAATAGGGACCACTACGGTGGGAAGGTAACAGCGTTCTGTACGCCTTTGGCGTCTAGTCATGCCGGCCACATGACCACAGAGATGTCCTCAGACAAGCGCTGGCTCTTCAGCTTTGAAACGGAGATGAGCACCGGCCCTTAGAGTTGGAAATGACTAGTACGCATGTGTAGGGGAACCTTTACCTTTTTAACAATGGGATAAGCCATTCTCACTGCTCCTTCGACCACAGACCATTAGGCCACTGTTTAACCAGCAGCCTCTTTTCTCATCTCTACTCCCTTCTTTTGCAGCAGGGAAGTATTTCCCTCCTCCACCTGATTCGCTTCCTTATCAGGAAAGAGAGCCAACGCCAGCTCAGACAAACTGGAAGTAAGATGGATACTGTGCTTTTAAATCTTCTAATAATCCATTTTTATTTTTCCTTTGCCTCAGACTAAGTGGTTGTCTGCTGCTTATCTGGAGGAAGGGAAAATGAAAGTGCAATAGATACACAGGTGGTCCTTGACTTACAACCACAATTGAGCCCAAAATTTCTCTTGATAAGCAAGATAGTTGTTAAGTGAGTTTTGCCCCATTTTACGACCTTTCTTGGCACATTTGTCAAAGTGAATCACTGCAGCTCTTAGGTTAGTAATATGGTTGTGAAGTGAATCTGGCTTCCCCAGATGGTCGCAAAAGTTGATCGCATGATCTCGGGACCCTGCAACCATCATAAATATCAACCAATTGCCAAGTGGCCCCAATTTTGATCATGTGACCGTAGGGATGCTGCAATGGTCGTGTGTGTGAAAAACGTTCATAAATCACTTTTTTCCCAGTGCCATTGTAACTTCAAACTAAATGAAAAATTGTAAGTTGTAAGTCGAGGACTTTCTGCAAAGTGAAATAGATCAGGCAGGAAATAAGAGCTGCTTCTATTGAGGGAAGGTTAGGGGTTTTTTTTTTATAAAGCATGGTTTTCTCAGCATCCTGTAGCCCAGAGGTCCCCAACCTTTTGGCCACCAGGGACCGGCTACGTGGAGAGAAGTCTTTCCACGGACCAGAGAATACATGGTTTTTTGTGCTGCCTGCATCTCGTGGATGGGGCTTTGGTTGTTTGTGCAAACCGGTTGCTAGCATGCCGCGGCCCGGTACCAGTCCACGGACCGGGGGTTGTGGACCCCTGCTGTAGCCACATGGCTTTTACACTTGTTTCCAGCATCACCTTTCTTCCCCCAAAGCTTTCTTTGAATGTATACGAATGATGGGTGACTACAGTCAGTTGCTTTTGGGAGAAATTTGCCCGTTTGGCCAGAAGAAGAAGAAGAAGAAGAAGTAGAAAAAATTACTAAAACACAAAATCACTGAGAGAGGCAATGAGAATTCTAAGTCCATAGCACCCTCTTTCATTTTGTCAACTGATAAATGAGGCTCTGTAACCGAGTGTGCCCACCGGGGCTTTTCATTTTGTGGGAGAATTAATAGATGCTCTAAAAATTCTGAACATACCTAGCAACTCAAAAGATACTGCATTTGTGTCCTAGAGGAGTATTTGAAGCTTGTGCTGTGATTTATGCTTACTGTCTCCATTGCTTTTGCTTGCCATGCAGTATTCCTGCTATTTCAGAAGATGAAGCCAAAGAAGCTTTTATCCAGTATGCTGCTAGCAAGTGCTGCTACAGCAGAGCTCCAGCGAGAGACTTGATGTTTCAGGATCTCGTAGCACTGAACACTTACAGAGTAAGCAGAATACGGCATTAGAACGTGTGTGCATGCAACAAGTTGTATGTGCGTCATGCACAGGTGGCCCTCGACTTACAACTATTTGTTTAGTGAGTGTTTGAAGTTACGGCAGCACTGAAAAAAGTGAGTTTTGGCCATTTTTCACATTTATGACTGTTTTGCGTTCAAAATTTGGACATTTAGCAACTGGCATGTCTTCATGACGGTTGCATGTCCCGGGGTCATAGGATCACTTTTTGTGGCCTTCTGACAAGCAAAGTCAACGGCAAAGCCAGATTCACTGAACCCACCATGCTATTAACTGAACATATTGCAGTGATTCACTTAATACCTGTGGCAAGAACGGTTGTAAGCTTGGGCAAAACTCACTTAAGAACAGCCTTGCTTAGCAACAGAAATTTTGTGGTCGTAAGTCAAGGACTACCTATATTATATTTAGACCGTATGATGCATAAAGACCTTGGTAAGAAATGTAGGTCACAAGCTTAAATAATTAAGCAGTAAATTCTCTGCTAGCTTTCAGGAACATATTGTGCAGCATGCTTTAAAGTAACCGATGCTGCAATTTTATATGTGGGTGTGTCTATTCCAAAATCATTCTTGCTGGATTCAAATTTATTTTGAGGTGATATAAGATTATCGATCAAAATTATTTGTGGAAATCACATGAACTTTTATCAGTGACCAAATTCTTTCTCCACATGAGTAAACTCAGGAGAGGCATAGTTATTGGGAAATTGAACTGAGATGGATGATATTTAGTAACAGGGTAGAAGAGTGCTTTGCGTATATATATATATATATATATATATATATATATATATATATATATATATATATATATATATATATATATATATATATATATATATATATATATATATATATATATATATATATTGTGTGTGTGTGTGTGTGTGTGTGTGTGTGTGTGTGTGTGTGTGTATGTATGTATGTATGTATGTATATATGTATATATGTATATATATATATATATATATATATATATATATATATATTCGTAACTTCAACCCCAACTTTTTCCAAGAAGATTGGAATATTTTCTAATATATGCAGGGAAAGCTTTGAAGAGCCATTGCCAATCACTTGTTTCCGTAATAAGGACAATTGATCTATTTATGAGACTGAACCAACCCCTGCCCCCCCTGATGTTCTGGATTTTATTACACACAGTTTTCTTGCAAGTATTTATATTGTGTCTATCAATCTGAATATGTTCAGAAAGATTTGCAGTTTCTGGCTTTTGTAAAGAACATAAGGTAATTCACAATGAATATTTAAAAGTAAAATAACATCACTTCGTACAAAACTGCTAAGCTTGTAAGCCGCCCTGAGTCTTCGGAGAAGGGCGGGGTATAAATGGAATTAAAAAAAAAACAATATGCAGTTTCAGGATAGATGGCTTAAGAAAGGACATGTGGAAAAAGTGATGAAGTACAAGTAGTCCTCGACTTACAACAGTTTACTTAGTGACTGTTCGAAGTTACAATGGCACTGAAAAAAGTGCCCCCCCAAGCCACAGCCGAGCAAGACACCTGCCTGTCCGTCCGAGGTTTTCATTGTTGTGACACTTCTATTGAGGATTGGCAGCGGGCATGGGCTGGGGGTGTGTGCTTGGTTTTTATTTCCCCCCCTCTGCTGTGTGGTTGCAGCAGGTTTTGGTCACTTCACATGACCCTGGGACACTGTGACCGTCATAAATATGAATCAGTTGCCAAGCACCTGAATGTAAATGACAAGACCCTGGAGATGCTGCAACATTCCAGCTGGTTTCTTCTGGGCTCAGCAGAAGCGCCAGGATCAGCGCCGAGCTCCAGCTGGAGCCTGGTGCTGATCCTGGCACTTCCACTGAGCCCAATAACCCCAAAGAAGTGCTGATCCTGGCGCCTCCGTTCAGCCCTGACAGCCCTGCAGCTCCAGCCTTCTCTCGCTCAGGCTTGTGTGGTGTTGCCACCGGTTCAGCTCAGTCCTCTCCCCCACTACCACTTTTCTAGGATAGTCGTGTACCACCTGCCAGGTGCCAATATACCACAGGTGGTACCCATACCACTGGTTGAAAAGCCATGGTCTATCTGAAGTGAATCCAACAAGAGAATAATAAAAACAGGAACTATAACCTAGCAGATTCTTTCTCCAGTTACTATCCACCTTATTGAGGACAGAATGGCATATTGAGGTCCAAGGAGGATTACAATATTTGTGTATATTTACCAGAGGTATAGCAATTGATGGGAAGTTCCATTTTCCACAAATTCATTCAGTGGTCTTAGACAAGATCATACTTAAACTTCCATCTTCTGATCTGAATCCACGGTGTGACAAAACATAGGCAAGTGACAAAACATAGTGCAAACACTGTCACGTTGCACATTTTTGTGATTTTGGCATCATGGAGAGAAATGGACACCTTTCTATAACACTGGAAAATAATACTTATTTTAGTGATGACTGGAGGAATGGAGAAAATGTTAGAGAAACTGTCACTTCTGTTCAGATATGCTTTGTTTTTCCTCTGTGGCTTGCTGCTTTTTACCTTTGTTTTTCTCTCCTTGCTGCTTTCCTTACCCATTTACTTTTTTTCAATAAAATATCAGTGATGAAAATAGAATCTTCCAATAGGAAATAAGTGATTGAAAAGAGAATAGAAACTGGCAACTTGATAATTCACTGTAATTCTACCTGTGGGAGCACAAGCAAATAGCATGTGATGCCTAGTTGACCTGAGAAAGTCACCTGTTGTGCAATGTCTTATGTACAGAGTTGTATATATATGTTTAAGACAGGAAGGAAAGAAGGAACAAAAGCTTCATAAAAATCACTTGACTTGCTGGCCTTTGTAGCCTTTAGTTTAACTTTGGATACATTTGCATTTTTGACTTTATAATATAGAACATAATTTTCATTTTCTGGATTCTGCTCAGTGGGTTGAATGGAAATCAATAGCTGTGGGCCACACTCAGCCTAAATTATAATAGTAACAACACATCATAATTCTAGACAGCCCTTTCTTGTTGGCAGCTATGGGGACATAATTAATACTCTCTTTTGCTAAAATGCTTGGGAATTCTTAGACGTTTGGCATTCAGACAAATCAACCACCAATAGACACATCGAGATAAACTCCCTTTACATACTATGTTAAAGATATAGTAAAAAATCCAGGAAGGCAACAAACAGCCTAGAACACATCCCCTCCAGCAGCCAAGTCCAGATAAAGAGGAAACCCACCAGGAAAACATGGAAGAAACAAAAGTAGCTGACAGGGCAAATTCCCGGGTATAATCAAACAGCAAACCCTTCCTTCCCTCACGCTGATGGTATTACCTAGCCTGGTAATGAAATGCTCACAAAGTTCCAAGAAGCCAGCATCAGTAGCTTCCAATATCCTAGTTATGTGGACTAAGTGGAATAAAACTTTAGTTAAAGCAGTCTTAACTTAGAATTTTAAACTGGCAGTTTTACATCCAAGTTATTGCTATTGTCAGGACCCACCCCAAACCACGTCTTAGGAAGACAAAACTCTTGGAGCCAAATCTTAGTCCAAAAGAAATCTTTACTATGACATGCTTGGTTGTAGGAATACAAGACAGGACTTAATATTGTTCTACAAACGAAACCCTTATAAAGAGTTCCCGGTTCAACCCCCCTTAACCCCATTTGGTCAGTCCCCCATCATTTACCTCGTATCATCCGTCTCGTGGGAAAAATGAACTTAAGACCTTTTATGTTTATTGCTCTCTTCCGTGACACAAGCCAGATGCTCCTACCCTAACCCCCCTCTTTTGTTTCCCCAGTTCAAAAGGCTTCTCTTTTCCTTTGAAATGCCTAATACAGGCTCAATACACATCCGTTCCCTCCTCCTCGGAGATGGCAGGATCCATGGAATAATGTTTTAAACATACATTTATGAATATGATATAAATGGATTCTGACAGTTATATTATATATAAAGATATTGATCTTCTTTGCACGCCATGGCTGCCTTTGGCAATATTTCTTGGAGATTTCTGTTAATCTGCTACTTTTTGAGACTAAAGTGTAGTTTTTTTACATTTCTTTTTAGTATTACTTGGAGACTTTCACTGAATCAAGGTCTTCATTATGGAAAACTATACCATATAGAGGTAAGTGTTGCTATGCTATGGCAGGAATTTGATTTTGCTGCCCCAATATGTTGTGTTCTTGTATTCTTTCCGGAGGGTATTTGTGGAAGTCATAGAGATGGCATTGGATTGTATTAAGCTTCATATACTGTAGGATTCAAATTCCATACTGGAGACGTCTTGTTTGCTCATTGTCAATTTCCATTGTCTCATGCCACATTCAATTTTGTTCTAACATGCAGACCTATTTATACATTTGGTTTTTTTAGTAGCAAAGTGGGAAGTAAAGATATGCTTCATCCTATAAGTGAAGATAATTTCTCTATCCGTAGAGTGTGCTGTATTCCAGGAGTCTATGCTTGATTCAGTACACTGGAAAAAACATGAATATAAAAGAGTCTCTTACCTCAATTTGAGGAGGATATGCGGATAACAAAACGTAGGGTGAAGCTAGTATACTTGACCTCACTTTCAGACTTTAGTGGTTAACTTCTGCCAAGATGGATGTAGCTTTACAGCACCAGTGCAGGATTAATGTGAGCTTAGGAAATTAATGATCTGTTTACATCACTACAAAAATTTATTAATTTGGACACGGTGATGCATTTTGCGATTTATGAAGCAATAGCGCTGTTTAAGAATTCCACTAGTATAATGAACTGTATAATTTGTTGAGTTCCTTGGAAGGGAGAACTTTTTTTTAATATTTAAATATTAACTCATTTATATAGGTAGGATGAAATATATGAACTGCGTGACGTTCAGGCTTTATCTGCTTTCTGAGAAAAATGCACTTCTTTTTGCTATTATTACTATTTTATATCCTGCCTTTCAGCACTAGGGAACTATTTTTAAGAAAATAAACACAGTAAAAAAGATGAGAATTTCAACTGTCAGAATTCTCTAACCAACATGATAATTTTGGGAGATGAAGTCCACAAATGGAGAGGATCCAGGTTAGGAATGCAGTTATCTGGTTACCTTGTTAGGTAATGAAATGTTCAAAAGTGAACAACCAAGCTCAGCAAGCATTAAGGATTCCACAGTTCATCCCTGAGTTATGTTCCCTTCTATTGAAATTAAATATATAAGCCTCAAGCTATGCTGCGGAAATGTTCATGCGCAAGATAGAATATTATGACATTGTCCAATCATCGTTGCTTTGATCAGGAGAACCTGTCGATTCTGCTCTGTATGGTGCAGCTCCTTCTCCCTGGGAGATGAGAGTAGAAGTTCCTGAGATATTCAAAGACAACGTCGCAAGAGTTAAAGTGCCTCGCACGTCATCAGTAAAGGTACAGAAAGCAAAAATGGGACAATGTTTCAGTTGCCGGGAGTTCCCTCTCTCCCTCCCCGCCTTCTTTCTTTCTCTTCAGTACTTTGCTTTACATTATTTATTAGTTTAGACAAACTACCGGTAAACTGCAGTGTATTAGGTAGAGCTTGGTTTGGGAGGTGTGCAGTATATGTGCACAGAATCGCAGCCTTAATTCTCAAGCTCTTGCTGCTTCCTTGAAAGTAGGTCAATAACAATCACCTACTTTGCACTCTAATTCACACTTCCATCACTATGGAACATTAATGGAGATTTCTTTGGGGCTGACTGAAGAAAGTAATTGAAGCATTTCTAAGCAATCATGTCTACCTTTCTTATGAAGAGCCTGGGATTTGTTTTGGGAGTGCTGAGGGTGCTTTAATAGTCATTTTGCCTAAATGGCCAGCCCATTTTCTTTCTAGCTTGGGAAAGAGGCAAGTGGTTAAAGTCTTCCAGGTTCTGCATTCAGACATGTTTCATATTAAACAAAGCCTGACCACGGAAAGATGTAGTACACATGCTGTTCATGGGAGATGCCAGTAGGCAGAGGTAGACGCGTTTGAGGCTTAAACACAAGCTTACATAACCACCATGTACAAACTGTCTTGTTTTTTCCTGTTAGATTGTGATAAGTAGTTAGACTGATTCTCATCCGGACAGGATATGGAGCAGAAAAATGGATTAGTGCCGACTTAAGCAATAAGGGACATGGTGGCTCAGTGGGTTAAGACGCTGAGCTTGTCGATCAGAAGGTTGGCAGTTTGGCGGGTCGAATCCCGAGTGCCGCGTAACAGAGTGAGCGCCTGTTACTCGTCCCAGCTGCTGCCAACCTAGCAGTTCGAAAGCACGTAAAAATGCAAGTAGAAAAATAGGGACCACTCTGGTGGGAAGGTAACAGCGTTCCATGCACCTTTGGCATCTAGTCATGCTGGCCACATGACCATGGAGACGTCTTTGGACAAACGCTGGCATGCCGGCCACGTGACCATGGAGACGTCTTCGGACAAACGCTGGCTCTTCGGCTTTGAAACAGAGATGAGCACCGGCCCCTAGAGTCGGAAACGACTAGCACGCATGTGCGGGGGAAACTACTTTTTACCTTAAGCAATTAAACCAGCTGGGATTGGTTTTTGAAGAAAATATTTTCTGGAAAAGCAAGTCTATTCTCTTGCATACATAAATGGGTAATATTTTATTTATAGGATTCTTCTTATTTGGATTGTTTTTGCTATTCAAAGAAAAACAAAAATCACAGATGAAAAATCCTAAAAATTTTTGGAAACTGGGGATGATTGTTACAAGATTCATTCAAGTAAATGATTATATATACATTTCAAACATGATTATGAAAAACTAAATTTAGTACACCATTTCTTTCATTGCTGGTGCAGGCCTTTTGTGCAAGAACAAAGGACTGTGGCTGTAGTTACAGGAATCATTAATTCAGTGTGCTTTCTTTAATCATGAAGCAATTATTAGCAGCTCTATTTTTATTTTTATTTTGTTGTTGTGGAAAGGATTTTCAAGAGGAAAGTATGGTGCATGGCCAGAGCATTGAAGAGGGACAGTGCTGTTTAGAAGTTAATAAGGCCAGAGCTACAAATGGCTATAAAATAAAATAATAAAATAAAGAACAAGGTGGTTGACAATTTTGCAGAATTTATCAGTTAATGTATGAAGACAAAGAAGTGAAAGAGGTTTAGAAAGGCCATCACAGTTTGAGAATATGGTAACTTTGGTGGAGAGGTTGGAAACACCCCCAGGCGAAGTGAAAAAAAAATAACTTTCTGGTGCTAATGAATCCTTTTACATTTCTTGTCAAAGTTGAGTCAGTCACAGTAAAAATGAAAGGCTGCCTTTTAACGCCTCTTTTTATTTGAAGGGATGTCCAATATGTGGCTGTTCTGGCAGACGACCCTGCACCCAGTGCCATGGCCTCACGAGGGTATGTACTTCTAAGTCAGAGACGTGTCTTGCTTCATGTGGAAAGTTCCCTGAAGAAAAGGGTTTTTTTTTTTTTAGAAAAAATAAAAGATAAAGTTGACGTCCTCAGAGCAGTTTGCAAATTGGGTTGCTACAAATAATAAGCTAGGAGAAGCACTAATGAAAATATTATGGTTGAGAAGACTGCTAGCAGAAAGAGGACTTATCGAGTATCTGATAATGGTATCTACTTACCATTATTTGAGGATATGTCCTCCCCACAAAGCCTCCATCTCAACAATAATCTCCTGGGGAGGCAGATGGAAGCCTGTTCCAGGCATTCCAGCATGGAGGGGAGTGTTTTTCACAGGGAATGGAAGAAGCTCTCCCAATTGGAAAGTCCATGGAGGTGCATGGTGGAAGTTTAAGGTGAGCTGATTAGGGTAAACATCTGCTTTATTACAACTGGCCCAGGAGTTCTATTTTTGGAGCTGCCTCCATCTGAGCAGTCTGGTGAGCGCATACCTCTGAAATTGACTGAAATTGTAATTGAAAGGACTAGGGTCTTATATTTCTGTAACATATGTGGTATGGCAGGAGTTTCCCAGTGACCTCCTCCCTTGCCCCTCACACGATGTTCTAGAATGAAACCTGGCACAGAAATAGCTTCAACACAGAACCACATTTTACATCTCCTTCCCTTTGAGATGATGGGCACTGATTTGCTGTAATTTGACACACGAATCAGGAAAGTGTTTCTCAGACTACCTAGTGCTCAGTAACAGGTTGACTGGTCAACCAGCCATTTTGAGAAACACAAGAGCACCCCACAGTTGGATGTGTTTCTCACACATCTTGAACTCCATTTGCAGGAAGACTTAACAGCAGCTTTATCTCAGCTGCACAAGTCCAGATGACCAGTTCTTCTGCAGCTAAGACTCTTAACGTTTTGTCACCTAGCAATAATTACTTTAATAGATCCTTTGGAGAAAATGTTTCAGTCAACTGCCTGGGTCTTACAAAGACCAGCACAACATACAACCAATCTCTGTATAGGGATTGGTAGCTTTTCTTGTGGTTGGCGATAGTCATATTTTAGCTAGAAGAAATAACCAATCACTGCTCTTACAGTGTCATGCCTCCGGAAGACCTAGAGGATCTACTAAGCAATGGTTGCTACTGTTATAAATAGCACCTGGCTGCACAGTATGTTCACAGATTTCAGTGTGAATTTATTTACAGAAAGAATGATGATTGTGATGGTTGGGCATTATACCAGCAGCTCAGGTTTTCTTATTTACTATTCTACCAACCGTTGAGAATGGAACTCTACAAAGTGATGACAGTTTCCATGGAAGGAAGAATTTTTAGAGGAAAGGAATTTCATAATGAGCATCTTTCTAAACACTTTCACAATCCTACCCAATTTTAAAGCCACTCTATATAGAGTGCTGTTTTTTCTAAGAGGAGCACAGAGGTCTGCTTTTGACTAATGAAAAAATGGTTGGTAGAAATCCTGCTAATTTAATGCTCTTCTATTTGATGTTATATGTCAACAGAAACAATGTTGGGTGTGTAATGGAACAGGATCCCAGTTCAGTAACCAGAGGTGTTCTACTTGTTCTGGAGTGGGAACAACCATGTACGTGAGTTAGTGCACTTCCTTTTTATTTGCAGTCTAGCCTTGAATGTGAGAAAATGATCGTGCTCACTTCTGTTCTGTAAATCGCAGCTAGGTGATAACACTGTAAATAATCTGATAATGGATTGTTCTACATGATTCCAGCCCTTTAAGCTAGACCAGGGGTCGGCAACCTGAAAAAGCAAAAGAGCCACTGGGAACTGGTTCCATCACACATAAAAAAAAGTGGGAGCCGCACGCGTGCATCCACGCATGTGCGTGCGTGGATACACGCACGTGGTTCCACTTTTTTTATGTGGACGCACCTGCACGCCAGCGGTGACGGGTCTCCGTGGTGACGGGTGCTGGGTTGCGGCACCGCCTTCAGCCCGGGCGCCGCCGGAGCCACCCCCGGGACCTCCAACCTGCCGCCCGAACACCCGTTTGGAGACCTGCTGGTGCAGCACCAGCAGGTCTCCAAACGGGTGTTCGGGCGGAGGTGCGCGCGCACCTCTCCAAAGGTGCATGCAGGAGCTCTCCAAAGATGATTGCAAAGGTGCGCGCAGCTCTCCAAACCTTTGGAGAGGTGCGCGCGCACCTCCGCCCGAACACCCGTTTGGAGACCTACTGGTGTTCGGGCGGAGGTATGGTTTGGAGACCTGCTGGTGCCGGTTTAGAAAGCTGCCGCAGCACCAACAGGTCTCCAAACCGCACCTCCGCCCGAACACCAGCAGGTCTCCAAACGGGTGTTCGGGCGGAGGTGCGCGCGCACCTCTCCAAAGGTTTGGAGAGCGGTGCGCGCAGGCCGATGAAACCTTCTGATGTTAGTAAAATGAGGACCTAGAGCAGGGATCGGCAACCTGAAAAAGCAAAAGAGCCACTGGGAACCGGTTCCATCATACATAAAAAAAAAGTGGGAGCTGCGTGCGTGTATCCTCGCACGAGCATGCACAAAAAACATTTTGCGCATGCGCAAAATGTTTTGTTTCTTGCACGTGCGCAGATGCGCGCGCGGTTGCCACTTTATGTGTGATGGAACCAGTTGCGCGGCGGCGACGGCCCGTTTGCAGAGCCGACATTAATCTGGCACCCAGTCAAATGGTCACCTCCTTATTGTGATGCCATCTTTCAACCACCCGCATAAAATTTTCTGGCAAAGCTTCCGTAATCTTAGAAATACAGGGAGAAAGAAAAGCAACACAAAGCGTGAGCTTTTTGTTTTTTCTTTACAAGAAAAGATCCTGTTGTTAAAGTGCTCTTTTCCCCACAACATAAAAGCCCAAACCTTACAAACTGGCAGCCCTCCTCCATTACATCAGATCTCCACACAGCCTAGTATTGTGCTGATTTAATTTTAAAAGTCCCTGAGAGTTCTGAGGAACTTGCTCCCCAACTTCGACGTTTTCCCATTTCGACAAAATGGCAGAACCCCACCCCTCTTCTTGGTGCCATTCGATGCTTTAATAGCTACGAGAAAGGCAGAAATTTAGCACGATCAGCCCTCAGGCAGCGCTGGCTGCCCCAGTATTTCTGCCTCCCACGCAGCAGAAAGACCACAAGGGGCGAGACTGGGTGGAGTGGGGTGGCAGAGATACGACAAACCCTTGAAAGAAGCCTGATTCCCTTTTCCTTACCCGCCGCGATCGCGGCCTCGGTCACCGAAGCGTAGTGGCTTCGGGCCAAAATATTCAAAGTACCTGGAGCCTCTCTGATTCTTCCTTTTATACACTTGTGCTTAACTGCCAATAAGACGCTGTGTGAACCAGAGAATTAAATTAAAAGTTCAATAAACACCGATCAATATTCGTGTAAATATTGAATCCATAAAACGATCTTCTCCTTAACTGTAGTTATACTGCAGGTACTCGTCCTTATCCTCCCGGGCGGAACGGAGAAGCGCGGTCGTTTCGCAGCTTTCCAGCCCAACTCAATTCGTCCCTCATAAAACCCAGGCAGGAAAGGCCGGCGCACTTCCCAGAGCCGCGCTCTTCACTTGCCAAAGGTTGCCGGGTGCCGAGCTCGCCGGTGGAATAAAGAAATCGTCTCTCCCTGTCTCACGTGTAAATAAATCATCAGCCTCACTTACTTGACCACCGGCTTGCTGGTCATTCAGGGAAATAATGGTTAATCGATGGCTAATCGATGGAGACGTGTAACGTATTAGTTTGCAGTCCTTCATCATCCTATTTTCTTCAATTGCCCCGGGGGGGGGTGTCGTCTGCGGTACTTACAGAATCCATGGTGGGGTTGGGTGGGGGGTGGGAACGGACAGAGACGACCATTCAACCCGCGCGGAGAGCCCGTCAAGCAGCGCTCTGAGGGAACGGGAGCGGGACGAGATCGGGCTTTTGCCCTTCGGCTGAAGGCGAGGTGCTCACCTCTAGTTGCAGACCTGGCAAACGGGGGATAGCCAGAAGTTGCGCGGAGGTGGGGGTGGGGGAAAAACGGGGCCCGCTACGAGTTGCTTCAAGGGAGTCGCGGCACTTTGGGGAAAGGCAACTTTTTCCCCCCGGCTCCGCAAACGAAAAGCGTCGCGCGCCTGAGTCTCAGAGCACACCTGAAGGGTAAGTGAGAATCCAGGCGACGGGGAGGCCGAGTGTGTGTGTGTGTGTGGGGGGTGTTCATTCTCCCCATTTTTCACAACCAGGTCGCAAGGGGTTTTGCCCTCGTTGCCTGTGGACGCGCAGGACAAGTCCTCCGTCCCAGCCACGCTCAAAAAAAAAAAGTTCCTCCTTAGCCGAGCGCCTCGGGAAACAGCATCGGCGGCAAAGATGGGTGAAGACGAGAGACGTTTCCCCTCACGTAAAATGCCTAGTGTTATACTGTGTTCCTTTCGGGGGGCAAGGGGGGGGTGGAACGAGGGGAAGGGGAATCCATTTTATTTTATTTTAAAGGAAATGTAAGCTTGTTTGTCATCAACATCAGACCGCGACAAGCCTGACTGGCTTCTTTTAAGCCCCCGGCGGAGGGCCACAATCAATGCCTTAATCATGGCTTTTAGCATTTCCCTTGCAAATCCGCGCCGTTTGGATTTGTCACCGGGCGCGTGGATGGTGCCAAAGACACCACATTCAAGGCTTTCCAGGAAATAGTTGCAAGCTGAACAATAGCGCTTCAAAGCATAGGGCGCTCACCATCACCACCACCACCCCGCGCCCGCGCGCCCCCGCAGGTATAGAGAAGGTATGAGAGGGATACCGGCGTGCGCAGGCCCCAGTCAGTTTCCTTAGAAACTGGCAAGTTATGTGTGCTCTGCAATATGTAGAGTTTAGTAACGGGCCGCGGCAACTTTCCATTCGGAGAGGTGCACGCGCACCTCTCCAAAGGTTTGGAGAGCTGCGCGCGCACCTCCACCCGTTCGGAGAGGTGCGTGCACAGCGCCACCCGTTTATAGACCTGCTGCTGCGGCCCGTTTGCAGAGCTACCGCCTTCCTCTGAAGGTGGCAGCTCTGCAAATGGGCCGCAGCAGCTTTCCCAACGAGCGGCGCCACTGCCTGTTCAGGCGGAGATGCGCGTGCACCTCTCCAAAGTTTTGGAGAGGTGCACGCACCCCTCCGCCCGTTCGGAGAGGTGCGCGCGCACCTCTCGGAACGGGCAGTGGCGCCATCCGTCGGGAAAGCTGCCGCGGCCCGTTTGCAGGCTACCGCCTTCCTCTGAAGGCGGCAGCTCTGCAAACGGGCCGCAGCTGCTTTCCCAACGAGCAGCACCACTGCCCGTTCGGGCGGAGCGCGCGTACCTCCACCCGTTCGAAGAGGTGCGTGTGCACCTCCGCCCGTTCGAAGAGGTGCGCGCGCACCTCCGCCCGTTCGAAGAGGTGCGTGTGCACCTCCGCCCGTTCGAAGAGGTGCGTGTGCACCTCCGCCCGTTTGAAGAGGTGCGCGTGCACCACCGCCCGTTCGAAGAGGTGCGCGCGCACCACCGCCCGTTCGAAGAGGTGCGCACGCACCGGGCGACTGGGAGCCACAGGAGATGGCTCAAAGAGCCGCATGCGGCTCCGGAGCCGCGGATTGCCGACTCGTGTCCTAGAGAGTGTTTGGGCCAATATGGTCACATTTGTAAACCACTCAGAGTGCTGTAAAGCACTATGGAGCAGTATATAAGTCTAAACGCTATTGCTATTGCTACATCATCATCATTCTAGCCATTATTTATCCATTGCAGGATGGAGGCCTCTTCCGTATTTTTCCAATCAGTAAGGTCTTGAGCTTTCTTTTACCAACTGGGCCCACAATACTTGCTGATGTTGTTGATCCATCTTGTTTTAGGTCTCTTTTGTAGACATAAAACAAGATTAGATTAGAATAACAGAGTTGGAAGGGACCTTGTAGGTGATATAGTCCAACCCCCTTGCCCCCACCCAAGCAGGAGACCTTACACCATTTCTGACAGTTGGCAGTCCAGTCTCTTTTTGAAAGCTTCCAGTGATGAAGCTCCCACAACATCTGAAGGCAAAATGTTCTATTGGTTGATTGTTGCTACACATTGACTACTATTGCTTTGTGAGGCAACATATAACTTCATTTTGTGCAGTTGCCTCATCCCCAATCACTGAAGCACCACTTTATCTTGGTGGGTCCAGTTGAAAGCCCTGACGTGGGCCACGTCACCTGGCTGCTTTGCTTCAGCAGAGCTGTCTTCTCTGCATGTGCAGACATTTGGTACATACTGTCTAGGACAGAGGTAGGCAACCTTGGCTCTTTTATGACTGTGGACTTCAACTCCCAGAATTCCTGGTCTAGAAGGAGAGTTTGCATTGCTCTGTGGAACTGTATTGGAGAGGCCTCATTCAAAGCAACAAGTCCTTATGAGTCTTTGCATGGACCTCCTGAGTAGGCATACATGCAAAACAGGTTATTTGTCTGTCACATCATTATGTGGACTTGGAAGCAATAGACAAGCAGCCTCCTGGTTTCAGATCTCACTTTTAATTTGAACTTACTAAGACTGCGACTGGGTCGGACACGACTTCGCAACTAACAACAACAAAAGACTGCCTAATAGACTTTAGGTGCAAAATAAGAGGAAGCATCATTTTGAATGTCCTTAGAGAAATGAGAACACGTTTTAGGGAAATAGCAATAGAAATGCTAATGTTATTTTTATTGAAAGAACTGGAATCCTGTGCTAATTGAAATGAAGTTTGAAAAGCAGTCCTATCATTTTGATATGCAGCTGTCTGAGAAACCAGAAAGGGAAAAAAATGTCTGTTTTGTTCTGCTCTGCATTTCAAAGAAATATTTGGTGACTTTCCACATAAGCGCGGAAATTGAACATATCTCAAGTGAATCAAGAAGAGATCCTTGCTTGAATTGTGTGTCTTCTCCAGTTACAGTATGTTTGGGCCTTATAAACAAGCATGGAAGCCATCATGTGAGCTATGATGAGCAGCCCCTCTTGTTCTTTAAAGTTGCACTGGAGTTATCGATGCAGAGCTAGTCTCCATGAGTATAATGCAATTTTCTACAGCCAGAAATCCTTGCATGTAGATTTGTCCAGTATGAAGGCTTATGGGTTTGTTGGGATCCTTAAAGTAAGGGTGTTTTTAGTCTCCCTCTCCCCAGTGGCACAGGGAAAGAGGAGGACAGCCTCTGGACCAGAATTTATGGAATATATAAAGACGACAGATAAATGATGTTCTGGAATCTTATGTCATCGACATACTTATAGTATTTGCTATATAGGATTCCAAAGTGGAACAAAACGGATGGAAAAATGTATTTATACAACATATAGGGAGATTTATTTATTTATTAAATTCATACGCCATTCCTCTTGCTAGCCATAGCGACTCTGGGCAGCTTACCATGCAATATATATATATATACAATATATATATATATATATATATATATATATATATATATATATATATATATATATATATATATATATATATATACAATATATATATATACAATATATATATATATATATACCGTATATACTTGAGTATAAGCCGACTCGAGTATAAGCCGAGACCCCCAATTTCACCCCCAAAAACTGGGAAAAGTTGTTGACTCGAGTATAAGCCGATCCGCCGTTCTGCATGCCTCGGAGGCTGGATCCGCGCTCTGCAAGCCTCTGCCGCCAGCAGAGGCTCGATCCGCCATTTTGCAAGCCTGAATACACAGGAATACCCTGTGTGGCCGCGGCTCTCGGGGAAGCCCTGGCTGTCCGCTTCCTCACTCCACGCTGCCATTCGGGGCCCGCGCGTTCCCCGGGCAAATCGCGGCGCCCAGCAGGCGAGGAAACACGCCCGTTCCAGTCGCCCCCCCCTTCCCTCAGGAGACGCGAAGCAAGTGACCGCCCGGAGCTTACCGAGGACTTGCGCGCGGCCGAGGCTTCGGTACTTCCAGGATCGCGCGCACCTCTCCCAAGCCGCCGCCGTCCGGAGACCTGCCGAAGTTTGGGGAGGTTTGGGGAGGTACGCGCGCACCTCCCCAAACCTCCCCAAACGTCAGCAGGTCTCCGTTCCTCCACGCAGACCTGCCGACGTTTGGGGAGGTTTGGGTGCCTCCCCAAACCTCCCCAGGTCTCCGTTCCTCCTGCCGAAGTTTGGGGAGGTTTGGGCGCCTCCCCAAACCTCCCCAGGTCTCCGTTCCTCCGCGCAGACCTGCCGACGTTTGGGGAGGTTTGGGCACCTCCCCAAACCTCCCCAGGTCTCCGTTCCTCCTGCCGAAGTTTGGGGAGGTTTGGGCGCCTCCCCAAACCTCCCCAGGTCTCACTATACACATTCACCCAGAAGTGACTCCCTCTGTCCTGACAGGGGATTATTCCCCTCCAAGTACATCTAGAATGGTAGTCAAAAGAATTGTTAAGTAGTTTTTACCTTTCACAAATCTCTTTCAACTTCTTTAGTTGATTGCTTTGGCATTCTTCTGCTACATCTGTTAGCTTTTGTATAAGCTTAGGAGGGGGAAAAAACAGATATGTCATAGACTGTACCAGCCACACATTCTGTTGATAAGTATTGCACAGATAGTCTTCAGGTTGTGACCCTAATGGAGACTGCCATTAAATAATGTTAAATGAACTGCCTCAAGTAATGACCAGCCATACGTATTCTCCTCAGTGCATTCATTAAAGAGTGCACTGGTCATTAATTGAGGGTGGGGGAGATCCTGGGAGGCCTAATGCAAGCACCAGCCCGCCTGCCTCAGGTCTCCCCCACCCCCAGATACTGGGCTTCAGCACAGCTGGCTGTCTTGCCAAAGAGAAACATCTGGGAAGGAAAACCCTGTCTTACCTCTTTCCCAATTCTGCCTCTGCCCTTCCTCCTACCAAGGTGTTCTGGGACTAGTTCCCTAGCCTTTTGGAGCTTTTGGTGTTCGCCCATCAGCTGTCTACGGGGAGGCAACAAAGCTGCCTCTCTAGGCTTTGAGAAAAGGCCCCTTGCACAAAAGGCAGCTTCAGGACGAGCTTCCAAAAACCCTTTCCTTCCTTAACGCCCTCCCCACCTTCCCCCAGAAAGCCATATTTGGTTTTTTTTATTGAAAATTTTTATTGAAGTTACAATATTATCCCCTCCCCAACCCACCCCAGAACCCCTCCCCCTCCCCCATATTTCTTCAATAACAAAAACATAAAAAGCTGGTTGGGATGTACTCGCTGATTTCCCCCCCCCCTTTTTTTAGATGCTAAAACTAAACTCTCCCTCTGCCTTCCAACCAATATCCCTTTTTAAAATCTTACCTTGGCTCCAGATGGAAGAGTAGAGGAACTAAGCTAGTAAGGAGAGAATTTTTTTCTGCAACTTTTTACTCCTGAAGTAGTAGTAGTAGTAATAGTAGTAGTAGGAATAATAATAATAAATCCATAAAAGTTGTGCCAGAAAATGGAGGACGCTGGGTCTTTGCAAGTTTTAGCTGTCTGTCAGACTGCCTGAAAAGGGCGGCCTTCAGGCAGCCAGGCGGACAGCTAAAGCTTGCAAAGACCCAGCGTCCTCCATTTTCTGGCATAACCTTCGGAGATTACTTTAAAAAACAAAACAAAAAAAAAACTTCAGAGGAAAAACAGCTGCAGAAACATTTTGTCTCCTTGCTGGCTTGGTTCATCTACTCTTCAGCCAGGAGGGAGTCCAAGGCCTAGAGAAGGAGAGCTTTGCAGCATCCCTATGGACAGCTGATGGGCAGACAGCTGAAAGAAGCAGGCAGGCAGGGCGCGGAGGAACGGAGACCTGCAGGTCTCGGACGGCGGTGGCTTGGGAGAGGTGCGCGCGATCCCGGAAGCACCAAAGCCTCGGCCGCACACAAGTCCTCGGTAAGTTTTTTTTGTTGACTGGAGTATAAGCCGAAGTGGAATTTTTCAGCCCAAAAAGTGGGCTGAAAAATTCGGCTTATACTCAAGTATATACGGTATATATATATATATATATATATATATATATATATATATATATATATATATATATATATATATATATATATATATATATATATATATATATATATATATATATATATATAATAGGAAGAATTAAAATTACAAGAACTTGCATGGAGCAAGGGTGGTGCTTTCTCTGTCACCTCCATCCTAAAACTTTCCAAATGGGTCCCCATGCCAACTGGGTGGGCCAAGTCTTAAGGCCACCCCTTTGGAAACCAGATGTATCAGATTAGACCAGAGCTCCCCAACCCCCAGTCTGTGGACTGGCACTGGGCCACAGCATGCCAGAAACTGGGCCATGCAAACAAGTGAAGCCCCATCCATGGGATGCAGGTAGCACACGAAACCATGCCCCCTGTGGTCTGTGAAAAAAACTTTCCCCCCCAGGACCGATCCCTGGTGCCTAAAAGGTTGGGGGCCTCTGGATTAAACTACACCTCCAGTGGTAAGGGGGGGCATGACAGAAAAGGCACTTCTTCTAGATCCCCCAACTGAAATTCCTTGGCTGACAGGGTTCACAGTAGGCCTTTTCTACTGGAATGTGTTGGGTGGGCCAGTCCCATTGAACAAGATGGTTCTTCAGATAACCTGGCCCCATCCCATAAAGGACTTTAAAGGCGGTAACCAGCATTTTGACTTGGACCTAGAAGCAGATCTGCAAGCAGTGCAGCTTGAGTAACAATGGTGCTATTTCAGGCACCTCCAGAACTGTCTGCGCCACTGTATTCTGAACCAGTTGTAGCTTCTGAATACTCTTAAAGGGTAGCCCCATATAGAGCACATTGCAGTAGTCCAGATAAGAGATGATCAGGGTATGAGTGCTTAAATGTGGGGCCTCACAATCCAGGAAATGGTGCGACTGGCGCACAGCATGAAGCTGCACAGAGGTTCTCCTATCCACGACTGCCACCTGCTCCTTGAGCAGGAGTTGTGAGTCTAGAACAGATATGTCAAATTTTCAACGTCACGTGACGTCGCGCAACGTATCAGGACTCTTTTGCCATTGCCGGCAATGGGGTGGGCGCGGCTTCCGCGTGACGTGTCTGGCCCACTGGCCAGCAGTTTAACACCTCTGGTCTAGAAGGAACCCCAGATTGTGCACCGGATCTGTCTGGGGTAGTATAACCTCATGCAGAACTAAAGATGGTAAACCTCTGGATCCCAATACATGAAAGAAAGTTACATAAAAGAAAGAAAGGAAACACCAGCCTTTATCAGAGACCTCTTAAATTTGTGTGTGAGTGTGTATTTGTGTGTGTGTGTAGGAAAAAGGCTTTTTGTATGTAGCGCATTAGATTATTAACAAAAATCCATGTGTGCTGTAGTGTCTGTGATGCACTTAGTATCCACTGATCTCCGTGGTTTTTTTTAAATTAGTAAAATTACATGAAATAGCCTAATGTTGCATAGTTTCTTAGTTGTCTTATAAAACTTATTACTGTTTGATACCTGTGATGGTATGCAGTATCACCCGCCCCCAAAGTCTGCTAATCCCTGAGTTTCCCAGTTGGTAACAGTGATCACAGTTAGAAATTCCTGCCTGGAATAGTCAATATTGAGTTGCTAACTAAAAGTTTTACTTTTAGTCTGGTAGATATTAATCTACCAGATCCAGCAGATGGCACCATTTACCCAGCAGAAAAGCTGAACAAAAAGGGAGCTGAATTTATTTACTGTAGTTCTTGAATTCCCATAGTTCTACCCATAAAGGAAGAAATTGCTATTATTTTTAATATCTGAGTCATTGGTAAAAAAGTAAGAAGGAACTTAAATAAACAAAATGATATTTTAGACATTTAAAAGTCTTCTTTTGCCAATTCTGATTATTTTTCCTGTCTATCATTCATTTGTGAAACCCAGAGACTTCTAGGCTTCTTGATTCATAAATAAAATTGTATATCAACCCATTTTATTCCATGTAGCTGCTGGGATTAATTGTAGTAAGTTTGTTGCTAGAATAGATGAAGAAATATATTATCATCATCATCATCATTATTGTTGTTGTTATATTTTTATCCATATCAAAATGGAATTCTCAGGGTACATTACAAAAGTTATATAAAATTTGAAATACAATAAATAATATTAAATAGTACAGAAAATGCATAATATAAATCACCATCCTATACTAATGTTGGCAGGTGCTTAACAAAATTGGTTCAGTGCTGAAAATGTACTTTGAAGAGAAAAAAAATAATCAGGAAACTTCAAGTCCAAAGACTTATTTCTCTTTCCAAGGATTCAGGGCAGTGACCAGGAAAGTGATGTAAGGTTACTAATGTGGTATGATGGTTTAGTTGTCAGGCTGCAATTAAGAGATCCTGGTTGAATTGTGCACTCACCGCTCTCTGGATAATTTTGAGCTAAAGGTAATCCTTGACTTACAACAGTTCATTTAGTGACTGCTCAGAGTTACAACGGCACTGGAAAAAGTGACTTATGACCGTTTTTCACACGACCTTTGCAGCATCGCCATGGTCACGTGATCAAAATTCAGACACTTGGCAAGTGACTTGTATTTATGATGGTTGCAGGGTCCCAGTGTCATGTGATCACCTTTTGAGACCTTCTGACAAGCAAAGTCAATGAGGAAGCCTAACAAATGAGCCTTGGTGGAGCAGTAGGCTAATGCCTCCTTAAGTAACACCAGCTGCCTGCAATTAGTGCAGGTTCGCATCCCACCAGGCTCAAGGTTGACTCAGCCTTCCATCCTTCCCAGGTAGGTAAAATGAGGACCCAGATTGTTGGGGGCAATTAAGCTGACTTTGTAATAATGCCGCTTGGGGGTGTGTGTGAAAGCCCTAACAAGCAGGCATATACATAGAATGAAGGCTACTGCTAAGCTTGTAAGCCGCCCTGAGTCTTCGGAGAAGGGCGGGATATAAATGGAATTAAAATAAAATAAATAAATAAATAAATAAATAACTGTGTTAGTAACTTAGCAATTGCAGTGGCAAGAAAAGTCGTAAAATGGAACAAAATTAACACCTCTCTCACTTAGCAAAAGAAATTTTGGCCTCAATTGTGGTCCTAAGTCAAGGACTACCTGTACTGTCTCTTAGCTTGTTGTGAGCATAAAATGAGGTGACACACACAGGAACGACCTTTGAATTCCCAGAGGAAAGTAAGTAAAAAGAAATAGTCTTTTAGCAAAATTGACTCTGGTGACTTTCTTGGCAAGACTATAGAAGGCCCCAGAGAAAAGATAGGAAATAAATGTAATTATTGATACAGTAATGTTTCTTTGTCCCATCCACACATGCCTGCACGTTCCACATGTGCCTGTCAGCCACCCAATCTGTCCAGGGGATCATCATCCTCCTTATTAGAAAAATGACTTCAGAAATGTGGTGAAAGTCTTGAAATAGAGGAAATTCACCAGCCATTTTATAGCACTAGACCAGGGGTAGGCAACCTTGGGTCTTTTATGACTCGTGGACTTCAACTCCCAGAATGGCTGACTCAGGAATTTTGGGAGTTGAAGTCCACGAGTCATAAAAGACCCAAGCTTGCCTACCCCTGCACTAGACCTTTCACAGGTTGTATAATCCAAACTCATCCTGGCTATTTTAAACTGCTTTTGCCAAAGCTGCTAAGAAAATTTATTCAGCTTTTGGGATGGTTTCATTTGTTGAGCCGTTTTGACCTCGTTCTATGAAGAAAATTAATTGTAGGCCATCTGAGAGAAAAGTATCCCAAGGAAAACATGCTGAAATTGAACAGGCATATCTCCTTTTCCTTCTTATTTGTGGTGCATTTTTTTTGGGGGGGGGGGAATTTAAATGCAAAACAATTTGTGTTCCTCACAAGAATTCTGTACAGGGGTCTTCCCACCTCTTTAAAAGCAATCTTTTTGGTTCAGTGGCTCCTCTTAGAATCTAAAAATTAAGTGGGGGGGAGAATCTCTGAAATTGGCAGGGAAAGATGGAAAGAGAAATTAACTTCCTCTAGTGGCCTAGTTAAGTAAATTATTGTAGAAGAGGATGGGATGAAACTACATTAAAAGAAATAAACTGAAGTTTCTTTAAGGAAGTGGTAGTGGGTTTTAAGCCAAGGTGTTAAGAACTTCAAAGATTTCTTGTTAGATTTCTCCATCCTTAACTGCTGCATGGATCACGATGTTATTTCCATTCTCTGAAAATGTCTTCTTATCTCATTTCCTTTATAGGTGCAATGCCTGTTCTGGCTTGGGGACAACTGCTTGTACAGACTGTGGAGGAACAGGACAGTTGCTGACCTACATTGAGCTGCAAGTTGAATGGCAAGTTCTGCCAGCCTATAGACTGAAGAACAGCTTTTCTTGTTCCAGGTTTTGTTTCTCACAGTGGCCCACAGATTCCTCTGGGAGTTTCCAAGTAGGAGACAGAGGCTGTTCTCCATGTCCCTCTTCCTTGCCTAACTGGTGTTTGGATCCAGACTGTTCCCAGCCCTGAAGTAACATGGCGGCATCAAGTCTGGTAGTCTTTCATAGACCTGTCCTGAAAGAACTTTTTGATCCACTTTCAGAGACATCCAATTTACAAGCCATATTTATGCAGTCTCATTGGTTTATTTATATTTTACAAAGAGAAGAAAAAAAGAGAAATACATAGGAATTACAGATTATAGATACAACTTAGAAATGTTTCTACAGCAAAATGAAGTAAAATTAAAAGAAGGGAAAAACCATTCCATTGGAAGAAACATTTCACTTTTATTTTTTTATGTTTACTAGGATAAAATAAATAAAGATTGTTTCACAACAGTTGTAGGTTTTATCACTTTCAAAACTATTATATTACATTAAACTATTACTAAAATCCCTGTCAACAAAAGTGCGTATAGTCAAGGCTATGGTCTTCCCAGTTGCAATGTATGGCAGTGAAAGCTGGACCATAAGAAAGGCTGAGCGCCAAAGAATTGAGGCCTTTGAACTATGGTGCTGGAGAAGACTCCTGCGAGTCCCTTGGACTGCAAGGCGATCAAACCGGTCAGTCCTAGAGGAGATCAATCCTGACTGCTCTTTAGAAGGCCAGATCCTGAAGCTAAAACTCAAATACTTTGGCCACCTAATGAGAAGGAAGGACTCACTGGAGAAGAGCCTAATGCTGGGAAAGATCGAGGGCAATAGAAGAAGGGGACGACAGAGAATGAGGTGGCTGGATGGAGTCACTGAAGCAGTAGGCGTGAGCTTAAATGGACTCCAGAAGATGGTAGAGGACAGGAAGGCCTGGAGGAATGTTGTCCATAGGGTCGCGATGGGTCGGACACGACTTCGCAGCTAACAACAACATTACTAAAATAAAAAAAAACCAATAGGTTAATTGTGAGCTAGTTTAATCTTTGATATCTATGTAACATATGTAATCATAGTACAGGTTAAAACTTTTAACTCTAAGAGGACCCAAGTTTTGAATGTGACAGCAAGCTGTGTATAAAATTGTATTCCATGAACATTATCTAAGTTAGATTAAAACAAAAGGCTTGTTTTTCATGTATGAAGTTATTTGGGCTGTTGATGAATACTCCCGTAATTTAAGCTGTCATTCCTCTAAATGTGACCATTTGGAATTTTCTGAAGCCTGTACAAATGCTTGGTGGAAGATCTCCAATTCATTTCAAAAATAGTTTAAATAGTTAAATCTTGAAAATTGGGCTTGCAATCTTTTGTCACTTAATTTGGCAGTATAAGACTAGATTATGGCATTGGCCTGTATTTCAGAGCTACCATTAACCATCATTTTAGAAGCAATGTTGGTTTTTCACTTTATTTTATCTTCTTTTTGACATAATACCAAATAATCACGTGCCTGCCTCATTGTTGATATACATTAGAGGCTTCGGCAGACAATTGACTGTTATTCTTCCTGATACTGAGTTTTTCTGAATCTGTTTTGCTGTGAAAATAGGGCATGCCCCAGAGGTGTTCTTTGTAAATGGTGTTGTTTGCCTTCACAGGAAAAATAACGTATTTGAATTTGTGGTGGATGAAAGAACTGGGTTTCCTACTGAACTCTTCAAAGCAGTTAAAGGGAAGAAGCTGTTTGTGGATGAGCAATACATGGTAATGAAATACTTTTGGCAGAAACGCAGGGCTTGCCCGGTGGCAGGATTGAAAAAAGCAATTTGAATTCATGCATTTATGCACTTATGCATGCGTGAATGTATGCATGTGCATGTTGCACAAAAGGGCAACGTATAACAATTACAAATGGCACAGTATAAATACAACTAGTCCTCATTTATGACTGATTGCTTAGAAGCTGTTCAAAGTTATAACGGACCCCTCGGAAAAGGTACTTATGACCCAGTTCCAAAATTCTGATGGCAAAAGTTCCCCGCCCCCATTAAGTGACCGCGTTTCAGGAAGTCAGCAACTGGCCCATTTACGACTGTTTGCAGTGTCCCGAAGTTATGTAACCATGATTTATAATTTAAAAGATTTTTGCTGAAAATTGGCATTTAGTTAAGGGTTTTTTTGCAAAAATGCTGCAGAGCAAAAAATGTGTTCACTTAACAAGTGTGGCATTTGCTTAATGACGGCTGGAAAAAAAGGGTCATAAAACTGGGTCAGTTATATGAGGATCCACTTTATCATGGCCATGACTTACAACAATAAAGGGCAGGATCTGTTAAGGTCATCAGTCAAGAACTTATGAAACATCCTCCCTCTGGAGATCAGGATGGCTTTGACCTTGCTGGACTTCTGTAAGGCCTTCAGACTTGATTCTCTGCCCAAGCCTGCCTTCCCGAGTTTGTGCAGAGGCCTGTTTGTTAGTTATATTAGTAGTTTGGGCTATGATGTTTCTTGGCTGCTGTGTACTTTATTTTTTTTATAATGTGTAAAGGTAAAGGTTCCCCCGCACATGTGTGCTAGTCGTTTCCAACTCTAGGGGCTGGTGCTCATCTCCGTTTCAAAGCCGACAAGCCAGCGCTTGTCTGAGGACGTCTCTGTGGTCATGTGGCCAGCATGACTAGACACCAAAGGCGCATGGAACGCTGTTACCTTCCCACCGTAGTGGTCCCTATTTTTCTACTTGCATTTTTACGTGCTTTTGAACTGCTAGGTTGGCAGAAGCTGGGACGAGTAACAGGTGCTCACTCTGTTACGCGGCACTCGGGATTCAACCCACCAAACTGCCGACCTTCTGATCGACAAGCTCAGCATCCTAACCCACTGAGCCACCGCGTCCCTTATACACATATAACTATTTCAATTTTGTTCACTTCTCAGAGCCACATGTTGAGATGGGCAGTCATATAAATTCAATGAATGAATGAATGAATGAAAAATAAATAAATAAATTGTGGCAATATATCTTCTTTCAGTCATGGATCTATCCAGTACTGGATGGAAACTTATCAGGGAGAGAACCTTATCTAGAAATAAGGAGAAATTTCCTAACACTGAGAACAATCAATCAGTGGAATGGCTTGCCTTCAGAAGTTGTCAGTGTTCCAACAATGGAAGTTTTTTAAGAGGTTGGAGAGCCATTTGTCCAGAATGATTGAGAATCTCCTGCTTGGGCAGGGTCCCTTCCAACTCTGTTATTCAATATTCTACATATCTTCATGAACGTTGTTTGTGTAGATCCAGCCCACTATTTAGTACATCCTTCTCTAGTGGTACTGAGATTATGCATCTCAGAAGTCCCTTTCTGCACTGTCAATGTTTTTTCAGAGCATCTGAAAAAGACTAAGCCAGAGGCAGCTATATCCCAGTTTTCTTCTCCCCCCCCATTAATTTATTTTTTTATTTAATTGAGCATCCATCCACATACTGTACTCCCATGGACATGTTTTTCTGCTTATTTATCTCCTATCTCCGCTTACTTTTTTAGTTACTTAATTTGATTATTTTAATTTGTATGGTGGTCTAGCAGTTCTGGGGGACTTTTAACAGTATTAAAAACATCACTGTACAAAAGCAACAGTTGAAAAATAAAATACACGTTACGTATTTGTGACAAAGTCTGATTCTCCAATCTTATATCTACAGTGAGCTTACAGGATCACCTGGCCCAGTGCCTGGATCAAAAACCAAGTCTTTGAGGCTTTCTTAAAGGCTGGCAGAATCAAGAAATCAGAGAGGAACTCTTTATTAGAGCAGGGACTGCAAAAGAGAAGTGTGTCTGCTGGATACCATCAGATGATACTGTTTAATTGGTAGGATCTGGATCATGCCAGTCCTGTTGGATCTTGTATGATAGGCTGAAATCATTGCAGTCCCTCAAATATTCAGCTCTGGGCTTTGTAGAATATTATGAATGACCACCAGCATCTTGGATTGCACCTGGAAATGTACTGGCAACCAATGAAGTTCACACAGTTGTGATGTTTCATGGATATATTGAGACACACCTATATTTACTTGCACGGCTGTTTTTTCAGGACTAGCCTTAGCTTTCAAGTAGTCTTCAAGGGCAGACTTATAGTCTAGACCAGGGGTGTCAAACTCAATTTCATTGAGGGCCACATCAGCATTGTAGTTGCCCTCGGCGGGCCGGGTGGGTATGGCCAGGGTGGGCATGTCCTACTGGGTGGGCGTGGCTGGAGTGCGTATGGCCTACTGGGTGGGCATGGCCAGCTCTACATTGTTGGCATCAATGGTGCCTATGGGGGCCTGGGCAGGAGTGGGACAGATCTGAGGGTCTCTGGCAGAAGGAGGGTCTCTGGGCCAGGGCCAAGGCAGCGGGGGCCATTCCCTCACTGTTTCCAGGATGGCTTCGCGGGCCACATGAAACCACTTTGCGGGCCGGATCCGGCCCCCGGGCCTTGTGTTTGACATGTCTGGTCTAGACTCTAGAGTTCTGAAATAAAAGACTGAACTGTAAATGTTTGTTGTACTTACCTGGCTATAGTCCATACAGAAACTGTTTCTAGCTCTTAGTTTCAGCATTCAGTTAAGTTTCTCTTAGTGTAGGGCAATAACATTACCGTAGTTTCCGGCGTATAAGACGACTTTTTAACCCATGAAAATCTTCTCAAAAGTCAGGGGTCGTCTTATACGCCGGGTGCTGAAACTTTAGGGACAGGGCTGGCTGGAAAACCTGGAGCGGATCTTCCATTTAGTCTGCGCAGGGAAAGCGGGACCAATTGGAGTAGAAGCTTCAGTCTGTGATTTTTTACAGGCTGGGGTCTGGGCGTCTTTCCTTCTAAAGTTGAAGAGCAGCTGTAGTATATCCCAACTTGAAAGGCAGGTGGGGAAGGCAGCAGCCAGAGCAGCGGCTTAGCTCTAAGGACACATTTGACTCAGGAACTGGGCGGGCTGGCTGGAAAACCTGGAGCGGATCTCCCATTTGGTCTTTTTTTTTTTAATCCCATTTATATCCCGCCCTTCTCTGAAGACTCAGGATGGCTTACAATTTAAAGCACAAATCAATGTGCTTAGCAATAGCCTTCATTCTATGTATATGCCTGCTTATTAGAGCTTTCACCCCCCCCACAAGCAGCATTATTACAAAGTCAGCTTATTGCTCCCAACAATAAGCAGCTGGTGTTACCTAAGGCTCTGCGCAGGGAAAGCTTTAGAGTGAATTAGGAAAAGTGAAAAAGTGAATTAGGAAACTAGGAAACGGTTGCTGGAATTGGGTATGTGTAGTTTAACGAAGAGAAGGGTGAGGGGTGACATAGCAGTGATCCAATATCTCAGGGGCTGCCACAAAGAAGAGGGAGCCAAGCTATTCTCCAAAGCACCTGAAAGCAGGACAAGAAGCAATGGATGGAAACTAGTCAAGGAGAGAAGCAACCTAGAACTAAGGAGAAACTTCCTGACAGTTAGAACAATTAACCAGTGGAACAACCTGCCTCCAGAAGTGGTGAATGCTCCAACACTGGAAGTTTATAAGAAGAGACTGGACAGCCATTGGTCTGAAATGGTATAGGGTTTCCTGCCTTAGCAGGGGGTTGGACTAGATGACCTCCAAGGTCCCTTCCAACTTCTTCTTCTTCTTCTTCTTCTTCTTCTTCTTCTTCTTCTTCTTCTTCTTCTTCTTCTTCTTCTTCTTATTATTATTATTATTATTATTATTATTATTATTATTATTATTATTATTCAGTTTAATCCACTTGCACTGTTTTATGTTTACATGTTTGATGACAAACAGCCTTATGTTTATAAGTGACAGTTTTCCTACTAAGTACCTGCATGTCATAAGCATTTGAATTAAAATTACCATATTAAAATCAAATCTGATGTTTTTTAATTTTTATTTGGTGTGCGTTGGAAGAGGGGTAGTCTTATACAGCGAGTATAGCCCAAACCCTATAATTTAACAGGAAATGTAGGGGGTTGTCTTATACACCCAATTGTCTTATACGCCGGAAAATACGGTACCCATCCATTCTTTTTATTCTAGAATTTTGTATCTCCTAAAAATGTTGTTTTTTCTAGGTTTTTCCAGTGTTAACCTTCCCTAACAGTGCCGTTAACCAAGCTTCCCGAAATGCTATTGAACAACATCAAGCTCAGTTTGGATCCACGACACGGATACTGAGACAGGTGAGATCAATAGAGATTGGCAAAATGCTTTTTGTAAAGGTGGTACAGTACTATGGATTAATACTCCTTTCCGATAGGGAATATAAAGGAAAGGAAAATACCGTGTTTCCCCGAAAATAAGACCGGGTTTTTTTGTTTGTTTTTTTTTGCCTCCAAAAGAGGCACCAGTTCTTATTTTCAGGGTAGGCCTTCCTTTTCCAATGGTCACCTGAAAAAAGTAAAAAGGGGACGCTTAGAGTGAGAAAAAGGTTGGGAAGGGAAAGAGACCTCCCCCTCCCCAAGGGAAAATCACCAGCTGCATTTGTGAAAATGGATCATCCTTAAATAATAGTTGTGAAACTATATCATTCTGTTTCTCAAAGAGTTGGCTATTTTAAAGATGACAATTATACCTTTTGTCTTTTTGCAGAGGCAAACCATTGAGCTGGTATTTCTCACCAAAGTGGAATATGACTGGCATGGGAAACCCTATTCCTATTATGTCTATGGGAATGAGCACAAGGTGTATGCAGAGAAATATCCTAAAAAGTGTGGCTGTACTATTCTATGATACGTGGACTTTCCAACCATTGACAGAGAAACCCTGATTATTCCTGCATTATGTCTGCTCTTCTGCTCCCCCCCCCCCGTTCTTTCTTTTTTCAATTCATGTATCTCAGTTAGTTGAAGTATAAACAATTGTGTTAACCTTTAACCTAGGGATCTCTAGGATTGAAACACTGCATAATTTTTGTACCATTAAATGTTCATTGTCCTTGATTGTTAAAAATACTTGTGTTGGTATATTAGTTATAACAAATGTTAAAAGTTTAAGTCAAAGATGCCAGAGATTCCATTCCTTTCCTGTCTCTGGTTTTTCTTATTTTCTTCTCTCATACTGAATTAATTCATTATGTTCTCAGTCTTTAATTGAATGTTTCGTTTCATTTGCTTTGTGCACTTTGCACATGCTGTTGCCCAGTTCTAAATATAACTGGATTTTTTTTATGAATAGTTGTACTCTCTTTTTTAAACATACTATTTCAATATAAATCAGGAAATGGATTATCTAAAGTGACAGAAACTTACATCTAAGGTTTTGTAGAGGCTAAAACTTTTAAATTGTTTTGTTCATGGTAAATTCTTATAGGACTGTATGCAAATAATATTAATTCACTTTACTCTCACTTTAATGATTATAAGCAGAAAAGATCGCATCCTAATAACTATGCATTATAACCTTTCTGGCCTGAAATTGGAACTAATAAAATGCAGTGATTCTAAACATATTGCAGTAAAAAAAAAGAACACTCTGATATGCTGGTATGAGGTTTAAGATTTTCTTGTATAATTTCATAAAGATTTTATAAAGCTATATCTTTTTTTTTTCAAATGCTGGATGGAATGGCTCTATTCTATAAAGTATTGTAATAAAATGGATTATAGAAAAGAACAAAAAATAAAATATGTTTCCAGTGGAATAAAATAGAAATGGATAGTGACAGAAATAGCAATCAAAGGGGAAATATTGATGGATTTGATTTTGTGATCTATTGTTACTCCAGATACTTTTCAATTGTGAGTGCACTCCTGTTGGCTCCTCCTGTTCTAAAGATTCCTTTGGAGGAAGCTAATTGCGATTCGCTCCAGTCCCACTGAAGTTTCTGTTAGTTAAAAGTACAAGAAGAGAAGATCTTATTGTGAGAAGAAAGCAGTTGGATCAGTACTCAAGAACCCTTTTCCATTCTTCCAAGCTGCATCCGACCTAGGGGATGGATTCCAGTGATGAGTGAATCTGAATCTAGCATGCATCTACTTGCCTGCAGGTTTGCTTCCAGTGCATCTGTTAGATGTAAGCACTGCTTCTGTTGGTTTGGATGTTGCAGTTAGGCTTACAGTAGAAACGAATCTCACACTAGTTGTGTTCTCTTGTGAGAGGATTTCTTGGGGGTGCCCCCTGGATGGCAATCCTAAAATAGGCTACTCTTTCAGTTCTCCAGGTGTGCGGTGGAATTTTCCAGTATGGGTTCTTGGTGATCTCTGAGCTTGGTTGTTTTCTTGCAGATGTTTTATTATCCAACTAAGGTAATACTAGTACCAATGATAGATGGGTAATGAAACATCTGCAAGCAAACGGCTACTGTAAGCTCAGAGAGCACCAAGGATCCCACAGTTCAACCCTGAGCTACAGTACATGCATTCTCTTCTATTAATTTTCCATTGATTATACTTGGAGAGAAACTTCTTTGAAAAGACTGATACAGCTCGGATAAAATGGTAAGAGGCGTTTTAACTATTTGTTGTCAAAGCACAAACATTACAATTTTTCTTGAAGTAGAAAGATAAAAGTTAGTGGAGTCATAGGTGTCTGGCTTAAAATAGCAATAGACATGCCCTAAGTTTCTAAAAAGCTAGACTTATTGCTTCTGAAGAGTGCATCAAAACCAGCACTTGTCATTTCTCTGCTTAGTAGCTCCTGAATTAATAAAATTTAAACAGCCAGTTGTCTTTCTATGACCTTGCTTTATTATTGTTGGTGGCATTGCAAACCTCCTGTCCTATTTTATAAATAGGCATATTTTAATTTATTTTAAGATTACTTACCTTAATAGTGTTGCCACTAGATTCTCACACTGAAATCTACAGGGCCACGTAGTTTCTTCCGAAAGCAAGGAAACAATCTGTTCTTGGCAAATGAAAGAAAAATGTCAAGGTGCAGAATCTTTAATATAACAGTTGGATAGGGCCCTCCTTTCAAAATTATCTAGAGGTGATCAAGTCCTTCAATTTTGTCTACTTTAGAAGTTAACTTAATTATCAGGCTCTTTAAGTGCTCTAGTTATAAATAGATCAGATCTTTCAGATGGTTTATTTTTTGATATATTGCCTTGGTGCTGACTTTGTCACTGATTTTTGATGTGACATTCCAACGTATTCTAGCAGTTTCTTCACAACTAATAAAAAAAGGTAAAGGTTCCCCTGCACATGTGTGCTAGTCGTTTCCAACTCTAGGGGCCGGTGCTCATCTCCGTTTCAAAGCCGAAGAGCCAGCGCTTGTCCGAGGACGTCTCCGTGGTCATGTGGCCGGCATGACTAGACGCCAAAGGCGCACGAAACGCTGTTACCTTCCCACCGGAGTGGTCCCTATTTTTCTACTTGCATTTTTACGTGCTTTCGAACTGCTAGGTTGGCAGTTCACAACTAATACTAGTGCTTAAATTCTAACTAAAGGCAGTTTAACCACCTGATCCTTTTCAGATACTTTGAAAGATACATTACAGTATGAAGTTAACAGCCCAGTAATTAAGTGGTCAACCTTCAAAGGATGTCTCACCATATTCCAGGTATGGCTATACAGACTGTGGTCCAGCTTGATCTGTGGCCATTTTAGAGACAGCAATAATAATAAAAACAACAAAAGCAAATCAGGACATATGTATTAAAAATGTTTAGGTCCAGGTAGACTAGACTGCGCAATAGAGCATTTCAGGAATACCTATATTTTCAAAAGTTAGGTGACCGTGCCATCTTATTCTAAGTTCCAAGTGAAATGCAGCCCATTAGAAAAGGCTGCAGAGGTATTCTTGGACATGGGAACAAGAATGTGGGATCCATTTATTTGGATTGACAAAGAAAATTAATGGACAATCTCTTCCTCCATGTCTATCCTTTAAAATTAGGCTGATGAAATGGTACCTATGTCTTCCTATTTCTTCTGTTTCTTCTGCCTGCTTCCTAGGGCTGAGAGAAAATCACTGGCTCAAATCACCTAGCTGAATTTGCATCTAAGGCGGCACTAGAACTCACAGTCACCCAGTTTCTGGCTTGATGCCTTAACTGCTATATATATAGCTTCCAAGAATGCCCCAAAGCCCAAAAAGTCTGTTTTGAAAATGACACTGTTGGAGGGGGATAGATGGGGGAGACTTCCTGAACGATGATTCCCACCATATCCATCATTTTACCATTATGGCTAGGTCTGTGGAAGATAAGATTCAGTCACATCTATACCTGATGGTGGCAGAGGAGTGGGGACTTAGATATATGAAGTTATCAAAAGTTGATAGGTTTTATTCTACTAGGCCTCAGCTCCCATATTGTCATTGCTGGTCATTGTACCCTTGCATATTCCCAGCAGAAAATGTTGCAGTCTCATTATGCTCACTTTTGCAAAACTTTTCAGCCTTACGACTTTTCCAGTCTTGACAGTTAATAAGAGGGCATCCTGAATTTGTTCAACTTAAATTTTTGCAGAAATAATATGTCTGTGGAAAGTCTTATTTCACATTTTGGAAGTCCTTTATCTGCAAAAATCATGAAATGATAAAACAATGGCTTGCATTAGACAGTTTTAAATATAAGTTGCTATGAACATGTGCAGTCCTGTTTCTTTGGGCTAATTATGTAGCTGAAATGACGAATTCCCTGATCTGTGACCTCAGCCCGATTAGGGTTGTTTTTTTGAGTAAAAAATGAAGTGAAGCCCACGTATTTGGATATAGCTGCAGGCCCAAATTTCACCCTATAAAATGGGAATACAGTAATGAGTTCAGTTCCTTATTAGAGTCACTGAGCAGCAGGACAGATGCTGTGCAATATAACAAATAACAAAACAAAACACTTTGCACAACTAGAGAGAGAACAAAAAGGCTAAAAATAAATACTAAGTCAATGGACATTCATAATTTACGATGCCGTGCCATAATTCAATATTAAAACTGCCAGCTAAGATAATCAAAGAGATTGTCAAATGAAAGCAAATTCTGCAAGTCAGAAAAAAACCATAATGGATAGGGAATTCATCTGATCACATAGGAAAATATTTAATAAGCAGTCTTTTCCCTAGAGAGAGGTTGTCAGTCACAGCAGGTGATTTGCTGTGTAAATAAAAATATAACTTTCTACATAAATGGGCCAGGCACTCACTCTCATTCCAACCTACTGAACTATGTATGTAACACCTACCTCACAGGGTTTTTGTTGTGGGGAAAACAGTGTTGCCTTAAAACTCAGGCACCCCAATTTTGGTATGGAGCTGATAAGGGTCGGACCTGTAATGTGTCCTCTTAGGAACACACATTACTGTCTGTGCCATCACATTTTATACAGCTGAGCTTTCTGGATTCTTAGCATTCTATAAAACCACAGTTAGTTTATAGTTCAGTGTGTTGTGCAAATCCTCAATTTGTTTACAGTAATTCAGTAAATCATGGGTTAGCATACAATAAAATTACAGTCTTGCTCTTGCTAAGTAATTTTGCTGGTAGAAAATGTTTCCTGTGCGCATTTATCTGAGTAATTGTTTGCTAACCCATCATTCAACATGCAAACAATCAATTGCACAATATACTAAACAGGGCCTGTGAAAAATATTACAAGTTTATGTCATGGATCATATTGGAATGGAACAAGGACAGTTAATTTGCAGTTAAACCAGAATGTTTAGTGATCTTTTAAAGCTATAGCATAAGCCTCTGACTAACACATACACAATACAATAACTGCTTTGCTTAAAGGTGTCAAATGTACATAAATCATCCTTTTGTAATTTCATTAAGGATGGCCAATTCAAAGCTACCATGAAGTGGGTTGAATTCAGGATGGCTTTTGTTCACAACCAGGAATTTAGCAAACTTTGAACAGTGAAGGAAGCAACTCAGCCTTTCATCTTTTGGGCATGGGAGTGGGGCATGGGAAATGTCACAAGAAGCAATTTAGTGACATAGTGATCAAATCATAATGATATTTTCCAGCCCATTCCCTAGTGTTTGGGAGTTTCCAGGTGTGAGTAGGAATCAAAATATTCCCATTTTATCATTATTCTTGTTAAAAAATTTACATGGGAAGCTAGATTGTCTTTCCAAATTTTAGGTTAAGGGGATTTTATGGGTAGACATGAGAGTATTGTGTTTCCTAGAGGACCAAATGTAAAACATCTTAAACAGATTGTTTTTTGGCCACTGGAAGAACAATAGTTTTAAGTTAGAAGTTGAACTAGGGATCTTTGGTGTTTTCTAAGCTTGGTTGTTTTCTTGCAGACATTTCATTACCCAAACAAGGAGAGATTATCACTGCTAGTGCTAATGAAAGCAACCAAGCTCAGAGAGCACCAAGGACCCCCCATTTCAACCCTGACCCACAGATATTCTCATTTAGAAGTCAAATTCCAATTAAATATTAGGAAACCTGAGGGCAGTCAAACAGCAGGCATGACAATGAGCTATCCTTCATTGAATGTGTTCAAGCAAAAGATGGGTAACCAATGGTTTACTCTGAATCTCTGCACAAAGAGGGGGTGAAACTTGATGCCTAAGTAATCCAAATCACCTTTACAACTCTGCAATCCCGTGAAGTCATTTTATGTTTTGCAGTCTAGGTAAGCATCCTTGTTAGTTGCTTAAATGGCTTTATTCTCCTATAGACATTTGTGAAATCAAACTAGTGTCTTCAGGAGAAACAAAAAAAATCACATACGGTATATGAATGAACAGGCACTGGATTGCCCCCAAACCAGGGTTTACTTCAAAAGATTTATCTCCATTTGAAAGAAAATCTTGGTTTATTAGAAACAACAGAAAGCAGCACTATGAATAAATGACTGAAATTAGATGAATTGATATAATCTGGAATTAATGTAGTATGAAACCACTTATTAATCTTTGACTTATCCAATATTCTTTAGATAGTTAAAAGCCTGTTTAAGAATGCCTAGGCTATTACAAATATCAGCATTATACAGAAGTGAAGCAGAAAGCTCTGTTTCTACAGAGCTTCTGAAAACTTCGGTCCGCTGGAATGCTGGGGCATTTGCTGTAACCCAGCTAAGTTTACTTGTGCATATTTTTCTATTCTTTGCATATTTACTTAAACAAAACTCATAGGACAAAGCTGGTGCTAGAAAAAGGCTGTTTCATTGTAAGCAAACAAACTGGGTCAGAATAGTAAACCAGGAAACATTATACAGCAAGACTGAAGAGACTTTACTTAAGCACATAACATTGCCATTGGTCATGCCACCTAGGAATTTTTGTGAATTATAGTTCAATGCATCTAGGGGACACCAGTCTGGAGAAGAATGTGGTGTTTCAGCAAATTCATCCCTAAATATGAATAAATTCCATTAAACATGAGCATAACTGAGTTTTGAATAGCTACGATCAGTATCACATGAATTGATATGTGAACCTCATTGAATATGTCCTTGCTTAAAAGCATATCTACTGTAAGTGTGTGTTTGGGTTGTAGCTTGGCTTGACATACATTGAGGTGTTTTGATGACAAGAGCAGTAAGTAGTTATCACAACAAATCAGCATCTGGACAGCACATCTTTTTATCAATATCCAAACTTTAGCATTCTCAAAGATTTGACTGAAAATTCTTTAGGATTCCATCAGCCCCAAATCACCCTAGCATTCCAGGTTTCAGGGACACTGTAGCCACATCAAGATGGCACATTGTATGGGTGAACCATGGATTTAAGAACAATCTGCTCATGGGCTCCCTTTTTATCAAACTCTTCATATTTGTCCATCTCTTATATAGCAACAAGAAATGATCTTGATTCAGTTTGAATGGTAAATTCCAAATTCGAAGACAGATATAGTAAGTTTACAAGATTTGATGGATATCTTCAAGAATTTTACAAAATGTGTCATCTTTTAAGGCAATGCTAGCCGGGAGGGAAAGAAAGACAGAACAAGTTTCTAAATTGTTCAGCAAGGAGGCAAATTGTGCTGAACCAATGCAGCAAGTATCCTATCTAAATGTTAAAATTAAATTTTTCAAAAAATGTTTAAGAAGGAAAAATCTTGCTTTTCTGTTTGCCTTTTTGGGATGCCAAGTTTAACATGTCACTGAATGTCAATGGATTGAAAAGTGTTCTTTGAGTTACCCTTGTAGGCTAGTATATTTTGCTCCCTCTTATCATTAGATTTTTCTGGGATACCAAAAGTTTGGGATGGCTAGTTAGTAAATTGGGCACTTCTTGAGAAGAGTTTCCTAATTACTGGCTTGGGTGGATTGTGAAGCTGGACATGGAATATGGGAAATGTGTTGACTCTTCTAGGCAGGAATTGGAAAGTTGATCCTTGATAGTCCTTATGTCCAATGCAGTTTTGGATTTTCTGGGGAATTGGCAGGTGATTGCAAACTTGGATTCTTCTAGAAATGACTTTTATCATCATTACCCAAATTGGATTGTTCCAGTATTTTAGCTTGCTGACAATATCTTATTCTAGTTGCAGGGACAGTTAGAAACAGGGTGGTGCTGTGGGACACAATGGTAGAAAATTAGGCAGTTCACAGAAAAGAAGGCTGTAGCAGAGACAGAATAGCATTCATAACATCTCAGAAGCTCTCAAGATTGATGCCTGTAAGTGATGGCCTGAAAATCATTCATTCTTTGTTGGGATATGTCAACCTGCAGCTCCAATCATTCAGAAAGTCAAAGTAAGGTTAATCCCAAAATATGTGCTGAGCTCAGTTTCAGAGTGCTGAGATGGGTTTCCAACTGGATTGGCAGAGCCAAGAGAGAATATTTCCCAACTTGTAGCAAGTGAGAAAGAAGGAAAAATCACTTTTTTCATTGCTTCTTCTTTTGCTACTACAGATTCTTTTTGGGATGGAATTGTAATTTCTCATTATAACATGATTGACAACCTAAAACCTTCTGCTTTTCTATTCCATGGTACAGAAAATGTCTCCAGAGGTAAGTATAATATATAATCACTACTATTTTTGAGCTAAATAAATAAAATATGTGTTCAGGCTGTATCACAGATAAAATGAGTATTGTTTTATATTACAGACTATTTCTTATACTGTATGCCAGTCTATTCTTTTATTTCTTTGCTATTATACTGCTTAACTGTCCAACAACCACAGTTAGTATGAGAGTGTTAACAGCAATAAGGTAATAAAACAATAAGTAATAAGAATCTCTGGGAAAAAGAATTAGTTAGGAAAGCATAGGAAAGACCATAATTCAGGTTTCCAGATCAGCCTCTTAGAGGAGAATATTTTATAAATGTAGCAATTACATTGTGAAAAGGTTTGGCTTGTTATTTACTCCTTGTAAGTCATCTAATGCAGCATCTGGAAAAATGAACTTGGATGGAAACTTTAAAATCTGAGCAGATAGATAAGGAAAAAAAATACAGTCTACCTTCCCTTTGTTCTCAAAGCAGAGAAATACAGATATTACATTATGTCATAAATCCAGTAAGGAGCAAAAAAAGAACAGATTAACCAACAGATGTAGGCACAAACAAGAGCAACTGTAGTGACAATGGGGAAAACCATTGTTATTTTGAGGAGTTTGGTGGCATATTTGTCCTTCATATTAAGAAAAGTTTAGAAGTTTTGAATCCATTCTGAACTAACCTTCTTTTGTTTACTGAATATGCTTGAGCCTAAAATCCTTTTATTCAATGGTGTGTGTTCATTGTTTCTGGATCCAAAAGAGCCAAATGCCTAGCCACCTATCACTGCCCTGACAACTTGGAAAAACAGCAACTAAGGCAATGTGGGAGTACCTATCCTTGAAGGACTTGGGATATTTCTCTTTTGCCTGCCAGGGATTTTTATTTGCAGAACATTTATATGTTCTTGGGGTGAGAGACCTACCTTCTCCCAGGGCTTTTTTTGTGTTCCAAAAAAGAAAAAAATATTTCACAGAATAAGTCATACTCTGTTCTGATTAAATACATCGAATCTGGCTTTTTGGCATGACAAGAACTGATTTTCATTGGAATCAAAGCAAGTAGGGAAGGGAAGCTTTGAAGTGAGCTGAGGACATTTAGTTTTAATGCTGTAAGTGGTTGTGATATCTGTTTGATATTTACTTTGTTGTGTTAACAAAGTTGTTTTAATAGTGAAAATACTGAGTTTGCTTTGGTGTTAGGTGCTATCCTCAGTTGGAGGAATAAAGTAGATTAGACAATTAAATGTAAATACGCTGTTCAACAGAATGGGACTTCGAACAATTTACTTTTCTCTTACCTCTCTTATCTGCTTAATGCCATTGCCATTTCAGCCAAATAAGCTTTTATTCAGTAAGTGGCAAGCAACTGCTGGTATATATATAGAGAGAGATGAAGATTTATGAACTAAATTCATCCAGGGCTTGTCAATAAATAGAAGAGTAAGTAGAATCATGACTGCAAATGAGATGATAAATCCATCTGTTCAATATTTTATTCAATTGTAGGGAAAGCAGTCACCAGGTTCAGAAAAGACAGCACAGTATCTTGACAACACACATATCATAAAATAACAAGAGCCTTTTCTGTTGCGTCACATATTTTTCTAACATAATTTCCTTGGAGATTAGGGTTAGGGTTAGGGTTAGGGTTAGAGATTAATAGAATAACAGAATAACAGAGTGGGAAAGAACCATGGAAGCCTCCTAGATCAACCCCCTGCTCAAGCAGGAGAGCCTATACTATTCTAGACAAATGGCTATCCAATCTCTTCTTGAAAACCTCCAGTGATGGAGAACCCACAACTTCTGGAGGCAAGTGGTTCCCCTGATTAATTGTTCTCACCATCAGGAAATTGCTCCTTATTGCTTCTCTCTTTGATAATCTTCCATCAGTTATTTTTTGCCTTGCCCTAAGGTCCAAGATTGAATAGGTCAACCCCTCTTCTCTGTGGCAGCTCCTCAAATATTGGAAGACTGCTATCATATCACCCTTAGTCCTTCTCTTTGTTAGACTAGACATACCTAGTTCCCGCAATTGTTCATTGTACAGTTTAGCCTCCAATCCCCTAATCATCTTTGTTGCTCTTTTCTGAACTCTTTCTAGAGGATTAACATCTTTTTTGTATCACGGTGACCTGTTGACTTTTCATAAGGCCTTGGAGATTTGGTTCAAATCTGCCCATGTCACTAGGCACGGGGTTCAGAAAGTATAGCAGAGCCCATGGGATTGTTGCTTGTTGATGGTTGTTTGTAATTGTATCTAGGTTGGTCTTTGATTGTGAAGTTAGTGGCACTGTTATAAAAACTGGGTTTCATAATGGGATCTCTTGTGCCTGATGGGAAAGACAGGTGCTGAAAATATCTCTCTCTCTGTTTGTACATGTGTGCAGCCTTTGTATGCATATACAAATATGAACATTTATACATATAAATGCACATATAAATGTGTGCATTTATATTCTTTGTACTGCCAGTTTCCTCCTTCTGACGATGTTGATTTCCTTTTTTTTAGAACAATAATTCCTGCACAAAGTTACTGAATATATTTTTCAAAGGCTTTCTAGCCTATTGATTTGTGTGCCATTTTATGACTTAATGAAAGTAGTGTTACTTTCCTATGAAACAGTGGGCATATGCAACACTTTAGCTTTCATCTCCAAAAGATAATCTTGAGTAAAAGCACAGCTTTGGCCAGACTCTGAGCTGTTCTTTCCCCCCTCTATTAGCTTTAATTTGGGGTCAGTCAGCATCCCCAGAACCAGCTTCAATGCCCATCCAATATGCTATACCCTTAACAGTAAACCAAACACAAAAAACCCCTCCTTCTTGATTAGGGTATCACATATTCTAGGGTTCAGCTATTATATTTGTCTCTATATAGTAAGAATATTTATCTTTTGTTTTCATTCTGCAAGAAATATATTTTGGTAGCTTTTTTCCCCACATTGTAGTTCCATAGCTCAGCAGCTTAAGCCACCTGGAATGTCTTTTGAAACAATCTGAAGCTCAGTTTCCAGCTATAATGGAAACAGTGAGGCAGGTGAATGCAGAGGAAAGTAGCAAAACAAAACACTCAAAATAAAATTGGTAATCTAAAGTGCAGCATGTTTTCAGGAATTTCCATTTCTGTTTGAAAAGGTTCTCCTTGAATATGACTGTAGTGTTTTCCATTCCATGCATGCAGCTTTTCAGCAAATATAGATAATACATCTTCTGCTTGTGTTCTTCTTTTTAATAAAAACTTTCAAATTATTTCTGCCTAAAATTTTGAGATGGTAAGCTCTTTTACAATTAAAATTAGGTTTAAAATAAAATACCTAAAAGACACAGGGACAGAATCTAGTTGGGGTCATTTTGAAATTCCCTTATTATAAAACAAATTTATAATGCATATTCCCAAGTTAGTTACATCTTACTCTGAAGATTTCTCAGGGATTGCCCTCCAAATATGCATTTTTAAGTTAAATGTCCCATGCACAGCCTTATTGCATTCTTTTATCTATATCTCTTTGCTGTTCAAACTTTGCATTCAAGGCAGCTTCCATTTTCAAGCAATTAAAAGTAGAGAAAGATAAAACAAGCAAGTGAAAATAATACGATTTAACCCATGACTAGAAAGAAAATTTTAATTACTTTTCCAAAAGAAAAAAAAAGCAGTCACAAATTCCAAAGAAAAGCCCTTCTGCCGCGTATGAGACAAAAAGCAATTTCAGAAGGACTCTCTCTCTTATCAGATAATTAACAATAACAATAACAATAATGTTGGAAGGGAACTTGGAGGTCATCTAGTCCAATCTCCTGCTCAGGCAGGAAACCCTATACCATTTCAGACAAATGGATGTCCAGTCTCTTCTTAAAAACTTCCAGTGTTGGAGCATTCACAGCTTCTGGAGGCAGGTTGTTCCACTGGTTAATTGTTCTAACTGTCAGGAAGTTTCTCCTTAGTTCTAGGTTGCTTCTCTCCTTGACTAGTTTCCATAAAGTTGCTTCTTGTCCTGCCTTCAGGTGCTTTGGAGAATAGCTTGACTCTCTCTTCTTGGTGGCAACCCCTGAGATATTGTAATATTGCTATCATGTCACCCTTAGTCCTTCTTTTCATTAAACTAGACATACCCAAATTCAGCAACCATTCCTTATATGTTTTAGTCTCTAGTCCCCTAATCATCTTTGTTGCTCTTCTCTCTACTCCTTCTAGAATCTCAACATCTTTCCTACATCATGGTGACCAAAACTGGATGCACTATTCAAAGAGTGGCCTTACCAAGGCATCGTAAAGTGTTATTAACACTTCACATGATCTTGATTCTATCCCTCTGTTAATACAGCCCAGCACAATGTTGGCTTTTTTGGCAGCTGCAGCACACTGCTAGCTCACATTTAAGTGATTGTCCACTAGGACTCCAAATCCCTCTCACAGTTACTTCTATTGAGCAAGGTACCACCTATACTATACCTGTACATTTGGTTTTTCTTGCCTTCACCATTTCTTTCTTCACCATTGAATTTCATTTCGTTAGATAGCTCCCAGTGTTCAAGTCTGTCCAGATCTTCCTATATCTTAAGCCTATCTCCTGCCAGCTTGGTGTTCTCTGCAAATTTGATGAGTTCCCCATCTAACCCCTTGTCCAAATCTTTGATGAAGATGTTGAAGAGCACTTGGCCTAGAACAGAACCCTGGGGCACCCCACTACACACTTCCCTCCATGTAAATGTAGTTCTATTGAGGACGACATGCTGAGTAAGGCCAGTCAACCAACTTTGGATCCATCTGATGGTGATGCTGTCTAACCCACATTTTTCTATCTTATCAAGTAGTAGATTGTGATCTACTTTATCAAATGCCTTACTGTAATCCAAGTAAATTATATCCACAGCATTCCCCTGGTCCACTAATTTTGTCACTTGGTCAAAGAATACAATAAGATTTGTCTGGCATGATCTTTCTGGCTAGACAGATTCATGATAGATAAAATGCTAACAGGCTAGTTAGCTAAATGTTGCATGTACCAACATTTCAACAGGACCTTTTTTAATGGGTAAAACCACTCAGTACAGATGGTCCTCAACTTAGGATCACAACTGGGACCAGAATTTCTGTTGCTAAACAAGGTAGAATAGAACAGAACAGAACAGAATAGAATAGAGAAATAGAATAAAAACTTTATTGTCACTTTATATGTACACTATTCAGCATACATTAAAATGATATTTCATTACATTCAGATCTAAAAAAACCCATACCATTATGCATATACCCACACACACACACATATGACACAAAGAAACATCACAGTCTAGTTAAAATGTATACATGGCACCAAAAAAAAAAAGAATCCTACCAATTTACAAGACAGATGGCATAAAGAACAAAGCTGTTACAGAATCTACTAATTCTGCTATAAATACTTCAAAACCTCCTCCCAGAGGGAGGAACAGAAACAGACTGTGAAGTGGGTGTGGTATCTCTAACAATGCTTTGAGCTCTATTAGTGCTTATAAGCACTGTCCTGAATAACAGGAAGCAAGCTTGCTATAATCTTTTCAGCTGCCCTTTCCATCTCTGTATGGCCCTTCTATCTGAGGTACTGCTACCACCAAACCAAACAGTGATGCAATTTGTTAAAACACTCTCCATTGTGCCTCTGTAAAAAGCAGCCAGGACAGAAGAAGAAAGATGTGCTCTCCTCACCCAACACAAGAAATGTAAAAAGGTGGATGTTACGTGAGTTGCACCTGATATTACACCTTTTTTTGCCATGATTGTTAAGTAAATTGCTGCAGTTGTTGTTAGTGAATCATGTAGTTGTGAAGTGACTCATGCAATTGCTAAGAGCCTGGGGAATTCTGGGAGTTGAAGTCCACAACTCTTAAAGTGGCCAGTTTTGAGGACCCCTGGCTAAGAGAATCCAACTTTCTCCATTGACTTTGCTTGTTGCAAGCTGGCTGGAAGTTCACAGATGATGATCTGGGATGCTGCAATTGTTCAAAGGACCGGTTGTAAGTCAATTTTCTTCAGGGTTGTGGTAGCTTCAAATCATTGCTAAATGAATGGTTTAATCAAAGACTACCTGTACTGGTGGCCCTTGGGTTTGCATCTCTTTATGCATAACTGGCTGTCCAGCTGGAAGCTAAGCAGATGACTGAACACATGACTGGGGTTTTTTTGGGAATACACTGTCCCTCCTTAAATCTCTGATCATCTTACAAACACAATATTTCATTTATTTTGTATGTATTAAGTGAAACAACAACTACTTCCATTTTACAGTTATATGTAAAGGACAAATAACAGGGCTTTATGGAAACAGAGATAAAACATACATATAAAACAGATAGAGCTTCGGCTTCTGAGGGCGATATGGTGAACTGACAAAATGACAACCATGGCAAGGATCAAGATCCTGTTGAATAGACTGGTTCACTTCTCCAGATAAGGAGAGGACTGGAAACCACCCACATTGTTCCAATGACTGCTCAATGTTAGAAGACCGTAGGAGTTTTCTGTGGGTTGGAGTGATGGGAGATGATGAGTTTACACATCTTGATCACAGCTATGGCATATCCTGGCGGTCTTCAAACTTGGTCCTTTTATGACTTGTGGACTTCAACTCCCAGAATTCCTCAGCCAGGAACACTGGCTGAGGAATTCTGGGAGTTGAAGTCCACAAGTCATGAAAGGACCAAGTTTGAAGACCCTGGGCGTAGCCTTTTAAAGGACACTCAGTTTACAAACCTCACTTTTTAATCAGTTTCAGCAATTGCCTGTTAACTATTCTAAAGCTATTAGAGACCTTCAGGATGATAGGCTTGAGAAATCTTCCTCAGGTGAGTTTATTTTCAACTCTGAGCAAAAGAAAAATTAAAGGCTTAACAACTTAAAGAATTTGAAATAAACAGTACAAAGTAAATAAGATTTTGACCTAAGAAAGTTATTAAGGGTCCAAATAAATTTGGAATATTGACTTTTTACTGTACTTTTTATTAGCATAAAAACCACAACTTTTTATTAGAAACATACTTATTTTGCTTATGCTGGCAACTGCAAGTCATAATAAAAGATAAGGGATTTAGAAACTGGCCATTAGAGGGGGCTAAAGATGTAAAGCAGGAGAAAAAAAACCCCAGCCTAATGTCAATGAATCCTGGCATTAGTGTCTGATATCAACAAACGGGTAGATAGTTGCTGTAGATTGGCACTGGGTTTTTCTTGTCTTTTTTCTTGTTTTTGTTTTTGCTATTGCTATTAGCCATTTAGAGTTGTGTTTCACAAGATGGGTGGCAATGCAAACCTTTAAAATAGATAAACAAATGAATAAATTAATGACTGATAGTTTTCTGCCTGCAGTACGGCTGTAAGCTTCCTACAAGCTATCTGGCTGAGTACAAGCTATCTCTCTGTCAAAAGTTCACAGAACTTTCCAGAGCCACTTGAAACAATAATGTACGTAATTAGCATAGACAGTCCCAAAGGAATTGGCTATGGTTGTTCTGGTTTCAATCCTTTTATGTGCAACATTAATTTGGTGCAATTTGGTCGAAATGTGCAATGTATCCAACTCTCCACTTGACTGCTGGATAATATCATCTTCAAATGGAAGTACACACACATATAAAATGTTTGCTCCTTTTGACAACATTTCTTTCACTTCTGTGTTTTCCCCATTTGCTGGTTTCACATTGCCACCCAGTGGTGCAAATATAATGAGCAGAAGCTAAGTTCAGTCAAACCTTTACAAGACATTTTACCTTCCATAAGAAACATGTTCTAGAAAGTGCTGCTCCTTCTACCCTCTTCTTGTCTCTGACCAGCCTTCCTGCATTTATCTAGATTCTAGATGTTCTGAAAGGCAACTGTGTGTGCTTTCTTTTCTTTATTATTATTGTTGTTGTTATTGCTGTTGTTGTAAAAACAAGCAATAGTGTATTGCAGAAGTCCCCAGTCTTTTTAAGTGGCAAATTTTGAGAGCATGTTAAGGGCACAGTCTCAAAATGCTTGCCACTGAGGCATGCCAAACATAATCTATGCATGCATGCATGGATGCATACTTCATTCCATTCATTAAAACATAAATCTTCTGGACATTCTCCATGTTCTCCTTTAGGGTGTCTCCCTTTATCATCCTTTATCTTCTACCTGTGCAAGTGGACTTTGAAACAAATCCCAAACTATAGCTATCCTTATTTTATTTTCTAGGAATACCTCTATAGTATAACAGGAGCTCAGAGACAATGTTAGAAGTACAGATATTGCTTAAGTATTGTTGAAAGAAAAATCTTTAGGTTCCAGTCAAAGCTGGGAATAAACAAAATGGAGGCTGTTTAGAAAGAGGTTTCTTTACTGAATTGGCAGAAACTTCAGTGACACAGCATGTGTTTCTGGGGTGGCTGACACATGGAGCTGGGAGTGGTGGGTTTTTATGTCTTCTTGGGCTTTTGTGTTTGGAGTTGTTCCTGTTCCTGTGGCATGAACTTTGACCTGAGGTTCAGTGTGCTGGTATTCTAATGGTGGTGGGTTAATCCTATTATGTCCTAAAGGTCATGTCCTGCTTCCTTGGGGCTGGGAATGATGACTATGTCCTATGTTGGATTTTTGGGTGACGGTTGTTGGTTCTAATCCTATCACTCTGCTGTTGTTAGCTATCAAATCTTGGCCCAAGGGATTTTGAAAGATCCTGTCTTGAATGGGTTTCTGCAGATATAGTATTTGCTCACGAATGGTGCCTCAGTTTTTCTGAATGGGATTATCAAATCTGCATTTCTACAGATCTGGCCTGCTGAGTTTCTGGCTGGGGGAGACGGAGAAGTTTCTGCCTTTTAAGATTTTCTCCATTATTCCTTTGGGGAAATATACCGGTAATATTCTGCCTTTTTAATATCCCCCAAAATATTTCTTTCTGGTGTGTGTGTGTGTGTGTGTGTGTGTTCTGTCTTCTTACAGCATATTTCTTTGATTTGCAACATGGAAGCTTACCATTTTTTTAAAAAAAATTACACATTGGTAACTTCTTATTTTTACAAAAAAGGTAAAAAGTTCTTAAATCAAGCTTGGTTTCAGGATGTTTTTGCAACTTATCAATGACCCTGGTGGATCAACCCTCTCCCAGGTGCTTCCACAAAGTAAATTACAGCATCATGATGAATCTACAGGGGTTGAAGGAAAGTACCCATAAGTGTCATATTAAAACTCAGGCTCTGTTCTGTCAATGAGCTTTAAGACAACCATTTTCAAATCAAATTTCAATGATTTCAATGAGTTGGTGAAAGTGATGTTTTTTTTTCATCATTAAACAAATCACACATATTGGATGTCATATGAGACCACAAGCACTGGGTCACATGCAGTATGAGAAAATTGGAAATGCAAGGATTGGGTGATGTAGGATAACTGCTCCATGATTTGAGCAGTTTAGGCAAGAGTGAAAGTTTCTTCGGCAGAACAAAATGTTCTTAATTCCTGGGAGTATTTTATGACTCAATAATAATAATAATAATAATAATAATAATAATAATAATAATAATAATAATAATAATAATAATAATAATAATAATAATGATGATGATGATGATGATGATAATAATAATAATAATAATAATAATAATAATAATAATAATAATAATAATAATAATAATAATAATAATATTTTTTGTATTGGTTGTTTTAAATGCCCTGTAAACCACCCTGAGTCCTTCGGGAAAGGGCGGTATATAAATTTAATAAAATAAATAAAAATAAATAAAATAAAACAGTGCAAGTGGATTAATAATAATAATAATAATAATAATAATAATAATAATAATAATAATAATAATAATAATAATAATAAAGTTGGAAGGGACCTTGGAGGTCATCTAGTCCAACCCCCTGCTCAGGCAGGAAACCCTATACCATTTCAGGGAAATGGCTGTCCAGTCTCTTCTTAAAAACCTCCAGTGTTGGAGCATTCACAGCTTCTGGAGGCAGGTTGTTCCACTGGTTAGTTGTTCTAATTGTCAGGAAGTTTCTCCTTAGTTCTAGGTTGCTTCTCTCCTTGACTAGTTTCCATTTGCTGCTTCTTGTCCTGCTTTCAGGTGCTTTGGAGAATAGCTTGACTCCCTCTTCTTTGTGGCAACCCTGGAGATATTGGCACACTGCTATCATGTCACCCCTCACCCTTTTCTTCATTAAACTACACATATTTTTTGTTTTTTTTTTGTTAATGTAAAGAACTTAATTTATTATACCGGTACTAATATGTGAAGAAAACTATGTGAGGTGAAGACAAATGACTAGGATTCCAGGATTTCTTGTAGACTGCTCCAAAGTTTTAGGAGCGGTTATGAGTCTAAATTTAAGTTTAATAAATGAATTAATGATTATTACATTTTTATGCAAATAAAGGAATTGATTTCTTAAGAGCCTTTTGTCAGCTGAAAGAGTCTACCTATCCTTCCAAATTTTCTCCTGTCTAATTCATCCCTGTTCTAAGGATGTTGTTCATGTCCCTGATATCAAAAAGTTAAACTGAGTTGTGCCTAGCTAATCTGTGGACAGAAGACCACCAGGAAATGTTGAGACTGTAGGAAGTGGAAAAGACAAGCCATCCCAGAAAAAGGTAATGGCAAATTGTTGTGAAGAAGGCTACCAAAATGTGTCTGTGAAGCCACAATGTTTCAAAGTTGTATTTCCGTTTAATAAAAAAGAGTGAACAATGCAGCAATCACACTGACATTTCTTTAAATAACCACTTACCTTTTTTACTTCCTGTCTTTTGTGATGCAAACTGTCCCTGTTCTTTGTGAGGAAAAACAAACAAACAAACAAACAAACAAACAAACAAACAAACAGAAAACATCTCCAAGTCCAAATAAAAAACATATTATTAAATGGAGGATGGCTGAACTTTGCTCCAGAATGTATAGAGTTGCTGTCAGTTAAGAAAAACCTTGTGCAATTCAGAATTACTGTTACACAATCAATGTCCTGTTGAAAAACTACAGGAGGGAAGACCATTTTAAGCAGTATGTAGCAATAAAATAGACAGCTCATGAATCTGGGTCCTTCCACGTTTCATTTGGATAAATCTACTTCCTTAGTCTTGGACAGAGGCTTTTTAAAAGCAAGGATTTTTTTTTCTCTCCTTTGACCTAACCCATCCCTGGCAAACAGCCATGGAGAAATACTTGCTTATTGGGTAAGCTGTCTTTAAAATACTTTTGTTTGATTGAGTAAATCAGGTATATCAGCATGATTTCTATCAGCCTCTGTCTCTGTCTTTTGTCTCTTAGTAAGTAGTAGCAGTAAGTAAGTAGTAGATGTAGAATAGGTTGAAACAGAGACTTGAAATAATGTAGATTAGGGATAATAGATTTGGATAGTTTTAAATGGAATAACATAGTAGTTTTTACATTCTCCCCCTCCCCCCATGTGAGGAATTAATGCCAGTCACCAGCTGGGTGTGCTTTTATTCTTAGTAGAACAATGCAGCTATGTTGCAATGTCATTTTCAGCATATGAGCCTCAAAAGTATTTTCATAAAATAATTCCTTTAGAAGATATCTCTACAGAAGGTAAATAATTTTGCTACTCTAATTTTTCAGCTTTAATTTCATGTCTGCAATTATATTCAAACTTTAAAAAGGAGACTGGACTATATCCCAGAAAAGAGAAGATAGTTTTTTGTTTTCATGGGTAGTTGCCATTCTGCAATAGCTGCACAGTTTCATCAATGTAATTGCTTTTTATGCCTGATTATCTGAACTGTCCAAACTGACAATGATGGTTTTGGCAAAGGAAATGATTGTGCACAGCAATGTACATTTTAATTTCTTTTATTGTGCCTAAGGATGTTCCAAGTCAGCAGTACTAAGTAAATCCACCTTTCTTGGCCTCAATACTCTTTGCAGGGTAACAACACCAACAACTAGCATCCCTTTCAGTGACCGTGCTTAGAATGAATTAATGGAGTTTTAAGCTCTTGTCTAACAATCATCTTTGTTGCTCTTCTCTGTACTCTTTCTAGAGTCTCAACATCTTTTTTACATCATGGTGATGTATTCCAGGTGTGGCCTTACTAAGGCATTGTAAAGTGTTATTAACACTTCACGTGATCTTGATTCTATCGCTCTGTTAATGCAGCCTAGCACTGTGTTAGCTTTTTTGGCAGCTGCAGCACACTGCTGGCTCATATTTAAGTGATTGTCCACTAGGACTCCAAGATCCCTCTCACAGTTACTACGGTTGAGCAAGATACCACCTATACTATACCTGTGCATTTGGTTTTTCTTGCCTAAATGTAGAACCTTACTTTTTTCATTTTGTTAGATAGCGCCCAATGTTCAAGTCTGTCAAGATTCTGTATCTTAAGCCTATCTTATGGAGGGTTAAGCCACATGTTTTTCTGGAGTTGGGCAGTCTTAACAATTAGATAGATAGATGATAGACAATAGACAGATAATAGAAAGATAGAGAGATACATAGATAGATGCAATAGATAGATGATAGATAGATGATAGATAGATAGATAGATAGATAGATAGATAGATAGATAGATAGATAGATAACAAGTATATCATTCTGCTTTTTATGAACTCAAAGCACCAAAAATCTAATTTCTCTCATACCCTCGTTTCTTGTTTCTATAAATCAGTGATACAGGATAGGCTGAGAAAGTGAGAAGCTGATCCGTTATTATGAGCTTGTCGATCAAATGGTTGACAGTTTGGTGGGTTGAATCCCAAGTGCCGCGTAACAGAGTGAGCGCCTGTTACTCGTCCCAGCTTTTGCCAACCTAGCAGTTTGAAAGCACATAAAAATGCAAGTAGAAAAATAGGGACCACCATGGTGGAAAGGTAACAGCGTTCCGTGCACCTTTGGCATCTAGTCATGCTGGCCACATGACCACAGAGACGTCCTTGGACAAGCGCTGGCTCTTCGGCTTTGAAACAGAGATGAGCACTGGCCCCTAGAGTTGGAAATGAGTAGCATGCATGTGCGAGGGAACCTTTACCTTTACCTTACTCTTCCACTAGTGTGCCAGGAACTTAGCTAGATATAATCAGATTGCAGAGAATCAGAGTGATGTATCATTGTCCTAAACCCACTCTCAAGAACTGCTAATTTTGAAACCTCTGCATTAGAGGCCATGAGTGCCTTCTTCCACAAGTGTACAGCAATTTGCAGGATATGGACCACATAGTTTTGTAGTGTATATGCACAGGCTGATATAGAGAAATTGCCTTCATTGTTTGAAGATTGAATTAACACTATTTGAGAAATTCCAGAGATTTGAAAAAGCAATGCTGTGCAGTACTGTTTGTTTTACTATGGAAAAATCCATGTTTCCTTATTTGTGTACCAGAGGAATCCATTGTCAAAGTAACAGAACCTCCCCATAATGCATAATCAGTCTAGCCATCTCTTGGCTTTAGAGAAGATCAAGTTGCTACTTTTGTTCATGATTTTTTTTTAACTTCTTGTTTTTCAAGAAAGAAAAAGTTACAGGGCATTCTTTCTTTTTCTTCTTCCAGAGACAAAAGCTGTGTGAGCTATGGAAGTGACAGTCACCTCACCCCAAAGACTGCACAAGGTATGGTAATACAGGAGCAGCTAGCTTCAAGCTGGGATTCAGATATTAAAGCTGTGTTCAAGTCAAGGGCCAGAATACTCATATTGCTGGCTGCTTGATTGGATCTGTACAGTTTAGATAGTTGAAGAAGTAGGTAAGTGAGAAGGCAATGATAGTGAAGTATGAAGACAGTGACTTCAGTAAGAAAGATCCATTACTGGAGATACTTTGCAGATACCCCAAAGATGGTAGGAACAGAAATTATTTTAGATACAATTTGATCTCTAATTGTTAAGGGTTGTAGAGTTAAAACTAGCATCCTGAACTCAATTCATAATCAGAAAAAATTATAATAAGCCAGTGTAATACAGTGATATCAACCCAGTTTCTGCCTGTCCTCTTGCTACAGCAGTTTGTACTGATTGAAGATTCTGAATTACCTCCAAGAACAGCCCACATGTATTTCAATCATTTATACAAGAAGTTACCAGGGCATGGATATTGCCAGGCTCTATCAAAGCTGTATCTTACTGTATCAAATTAATCTAGTAAAAGGTACTTCATATGACAGAAGATTTGGTGTCTCCAGTGTCGAAAATGGCTCTAGAAACATCTTGATCTTGTAGAGGATCACAATCCCATCCAGAACAGGTTAAACACTGCTCAGTTGACAGGTAAACTATTCATAACAACACTTCTGTCTTGTCTGGTCTGGTCTGTCCCAGTCTTGCCTGGACTGAACTTCAATTTGGCCCTCCACTTCCATAGCCAGGCACTGATTCAGCAATGCATTACCTGGATCTGATGAAAAGCAGAGATAGTGCTGGTATCATCAGCAAACTGCTAACATTTTATTCTAACATTCTGAATGATCACACTCAGTAGTTTCATATACAGTAATGGAAGTTGTGGAAGCCTTTTTGGAAAAGTGTACAGTAAAAATGCCACCGTTGGTTAAGTTTCCACCAATTTTTCTCCCAATTTCTTTATAGCTGTAGCCTTGTTCACTTAATAATACTATTTTACAGCGCTTTCTGGGCAACCAGTCAACTCTTTGCACCATTACTTTAATTTTATTACGTTTTACAAGCTCACTAAATGAAAGAACACAAAAAACCCCAACCAACTTGATAGCAATCACATAACACACTGACAAATGTCCTCCTCTCAGCTTCAATACATGACATCAGTAACTGAATCCTACTGTGATCTGATTGGCTCATTATTAAAACAAGATGACACCTGATTGGCTCTCTAAACACTCATGCTCATTGGCTCCAATCAGATGAAGGAAAGCTACCTAATATCAACCTAAGCAAGTTGTGCTTCCTTTTTCTGGTTATTTGGCTATACCTTTCATAGAATATAGATAATTGAACTAACTTTATTGCATTACATTCTTGATTAAATTATCTTTCAATTGATATATAATTTTATGATACTACTCCAAACAAAAGTGGTGTTATTAGCCATTAAACCTCAAATGTACACTTTTCCCAAAAGGTTTCCACAATTTTGGCCACTACTGTAAGGTAAAGGTAAAGGTTCCCCCGCACATGCGTGCTAGTCGTTTCCGACTCTAGGGGCCGGTGCTCATCTCCGTTTCAAAGCCGAAGAGCCAGCGCTTGTCCGAGGATGTCTCCATGGTCATGTGGCCGGCATGACTAGACGCCAAAGGCGCACGGAGCGCTGTTACCTTCCCACTGTAGTGGTCCCTATTTTTCTACTTGCATTTTTTACGTGCTTTCGAACTGCTAGGTTGGCAGAAGCTGGGACAAGTAACAGGTGCTCACTCTGCTATGCGGCACTCGGGATTCGACCCGCCAAACTGCCGACCTTCTGATCGACAAGCTCAGCGTAGAATAATAGAGTTGGAAGGGACCTTGGAGATCTTCTAGTCCAATCCTCTGCTTGAGCAAGAGATCCTATAACATTTCAGACAAATGATTGTCCAGTCTCTGTTTGAAAGCCCCCAGTGACAGAACACCCACAACTTCTGAAGGCAAGCTATTCCTGAAATTTCTTCTTAGTTCTAGGTTGCTTGTCTCCTTGGTTAGTTTCCATCCGCTGTTTCTTGTCTTGCCTCTTGGTGCTTTGAAAAATAGTTTGATCTCCTCATCTTTGTAGGAGCCCCTCAAATATTGGAACACTACTATGATGTCTCCTCTAGATCTTCTTTTCACTAGACTAGACATACCTAATTCCTGTAACTCTTATTCATATGTATGTTTAGCCTTCAGCCCCCTAATCCTTCTTATTGCTTTTCTCTGAATTCTTTCCAGAGTCTCAGAGAAGCCTCTTCTCTGAGATGTTGAACAATGGTGATAATAAAGGGAAACCTTGCAAATCCATACAGAAAAACACTTCCCAGTGTCAGTTTCTGGAGATGGCTATCTAATTATGGGAAGAATCACAAACAGACTGTTTTGCCTGCACCTAATTTAGACATCTTCTCCAGAAGGATGCTATTATCGATAGTTTTGAAAACTGCTCAGAGATTCAGGAGAATCAATAAGTTTATAGTTCCCTAATTCTCTCCTGGCAATATCATCCAACAGAGTGACCAAGATAATGTCAGGGCCAACATCAGTCCTAGAACATAAATGAATTGCATCCAGGAAATCTGTTCTCATCTGATTAGCCACTGGACGCTTGCCAGTGTTAACTTTTGATGTATAATTAATTCGATCTTCTGGTTCCAATGATTTTTTTCTCAGAAAAGGACTCATTAGAGCATCCTTTAATGTAGAATTATTCAGTGTAGAGGAAAATGCAATTTTCTGGATCCAGCTGAACACACTTTATGGCTATGTGTAATAAGCAATGATGGAAATAACTAAACACCTTATTCAATCAACAGCCTTAAACCTATGTATTAAGTTGCCATTTTACAGTATCTGTTATTTTTGAACCAAATCCAATACCCAATAGACCGTATGTCACTGCAAAACTAGTCTCCAGAACCTCCTAATGCTACTTAATGTCAGTGGTCAAAAATTGTAGCATTTTTCTCATTTCCTCTAGAAACAGAAATAAAGAGGAAAAATCCTGAGGCTCTTTTTAGGATCAACAACCATCAAGAATAACAACAAGGATCCGTACTTTCATTGCAGATTTATCATGAGATTTATCGGCCAAACTAATAAAGTCAGCCTTACTTTATCATTGTTCTCTATCCCATAAAGTGAAGGCTAATGGTAAAATTAATGAATGTGGGAAATAGAAGTCTTGATATTGTATTAAACAAATATTATGGAATAATTCAGTACAGAAATTAATGGCAAAGTTCTGTGCTCAGCTGTAATTTTTAGAATTAATTACAGATATTCTTTGCAGCTCTCTAAATATCTTAATAGTATATATTTAAGTAAATATATACTAGTCTTTTGGAAAGTCAGATTAAATGTATTGCTATCAAATATGCTTTATGGTATATTTTTAAAAACTGCCATATCTGAAACATTTTCCCCCTGTAATGGGGACAGTGGGTCATATTTTATTGTATTATGGATTTTATAAATCTTTGGCAGAATGTTATTGGGCCTATTTTAAAATTAAATCAAGAAGAGATACTTCAGAATACATTGAGATTTGATTTAAAGATGATAATCCTGAAATTTCAGATGCAACAGCCAGATTTTTACAATGGCCATAAAATGGGTATAAAAGCAATGTAGCACATCAATAATTTGAAGTTTTGAGTGTTTTATGTAATATTTATCAAATATGCTATTTCTAAACTGTTTTATTTAATACCAAATTTTATTTAATACCAAATACCAGATTATATTTGTAATCAGGTATTTGGGCCTTTTTTGGTCATGAATAAATAATTACTGAACCATACCATCTGAAGAAGATACCTACATCCACAAGTATATTCTGGCAACTGATTAGCTAAGGAGTCCTAAATCATAGGAATTGTATTTTTAAAAGATTGACATTTAATTGATCCATCTTTAATTGTTTAAGGAAAAGTAACAGTGGAATTAATGTGTGTGAATATTTTTGCTACTCATCTAGTCCTAATTCATAAGCCACCACAGTTATAATTTATTTCTGTCTCCAAAGATGCTATTTGGGGAGATAATTTTCCATCCACGATTGTGAATGTTTGAAATATTCTCCTACTGTTATTATCCTAATATAGCAGGCTCCAGAATTTAGATTTTTCTTCTTTTCAAGCAAGGGGTAGCCTCACTTTTTTATTTGGCTGTTTGAAGTTGCTTGGACTTATGTAGCAATTTAGAAAGTACCTTCTTTTTTCTCCTACATGGATGATCAAACTAATTTAATTTGTACGCTTCTTTTTCTTTATGTAACTATAAAAAGTGAAATAAACTCCAATTTCCTGAAGTATTGATGCACAACAGTTAATTCAAAAGTAAAAGTGAGAGATTTCAAACATATTTCCTGTTGTAAATCGAGTATAGTACATTCTTATAACCGAAAATCTTGTAATATCTGTTGGCTGCTTCTACTCAACTAGATTAAATTGCATGTATGAAACTCTCACAGAATTTAGCAACTGTCTATGGGGAAGCTGGGATATTTTTCTTACATTTTTACAATAAGGAAATATTGTAAAGAGAAGACAGTAATGCTGGTTCCTGCCAATATAAACAAATGAGTACACCACGTAGCAAAACTCACATAAAGGAAAACTTATATCTTATGTATAGAAAAACATGTGTATAGGAAAGACAAAATCCCCATTGTTTTAGGTCTACATGAAGAGGCATCTGTTTCAGAATAAATAAGGAAGTTTCCTGTAACTCTAAGATAAGGAAACTTCTATTTTAGCAAAATATGAAAAGAAGGAAGGATTGCACAGGAAGAAGAATTTATGATGATAGAGCAATTGCAACTTTTGATTGAATAAACATATTTCTTTTGACTCTCCACTGATTGTGTGGTGATTTTTATTAAATTCTCGGCTTGGAAATGAATAGATGAATAAGGTTTGATCCTTCTGACAATGAGATGAAATCTTTTAAAGATATTTCTGTACAAAAGCCTTAGTATTATGCCAAGTCTCACAGGACAACATTCTTGCTTTGTTGCACAATACACTTCAAACAATTGCAGGTTTGTTCCTCTTGCTCAGACTTATTCTCTGCTACAACTACAAGGTGTAACTTCACATATATAATTCAGAAAGTTTCTCTAATGCAGTCCTCTTATGCAAATGTTGCAACTTCCAATGTCAAAAGAAGGTGGTGGCATTAGGTTTACATATTTGCTCTTCCCTTGGCCTTTCAAAACATTTTGATTTAGCAATAGCAAATTTACTGGTGTTATTTGAGCTTCAGATTCCTTTACAGGAAGAGTATACGTGGAATATTCCATACACCGTAGAGGGTACTTAGAATGCTTAGAATACAGCAGGCATGCTAGATATCTGAGGAGAGAGCTTAAATTCAACCTTCTTTTGCTTATGAATTGCTTAGAGCTAAATTCAGGAGTGGCGTTTAGTGTGTCAGAGTGCTGCTAGGTTGGCCGTACAAAAACAAAAGGCAGACAGCAGATAAAGGCTGAAAGTTTCTCTGGGAATTAAAATAAAGAAAGTAGAAGAACTACTGCTATTATTTGCACTGTCTTTCTCCTTGTAACAATGACCACCATAAAATCTGAAACAGGGTGTCACATATTTGATGTGATGGGATATCTTGTTCATGAGATGGCCTAAAATGAGATGAAATGAGATGAGTTGTCTTCCCTAGCCTAATTGGAAGATTAGGTACGTGAGTATCATAGTTTGCAGAATAGCATGGCTATTTTTCTTCTGCACTTCTGGAAGTTTGGAAAGATTTCTATGAAATAAAATAAAGATAGTATATATATAGACTTGTTGTTTTCATCTGTTATTCAGAAATTGTTGATGTCTTGAACTGGTGCTGGAGCTGGTAAAACTTGGAATACTAAGTTATGTTTTAATTCAGTTAAGATGGAGGAGATTCCTGTTGTAAGGAGAAAGGATTCTGAATCTGGGACTGAACACATTTTAGGTAAGGACCAGGCTGTAGCCGGCCTATGGGTAGCTAAGTCCAGATTAGATTGGTATATTTGCTATGTCCATTTTTGAAAGAAATAGTTTTGACTATGGAAACACATACCTATTATATACCTGCTGAATAATCATATTGCTCTCTGTTTGGGGCTGTCTTAAAAGTACTTTTGAAAATTTTCTCTGTTCAGAATGTTGTAGCAGAATTTTTGTATATGCTTGGTTATGGGATGATGCTACATTACATAGATAGATCAGTGCTTTCACTGACTGTCAGTTTATTTCCTAGAACTTTCAATATATTCGTGATAACTTTCAGAGCTCTAAATGGCTTGTGTTCAGCATATATGATCAGTTGCCTCATTCCATGGCTGCTCATCAAGAACAAGTGGGAAGGATTTTACTTGTGTTTCTTTCTATAATACCTTTCTCTGTTGTAGAGACGTCTAGTCATTCATCTCTTTTTGAAGGAGCTTCTGCACCTCCTTATGAACTGATTAAAAATGGATCGATAGATGAAAAACAAAGTTCAGGAAAGAATGGTAGGTAAAAATTTTTACACACACTTGACTTATCCACTAAATCAACTCTACTGTCCTTTCTTTTCTTCTTTTTCTTCTTTTACTACTACTACTACTACTACTACTACTAGTAGTAAATAACAATAAGAAGTCATCAAATTTGCAGATGACACATTGGGCACTATCTAACAAAATGAAATTAAATGGTGAAAAAAGTAAGGTGCTACATTTAGGCAAGAAAAACCAAATGCACAGGTACAGTATAAGGGGTACCTTACTCCATAGTAGTAACTGTGAGAGGGATCTTGGAGTCCTAGTGGACAATCACTTAAATATGAGTCAGCAGTGTGCTGCAGCTCCCAAAAAAGCCAACACAGTGCTAAGCTGCATTAACAGACAAATAGAATCAAGATCACATAAAGTGTTAATGCCAATTTACAACACCTCGGTAAGGCCACACTTAGAATACTGCATCCAGTTTTGGTCACCATGATGTAAAAAAGATGTTGAGACTCTACAAAGAGTACAGAGAAGAGCAAGAAAGATGATTAGGGGAATGGAGGCTAAAACATATAAAGAATGGTTGCTTGGGTATGTCTAGTTGAATAAAAAGAAGGACATGATAGCAGTATTCCAATATCTCAGGGGTTGCCACAAAGAAGAGAGTCAAGCTATTCTCCAAAGCACCTGAAGGCAGGGCAAGAAGTAATGGATGGAAACTAATCAAACAGAGAAGCAACCTAGAAACTAATATGACTTTTACTGTAATTTTCTATAACAACAAAATCTTACAAATCCAATTGTGCTCTACCTTCTCCTTGTCATACCTCTGAATTAAGGAGGCTTCAGCCTGTGCAACCAGTATCTTCTGGACCTAAAATATGTTTCAGCACCATTTTGCATGGATAATTATTTCTGGCTGTCTACTATTCTGGAATTGTCAGTCAGCATACCATTGGTTAAACACAATGAACTGTATTTGCAAGATTCAATTCCTGAACAGTATGCAGTCGCTTAAACAACTTATATTATCTTGGAATGGATGTAAAAGGGAAAAAAAATTCTGTGTTATTTATTATTATGTCCTCTTGCATTGCAGGAAGCAAATCTTTGTCTGATTTACTTGATCAACAGCCACCTCAACATCTCAGTGATTCAAAGTATGATATTATTTGACTAACTCTGTTTTACTGTTTTACTGAAATTATTATTTTGAAGAAACAGTGGTATCCTTTCCTGTACAAGAGGGCAAAAGTCTTGTTTCTGAAACCAAGGCATAAGAATTGAAGAGTCTGGTCTCAATAAAGGAGAATATTTGTAGCTCAGATTGAAATGAAGAATCCTTGGTGCTCTCTGAGCTTGGTTGTTTTCTTTCAGATATTTCATTACCCAAACTAGGTAACATTATCAGTGCTAAGCATTTACCTAATTTGAGTAATCAAAACATCTGCAAGAAAGCAACCCAGCTCACAGAGCACCAAGGACCCCTCACAATCTAGTCTATTCTACTTAGCTTAGAAGATGGAAGCACTCTAAGCAGGCATCCTAAAATTATTTTAGTGGACAGTAGATTAGTGCAGATTATAGGAATTACTTTTTCAGATACTATGATCCCAGATGCTGACTATTCATACCAGCAGATAGAGTAAACCCAATTATTCTTTCAAAACAATTCCATCCAGTTCACAGGTTGACCTATGATTCTCTAGGTCAGGGGTAGGCAACCTTGGCTTTTTTATGAGTCATGGACTTCAACTCCCAGAATTCCTGAGCTAGCCACGTTGAGGGAAAAGGGAGAGGTTTCCAAGCTGAGCCATGCTGGCTCAGGAATTCTGGGAGTTGAAGTCCACGAGTCATAAAAGAGGCAAGGTTGCCTACCCTTGCTCCAGGTGAAGGAAATAAATTGGTGGAAATAGAAATCTTTGCAGAATAGTAGTTATTGCCTCATTACATACAATAATTTTGAGGTCTCAGAAAATCAGGATATAGTTTTCTAATAATTATTTCAACCCGAAATGAAGTAGTGTATTTTCTATTTTTTTTCTTCAGCAGTCTCCTCACCTCTGAACAAGAGATTAAAGATGCATTTCTCCAGTACACAGCAACAAAGTTTTGCTATAGGACTGCCCCTGCAAAGCATTTAAAAATACAGAAGCTAACTCCTCTCAACACATACAGAGTATGTACCATAGTTGTATCTTGGGAATGACATGTTTTGAGGACTGAACTGTAGGAAGCCTGGCCTGAGCTTCAGCAAAATAACTCTTAGACTGATTCCATTCAAGGTGCTAAATATCTAGGTTTCCTAACATCACCCCTTGTTATACTTTCAAGTTTGCCATTTTGTATTTATGAAATATTATTCAAAAATATGTCTTCATCTACATGGAAACATCTGGTCACATCCTGCAGGGACCATCTGAACTCAAATGCATATTTTCATGCAATTGTTTGGCTACAGTGCATACACAGAGAAAGATGCAGTTTCTTTAAGGAGGCTCCAAGAAGTGTGGTGCCATTGGGCTTTGGATTCAATATGTACACATTCCTGTAATCAAGTCAATGAACTTGTCATGCTATCATCTAGATTAGGGGTGTCCCACCTTGGCAACTTTAAGACTTGTGGAGTTCAACTCCCAGAATTCCCCAGCCAGCCATTGAATTCTGGGGGTTCTAGTCCACAATTTTAAAATTGCCAAGGTTGAACACCCATACTCTACATTATACTGTATATTTCTGGAAAGTCTCATCCAAGGGCATCTATTGGTATGTGTAGATATGCGAGTTAAGATTCCAAAATAAATATCTGTAAATAAGTTTGACCTCAAACTTCTAACAACTTAACTGTATGGGGGCAGTTATTTCATGGTGAATGAAAGTAGTTTACACTCACTGGAATTAAAAATAAAGCAGTAATTGCTTCATTTCAAAGCATTAGGTCTGGGTTTTAGAATTTCTCAAGACAAAGTACAGAGCCAGATTCTGCTAATTGTTGGCTGGGATTTCCACATCATAAGCCAGTCTGCTTTCCAAGGATGCCCACTTCTGTTCAAAGAATTAAGACTTCTGTTTCAGATTAATGGATTATTTGCTGTTTTCTGTTCTCAGTATCGGTTAGAGACTTTCACTGAAAGGAGAGACACACACTTGGCTAGTGAATGCTATTATGGTGAGTAACTGGGGAATGAGGGAAAATTTCCAGAATAAATTCCTTTGCAAGGGATTACCATTTTGAACCTTTCAAGATACTTTTCCAAGTAGTCATACTATTGGTTACACTCTAACATTAACATTTAATGGAATCATGGCAATAATAAGTTTAAAAACAAAATAAATATATTAAAATTAAAATACCAAAATGAATGTCATCAAATAGGAAAAAAAATAAAGTCCACCAGGGGTAACTCCTTCAAAATAATAATACATTACATGGGCTCCACTGACTTCCTGACTCCGATGGCTGGGTTAGCGTGAAGGCTAATCTGGTCTCGGGTGGTTGGGTGTTCCAATGGACAACTACCATGGCAGAAAAACTATGCTTCCTGTGTCCTATTAGATAGATTTTCTTAATTAACAGGATCTGCTGTTGGATTTCATGATGTGGGTACAGAAAATTGGAAAGACATCATACCGCCAAATATCATGAGGTTGTCGAAGGGATCCTGGGAAAATTGATTTTATTTATTTTTATATATCATATTTAGAGACTGCTCATCTCCCTCATAGAGTGGCTGTGGGCAGTGTCTTTTTTAACTGTGTTTTTAAAAATCATTACAGTACTTATACACGGCATATTATTCAATATTTTTTTAAAAAAAAATCTGTACTGCTTAATGGAACACTATTAAAGCAGTATAGTTGTAGGTACGTGTTTGTCTACTTTGAGGCCAAAATACATAAAGGAATACAATTCACAATCGTGCTGTTTTGTTATTTAGTTCCATGATTGACTGAGGAGGGTCTGTGTGTTTGTCTTCCAGGTGGATTTGTGGACTCAGCTGATGTTGCACCTCAGCCCACCCCCTGGGAAATCCCTGTGGATCCACCTCCCTTGTTTACAGACTGTGAAATGCATATCCCAGTGCCCCACTCATATTCCCTGGGGGTAAAACAAATATTTCTTACTCTTGTTAGAATTACAGTTGTATGCTGCTTTTCTAAAGTCTATTCAATAAGTCAGCCAAGACAGCTTTGTGAATACGTGGCCCACCAGAACAGTGTTTTTTCAAACATGGCAACTTAAAGTTGTGTGGACTTCAACTCCCAGAATTCTCCAGCCAGCAGGCCAAGTTTTAAAAAAACTGTACTTGGTGAACAACTTCTAAATCTAAAGGGCTCCTAAAAACAGCTCTAGAAAATATATTTGTTGGGCTATTTGTTCATGGCAAGTTATTGTTTAACTGATTACTGCCATTTTTAAAGTAGTCTTAGAAATGTGCAATCTTCTAAGTAATTACTCCTAGAATATAAAATTACTTTTGAAATGGTTTTGTTGGCAGGCTGTTAAAGAAAGTAGACAAGCATAAGAATGTTAAAGCTTATCAGATAATTGGGTAGATTAGAAATACAATAAGAAATAGATTACAATAAAATGCCATCCGATTGTGCATTATCAGGTCACAATGAGCTTAAGTTGATTCATTATGTAAGCAATACATGAGGAAAATGGAATCCAAAATACATATTCAAATTCAGGACATATATTTCAGACTATTCTACAAAAACTAGTAAAAAGTAAACAGAAATAGTTTTCCAATCAGTCTAGAAGCCTCTGAAAAAGGCATGGTGGGTGGACGGAGGTACAAAAATATGTTACAGGCCATTAATGGATCTTGTTATAGGAAGTGAAATCAAATTGTGTTTCCCTGACTCATCCTTATCCATTTGATTATTTGATTTTTTTTAAAAAAATGGTTACTGTGAAATGACTTACCATCTCTAATGTGGCACTTGATGTTCTGCTCTCTGATCACTGTAGCAAAAATAGTTTTGAACTGTTTGAAACTCTAAGATAGTAATTTTAGTATATAAAGTTTAGAAATAGTATTTGTATTTGGCAAGGGAAACTTCTGGTTTATACATATTAAATAATTATAACATATTTATTATTTATATTTTTAGAAGACCTCCAGGGTTCTTCCGCACTTATGATTCTATATAGTCTTTCTTATGCATTTTAGTTAAAAGCAGGAAAATTGTCATAAAAATGGGATTTGATTACATATTGTAACAAAATGTGGGAATGATCTCAGAAGAGAAGAGGAAGAGCCACAGACTAGTCCAGGGGTAGGCAACCTTGGCTCCTTTATGACTTGTGGACTTCAACTCCAAGAATTCCTGAGCCAGCCATGCTGAGGGGAAAGGGAGAGGTTTCCAAGCTGAGCCATGCTGGCTCAGGAATTCTGGGAGTTGAAGTCCATGAGTCATAAAAGAGCCAAGGTTGCCTACGCCTGACTAGGCAATAGTCAGATAAGAAGCAGTTGAGCCCAGAGAAGGAATATGGGTGTGGCAAATGTCTCAGAAGGAACCCTCCCTAGTTTCTTGGACTGTAAAGGTGACAAAGAAAAAAAAGTACTTTCAGACTTGCAAGATTCTGTTAATGTAACCTTACAATAAAGACAGAGCTGATATTCCTTGCTGTGCTTTTTGTCTGACTATCTCACGAGTCTGACACCCTCCTCCTCTCTCTCAAGGTCATTCCCACATACCACTATACATATATAAAAAGTTTTTTTTATATATGGATGGGGAGCATGGTGGCTGGGTAGAATGCTGGGTTGACAAGTAGCAAGCCTGTGTTCGAGACCTGAGTGCTGCTGTGGGATGGGGTGAGCTCTCCTCCTTCATTCCAGCTCCTGCCGGGGACATGAAAGGAGCTCCTACCTGGGCATACATCTGGGCAACGGTGATGTCACCAGCTAATCCTGTCAACCTGGAAACACCTCAGTGCTTCTGACATTAATGCAATGCAATATGTTATGTTCAACTTTTACTTTGTAACCTTTTTTGGGTGTGTGTGTGGTAACTTTCAGGCTTGGTTTAATGTCATGGTTCCAATAAATGAGACCAGTAGAAATAAGAACCCTGAGGCAATTGCTTTCCTCAAAGAACACTTTTAATGGTTACATAATATCAGCAAAAACATAGGTGAAACAAAGACTGAAAATTACCCCCCCCCAAAAGGTTACAAAGCAAAAGTTGAACTCCCCACTCCTTGGTGTGTCATAAATCACAATCCTCAATTAACACCTTTGGCGGGCTTCCTAACGAAAGCTCCTGCCCGCCAAACTTTAAAGCTCCTTGACCTTGGTTCCCACAAGAAAGTTATTGTTTTGACTAAACTATAAGAATGCATCTTCTGTCTCCCAATGCTCTGGCAACTGAAAAACGAAGAAACATGGTTGAATTCAGAGCACTTGAAGGTTTGACAGCAATATACATGGGTAATTTATTTCTGTGTGAGTTTGAAGAAAAAACAATAGGACTTATATAAGATACTAATTTTAAAGATAAGTTAAACCTTTTAAAGATAAGTTGTTACACCTACTTAAATCTAATCAAAAGTAAATCCAAATAAATTCCAAGTAAAGTACAGTAAGTGACTACAGGGTTTTAAATGCTGTCTTTTGAACTCTTGTACAAATTGTGAAATTAGAAAAAAAATAAACATGTTTCCATATGAACCATATAACATTTCATTGCTTTTAATAGCCTTGAGGGAATTCAATTAGTATGTAGTCTGGGATTTTAAGTAGAAATTATGATTTCTCAGTAGGAAAATTCCTACTCAGTTCAAGGGGCAATTGCTTTCTGAAACGACTTTGTGAGATTTTTATCTTCTTTGGTATAGATATTCACAAGTCTCCCATAGAACATTTGATATTTGTGGATTCATAGTTGGAAATATATAGTTGGAGGAAGCCTAAGGCATGATAAAATGGATTAAACATATGGATGTCAAAGAAAAATAATTATGGGCAGGAAACTATTATCCTTTTGCTGAGGACTATTGTTATTTTAGGAACGCGGTGGCTCAGTGGCTTAGGACGCTGAACTTGTCAATCAGAAGGTTGGCAGTTTGGCGGGTTGAATCCCGAGTGCCATGTAACAGAGTGAGCTCCTGTTACTCGTCCCAGCTTCTGCCAACCTAGCAGTTTGAAAGCATGTAAAAATGCAAGTAGAAAAATAGGGACCACTACGGTGGGAAGGTAACAGCATTCTGTGCGCCTTTGGCGTCTAGTCATGCCGGCCATATGACCACAGAGACGTCATCGGACAAGCTTTGAAATGGAGATGAGCACCGGCCCCTAGAGTTGGAAATGACTAGCACGCATGTGTGGGGGAACCTTTACTTTTACCTTTATTGTTATTTTAAGAAAATAATAATAAAATTAAGGCTTGGGCATAACAATTCTCCAGTGAAGTAGGGCTATCCTGTCAACAGAGTCTTTCCAATGGTTCACTTATGCATCCTTTGCTTTACTTTCAGAATTGTCAAAATTGCAATGGCCGTGGTGCAATTACATGCCAATCATGTCAAGGAAAGGGCAAAGTAAGTCAGTGCAAGAAACATTACAATATTCTTATCAGATGTCAGTGCTTCCTTCTGTGCAGAAATTAGGAGAAGAACTGCATGAGAAAGATCACCCCAAATATGGGCAAATAGATGACACAAATAAAAGTTTGATGGCTTTTATTGTAAACCACCCCAAATAACATGGAACTTAGCCACTTGTTATTATTATTGTTCTTAAATGAATACATTTAAATTGTTCTGCATTTTTTCAAATATAGAAAAAGTGTCCATCTTGTAATGGGAGTGGGTTCAATTCATCTGAATATACTCCCCCTGATACACTCATAATTGTGCCCAATATTTCCACTGCTAAGCGAGACAGTTGTTAAGTGAGTTTCCCCCCCATTTTATGATCTTCCTTGCCACAGTTGTTAAGTGAATCACTGCAGTTGTTAAGCTAGTAACATGGTTGTTAAATGAATCTGGCTTCCCCATTGACTTTGCTTGTCAGAAGGTAACAAAAGGGGGTCACAATGACCCCAGGACGCTGCAACCGTCAAAAACACATGCCAGTTACCAAGCATCCAAATTTTGTTAATGGGGATGCTGCAGTGGTCAGATGTGTGAAAAACAGTCATGTTACTTTTTCAGTGCTGTTGTAACTTTGAATGGCCACTAAACACATGATTGTAAGTCAAAGACTATCTGTAAACTAGGCAACTTAACCCAGTTTGGATGGCTGTATTTCAGCTTCAAAATGCAACTATAAGAGACCTGGTCTTTCATTCATGAAAGGGAGGAGAAAACTGCAGTGTGTGTTTTGGAATTTTAGGAAATAAAAACTTTTAGTTAATTTGCAAATTTGGCTATTAGCTTCAGATCAAATGCAAATCATGAAGGATTTTAAAGGTGACCTTGCAATGAAAGCAGACCGACAGTGACCTTACAGCATGTTCTTGGAAAAAAGAAACTAATCTGAAATATGGGCAAATCTGAAAGAAGTGGCTAAGCATAAAAAAAACTTAATTGTTTGTTTTGGTTTACAATGGACAATTCAAGAGCAAAATCAAGAAAAACTTTAGGGAAACATATATTCTAATAAAAATGTCTACGATCAAACAGAATGTGTAAATTTATTGTAAAAAGACAATACAACTTTTATATTTTTCACATAAATTTGAAAGACTGTCCTAATGGCACTCTTTGTATGGTAAATGTTAAATCAGAGGTCCCCAACCTTTTGGGCACCAGGGACCAGTTCCGTGGATAGAGGTTTTTCTGTGGACCGGAGGGTACATGGTTTTGTGGTCTGCCTGCATCCCGCGGATGGGTCTTTGCTTGTTTGTGCAGACTGTTTGCTGGTATGCTGCGGCCCAGTACCAGTCCACAGACCAGGGGTTGGGGACCTTTGTGTTAAATTACCCAAAATAAAGAACAAAGAGATTTTCTGAAAAATAAATCTAAAGGACAGCTTCCTGAAATAGACTATCCTTTATAATAAAGGAGGTATGGTCACTGTACCATAAGCCATTTGAAAACCAGCTTATTTCTCAAAGCAGAGCATTGCTCCCTGTTGAACTTAGGAGTTGGCTTCTTGGCTACCTTTCTGAGAGGCCCCCTAAAAAACTCATTTCAAAACATGTTTTCTTTGGGGTATTTTTGATGCTGATTTGAATGTCACTGGTCTTAACTCAGGTTTAATGGCTTTTATTGTAAACCACCAAAAATAACATGGAACTTAGCCACTTGTCGTTATTGTTGTTCTTAAATAAATACATTTAAATTGTTCTGCATTTTTTCAAATATAGAAAAAGTGTCCATGTTGTAATGGGAGTGGGTTCAATTCATCTGAATTCACTTCCTGCTCATGGTGTTCAGGTTCAGGAAACAACCGGTAAGTTTTGCTTCAATCCAAACTTCATTTCTATTCTTTTAATAGTTTTTACTATAACCTTTTATTGGGCTGTCATACCGCATCTAGATATTTCAGAAAAGATAAATGTGTGTGTGTGTGTGTGTGTGTGTGTGTGTGTAGATCTAGATCTTGATAGATCTAGATATAGGTAGAGGTAAAAAGACAGATAGATAGATAGATAGATAGATAGATAGATAGATAGATAGATAGATAGATAGATAGATAGATAGATAGATAGATAGATATAGATATAGATATAGATATAGATATAGATATAGATATAGATATAAAGGTAAAGGTAAAGGTTCCCCCGCACATGTGTGCTAGTCGTTTTCTGACTCTAGGGGCCGGTGCTCATCTCCGTTTCAAAGCCGAAGAGCCAGCGCTTGTCCGAGGACGTCTCCGTGGTCATGTGGCCGGCATGACTAGACGCCAAAGGCGCACGGAATGCTGTTACCTTCCCACCGGAGTGGTCCCTATTTTTCTACTTGCATTTTTACGTGCTTTCGAACTGCTAGGTTGGCAGAAGCTGGGATGAGTAACAGACGCTCACTCTGTTACGCGGCACTCGGGATTCGACCCGCCAAACTGCCGACCTTCTGATCAACAAGCTCAGCATCCTAACCCACTGAGCCACCGCGTCCCTGATAGATATAGATATAGATATAGATATATAGAGATATAGAGATATAGAGATATAGAGATATAGAGATAGATATAGATAGATAGATAGATATAGTTTTCTGAGGTTTTCGCAGGTGTTTGTATGTAGATCTTTGGTCATTTGGGGTTTTTCCCACGTAGAATTGGAGGTATCAGGGCAACTTTAAATCCCTCCAAACTACACAATAAGCAAACTGACACCCACTATAAAAACATGGCACCACGACAAACACGGAGCCGAACAAAAGCAGCACAACTCACCAGTTCAGGTCTAAGGCTGGCAGCTGAGACCAGCCCATCCACTCAAAACACATCCCCACCCAATCAGAACACAGCCCCCATTCAAAATACATTCCCACCCAATCAGAACACAGCTAACCCCCCACCCAATCAGAGCACACCTCCACCCACAGACCACACCCCCTCTGGCAGTTTAAAAAAGAAGAAAAAACAGCCACTACCACACACTTCTCCCAGAAGAACGAAGCTGAAGCCACCAGCCTGAGGATGACGGATGAGATTTCGTCGAAACGTTGCCCTGATACCTCCAATTCTATGTGGGGAAAAACCCGAATGACCAAAGATCTACATATAGATATAGATATATAGATATATAGATATATAGATATAGATATAGATATATAGATATATAGATATATAGATATATAGATACAGATATATAGATATAGATATAGATATAGATATAGATATAGATATAGATATAGATATAGATATAGATATAGATATAGATAGAAGAAATGAAAGTATACAATATCATCAAGAGAGTAAATGGAAATGGGCTGGTCACCTAGCAAGAAGAACTGATGGCAGGTGGACCAAGGCAGTAATAGAATGGATCCCATTTGATAAAAAGCATCAACGAAAAAGACCTAAAACAAGATTGATCGATGACATCAGCAAGTATTGTGGGCCCAATTGGCAAAAAAACCTCAGGACCGTTATTGGTTGGAAACACGTGGAAGAGGCCTTCATCCTGCAGTGAACAGACAATGGCTAAAATGATGATGATGATATATATATATATATATATATATATATATATATATATATATATATATATATATATATATATATATATATATATGATCTACATTAACTAACATTCAGAATTTTTCCTTATTCATTTTTTCCATGAAAATAGATCACTTGCAGTAATATTCCTACAGCAAAATCAGTGGACTGATTTCATGTTTAATCATGTTTGATTCACAGATATTGCCTGGGCAAATCCCTTCATGGTTTTTGGCATGTTTTTTGAGAAATGACTTGCCATTGCCTCTTTCCTAGGATTGGCCTTCATCTGTCACAAGCAGATCATATGGCCTTTGGACCTTTGCTGCTGTTGCAAATAAGGAAGGCTATCACTTTGGTCTGGGAAAATGGAATGACTGTATCATGTCCTAGTGAAAATGATTCACAGGACAGCTAACTTTCACCCAGGCAATTTGCTGAACCAATAGGGCAGCTGCATGAGAAAGTAGACAGCAGCATTTGAAATCAAACCATCTGTAGGCCATTTTTTAAAAAGAGTCATTTAAATGCCAGAGATGGAAAAAGCCTTAAATTTAGCAGGAAATATTTGTTTATGATCCAGAAGTATAGATAATACAGAATTTTACAAACAGGATTGGCCATTGTATGAACCAGTAGGTGTGCCCTATTTATCAGGTTCTTTGGTAGCTATCTAAAATATAAAGTGGATCTTTCTTAGCATAATTATTAAATAATTCTTTTTGATAAGATGATTGAGAAGAAAGTGATAGGGTTACAAGAATTTAAATAACTGAATTAAATCTCATTTACAACCCATAAGTCCTGATTAGAGATTCTGATTTTCTTTCTAATAGAAAATAAGGTGAGTCTTTATATTGACAACAAAAAGGTATAATGTTTATAGTTTTGTTAGTAATGCTAATCTTTAGTTATTTCTTGTTTTGCAGTATTTTTAAGTTTTCTTGTATATCTATCAGTATTTACCACACTTTATATTTTATATTGCATATATTGCATATATATTGCATATATTCTAGATTACTGTACGAGTGAAATAAAATTATGGTGATGATGTTGTTGATGACGGTGGTTAAATTGCTGTTTGCAAGAGAGGAAAACTTACAATATCATAGAGTCTGATTTGAACATTGATCTCTCTTTCACAGTTGCTTCAGTTGCCATGGCAATGGGGGGCACATGTGTTACCGTTGCGATTGCAAAGGAATATTGCTATATCATACTGAACTTTCAATCACATGGTAAGATATAAAGCAAAGAAATGAATGTTGTAAGTCTCTTTGTTCATCTGGAGGAAAAAGTATGTATAAGAAGGCCTGTAAGGGCCATATGTCTCTTTTTTATCCCAGTAATATATTCCCCAATATGACCACCATCATCATGGATACTTGGGTGCATAAGATTTTGGATTACACATATTTTGCCAGAGTGGAAAAGCAAAACTACCTCATAAACTCTTACATATATACTTTCTCCCTTCATCTAAGTTATATTTCTTTGAAAACTGTTAGGGATAACAATAACAGGCTTCTGATCTCTGGGCTACATGGAGGGCATGATAAGTGTCTTCCAATAACTAAGGGGTTGTCACAGAAAAGAGGGGACTTACTTATTTTCTAAAGCAACTGAGGGCAGACAAGAAGTAACAAGTAAGCATGTTAATGAGAGATCCAACCTAGAAGTAAGGAGACATTTTCTGAACAATTAATCAGAGGAATAGTTTGTCTCCAGGAATTGTGAGTGCTCCATCACTGGAGGTTTTCAAAAGCAGACTGGACAGCCATGTGACTGGGATGATATAAGGTCTCCTGCCTTGAACAGAGATTGGGCTAGAAGAACTTTCAGGTCCCTTCTAGCCCTATGATTCTATGTTCTAATAAACCATTTTGTTGCTTTACTACAGAGTACTTTGCACTTGTAATTTGCTACTAGGAAAGACCCCAATTTATAGCATTCATTTATTTATGACTTCCAATAAGGCCACTTTAAATGAGATCCAATTTCTCTTTAGTGTTCTTTTTGTAAGAACTTGTCCAATACTAAGTTAGTCTTTGTAGCTTAATTTGATATGTTCTGATATTTTAGCATCCTTCCTTAAATAGGCCTCAGTTGAATTTGGAATACCATCTTTTCTTTATTTATCTGACTTTAAATCATTGGAAGAAAAATTCCTTCCAGAACAAAATATATTCAGGCAGTTAACCAAATGCGTTGTGCAATGGATTCAAAATGAAAGCTGAATGTTTGTTTACTAAACATTATTTACTCAGAAATAATGAGTAAATTAATTGAGGTTTACTGCTAGTAATTGAATTAGGGGATTACAGCCCAAAAGTGCACTTCTGTTAGACACTTATCTGCAACATGTCTCTGTAAAAACTAGAGATATTTTTGGAAGATATAAATGGGATTAAAGTTGTATCTTATCTTCTAGAGCTTATTAACATGTACTCAGTTTCACCTTTAAACTGACATTTTACAAGCAAATATAACTTTTTTCTCCTCATAGGAAGAACAATATTTTAGAACACATAGCAGACAAAAAATCTGAAGTTCCAGTTTACCATCTGCAGGAAGCAACTGGAAGAAAAATACTCAGTGATGAGCATAACTTGGTAAGATATATACTGCTACAAATATGTATGAAATGATTACTGGAAGAATATGTAGGTAGTCCTTATTTAGCAACCACAGTTGAGATGGGCAAGTTGGTTGTTAAGCAAAGTGATTGTTATGAAAAAACCTGCTATGGTGCTTATGATCTTATTTTAGATTTCTTTTGCTTTACAAACCTGCAAAAATCATAAATGTGAGAATTGGCTATAACATTATTTTTTCATCACTATAATGTGGAGAATGTGGTTGTAAAGTGATTTTTTTCATCACTGTCATAACTGAAAAAAGTCTCTCCAGGTGCTCAGTAAATGAGTTGCTAAATGAGGATTACCTTTATTTATAAAAGAATACTGGAAGATAGTGTCAGACCTGCCCCAGTCTACTCTCTCAAGAAATTAAGACTTGTGACTCCATTTAGTTGAAGCAAAGGAGCTTTTACTGAAATAAACTAGTAGTACTAAAGTCAGGCAGAATCTGATATTCCTGTGCAAAAAAACTATTCTTTTCACTTTTCACTCCCTCCCCCCATGACCAGTCCCCTGGCCAGCCAATATGATACCGGTAAGATGTTTTGAGAAACTCTGAAGTGTCAAACTAACATTCCATTCTCAGGGAAATGGCCTTGAAGATTGTGGTACAAGCCGGTTTGGTGATCTGGTCTTCTTCCGTTGTCACTCCCCCTCCCTATTTCTCATGTTATAGCAATAGCGCCCAATAAACCCCCATCTCCCTCTCCCTTCCTGCCCTAATGGCAGGGCATCAGCAAGGCACCAAGCCTGTGATGGTGGACCTGATAGATAGAATGTAAACTGTTCTAGAATGCTAGAACAGAGCGCTCTTATTGGTCATTCAATTCTTTGTTCAGTTCAAGACTCTATTAAAGTACGCCAAAAGAGATCTCTCTAGTCCATTATAGGGTTTTTCCATACATATGTATAATAACAAGTCATCTAGCTCAGCATTCCCAACTCTGACTAGAGTAGACTCCAGTGTTACAGAGAGGATTTTTTTCTAGTCCAATTGAAAAATGTTGGAGATTAAATCTGGAAATTTTGGCATGCTTCTGGCCGAAAGCACAGTTTAATTTTGCAGGCAATAATTTAGACCAGTCTTTCTCAACCATGACAGTTTTAAGATGTGTGGATTTCAACTGCCAGAATTCCCCAGCCAGCATACATAAAGTTGCCAAGATTAACAAACACTGATTTAGACTATTCATGCCCTCTGTGCAAAAAGATAAGCACAGCTACATTTTCTTAAATTTCTAATGATGAATGTATGCTTTTTGATATACAATAAAAAGCATTTACTGAGAGAAAGTTGACAGTTCTACGCAGTCATGCTGTGCAGTAGTTCAGTCCAAAGTGCTAAATAATCTAATGTAAAAGAGTATTTTGTGGCCTTTATCTGCATACCAGGTACGTCCCATAATTGATTTCCCAGAATCTTCCATTCAAGACTATTCAAGAACAAGCATTGTTCAACACAAAATGATGTTTGCTTCAGATGAGCATCGGATCTTGAAACAAGTGAGTACCAAGGAGAACAACTGCATTTTAAAAATGAAATTATTTTCATTTTCATGTATTATTTTCATGTTCATTTTATTTTAAAAAACCTCTTGACTTACTAAACAGCTCTTTTCCCCCAAAAAAGTTTTGAAAATGTTTGTGTGAGGAATATTTCAAGTTGATGAAGAATTTAACTTAGATCTATCTAAGAATGTATCTTAGATTATTCTCAGTTTGATTATTCTTCCTTTTGCAGGATATTTTGCAATCAAATTATTATTTTTGTATTTACCAAAGTGCAATTTTCTCATCCCTTTTGGTTTCTAACTGCTGCAAAGTAATAATAAGGTAAAACCTTACTTTAATGCACCATTAAGAAATAAGGTGTTTTTAACCCCCAAATATCCATATAACCCTATATTATCTACATCAATTTATGTCAGTTTATATCACTTGCATAATTATGAACTGTACTTATGCAATAATGCAAGTTATATAAATAACAGCATTTATTTACTTAATATAAGACACATATAATGGAAAATGATGGGATTAATGCAAGGTAAGTTAACTTCTGATTACTTCATATACAATTAATTTAGTCTTTATTTCAGGGATGTATGGATGGAAATTTTGTGCATAGCATCTAAATTCTGGTAACTCTAACCTTAATCCTTTACAAAAAGATTTTATTGTGCACCAATAAATAAATCAGTACAAATAAAAATCAGTAACGCATCACCAGCAGTCTTTTATTCTAAGAGCATAATGCTTAACAATTAAACTCACTTTTGAGACAAAAGGCTTCCTCTTAAAAAAACTAAAATGAAAATTTATTTCCATAAGACTTTGATGGAGAATTGGGAGACTCCAGCTTTTCCTTATAACACAGTCTTAGATACTGTAACACAGAAATAATGTTTAGTTGTTATTTAAGCTCTTTTCCCTGAAGTGTGAAGAACACACTTTTAATAGTGCTAACTATTTCTCCAATAAAAGAGAATATTTGTAGCTCAAGGTTGAAATTAGGGGTCCTTGGTGCTCTCTGAGCTTGGTTGTTTTCTAGCAGATGCTTGACTACCCAAACTAGGTAACATCATCAGTGCACCATTGATTTTTATTTTAAAATACACCTAAAAGTCACAACCCATAAGTTAGCCTGCATTGTTGTGAAAGTAGTTCTCCTGAAAATATCCCAAAATGTAAATTTTCAAATGTTCTTTGAATTTGAGTTTACAAATTCTAGCGGCTAGATCTAAAGATTGTTAAAGGACTAAAATAAGGCATGTTCTTCTTTTTTAATAAATAATATCACATTAATTTCTCAGTTCCTTTTATATTGTAGAGACATTTGATATAAACACATTTCCAATAAATAAATAAATAGAATAGACACACTTGTTCCAATTTTTTTGGATGAAGTTACATGTTGGTGCATCGTGTAGAACAGAAATCTGTTATTCTTTTTTTTTATTTTTGCCTTTATTAAACAATGAGCAGAAAGGAAAGGAGGGGACCAAGGAGAATTAAAAAGACAAAAGAAACTAGAGTTTTCCACCAGCCTGTTTTTCTGAGATATACTTCAAGTGATGCATGTTGCAAAGATTACAAACTGACAATGCTTCTAAATTTATAATACTTACATCCATGAATAGTGAAAGAGCTGCCTGGTCAGGGAACTGATGTAACTGATTTCCATAACATAGAAATAAAATTGAGGTTGTAGAAATATTCCTCAGGTTTCTCTACCTAGGAATTAGGGTTTGTGCTTCTACCTCCCTTCTTTCCACAGATCTGTAAAAGGCCACCTTGTAATATGGGAATAGAATAGAATAGAATAGAATAGAATAGAATAGAATAGAATAGAATAGAATAGAATAGAATAGAATAGAATAGAATAGAATAGAATAGAATAGAATAGAATAGAATAGAATAGAATAGAATAGAATAGAATATCTTTATTGTCATTGTGTAACTCACAACGAAATTAAGTGCTGTCCACAGTGCACACTACACACAAGTAAAAACCACAAATAAGAACATACATTATACATACGCTTCTTTCACATTCTATTCACCATTGTGCTGCCCCTAATATTGCACTTCAAGGTTACACTATACAGTAGTATTTAATATGATTACAGTTCTGGAATAAAAACTATTTTTCACCTATTTGTGTTTATTTTTATTATCCTGTACTGTCTGCCAGATGGTAATAGTTCAAAAAAGGAATGTCCGGGATGAGATGAGTCTTTAAGAATGTTTTGAGCTTTCCTAAGACAGCAGGAACTGTACAGTTCGTCCAGGGGGAGGTAGGAAGGAGAGGACAGCCAATAATCTTCTGGGCAATGGTAATGACCCTCTGGGGTGCTTTCCTATCTGCTACTGTGCAGTTGGCAAATAACACACAAATGCAATAGGTTAGAATGCTCTCTCTTGAGCAGTGGTAGAAGGTCACCAGCAGTTTTTCATTCACCCTGCATTATTTATTTAAAACATTTATATTACTGCCCATCTTATATCAAAATCTGGGTGGTTCCCAATCAACCGTCAAAACAATATCAATAATAAAACAAAATAATGCATATATCTATTAAAAGCATAACTATTGAAAGCCTGGCACCAAGCTTCCAGATGAAGAGAAGTGGAGGGCCAAGGTAGGAAGGGGCCTTGCAGAGATACTTTTTGAAGAACCCCTGAGGAGCAGCTTGAGCCTTTCCATTCTATTTTCCATCTTAAAAAAATAAAATAAAAAATGGGCTACAAATGGCTTGTTTATAATGATTGGCCTCCTCTTCCCCTTCTGTCAGGTTCCCAAAACAAAGAAAGTCACATTGTGATTCTTCTAAACAGGTTTATTTATTATTCCTCAACTATCTTGCCAAACTAAAACAGACTACTTGTACCATAAAACATATATCCTGGGAACTAATAGGAAGGAGTCAGCTTCACCCTCTTTTTCTCACACAAGCTATTTAAACTGTGTTGTCTTTTGCTCCTCTGGAATACACTCCCTTCCTCTGGACAACATTTCATAACACATTCCCATCCCATCCTCAATTTTGAATTAAATTTTCAGTAGATCTGGGTCTTAGGATGATGGGGAGGCATAAAAATGGTGCTGGGGTTAACACAGAGCTTGGAAATCATTAGTTACCTTCCTCCCCTTCCTCCAGATAGCTTGAAAATATAGACTGCTAAGGGAATAAGATGACTGCCAGAATCCATTTATATCACATTCATAATTGTTTAAAACATTACCCCCCCCATGGATTCTGCCATCTCCCGAGGAAGGAGGAGCGCATGTGGATTCAGCCTGCCTTAGGTTATTTCAAAGACCAAGGAAACCTTTTGAACTGGGGGAACAAAAGGGAGGGTTAGGGAAGAAGGCATCTGGCCTGTGTCTCCATTTGAATCTGTAGAGGAAGAAGGCAATAACCATAAAGATTCGAAGTTCCTTTTTCCCACGAAAGGGATGACACAAAGTAAAATGATGGGGGGCTGACCAAATGGGGTTGAGGGAAGGGGGGTTGAACCGGGAACTCTTTATAAAGTTTCAATTTGTAAAACAATACCAAGTCCTGTCTTGTATTTCCACAACCGAGCATGTCCTAGTAAAAATTCCTTTCGGACTAGAACTGACTCCAAGAGTTTTTGTTTTCCTAAGACGTGGATTGGGGTGGGTCCTGACAATGACCTATACCTTACCCTGTACAGCAGATTCCAATTGTACAGTATTTCCTAAGGAAAAGGAAATATGTGGAGCACAGCACTCACAAACTGGGCTAATACTTTACTGCTTTTTTATTTCAAAGTATTCTAAATAAGCAATGTCCTCTCAAAGTGATGTTCCAAAAAAAACAAGGTGAGGTGTCATCTCCACATCTGAATAACATATTGATTCTTTTGACAAAAGTGGTCTGCAAACATAAACTCTTTTGATTTTCTTTTAAGAGGAACATTGAAGAGATTCCTCTTAATGCCTGTCTGAACTGAGTGGAAAAAGTATAAGCACTTGAAAAGGAATTCTGTATCTTTTAGGCCCCTTTTGCATATCCAACTTAAAGGTAAAAGGTAAAGGTTCCGCCGCACATGCGTGCTAGTTTCCAACTCTAGGGGGCGGTGCTCATCTCCGTTTCAAAGCTGAAGAGCCAGCGCTTGTCTGAGGACGTCTCCGTGGTCATGTGGCCGGCATGACTAGACGCCAAAGGCGCATGGAATGCTGTTACCTTCCCACCGCAGTGGTCCCTATTTTTCTACTTGCATTTTTTACGTGCTTTCGAACTGCTGGGTTGGCAGAAGCTGGGAAGAGTAACAGGCGCTCACTTTGTTACGTGGCTTAGACAGACTTAATTGCCAATTTTATGTCTAGTATCTAAATTGTATAGTTCACATTTGAAGTGGATATAAATGATCTCAGAAATATAACTTTTTTTCTCTATCTTTTTGCAGAGACAAACGGTTGAGCTGGTTCCACTCACAAAAGTTGAATATGAATGGAAAGGCAAACCTTACTCCTTCTGTGTTTTTGGCAATGAGAATAAAGTCTACAGCGAAGACTACCCTGCAAAATGCTGGTGCTCTATCTTGTGAAAAAGAACCAGTTTAGTGACATTCCCCTGTTAAACTACATAGCTGTTCTCGGCTTTTAATCTCTGCAGCATTTCTCAGGATTCTTTCTTGTGCAGTGACTATGCAAAAAAGGATGTTACTATTTGCTCCATCCAGAGGAATCCTGTGCATTGCTTTCTCTGTCCAAAAGAATTTGTGGCTAATTCATTAACCTTATTTATGCAGATTGAAAAATGAAGGAAGCTACTTATTCTAATGCACCTAGCAAATAGCATATTTGCGTATTTTGCAACTCAAATATTTAGATACTTTTCAGTCATTTTCTCCCCAGAGCATTCACTGCAAGAGCAGCCTGGAGAAGTTGTATGTTCCAATGATGCTGCTCATCAGCATTGTGTGCAGGAGGCAAGCTTTCCCACAAATAGCTGTATAGGTAGGCTTCTACACCAGTCAGCATTGTGGGGTCTGCATCTAAGAAATCAATGTACATAGCAATAGCACTTAGACTTATATATCACTTCACAGTGCTTTACAGCCCTCTCTAAGTGGTTTACAGAGTCAGCGTATTGCCCCCAACAATCTGGATCCTCAGTTTACCAACCTCGGAAGGATAGAAAGCTGAGTCAACCTTGAGCAGGTAAGATTTGAACTGCCAAACTGCTGGTAGCTGGCAGTCAGCAGAAGTAGCTTGCAGTACTGCATTCTAACCACTGCGCCAACACATCACCAATACATACCATCATATGTATTGTATATCTTTTTTTAAAAAAATTAGGGCAACTGCATAGCATGTTATATTAGCCTTTCCTACTCTGGTACCTCCAGATATATAGGATTGTACATCTATACTCTCCAGACTATATGGCATTTCCTTTCCCCTCTTTCCAAACTGTACCTCATTGTAAATTTAAAATCTGAAGTTGACAATCCTTGTATTTTATTTAATGATCTACTTTTTCAAAGATCCTGACTTAACCTAAAAAGGCTACATGCTTTGTAAGTTGTGTTTATAGAATTATTTCCTTATGGCTGTGCGTTCAGTGTAAAATCATGTCAAAATATCTTCTCTGTAGTCTTCTAGGTTTAAAGCAAAAGCTGTGATTTTTCAGTTGCAATTCTCTAAAACTAAACAAACTGTAAATCATGACACCCTCTCTATGTCAACACCAACTCAGTGAAGATCTGTGATTTATATCAGAACATTTATTATAGTAAATATAACATTTGCCACTGTTGATTTGCTCCCATTTATTCCATGAATAAAGATTTCAGCACTGTTTTGATAAAGTATGGCATCTCATTTCTTTCTTTTTAAAAATATTATTTGTCTGGTTATTTTTATTTATGCTTTATTATTTTACCGTGTAATAATAGTGTTTTTCCCAAATGTTGCTCCTTTTCAAAAGTAGATAAATAAATGACAATGTTATCAGAAAGTAACAGGCTGCTTTGTTTTGTTCTATTTATGTAGCACTGTTAGAACAAGTTTAAGGATGTGAGCATAATTGCCTAATCGGGTTTTCAAAGGAGAATAAAACTATGATGACGGGTATTAATTCCAGAAAATCATTTACAGATGGTACCAGTTTAAAAGTAATCTGTGAGTGAGATGGGTGGTTTCCAAATTTGATACAGAAATAAATCAATAAAATAAGTTCACTCTTTAAATATCCATTGTAGGGTTTAAAATACCCTGGTTTAAGTCTTCACTTTACCATGAAGCTCACTAGATATCTTTAACTCAATGTTAACATGGTCAGTGGATGTCCCAAGGTGCTTTTTCAAGAGGCAACTGGACTTTCTTGATGTTCTTTGAAGATGTTTGGCTTCTCATCCAAGAAGTTTCTTCTTCATTCCTGGACAACCATAACCATGATGACTGAAAGTTTCCATAGACTTTGGCCATTGGATGATGTTGTTGTGGAACTAATGCTCACTTCGAAATGCTTCGAAAGATTGGTTCTCCAACATCTTAGGACATGCCTCCCACTGGACTTTGATAAACATCAATTTGCCTACAGGGGAAATAGGTCGACAGACAATGCCATAGCTACTGCTTTACACTCTGTAGCAAGTCATCTCGAGAGACCTGGAAGTATGTCAGGATGCTTTTTGTTGACTACAGCTCGGCTTTCAACACCATTTTGCTGAGCATTCTCATCGAGAAGCTGACTGACTTGAAATTCTCCACCACCATCTGCGATTGGATTCAAGACTTTCTTAGGGATCGGTTACAAACAGTGAGGGTCGGCTCTGCTTTGTCTACCCCCCTGAAGCTTTGCACCAGCACGCCACAGGGCTCTGTGCTTAGCCCCTACCTGTACTCTTTATACACTTATGATTGTGTATCATCTGACCCATCCACTGCGATAATCAAGTTTGCAGATGATACAACAGTGGTGGGTCTTATTACAGGTGGGGATGAGACAGCATATAGGGCGGAGGTACAAAAACTATCCATATGGTGTAGTAACACCAACTTGCACCTAAACATTGCAAGACGAAAGAGATGGTGTTAGACTTCCGGAGAAAAAAGGAGGAACCTGCCCCAGTTTACATCGGGGAGGACTGTGCGGAGAGAGTTTCCTCCTTTAAATTTCTGGGAGTCTACCTCTGTGAAGATCTGACCTGGAAAGTTAACACAACCCAGGTAGCTAGAAAGGCCCAACAGAGGCTTCACTTTCTTAGGGTCTTGCGGAAGAACAGGGTAGAACAATGGCTAATGACCCTCTTTTACCAGTCTACTATAGAGAGCATCCTCTCGTATGGTATTGTGGTTTGGTATGCTGGTCTGACAGCCGCGGACAGGAAAGTATTACAGAGGGTAGTGAGTACAGCACAAGACATTGTGGGCTGTCCCCTGACACCACTGGATGACATCGCCAGGGCTTGTTGCCTTGGAAGAGTGAGGAAGATTCTCAGGGATGACTCACACCCTGGACAGTATCTCTATACTCTCCTACCATCCGGTAGGAGATATAGGAGTATAGCCAGCTGTACCAACAGGCTGAAAAATAGCTTTTATCCGTGGGCTGTTAGGCTTTTAAATGGGATATAATCTCTGTGAACTTATGCAGAATTGACTTGGGAGGCCGGTGTGTGGTGTAGTTGGTTCAAATGGTGTGGTAGGATGGAGGGTTTGTTGTCACTGTATGTTGGGGGAAGAGAGCACGGGTGGAGGCTCAGCTAATCTCAATGTACACATGTTGTACTTTGACAATAAAGGTTTATTAATTAACATTATTTATTATTTATTATTAACTTGTATTTACACATGCAGTAAGCTCAAAAAAAAGAGCAGAAAAAATAGATCAAGCCAAGCATTTCATAAGGAATATGGAATCTCTGTATACTAAATGTTTCTATCAGATACATTGCCAAATTTTGGGAAGATGATGGTGACAGTAATGGATAATATTTGGCCAGTTGTTGATTTTTCGCCGCATGTAATATGTAGCAATTTATATTTTGCAGAGATTTTGTAATTTCCCCCCTCCAAAACTGGCTGCTGAACAAGCATAACCATTTGTTTAGCAACCATTCAATGTTACAAGGGAACTGGAAAAAAGTGACCTATAACCTTTTTGTCATGCATCCCCACTGTCTTGTGTATGTTCAATGTTTGCAGTATGCTAGAATCATGTGATCATCATTTGTGATTTTCCCTGCTTGCTTCAGACGAGTAGTTAAAGGGGGAAGCCAGATTTGCTTAACAATTATGCAAGGGCTCGCTGCCTTGGAAGAGTGAGGAAAATTCTCAGGGATGACTCATACCCTGGTTGGTACCTCTTTACTCTCCTATCATCGGGTAGGAGATACAGGAGTATATCCAGCCATACCAACAGGCTGAAAAACAGCTTCTATCCATGGTCTGTTAGGCTCTTGAATGGGAAATAACTTTATGTATGATTGACTTGCGAGGCCAGTGTCTTTTGCAATTAGCTCACATGGTGTAACAAGATGGTGGGTTTGTTGTCACTGTGAGTTGGGGGGGCACGAAGGGGGGCTCAGCCAATCTCAATGTATACATGGTTGTACTTTGACAATAAAGGTTCATTCATTCATTCAATTCTCTTAACTGAGGTGATTCACTCAACAACTGTTGTAAAGTTGGATGCAGCTCACTTGACATATGCCTTGATTAGCAAAATAAATCCTGGCCCCAATATTGGGCCAAGGTCAAGGACTACTTGCATTTGGCAATTATTTCTACTTCTTTTTTTTGTAGTAAGTAACATTTTTTTTTAATTTGTTTTATTCATGTATAACATAAAATGTGAAAATGCAAAAGCAAATATTTGGGGACAACAGTAGAGAAAGGAAAAACAAAAAAAGGTGTGAAGAAGAAGAGGGAAGAAACAAAAAGGCATTGCCTTCTGATTCCCTCTGTTGCAGTGAAATCAGACATTGAAATCAAATCTCAACTTTCTGCATTTCTATAATAGTATGCAATAGCCCAGGGGTAGGCAACCTTTGCTCTTTTATGACTCGTGGACTTCAACTCCCAGAATTCCTGAGTCAGCCATTCTGGGAGTTGAAGTCCACGAGTCATAAAAGAGCCAGGGTTGCCTACCCCTGCAATAGCCATTTCTGTTTTGGCAAATCAATCTAATCAGTAAAACCCAAAATCATAATATTATTTTTTTCCCACCTCAAGCACAAAGTCCAGAAGCGGTTTCCAAGTAGAAACAAAAGTACTTATGTTCTTTTCTTTTATCAGCACAGTCAATTTGGCCATTTCTGCTAATTCCATCAGCTTTTGTAACCATTTGTCCACGGTAGGAACCGAGGCATCCTTCCACTTTTGTGCATAGAGCAATCTTGCTGCCATCACCATATATAAAATCAGAGTTCCATTTTTTTTCCAGTTCTCTTTCCATTAGGCCCAGAAGGAAAATTTTTGATTTAATCTTTATGCTCACTGTAAAAATTTTCTGCATTAATATATGAATCCTACTACAATATTTCTTCACCTTATCACATGTCAGCCATAAATGATTAAAGTCCATTCTTTTTTGTAGTAACATATAGTGAATATATAGTGATATATTTCATGATATCTATAGGCTTTTTATGGTATCTGACAGTCATGTATATGTGATGGCAATGTAGGAAATTCAAATGAATTATTTCTGTTAAAGCATTTATATCCCTCCTTTCATTTCAGATTTTCACATTTACAACAATGTTTATTACAATTCTTCAGAAGTAACATGGAATAACAATTTGTGACACTTTTCTGACATTTACAAGTAACATTTTTTTTCATAGCATTTGACACACAATAATAAAATGTGGATAACTTGATACAGAAGACATAAATAACTGAAGCAGGATTGGAGAAATAGGCTTTTTTAGTCTTTAAAAGAGGCAAATTCATTATAGGAATGTTGTATTTTTTAAATAAATACTAAATGATGGCTTACAATTATATGATAAATGGTATTACAGGTAGTCCTTGACTCATGACCACAATTGAGTCCAAGATTTATGTTGTTAAATGAAAAAGTTGTTAAGTGAGTTTTGCCCCATTTTATGACTTTTCTTGCCACATTTGTTAAGTGAATCACTGCGGTTGTTAAATTGGTAACACGGTTGTTAAGTGAATCTGGTTTTTCCATTGACTTTGCTTGTCAGGAGGTCGCAAAAGGGGATCAAATGACTCTTGGACATAGCAAACGTCATAAGTTTGAATCAGTTGTCAAGCATCTGAATGTAAATCTCTTGACAACGGGGATACTACAAAAGTCATAAGTGTGAAAAATGGTCATAAGTCACTTTTTCAGTGGCATTGTAACTTTGAACAGTCACTAAATAAAGTGTTGTAATTTGAGGACTACCTGTATTTGGAAGAGTCCAGAAATGGCGCTTGTGGTAGATTATTATTTTGATGGTTCATCTAATATATCAAATGTAGATAACATTAAACTGTGTTCATCATTCTGTGTATTTATTGCTCATAATGTGTACTTATTATAACGGTGCACAGATTAAACTGGGACTTTTAGTTGGAAATTTGATAAAATATTATGGAAACAAATTTTGGAACCTCCGTATCACTTCAAAAAATTACTTTTGTTCATTTGAAAAACACCTCAATAAAAATGAATGGATGAATTGACTTATTTAGATGCTTGGAATAATGGATCTAAATCAAACTTTTTAAAATTTGAATCAGAATATTGTTTCAGATCAGAATATTTTAATATCACAAGTATAATTTTGACTGTGAGTGGTTAGGCTGAAGATTAAAAGACCTGTAGCTCTTCCACAGTGTGAAATTTTTCTTCTTCTTCAAAAGTGAGTTAGATAAATGTTTTAACAATGTCTAAAAGGTATTAAAAGAATAGCACTAAACACAAATTCATTTGTAAATTTATAAATAGCTGCAAAAGAGAACTGCAAAACAGCAGGAGGTATGCAGCAGCAGCAGGATTAACTTTCGAAGACCTGCATTTGCAAATATAAACGATAGATAATTAAAAATACTAGGAAGATTAGCAAGCCTTGCTATAACAATTACTTAATGGCTGTCCCGTTCACTATCTTTTAAATTACTTTATTCCTTTCAGAAATTTTAGATGCAATGGTGGGATTCAGCCAGTTCACACTACTTCAGCAGAACCAATAGCTATTTTTTTGTTGCCCAGGCCTGGAACGGACTTCCGGAAGTGGTATCCACACAGAGAACCGGTTGTTCACATATTTGAATCCTGTAGAGTTGCAGGGAGATTGAGTAGCTATATAAGTGGAGTAAATAAACAAACAAACATATTGACTCATATTGAAAGCTCATTTGGTATACTAATAGTCCTCATTTAGCTACCACAAGTGGGACCAGCAACTTGGTCATTAAGCAAAGCTAAGTGAAAAACAACTGTGCCAAATTGTTCTTACCACTTGCAAAGGTGGTAAATGTGAGAACTGGGTCATAAAGTAACTTTTTCATCACAGTTGTAACTGCAAACAGTTGCTAAACTGCAAACAATTGCTAAAGACAATTGCTAGATAAGGACTACCGGTAGTGTCTAAGATGCTAGGATAGAAAATGACCATAAGGTCAAGTCTTCCCTTGGCCATGAAAGATGGCTGAGTGATTTTGTTCCCATCAACTTACAGGGTTGATGATATGGGGAAAATAAGAAGCATGGACATGAAGCATTCATGAAACTTGAGTTTGGAAAAATAAAAGTGGGCTAAAAATTGGGTTGGAGGTTAGCAAGACTGTTCAAGACTTGCGTGAGCCAAAATGAAGGGGTAAGCTCCCATCATTCACTCCAGTTCCTTGATGGGGACATGAAAGAAGCCCCCATGGGCATCCTGGAGGAATGGTGATGTTACTGGCTAACCCTTTCAACCTGGAAGTGCCTTAAATGGTGCCTCCAATGTGAACGGGATGGGAGTCCATCCATTGGACAAGCTGAATCCAGTAATCTGAGCCTGAATGAGAAGTTTAGAAACATTAACTTGACAGAGATGAAATCAACCAATCAACTACAGTCCAACCCCCTGCTCAGGCAAGAAACCCTATACCATTTCAGACAAATGGTTCTCCAATATCTTCTTAAAAACTTCCAGTATTGGAGCATTCACAAGTTCTGGTGGCTAGTTATGCAACTAATTAATTGTTCTACCCATCAGGAAATTTCTTCTTGTTTTTAGGCTATTTGCTAAGGTTTATTTCTTCTCCTTAGTGGATTGACACCTTGATTGCGCAATACCCTTTATAATTTTCCTTGAAAAAGTAGCACTTGAACTAATGTTTGTGGTGATTTTCCGTTACCACAGCATCAAAGGGAGTTTTGGTGAATTATGTGCAAGTCATGTGAATGCATAATTCCAAAGTCTGCTAATTTCACATAAAGTTTTCCTCTCCAACAGATGTTAATCACAGCCCTGGTGGCAGGGTACCTACAAAAAAGATAAACAGTAAGATGAAGTGTGGTATCAAATTGTCCCCCTAAGAGTGCAGTATAAGTCATACATATTAACGATGACAAATAATAAAGGGTGCATTAATGAAAGCATTACTGCTAGGAGGACCAGATGTTATTATTTACTGAAATGCTGTTGGGATACAGGAAGCCACTCTGATTATTCAGATGTAATTTCAACGTGAGAAACTGCAGCAAACATGGCAATAAAATTACCGCTATTGACAAACTTAAGTTTATAGTTTCCCTTCATTTCGCACATTTTGACAGTAAGGTTTGAACAATTTACTGATTTTTATGATAAAAAAATCTTATTTCTTAATTTTTACCAGCTGAAACTAGTCTTCTAAAAAAAAAATCCCAATCCATAATTAGATTTACTTAGATTTCCTTTAGTCTCTCTTCTCTCTCTGAAATTAATTTCTGTTTTCTCCTATATCTGTTTTCCTGTGCCTTGCAGAAAATTGATTGTCCTGAAAAAGGAGAATATGATGGATATGCATTGATGCATAATGCAATCACTGATAGCAGCAGTAGCAGCCACAAAATTCTAAGTTAGGATTAAAAATAGCAAATGACACTTTTCTTGAGGAAAATCAGATGTACAGACTGGATGATGGACATATTTTCCCCATCTTTACAATGGCAAGCATAGTACAACTGCAACACAACCAGGAATGTTTATATACATTTATATACATTTATATACATTTATATACATTTATTTATATACATTTATTTATATACATTGGACCGAGATGCCCTACGCACAGTCACCCATGCGCTCGTGACCTCCCGGCTAGACTACTGCAATGCTCTCTACATGGGGCTGCCCCTGAGGACCACTCGGAGGCTTCAGCTGGTGCAGAATGCAGCTGCACGAGTTGTGATGGGAGTCTCCCGATACTCCCATGTAACACCTCTTCTCCGCGAGCTGCATTGGCTTCCAGTTGCCCTCTGGGTGAGATTCAAGGTGCTGGTGATGACCTATAAAGCCCTAAATGGCATGGGACCGGATTATCTAAGGGAGCACCTCCTGCCAGCGTCAATTTCCCATCATCCTGTGCGCTGCCACAGGGAGGGCCTCCTCAGGGTACCGCCGGTCAAGGATTGCCAACAGGCGATCCACAGGGGGAGGGCATTCTCTGTGGGTGCGCCTGCCCTATGGAATCAACTGCCAACGGAACTCCGGACTGCCCCCGACCTTCGTTCATTTCGCCGGGACCTAAAAACCTGGCTCTTTGAGCTATCTGGTCTGGACTGAGGGGTTTAATATTTTTAAATTGTGATTTAATTTTTGCAGCTAGACTTAATTTAAATTATTTTAATTTTATATTGGATTGTTTTTAAATTTTGCCTTGTAAACCGCCCTGAGTCCTTTGGGAATAGGGTGGTATATAAACCGAATAAATAAATAAATAAATAAATAAATAAATAAATAAATAAATACATAAATACATACATACATACGGCAGACACTACTCATATCACTCAGAAGTGATTGTTACAACAGAACAATTCACTTTTTTCAGCTGCCTCAAATGAATAATTATCTGCTTTTTGATCTACATTGGGAAAGATTCTCCTAGGTCCTATTCTTCTGAGATAAGCCAGTGTCTCATAAAATTTGCTACTGAATAGTAGGGTGATGGTGCTAGTGGCTTAAAAAAGAATTAGTTACTTAATGGAAAATAAAACTGTCCACGAGTAGTAGCTCTGAGGTGCTACCCCATTTTCAGAATCTGTATATCCTAAATACCAATAGTTAGGGATAAAAATGTTTTGGTTGATAATGATGTTTTCAATAGATAATCAGAGGGTATGAGAATAAGACAGCTCTGGAGGAAAGATTCAAGGTTTCCTTATTACTATAGAGTCATTCTATGAGGGAGATGGGTGGTTTCTAAATACAATAAATAAATATATTGAGGACCATGAAGCATGGTATAGAAATACTAAGAACACAGTTAGAGGTATGGAAATGGAGTTTAGAAGGCTAGACCAAAATATTTATATAGAAGAGGGAATAATATATTGATAAGGACAGAAGATTAAAAAAAGTGCAGAAAGTCAAGAGTGAAGCCATGATAAATCAACCCACTGCTTAAAGAGTTGAAGAGTTTTGAATGTTTAGTCAGATAAGCAGAACAACTAGTTCAGAACATGACTATAGAAAATTAGGGCATAAAAAGAATGATTAATAGAAGGTTTCTTAGTTGTGAGATTTTTCACTCATTAGTCAGTTGTGGTGGTAGATTAGGAAGAATTCAGGGAAGTGGAAATGCCATTAGGTAGGAGAGTAAAAAGTTGAGATGGCATGAGTAGATAACAGGTGTCAGAAACTGAAAACAAAAGAAAATTGAAACTACCTGGAGAGGGAAAATGGGATGATGGTGGCCAATAAAGTTTACAAACAACTAAATGAGATGAAGATATTTTTTTTAGTTTTGGGGTAATATTGCATGTTTGATCATATTAAAGAAGGATTAGGTGACACTAAGAGACCTATGAATTTGCTGGAGCCCTCATGATGGGGAGAAATGGCAAGGAAGGAATCAGTCAAAGGATATAAATTGATAGTTCAGATGCGGAGTAGTTGGGAGAAAAAGTAAAGGGAAGAAGTGGGAGAAAATTTAAAAAGAAGAGTGAGAAAGTGAGTGAGCAGAGGGAAAGTTGACCTTAGCAAAGTATTTATATACAAGTGTCAAAGATAAAGAATAGGTGCTGAAGCTTTCTTAAGACTACATAAATCAAAATGATATAATCCTGCTATTTAATCTTGTAGATAGCAAACTGTTATGATGCAAAATGATGCACATTTAATGACATTATCACAAATCTACAATTATATTCTTGCCTGTGTCTGGTGCAAATAGATAGTGACATTTGTATGTTAATGTCTTTACACATCTTTTATCATCTGCTGTCCTTTGCTCCTGCTGTTCCCTATCGGGTAGAAAACATGAATTTATATCAGGTCAATGCTCTTGCTTACTTTTAGACCTAGATGAGCAACTGATGTACTAAATGATGGAAAGAGCCAATGTTGAAAACTTAAAAGTCAAACTGATCAAGACTTGAAGGAAATCAATTGTTGGTGGTAAGTGAAGACTTTGGAAAGCAATACAGAAATACAAGAAGAGAAAAAAGAAGACAGTGTTTCAAAGGAAATCAGTAGATCAATAATCTGGAGATCACAGAAGGAGCAGAAGGCAAAACATGGGATGGATGGACATGTATGATGTAGAAGGAGACACAAGGGATTTCACTACAGACACATCAACAAAAGTAAAAAAGAAGTCAAGGTCAAGACATTGCCCCAGGCTCTTCATGTGTGGGTCTGGTGTCGAGGAGACAATATCTAGCAACACCTTTCACTTCTCCTTTCAAACAAACCTATCTTCTGATGATGGCAAAATAAAAGGAAAAGTCAGACATTGAATAGAGAGAGAAATATTTTTCCCTCTTATTGGCAGCTGATACAAATGAGATTGTTGCTTTCTTTTGGAAGGTGAAAGTCTCCCCATGAATTGAGGAGCTAATCAGAACTGAAAAATCTCCACAGAGCTGAAGGCTGAGCAGCTGAAGAACAAGCTAATAGCCAGAGAGGAAGGAGAACAGCAGACCAGCCAAGCTTAGCTGCAGCTGCAGTGACAAACATAGTAAAAGCAAAGATTCTATCTAGCAGATTAGTGAGAGATATCACCAAAGAGATCTGGGCAGTAAGTTGGGAAGTTGTCATGTCATCTACTAAAGAGACCCCAACAGAAGAAACCTTCCAGGAATGGTCTACAGAAGCTTTAAAAAATTCTGAGGGAATGGATTTTAGAGGCTGTGAAATTTATCCATATTCTGAATATTTCTATTAAAGTGCAGAATGAAAATGGATTTTTCCAGTTTCTATGAACTCTGTGCTGTCATCATATGTTTGATTGTGTGTGTGTGTGTGTGTGTTTGTGGTTTGTAAAGGCAGTCTCTTCTTCTTCCCTGATGAGTGCTCTCTTGATACATTGCAGTTTCACTCCCATAGTACCTAAATAAACAGGATTTAGGAGTTTTTAAACCCAAGAACTAGAGGGCATCAAACAGATAATTCTACTTTGAATGAAATGTAAGTTTGGGGAGCACAGTACATTTTGCTTATGCAACAGTGATTTTTTCCCCTAAAGGTTTTCTGTAAAATGAATAGAAATAAAACACAGAGATTAAAGTCAACGTCCTATTTAGAGGATGACAGGATGTCTTTCCAAGTAGTGATCAGTGCAACTCTTACTGGCATTGCATAGCTGAGACTTCATTTCCGTAGTAACCAATGATTAATCACCAGCTTCCAAATTGTTTTATTCGCTGGGAGTGGTTGCGAGAGCTGGCCTGGAATTTTGAACTGCTGCTAACACAGAATTTTTAGTAAACAATACAAGTCCAAACAGTTGTAGTGGGACTTTGCCTTGCGTGTATTCCTTGTATTCTCTGCATCATGAGAATGGATCAAGAGCACAATGCAGACAAAGACAGTAAGTAAACAAGAAAGGAGTATTTCAGAAAACAGAATTTGCTATACTGTTTTAAACAATGGCTTACAATTTGTATTTTAGGGTGCTGATTTAGCACTGAGCTACAATATGTACTTTGTGATTCACTTTTAGACTGTTGTGGAAATTTGGCTCACACTGAAGCATGGCTCTCAAACTGGAGGGCGGATCATAATATTTGCTGAAAGTCCTGTGCAAAATTCCTTTAGACTCTTTAGGCTTTTATTTGTAATTTGAGATCATTCTTAGTTTGCATTTTCTGCTGGTCTCAGTGATCAGAAAGTTTAGTGATCATTTATTATCCAACTCATAAGGAAAATATGCTGGGTTATAAAAAGCTGGTTATGCAGCTCTGAGCTATTTGAAGGCATTGAATTCATAAGCATTTTGTAGAAAACAGTCAAGTTACTATCTGTAAGCACATTCAAAGATGGACAATTTAATTTTAAGCACAGGTAATACATTTATCTGGCTCAGAGATTTTTCCTCCTAGATATTTGTATATCAAATCTTGTTGCCAGTAAATGAATACTTCATATTTTTTTTAAAAAAAGATGTCAAGTTGATATTAATCTCTTTCCCACCAGGGACCAACATATTCAACTTTAACCATAGTGAGAATTAGATTGAAGCCATTTTCTTTATATATATTAACTGAGATTTTGTTTGGAATGAAAGCAATTTTTGTGGCATCAAAAGTAGTACAAAATGCTTCAGTCTGTTCAATTTACAACTGACTAGAGAAATCGAGTAGTGCAGCTTAGACTACTTAAACATCTGTATCCACAGAAAAGATTATACATTCCAGCAAATTACACTTATTGGAGACACTCATCTGCTTTCATGTTGGCTTATACTCCTTGACTCTTACAATGGTAAAGACTCCTCTTCATAAAGCCTGAAAAAATTGAAAATGTAATTGATCCTATCCAATTGTATTGAATTGTTGAACCTTGTTATTTATTCTTTACTTATACAATCTAAGTCTGAGATCTTCAAACTTTAGTGAGTATCTTGGAATTTTGAGAATGTATTTTGTGTATTCCCATAAAATGGCTGATGTGAGAGAGTTCCTCATTCATCAAAAGAATTCAGTGACAGATATGATTATGCAAATGCTCATTTTCCAAAAGGCAACCTGGTAAGGTTGAAATTTGTCCAAGTACAAAGCAGGGAGATCTACTAGAACCCTACTTGTTCTAGTTCTAATGCCTATTTTGCAAGCTGCAATAATACAGCCAGTAAGACCTTACTCTACGGGTTTCTTCAAGAATTAGTGGCTTACAACTTATCAACACTGTCCAATTGCTCCTTCACCAGAATGAACAGGCAAAAGTTTTTGGAGGGCAGAAACAGACAATATCATCCACTTTAATTTCCCAATTACCTTTAAAGTGACCTCAGGACATGTTTTTCCCTCCCCCCCCTCCATTTCCATAGTACACTCTTTCCTGCAGTTTTCACATGTAAATTAACTTGATTTACAAATCAAATAACTTCCCAGTGTACATTATAAGTTTTTTTTTCCAGATGTGGATTATTTAACTCCAATAGGCAACTTTACTTAGGTCCATTTCTCATTGTTTAAGAGATGTTTATTTTTGTTTTTAAATAGCTGTACAAAAGAACTGCTTGTTACTGCCTGAATTTTCTTCTTCCCACAAAGAAGCTGGAATTGATAGCTCACAAACCAAAGTGCACTTATTTGATCTCTGTGGTATCAATAACCTGCATAGAAAATGCCTTACGTTGATGCATACCAACTTGAGGTTCTGCTTAAAGTGCCAGATCATTTGCACAGTTTTCTCCAGCTTTCCAGCAGTTGCAGTAGATGGGAATCTGGAAATTGTAGTTCAACATATTTACAGGGTATTTGGCAAAAGAAACCTGGGAAGGTGCCTTTCTTTCCCTATATGTCAGACTCCAAAAACCAAGAAATGCATTCAGTTTCAGCCGTTTCCTTTATTGTTCTTCATGCATAGACAAAAATCTTGCCAGACGAAAGCAACTACTTGCATTATTAAAGATATACTCTGATAAATTCTAAGGAAAAGCTATCTTGACCTTCTTTCTCCCACCAAACTATCTAAATGTCACTGTCTCTTATTCTGCAATGCAGCCCCACTCCTGGGAATCCAGACTGCATTCCACCATACTATGTGCATCAATTTGCTATATACCACCAAGAAAGCAACAAGAGATTGTCGTGTGGGGAATGTTTCCGGTAGTGTGTAGGACAACCCTGCTCAACATGTGCCACATCACTTCAACTATTACAAGCAATATATGTCATGTGATTTGGATGAGGCCCCAATGGAGCAAACTAAATTTTTTATCAAGATGTGGATTAGTGGTCACACATTTTTCAAACATAAATTTGGTCCCCAAAGGGTTAGCATTTATAATAATATAAGACAAACAAACACACCACTTCCTTAATAGTTCTCAGAACCTTTTTAAAGAGCAGCTCATGCAGCCATAGACAACTATAACTAGCTGCAAAGACCACAAAATGGAGCAACTTTCGTTATGATGCAAGTATTTGAGAAGCAGTATTTGTGGCACAGTGGCCTTGAGGTGAAGACGCTCACCTCCCACTAAGAAGGTTGAAAGTTCAATCCTAGACAGCAACAAATATTTCTCTATCAGGGTGCAAAGAGAAACTATCTGGTGTGAACTCCTTGTAGGCATCAGAAAGGGCATCTGGCTAGTAAATGCTCAGCACCACTCAGTCTCCTCAACCCTACCCTGAAGCAAGGGATTACAGGGTTGTAAAAAGAAAAAAAAAGGTGAGAAGTGGTATTTGTAGTGTGACGTACCAAACCATACAGCATGTCTTTATATACCATCATTATATACTTATATGCAGTGCTTTTTTATAAAAGAAAAAGGTGCCAGAACTCACACATGTCATACAACCCGCCTTGCCTACCCTATAAGGTTCCATCCAGAAAAGATGCCGGAACTCTGTTCTGAGTGTTCTATGAGGAAAAAAAGCCCTGCTTATATGATTAGATGCTATAGATATCTCATTATCTCCAGTTTCAATGGTGGCTGATATTTGAGCAGAAAAGGATGAATTCAGGATTTTGTTTAAACCATTCTTTTTATTCAGCAATTAATATACATGTAAATTCAAAGTGGCTACAAAATGGTCATTATAAAATCTCTTTAGACTGATTTAAAACTTCAGTTTGATTTTTGTTCATGCCATAGATAAGGTTAATTAAAAAGGGAAGAGTCTGTGTATGTGACTTAAGCCATTCCAAAAATAATTTCTCTAATAAAGAACAAAGTTATAAATAGTTCTGTTTGGAGAGTATGCTTTCCAGAGTAGACCTGTTGCTATAGCAATCCAGCTTGGAAAATACAATACTATGTTGAAATCCAGCCAGAGAATATTCATGTGTTCTCATGTTTATTTCTATAATTTGTAAAGTTGCAGCTTTGACTACTCTCATTTGACTACTCTCATTTGAAATCAAGAGACTGCTTCTGGTCATTTGGGGGGAAATGAATAGAAACAATAAAGTTTTTTGGAGTCACTATAATTATAGAATTAATTCATTTAGATATTCATCTATATAGTAAAATAACCATTGTGAAAAATTAGCTGTTCTTTGTAATTAGGAGTAACATGTCAAAATGACAACCTAGAACAAAAGAGAAATTTCCTGACAGAACAGTTCACCAGTGGAACGACTTGCCTCCAGAAGTTTTGGGTACTCCAACACTGGAGGTTTTTAAGAAGAGATTGGACAAATATTTGTCTGCAATGGTATAGGGTTTCCTGCTTGAGCAGGGGGTTGGACTAGATGACCTCCAAGGTCCCTTCCAACTTTGTTATTCTGTCAAAATAGCCTAGGCATTGAAGGAAAGAATGGGTCTCCACATTTTTTTCAGAGCACTGAAAGTTGTGAGTATTCCCACAAAATGCCTCACATAGGAGAACATCTCCATTTATAAAAGGACTGCTGTGGGAGTGTGGTTAGTTGTAAACAGTCATTTTCCAGAGAGAAACTATTGAGACCAAACAAAAATAATTTGTGGATAAATCTAAGGGCAAAGCAGAAGTGACATCTCCCATTGAAAAACACAACTGTTCCAACATTCAGGAAAAAAATAATAATGTGGTTCAACAGTATTCTTGTAAATAAAGGTGATGCTGTAAGCTACAGTAGGCTAGTATAATGGTTATTTTCTTAAAATACCTTAAATAAATTACATAAGAAGCCTGAAGAAGCACAAAAAAGTACCAAGTATCTATGGGCATACTATGTGCAGCAACTTAAGGAAGTCAAAATGAATATCTCAATTTATGAAATAACTCTTATTTTAATTAACATTTAATTAAACATAAACCTCACGTGATACATTTTAATTTTCCCATAATTTATGATGCACATTGTTGCCAGATATGCCTGCATATTGCTTATATAACTAATAAAACCCCATCATTCCTCATGGTATAATGATCTGCAACTCATTCATTTTATTTTACAGATATATAATAACACTCATTAATATTCTTACACAAAATGTACAACATATCTCATATTACCCATATTTTATACTTTAATGAATTCAATGTAATGTAAATACAAGTCAGTATATTGGTAGGTCTTATGAATTTAGTGGCTAAATTTCCAGTTCCCACAGCAATTCCTACCTATATTGCAGAAATATACAGGGTTGTTTTTTTTTGTTCTGGTACAGGTAATCCTCAATTTACAATTGTAGTTTGGAGCGAGAATTTCCATTATAAGTTAAGGGCAGTCAGAAGTCAGGGCATCATCAATTTTATGATAATTTTTATCATGATCATTAAGCAAATCACTGTAGTATTTAAGTAAATAATGTAATTAAGCAAATCATATGTTGAGAAAATCGAGTTTCCCCATGGATGTTTTTTTGCCAGATCAGAACAAAAGGTCACAAATTGTGATCACATGATGCAGGACATTGCAACCAGTCGTAAATGTGAGTCAGCTGCCAAGTGCCCAAATTGTGATACCTTGACACAATAGTCATAAGTGTGAGTACAGGTCATAAACACTTTTTCCAAGGCTATTGTAACTTTGAACTATTATTAAATAAATGGTTGTAAGATGAGGACTATGTATACCCAGTAGTGGGATCCAGCTGGTTCAGACCGGTTTGTTGAGTTCAGTGAACTGGTTATGATAAATCTGTGGTTTCGGAATGTGTCTGGTTTTCGTTCAACTTCCTTCCAGGTGGGGGAAAAAAAAATCTCCCCAAAAGTTGAAGAGAGGAGCGACAGAAACCAAACGGAGATGCAGTGCCTTTGATCACATCAGCGCCCTGCCCGCCTTTTCCCTTTCACTCCCCTCCTGAGCTGGACTGCCATGCTATGGAGGATGGGCATTACCTGTTCCCCCTCCGCCATTTTGGAGCCAGGGGGGAGTGATGGTGAAAGGGTCTGCTGCTGCTGCGCAACAGCCATGTCTGCTGCTGGAGGGGCTTTCTTCAGTCCCCGCCACCTCCCTCTGCCACCCTTTAAGGTAGGAAGGATGCTTTGTCTGGAAGGACACTACAGTAAGCTCCGGGAATACTATGCCAGCTGGAGATGGGCAAGGAAGGCCAGGCTCAGATCCACTTCTCAAGGGCTTTGCAGAACCATTGGGGAAGGGGAGCCTGACCTTCCTCGCCCAGCCCTAGCTGGCATAATTTTCCCGGAGCTTACCGTAGCATCCTTCCAGACAAAGCATCCTTCCTTGCTTCCCTTCTGCCGGGCGGGAAGCGGCAGAAAATGGAGTTGCCATTTCCAGAATGGAGAAGGGAGATGAGGGCCGATGCAGGGAAGAAAGAAAGTGTGGACCAGAGATCGCTGCACTGAGGAAGGAAGGAAGAAAGGAAAGAAGGAAGAAGAAAGGAAAGAAGTCTTAAGAACACCCAGGGAGGCAAAGGAAGTTCCTGTAAGCCACATTTCTCCCTTTCTCCCTTACCCAGCTGGGGTGGAGGCAGCCCATACAGGCTGCTGCTTCGTGCAAGTGGGTGTGACATTGGCAATTGAGATGCCTCAAGGCCACTTGAGAAGTTTTGTTCCTCGGTGGGGGTAAGTGAAACCAGCCACCCTGCATCAGTTTTCCACCTTTGCCTCTTCCTTGGTCAGCTTACTCCACCCCCCTTTACTTTTAGCATTTGGGGAAACTTGTGCCTTTACGTGTTCTTAAGTTGTTCTTTGGGCAGAGAACTGATTGTTAAATTATTTGAATCCCACCACTGTGTATACCTGACATTGAATTGAACAAGATAATGAATTGAACAGGAAATGTTGACTGGGGAAATTCAGCGAGTTTGAATCCATATATCATAAAATTGCTGAGGCTGACAAACACTCCTCTAGAACAACAGAGCTAACTTGGAGGCCTATTTTGTTTTTCATTTGAACTCCACGATATAAAACCATTAGTTAGATCAATTAACTGCAGCATCCCTTGAATCTAACACTGGGATAAGCAGCAGGCAAGGAATGAAAGCTGCATCTGAGTTAACCAAGATCTTGGAAGTACAGTTGTTAAGCAACTGGAGCAGAGTTGGAGCTATTTGCCAATCCTGCTGCAACTCACCCCAAATATTTTTGCCAATGAGATTTCTGCTTCTAAGTTCTCATCTCCCCATTCATGGGGCACTTTTGGGAGGGAAGGTAGGGAGGGACAAAATGATAACAGGCTACCTTTCCTGTAAACATCCAGTATTTCAAGCACATTGTCTGCAGTTCCAGCAACATACATAAGCTATGTCAGCACACTATTTTTTTTTCTTCCTGCCAAATCCCGAAGCTACTATTACACTTTTGCTATTTTTTTTAAAAAAAATCTGCTTGTTGTTGAAGGAAAACAAAAAAGAAAACTGCTCAGGGGAGAAATAAAAATATGTCCATCTGTTAGCAAAAAAAAAAGTAGCAATTTTGTCTTGCAAGACTGCTGGGTTTAGTCATTTATTGAATTAGCCTAGCTGGAGGAAGAAAAAGCAGGTATACTGATTTAAGGATCCATAAATTTGCCTCGTTCTATAATGCTCACATCACAGAAGCAATTTCTACCTCTGCAAGGCAAACGCTTCACCCTGCTTTCATTTATTTCATCTGCTATGTAGGCAGCCAGATGTTATTCTGTAGGGTACATATCCTCTGCTAGAAGCTGAACTCATGGATCTTTGCACTTTAGATAAGTATTCACTCAGAATAACATTAGGCCAGACATGTCAAATTCACGACGTCACCTGTCGATTTTGCCATTGCTGGCAATAGGGTGGGTGAGGCTTCTGGATGACCCATCTGGCCCACAGGCTGGCAGTTTGACACCCCTGCATTAGGCGATCAACATCCAGTGGTGAGATTCAGCCGGTTTGCACCACTTTGGCAGAACCGGTAGCTAATTTTTTGTTCCCCAGGCCCAGAATGGATTTTGGGAAGCAGCATCCATACAGAGAACTGGTTGTCCACATATTTGAATCCCACCACTGTCAGCATCTAATAGGTTTCCAATGAGAAGAAACCAGTCTTATATTGGTTCCATCAATATAAGTCATATAGAAGATATACTTGGTGTGAATTATGAAATTTTATCCCCCTCTGAGGGAAGAGGTAGAAATTAAATAAAATCTACGCAGGCAGACTCCACTACAGACAGTCTTGTTTAGAAACCATATGACAACAGGTAAAAAAAAGTTTTGCAACAAAACTACAAGTTCATAGTTTCTTATATTTTTAAACATTCAGGCTTATTCAGTCAAAGTTTATGACCAACCATCCATCTGGGTCAGAACTTTGGACCCAATTCTGATTCTTCCCTCCCCCCCCCCCGAAAAATCCATCATGATTTTTTTAAGGAAAGAAATGAACCTATATGAACCTCAATAGAATAATCTATGTAAGGAATTTAGTGTGAAAAGAATTCACAATAAAAGTTACTGCATATTTGCTTGTCTCATGGAACAACAACAACAAAAATATTTTTCCTCTATATTCAATTTAATTGAGGCAACCTTCATATGAAGACTTCTGCAGTTTGTTTATTTCTTCCATTCTTTTTCATGAAAAGAAAATAGAAATTTTTTTTTTGCTTTTAGCAGAAAATTCTGTTCAATCAAAGTGATGAATTATGGCATCAAATAATTACTTTGCTTTTAGAAATGTACTTTGTTAGCAGAAGGCATTTCCTGTAACCTCCATGGGTATATATTGTTTCTTGTATAGATTTTTTAAAGGATACAAAATACTCTACTATAGTACTTAAGAAGAAACACATTTTTCATACCCAATAGAAGGTTCCAAAAATAGTTTATTTTTTAAAAAGCATTCATATTTGTTGAGGGGGAAAACCAATAATTCATCAAAAGCTTCATTTCTTGTAACTCATTTGTTTGTAGAATAGTATTATAGATTGCTAAAAATCTATCTGACTAAATGCTGACTGACATGCTTTTCTTTCCACATATGAATTGGATAATTTTACATTTTCCTTAGAATATGAAGAGGTTTCAAAAGCAAAATGAATGCATCATGCCATCGGGACAATCTTTCCTGACTTTTAGTAGATCATTTCTGACATTGTATCTGATACTGTAAACTCTTTCCCTCCCTCCCTCCCTCTCCCTCCCTCCCTCCCTCCCTCCCTCCCTCCCTCCTTCCCTCCCGCTCTTCCTTCCTTCCTTCCTTCCTTCCTTCCTTCCTTCCTTCCTTCCTTCCTTCCTTCCTTCCTTCCTTCCTTCCTCCCTCCCTCCCTCCCTCCCTTCCTTCCTTCCTTCCTTCCTTCCTTCCTTCCTTCCTTCCTTCCTGCCTGCCTGCCTGCCTGCCTACCTACCTACCTACCTACCTACCTACCTACCTACCTACCTACCTATCTATCTATCTATCTATCTATCTATCTATCTATCTATCTATCTATCTATCATCAAGAATAATTAAAAGCAATGTTAAAAAGTAATGAAAAGGCAAAGGGAGGGCTTTCAGGGCAATAACCAGCCCCAGGGTTGCATGTTCCTCTGTGCTCTCTAAGCAAGACCACAGAGCCATGTCGTTCACACCTTTCCTGAAGGCCAGGAGAGTGGGGGCCTGCCTCATCTCACATGGTGTAGGCAAAGGCAGAGAAGGTCTCTTCCTGGACCCCGCCAGCTGGAATCCTTTAGTTGATGGAGTCTGCAGCATATCTTCCCTGCCTGACTGAGTGGGATGGACAGATTTTAATGGGCTGAAGATAGTTCCGTAAGTAGCTTTGCCCCATATTCTATATGGTATATACAAAAATAAAATGGCTGGACTAAATATATCATTCACTGTTTACATTTAAAATAGCTACCTTGGAACTGGAATCAGAGCCTGAAAGTCCTTCATTGCCCCTTATGGATCTGTATACCCCAATTGGTCTCGATACATGGACTTTTCGTGATCATGGTATGTATACATAACCCATTGAGCTGTACTGATGGTTGCAGTTGTATAACTACATGAATGCAAGTTCTTTATCAGGGTAGTGTTTCTTATTTTCTTGTATTTTAATATATGCATTTTTTTAAAAACATAAACATTTCTACATGTTAGACAATGAACCTTTGTCTGTGCAGAGATACCCTTGTAGTTCAATCTTGAACTTAAAGAGATTCCTCTCAGTAGATTGCCTTCTGTCTTAGAAAGACGTTCAGGCAGTATCTTCAAAGAACCTTTCCTTGAATTCCAAATTAGAAACATTCAAGTTCTCAAAACGTCCTTGTTGAAACATAAGATTTGGGGAGTGCTAATATGGGCCAAATTTAGTCCTTTCAAGCTCCTGATCTGCACTGCAGAATTATTCTTTTTTCCCTATATATAGACCAAGAATTAGTGGAGCCCTTGGTATTTTTCGAACAGTTTATTACCCAACTAAATAACAACACCAGGGCTAGAAAGTGTGGGGTTTTCTCCCTTTTATACGGAATAACTTGCCCTGCCAGGTTTGGAGGGGGTATGATTTTCTCTTCAGTAGTTCTTTAATTAGGCTTGTTTGTCTGGTATTAATCCATGCTTATCTGGCTACTGGTCTAGGAGGTTAGGATGAGTCCTAGTGGACAATCACTTAAGGGTGATCCAGCAATATGCTGCAGCTGCTAAGAAAGCCAACACAGTGCTAGGCTGCATTAACAGAGGGATAGAATCAAGATCACATGAAGGGTTAATACCACTTTACAATGCCTTGGTAAGACCACACTTGGAATGCTGCATCCAGTTTTGGTCACCACAATGTAAAAAAGATGTTGAGACTCTAGAAAGAGTACAGAGAAGAGCAACAAAGATGATTGGGAGACTGGAGGCTAAAACATATAAAGAACAGTTGCTGGAATTGGGTATGTCTAGTTTAATGAAGGGAAGGACGAGGGGGTGACATGATAGCAGTGTTCCAATATCTCAGGGGCTGCCACAAAGAAGAGGGAGTCAGGCTATTCTCCAAAGCACCTGAAGGCAGAACAAGAAGCAACAAAAACTAACCAAAGAGAGAAGCAACCTGAAACTAAGGAGAAACTTCCTGACAGTTAGAACAATTAACCAGTGGAACAACCTGCCTCCAGAAGTGGTGAATGCTCCAACACTGGAAGTTTCTAAGAGACTGGACAGCCATTTGTCTGAAATGGTATAGGGTTTCCTGCCTGAGCAGGGAGTTGGACTAGAAGGTCCCTTCCAACTCTATTATTATTATTATTATTATTGTTATTGCTCAGTTTCCCCAGTTAAGAGTATTGCTGAGTCAGACCATCTGTTGTGAAATCTTGTCTTCTGACTACTAGTTGGTGTTCATGGATGCACTCTGTTAATCTTCTACTTATCTGTTCTAAATAGCAACTGTTACAGAATTTACAATGTATAGTATGTTGTAGATGACTATTTATAAAGGATTAAACAATTTGTGACCCATTCAATAAATTATTTCCGAGATATTTTCTTATCCTTTCTCCCTCTGTCCGTCCATCTGTTCATCTGTCTGTCTGTCCGTCCCTCCCTCCCTCCTTCCCTGTCTTCAGTGGCATTCACATCTGGTTTGTATTTGTAAGTATAGCCTAGATCAGAGGTCCTCAACCTTTTGGGCACCAGGGACCGGTTCCGTGGAGAAAGGTTTTTCTGCAGACCAAAGGGTGCATGGTTTTGTGTGCTGCCTGCATCTCACAGCTGGGGCTTTGCTTTTTTGTGCGGGCCAGTACCTGGCATGCCGTGGCCAGGTACTGGTCCATGACCCAGGGGTTGGGGACCTCTGGCCTAGATCTTTAAAGATATTTCACCTGAACTGGCCAACAGCTAGGATCTTTGTTGGCTAGTGATGTATAAAAGGCAGCATTTTTTTAAAAAAGTCAATTTCTTCTGAATTTAACTTAATAGATAGCACAACCCTATTTAAGGCTGAAAGATATTTATAGAAAATATAAAACAGTAACAAATAACAGGAGACTAAGTCATAATAATCTTAATGCAGTCTTTGTTCACAAATTGGAATTCCTGGCTTTAAAAACATAGCAAATGAGTGTTCTTTCAAATATCAACTGGATTGATCAGAGCAATACTATAACTTGGAGAAAAAATGTTGTGCTCAATGAATAATGTGCAAATCATGCTCTATGAAATGCTGGAGAAGAAAATCTTGGAATTATAATGATAATTATAATTATAATTATATTGTAGGCTATTTTGCTTATGACCCTGTTAGGACTTTAGTGGAAATCTGTCAAAAATAATGTCAATACTGTCTACCTTAAGTATAGCTAATATATCTGTTTATAACATGACATCACTGGAATATAATAGAAATTGGGGGATTAAAGGAAGACTAGTGAATCACAGGTCATATTCTTAGGTCCCTGTAATCTGAAGGAGTGCTGTGCACCTGAAATTAATAGAACTGAAATAGAATAAGAAATTGGTAGATGTGCTTTAAATAATAACCAAAACTTTTTACCTGAGGCATCACCATCAGTCTTGTAAAGTGTAAAAAAAATATCTTTGCTCCGTTTTACATTAAAACAATACCTATATATTTTTTGTGTAGATTTATTTTTTGTAGTTTGGTTAGGATTAAAAGCAAAATATAGAAATAACATAAAGTACAGTATTATCTTATCCATATATTGCCCTATTCCATGACAAAGTATTCTAATTAATTCTCATAAAGAATACTAACATTATTTTTAGTATGCATCGACATGTGTTGCTATTAGTAAAAAAAGGAAAACATATACTACTGAAAAATACAGCTGTTTTCATGTGACTTTTAAGATTAATAGCATAGAGCTATCTACCATATAAATATTCCTCAGGCACGTAGTTGGCAAATGCCATCTAACAGAATATATAACAGAGTTATGTTGAAGGTCCAGGTTCAAACTGCAAACACACTCCTGCTGATTATGCTTTATGTGTTTAATTTGGTTTCAATGCTTTTACGTATATTTTGCTTTTTTTAAAATTTGCATTTTGCTTACTGTTTTCTGTTGCTATTTTACTTGTGTGATTCTCCCAGAGTCACACATATGAGATGTGTAGCTAGGCAAATGGAACAAACAAACGAATGAATAAATAGATAATAAATATGATTCAGAGAATAAATAGACAAATTCATAGCAGCAGCTGGTGAGAACACCTCAAACATCATAAATCATCTTTAGAAGCACCACATGAGCACAGAAAAGGGGTCTGATTGAACATGCCATCAGTGCTATGAGTGGTTTTCTCTAGTTTTCATGTTGTACCCATCACTGTATGTATTTATTCATCATTATTCATTCTTCCTTGAACCTTTCCACCTAGGCAAGAAAAAGTTATTTCCACCTCCGGAAATGATGCAAAAACTTAGTGAAAAGAGGAGCAACCCTGTGTTGCTGGAGTGTAGGTAAGTCATTTTTTATTGCTTTATCTTTTTGAAAATGTCCCCACTCTGGTCATAGTAGTTTGCTGAATTGCTTCCTTGCTCAGTTTAGCAAAAACTAAATCAAACCTGCAAATTCAATGAGTTGTCATCTCCAAGCAAGACAATAGAAGACTGGACCAAGTTAAAAGACTTGGCCTTATAGGAGTCTAGCAAGTGCTGATTGCAGTTCATTTCAACATAATGTCAACTCTGCAACAAACCTGGCTGCAGCCATCTTGGTCGTTCTAGGTTGCCACATGAAAGGAAGGGGGTGCGGAGTTTCTTTGCTAATCAAAACAAAACACTGTCCTGTAGGAACCAAGGTAATTCCTTTCTTCCGGGGTAAGAGGGTTAGGCGTTTTGTTAGAAAGTGTGCCAAATCATTCTATTGGGGAACGTACTGTCAACTCTTAAACGAATTTGGCTGAAGCCATTTTCCCTTTGTTTTTGGTTGCCACAGAATTGGGAGGGGGGATGAGTATTGTTTAGCTTAGACAAAACAATAAATTGTCCTGTGGGAACCAAGGTCATTGCTGATTGCATTTTGGCAGGGTAAAGCTTCCGTTAGAAAACCCGTTAGAAATCACATTGGGGAATGTGATTTATGACATATTATTGGGGTGGGAAGTTCAACTTTGTAACATTGTAAACTTTGGAGGGGGGAAACTTCAGTCTTGGTTTCACTTTTGATCGTGCCGATACTATGTAGCCAAATAAATGTGTTCTTTAAGGAAACATTTTTGCCTTGGAGTTCTCTTTTATTGGTCTCATCTATTGGAACCATGACACGTAGCTGATTTCATAGCAATGGGAAGTTTTACTTTGTAATAGTGAAACCCTTTGGAGGGAATTTCAGACTTGGTTTCACTTTTCACTGTGCTGATACTTTGTAACCAATAAAAAATGTTCTGGGAAAAAGCTCAAGCCTTGGAATTCTGATTTGTTGATGTTCATCTATTGGAACCATGACACACAATTTTCTTCAAAATGCCACCCAGGCACCAGAGTGTAGAAAATAATAAATATTCAAAGAACACTGAGAATCATTTGCCCTTTCCACCTATATTATATGTACAGGTATTCCTTGACTTACAACAGTTTGTTTAGTTACAACAGGATTGAAAAAAGCAACTAATGACCATTTTTCACACTTATAACCATTGTAGCATCCGCATGGTCACGTGATCAAAATGCAGATGCTTGGCACCTGACTCACATTTATGGCAGTTGGCAGTGTCCCAGGGTCATGTGATCACCTTTTGCGACCTTCTGACAAGCCAAGTCAAAGGGGAAACCAGGTTCACTTAACAGCCATGTTATAATTTAACAATTGCCGTGATTCACTTAACAAATGTGGCAAGAAAAGTCGTAAAATGGGGCAAAACTCACTTTACAAATGTCTCATTTAGCAACATAAATTTTGAGCTCAATTGTGGTCATAAGTCCAGGACTACCTGTACTGAAATCAAATGGATATACTCAGGATTAGAAATTCTGGGATGCAATGTTTTCAAAAAGACGTCTCCATTAGGGCAGCCAATTCTGAACCAGTGTGTCAAAAACATGTTATTGCTGAAATATGGTGTTTGGCACTTATTAATGAAACATGGCCAAAACCACTAGCCAATGTTCTTCATAGATGATCATTGTTCTCTGCCATTGGGGTTGCAAGGCTTAAGTCATCAGCTTCAATTTAGTCTGTTTTACTGGAGATGCCACAGACCAGATGCATATATGCTTTAGAATTGAATGTGTGCTTGCTGTCTTGTTAATTCCCAGGTTCCCTAGAATGACAGATGACATGGCCAGAAGTGCACTGCTCAGTTTTGTCAATTCCAAATGTTGCTATGGCAACAGAGCTGCAGGCGAGCTCCTCATTCAGGAATTGAAGCCACAGACCTTCTACAGAGTGAGTGTTTTGGGATAGGTTACCAGGGAGTGAACAAAACCAGGTGAGGGAAATCAATAGCCTTGCACAAGTGAAACTTCTGCAACTGTTAGAAACTAGAAAAATGTGATGTTTGTTCAGACGTTGGACTAACTCCTGAAGCCCTATAGGGGTAAACAAAATGCTTTAATGGCCTCAGTGACATTTTTTCCAAAACCATGTTGATGATGGTAGACAGGGTGATCCAGAAGTGAGTTAAAATGATGTCTCAAAAGATCCAAAATAGAAAAATAATTCTTTTTCTCAGACTAAGATTTCTAGAATTAACATTTGATGACAAGTTGTGTTTCTCCACAGTATCGACTGGAAACCTTTAATGAAACAAGAGCATGTGAATGGACATTTGAGCCTTATACCAGTAAGTAAACATTTAAAGAGATACATTTACTTCCAACCAAATCTTTATAAAGAGTTTTTGGCAGAAAAGGGTCCAGTAATTAAATGCAACCTGCGCATACCACTTATAAACTATCATTTGTATCTAAAAACACAAATGAGCTTAGGACTCCCAGTTTCCAAATACATACATGTGTGGAATTTTGTATCAAATTCGTCCAAATATGGTATTTGATTCAAATCCCTGAAAATCCCAGTTTTATTTTAAGAAACAATTTATCATGAACACCTATGAGAGACAATATTCAAGGAGGTAGTTTTCAGTGGCATAGAATTAGGAGTATGTGTTGGTAAAGCAAAAAAGAAATCTCTAAATTTCCCATTAATAAATACCAGACATTGATATTCCAGGAAGGTTATCGCCAAGTACTTGCTCAGTGATAAACCAATAAATGATAGGATCATTGTTTATTAGAAATAGTGGATGTCCAGGAAGTGTTAGTACATAATACGTATATGCATTACAGTTTTCCATTCAGTAGTTCTATGCATGAAAAAGAAGATTAAAAAATGACATTAAGTAGTTATCATAATCTTTTAGAAAGTCTAAGGTAAAAATAGGTAAAAATAGGTAAAAATGGAGTTGAAAAACTAAATAAAACCATTCTTAAGGAAAGAGTCGGTTTGGTCTAGAGCAGGGGTGTCAAACTGCTGGCCCATAGGCCAGTTGCATCATGCAGAGGCCACACCCATGCCAGCTCTGGCAATGCAAAAAAAAAGTTGTGATACATCACAACACATCATGTGACGCGGCGAGTTTGACACCTGTGGTCTAGAGGTTAAGGCACCTGGCTAAAAACCAGGAGTCTGTGAAGTCTGTCAAGTCCCTCTTTAGCCATTAAAAATGACTGGGTGACGATGGGCCAGCCATTCTCTCTCAGCCCAGCTCACCTCACAGGCTTGTTTGTGGGGAAAATAGGAGGAGGAAGGTTTGTTTGTTGGATATGTTTGTCACCTTAAGTTATTTATAAAAAAAATGATAAAGGTGGGATATAAATAAATAAAAATAAAAAGAGTTCTTCAAGACTCTTTATTACTGTGTTTTTCCACCACCCCCGCCCCCATTTTTGCAGCCAAGTACAAGTTCCCTCTGTAAAATGCCATTGATCTAGTGGTGGGATTCAGCTGGTTTGCACCACTTCGGCAGAAACAGTAGCTAATTTTTTGTTGCCCAGGCCCAGAATGGACTTCTAGAAGAGGCATCCACACAAGAGAACTGGTTGTTCACATATTTGAATCCCACCACTGTATTGATCAAATAAAATATTGCAGTATTTTCCAGTCATAGACTTTGTTTCTTCTGTTTCACTGATTTATAAGTTTGGGGAAACATGGAAATCATACCTGTAGGAAGATTAAATTTTGTTAAATATTTTTTCCTAATTTTATTAAAACCTTTAATCCAAATGAATTTCTGTAAGGGCTAGGGGAGACCACAATATATATCAGTTTGCCTGTAACTCCTGCTATACACCAAGAAAAGTCTTGATCAATAAAATGTAATTTTGCACAGTACAATGCCATCTATGAATTATTTCCACAGCCAATTCCAGATGACGCACTAAAATGGATGTGCAGGGAATTTTATGCCATGAAGATTTTCAAGCTGATTCATCAAATTCAGATGATAAATTCTCTTCCCATTTTTTTTTAAATGACTTTCAAGAAAACCTGTCAATATTTGATATAAAGAATAGTATAATACGGGACTGGTTCCCTTGATTCTAAACAAAGTGGGAATATACCATTTGTGAAATATTTTTAATGGTTGTAATTGATGTCATGCAACAAGCCTTACCTTGTCATCTTTGGAACTTGTGATGAACAGTTGGAACTTGTGATGAATTCTTTGTACAATATATTCAGCGGAGACAAGTTTTCCATCTCTAATCAATCTCTGGTCCTACCTGTTATCTGAAACCTTGTTCTGTCTCTCAGATGTATATCAGTAATACAGCCTGGCAAGTAACTTGAAAGTGGGAGAAAGAGAAAAGCAATATAAATGATAGCTGGCATAAATCATTTTGCTGCCTGATACAGAGCAACAAATGAACTTTCTCTCTTTCCTCCCAGTCAACATGTATTGTGCTCAAAGAAAGGGAAATTCCAAGCAAGCTTTTCTGTCCATCACTAACAATAAATATACATCCAGTCTTTGAGTTTAATGGTGCCATTATTATTATTTTGCTGTCTTCAAGTCAGTGTTGACTGCTGGTGATTGACTGAACAAATCCCTGCAATTTTCTTGCAAGACTTCAGAAGTGACTTGTCACTGCCTTCTTTCTAGGGCTGAGAGAAAGTGACTGGCCCAGGTTACCAGCTGGTTTTGTAATCAAAGCAGGACTAGAATTCACAATCTCCCAGTTTCTACCCTGCTACAGCCAGGATGGCTCCCTCTTAGTCCCACATCCTGGATAAAATGATGCAAGCCTGTTGAATAGATTCCAAGATTTTGTTGCGGGTCCCAAATCTATACTCTCAAGACAATAAAATAATGTAATGCAATAAAATAAATGCAATACTATGGATCAGCTACAGTATGATAGATATAAAAAAATGATAGGAATGTCCAATGAGAATAAATATAATTCAAAGATGCACTTTTAAAATGTTAGTTTCATTGATCACAATGGATTAAAAAGTACTAAATCTTTTGTTGGATTGTAGCATATATTTGTTTTATTTTATCAGATGCTTTGGTGGATGGTCCACAAAATGGTGTATCTCCTCGACCTTGGGATATTAAAGTCCAAGTTCCACAGATGTTTCAGGAAGACACAAAAAAGTTTCGTGTTCCCCATTCTTCTTTACTCAAGGTAATTTTATCAAAACAAACAACAAACAAACAAAACACCCCAACATTTGTTAAAACCATATTTTGATTAATGCCAAGGAAACTTAAACTAGTTGTAATTGTAGTACAAGTAATGAAACATGGTTTAATCTTCTTGCCTCTTGCATTTAAAACAGTGATAGGAAGCTGTATATTATAGCTGAGTGTGGCTCAGTAAATCTTCCCATATGGCTCATGAATATTAAGTAGAATCCTAAATCCTGATCTGAAATTTTGCCCTTAACAAAAAGTGCTATTACAGAAGGCCAGGTGGTAATGTCTTTCTCCTTGTAATTTTACCAAGTCATGGTAAAATTACAGCCATGGTGGCACAATGATTAGAATGCAGTATGGCAAGTAACTCTGCTTACTGCCAGGAGTTCGATCCTGACCGGCTCAAAGTTGATTCAGCCTTCCATCCTTCCGAGATCAGTAAAATGATTGTTGGGGGCAATATCCTGACTCTGTCAAGTGCTTAGAGAGTTCTGTAAAAGCACTGGGAAGCAGTATATGTCTAAGTGCAATTGCTATTGTCTACTTTTTTCCTTTTTTTATTTAAAAAGTTTTACAATACATTTTAACTTTAATCCCCCCCTCCCCCACCCCTCTCCCTCTCCCCCACTCCCTCCTCCCCCCCCCCGACTTCCCAGAGCTAAATACAGGGCATAAAATCAAAAAACAAACATAAACACCCCTGTTATCAACAATAAACTATAAATTCTATCTCTCACTAGCTCATATAAAATGAGTACAAACAATATTAATATTACAAATAAAGTAGGAAAGAAAAAGAGGAAAACAGAAAAAGATCTTTACTCAAAATAAATTTTCTTAATCCCAGTCCTTATTCATATTAATTTCAAAAAAAAAAAAAGAAAAGAAAAAAAAAACTTTCACCTGCTATTTGCATTCTCCCACCTTTCTCTAATTTCCAAACAAATTCTCAGTTACGCACCAAAAGCGCTTATCTCTGTTAATCTTAATAATCTCCAACCAAACTAAACTATAATCAAAAATAGTTCTTGCATGTATCACGCCAAATGTCTCGCAGTTCCAAATCATCCTTAAGTTCAAATAAAAGTTCAGATAAAAAGAGTATATACAAAAAAAAAAAAATAGGCAATCTCTAAGACAACTTATTGTTAATTAGGAGCTTACATACCCACTCTTAGTTCAACACATACTTTAAGTCCATAACCCTAATATACTTTTCTAGCAAGCAAATAACATCAATCTTAAATTGTGTAAAATATTAAAAAAAAGAAAAAAAACTTTCTTTCTCCTCTATAATAATTTTACTCCATTGACATTCTAATCTAAAAATTTAATCAGCAATCTTAACGCCCCAAAACTTTTGGAGCACCTCTGTCATGACCCCCAAAACTTCTTTAGACCGTTCTCCTCCTACATCTTCACTGTAAGCACACTTTGAAGATTCCATAACTTTCTGCTGGTCTTGCTCTCGCTCTCGTCTCGCTCTTCTTAGGGCGGCACGCGTCATCCTCTGGCCTCCTGCAGCAACCGATGAAACTGTAGCTTGATCCCCTCCAACACCATTGTCCTCTGTCTGTCTATCTGCAACATTTTGAAACTTTCCCACACCGTATCCTTTTGCAGCTTCCAAAAATGATAGGGGGGTTGCTTTTAACACATTACTATAAAAATCACGTGCCTGAGCCACAGTAACCAAACAATGTCTTTTACCTTCGTACGTCGCCACCAACCCAACTGGAATCTCCCATCTGAACTTAATATCACGTTTCTTAAGTTCCTGTACTAGAAATGCAAAATCTTTCCTTCTCCTTAGGATCTTCGGAGGGATCTCTTTTAAAACCAAAACTTCTTGCTCAGCCACTACCAAATTAGTATCATAAGCAGCTTGAATGACTTCATCTCTAATTACTCTCTTTGTAAAATAGACCACCACATCTCTGGGTAACTTCCTCTGTCTTGCAATCCATGAATTTACACGAAAAACTTTGTCCATATTTCCCTCAATTTCAGATGCTGACTGGCCCAGTACCCCTTCCAGAGCCTCAAAAATCAGCTGCTTTAAATCTTCTTTACCATTCTCCTTTAAACCCCTAATTCTAATAGCATACTGCATCTGATTATACTGAACAAGGCTCAATTCTTCGTCCACTTTATCCCTTATATTTTCATTTTCTAATACCTTTGCTTCTAATATAGAGTTCTTTTGACTGAGATCCTCCACTTTTATATCCAGCTGTAGCACACATTCAGCTACGGATTCAACCGTAGACAAGATGTCCACCCTCATTGCTCTCAGCTTCTCTTCCATCTTCTTCTCCAATTTCTCCATTTTCTCCTCCAATTTCTCCTCCAGCTTTTTCAACTTTTCATCCATCATATCAGACATCAGGTGTGCATGCTTTCCAAGAGCGTCTTGTAAATCCTTAAGCGTCAATACCGGGGGAGATGCAGGAGGAAGCAAAGCTTGCAGTGAGGTCTCTTGCACCAGGGAAGACCCCGCATTCCGAAGAGCTTTAGAAGTTTTAGCCGCCATCTTCCCCCACTTTCACTTATTATGCAGTTTCACTTTAAAGCTATAAAATCCATTGAGCTAGAGAGTAAAAATAAAGAGTCCACTTCACCTTGACCTCCTGTACCGCTCTGCCTGCATCTTGATAATCAAAAGTATTTCCTTTTGGCAGGGGTGGTTGCTAACGCCTGGCTCTGCTCCAAGAATCCCAGAGCAGAGGCGCTGCGCAGCTCGGAGCAACCCAGGCTTCGGGGGGGCTCATCCTTCAGCCGCCCAAGCTCTCAGCTCAGGCAGCCCCAGAGAGCTCAACCCCTACCTGGGGCCTCACCCCCTCCTCTTCTCCCGAGGAGGGGGCTTCAAATCCATCTAAACAGCTGATCGGTGCTGTTTACGATGGAAAAACACAGCTGCGGAGCGGGCAGCCCGAAAACGGCTGTCTTTCGACGTCGCGTTGCCACCGGAAGTCGCTATTGTCTACTTTTTTCATGAGGAAAGTTGTTTGATGCAGTGAAAGGAAAAGAATCACTTTTCCCCTTCATTATGAAGAAATGAGTTTTCCTCTTTCTCTTCTTCTTAATGGAGAAACAGAGTGCCTAAGGTCTAAGTCACTGGATTGCTTTCAGTGGAATTTTACAGAAGGGGATTCCCATCCATTGATGTAACCTGTGTCCTGGGAAGCCATCTAGTTCTTGAACAGGAAGAGTTTGCTGTCCTTGTAACAAGATCTGCTTTCTATCTGGGATATTTTGCATTCCCTCACTCTTTTCCTTCTGGATCACTACAAGATTATTATTGCTCAGAGTTAAGCCATTTCCAAAACATCCCCTTTTGTTACTCCATCATACAGTGCTCGTACAGCTTTCAGAGACCATCTTGCTACTGGTCCATCATGTCACTGAGCTAATTAGCGATGGCAGTTCTAGACATCCTGTTTGCAGTCATTTAAGTGAGGATCGTGTAGGTTGTTAAGCTAGTTGTAGTTAATCTAACATAACCATGATGGTTCCAATTAATGAGACAGATCAAAGAACATTCAGGCATTGTGTATTCTAAAAAGTCTATAATAATGAGAACAAAGCATCGGCACTCATGGATGGATGCCAGAATCTGAATTTTCTTCCCCTGAACACATCGTATCAAACACAATTCCCTCCCTTAGTTTTACATGTCATAAATCACATTCTCCAATTAGTTTAACATGGAAAGCTTCACTTCCTTTCTGTAGCACACCATTCCTTATCTTATTAAAACAACTGGGTTAGCATTCTCCCCCCCCCCAGCTTTGTTTGATTCAAAGCAAAACAGTTTAAAGGAAAAGGCTGCCCTCTTATATTATCAGAGCATAAACATCCAATGTTTGCAGTGTTGACAAACAACTTCCCACTTCCTGCCAGCTTCCCCATTGACTTTGCTTATAAAATTGTAATGACTAGAACTCTAGTGAAACTACCGGTAAGTTTGAATGGTTGTTGAACAAATAGTTGTTAAACAAGAATCACCTATATTGCACAGTTATAAATCAATGAAGTGACTTCCTAGAGAGCAAAAATCTTTTTAAAATCATTTAGATTACAGGGAGTCCTTGACTTACATCAGTTTGTTTAGTGACTGTTCAAAGTTACAATGGCACTGAAGAATGTGACTGATGACCTTTTTTTTACAGTTATGACCTTTGCAGCATCACCGTGATCATGTGATCAAAATTCAGATGCTTGGCAACTGGTTCATATTTATAACTGTTGTTGTGTCCCAAAGTCATGTGATCACCTTTTGTGGCTTTCTCACAAGCAAGGACAATGGGGAAGCCAGGTTCACTTAACAGCTGGGTTACTAACTCACCAACTGTAGAAATTCACTTGACAACTAGCAAGAAAAGTCATAAAATGGGGCGAAACTCACTTAACAAATTTCTCACTTAAGAACAGAAATTTTAGGCTAAGTTGTGATCGTAAGTCGAGGACTACCTGTATATATACCACCTCTGCCCAGCATAAAAACCCCTTAAACTTTTAACATTTTACTCATCGCCACCTTTCATGCATTATCAATCAGAATTCTGCCAAATATCTTCTTAGGAAAACTTAACAAACTAATTGGGTTATACTGTTTATATTCACTCTTGCTACCTTTCTTTTTACATAAAAGGTAAAGATAAAGGTTCCCCCACACATGCGTGCTAGTCATTTCCAACTCTAGGGACCGGTGCTCATCTCCGTTTCAAAGCCGAAGAGCCAGCGCTTGTCCGAGGACGTCTCCGTAGTCATGTGGCCAGCATGACTAGACGCCAAAGGCGCACAGAACGCTGTTACCTTCCCACCGTAGTGGTCCCTATTTTTCTACTTGCATTTTTACGTGCTTTCGAACTGCTAGGTTGGCAGAAGCTGGGACAAGTAACAGGTGCTCACTCTGTTACGCGGTACTCAGGATTCAACCCGCCAAACTGCCAACCTTCTGATTGACAAGCTTAGCGTCCTAACCCACTGAGCCACCGCGTCCCTTCTCTTTTTACATAGGGATACAAAATTGGCATTCTAACAATTATCAAGCACAAAACAGTTGTAACGTATACAGTAAATATCAGCTCCATTCATTAAAACAAACCACAGGCATATTTTAACATTTCTCCAATTTTTCAACATTCTCACCCATTTATGACTTCCTTTCTAACACTTTCCCCACCAAATACTAATGTTTACAATTCCAGTCTTTGATAAATCTCTGTAATTCCTGTGCTGATTTTTAAAATGCTCTTTCCAGCAACCTCTCACTTCTGCTTCATCCCAAATTTTTTTACATTTTTATTTTAAATTCTCTGTGCTGGAAACTCCTTATTTAGCCCTATTCCCCCATTTTCTATGCATTTTTTCTTTCCTTCACAACTGCTGTTTGCTCTGCCTCTTTTAATCTTAACCACTCTTTGTTTTCTTTAGCACTCTATATAACATAATAATTTCTACTAAACAGCTTCCATTTCTTACCTTTTACTCAAATTCATTCTTTTGGGAGAGTAATATTTTTTTCTTTTATTTTTTTCATGCAGGATTGATACTGCCTCTTCTTGCAGTTTCACCACATTCACTCTATTTTATCCATTCTTTCTTTTTCTTTCATGTCCTTTTCCCTCCAGATTCATTCACATATATATATATATAAATTCCTTATTCAAACGCTTTCATTATTCTTGTATTCTTGACTAACTGAATTGTTCATCATAAATAATAAACATGTTTAAGATTTATTTCATAGAATCTTAGACCCATGGACCTGGAAGGGACTGTTGTTGTTCAGACAATAGGTCATTCCTGACTCTTTGGGACCCCATGGACACCAGGCATCCCTATCCTCCGCTGTCTCCTTGAGTCTGCCCAAATTCATGTGCAGTGCGTCAGTGACACTTGTCTAACCATCTCATCCTCTGTGGTCCCCTTCACCTTTTGCCTTCAATCTTTCCCCACCTCAAGGTCTTTTCCAAGCAGTCCTCCCTTCTCATTTGGTGGCCGAAGTATTTTAGCTTCAGTTTCAGTATCTGTCCTTCCAAAGAACAGTCAGGGTTCATTTCCTTTAGGATTGACTGATTCGATCTCCTTGCAGTTCAAGAGTCTTTTCCAACATTAATACAAACTCTTACTCAGTGCAAGATCCACTATAACATTTCTGACTATGACTTTTGTTTTTGTTTCATCATATAGGGGGTGAGATATTACCCCCCGTAGATAGGGCTCGTAACTTGGGTGTCCTCCTAGATTCACAGCTCTCCTTGGATGATTATATAGGAGCTGTGACTAGGGGGGCCTTCGCTCAGGTTCGCCTGGTGCGTCAGTTGCGGCCCTATCTAGACCGGGATGCCTTGCGCACAGTCACTCATGCACTCGTGACCTCGCGTTTGGACTACTGCAATGCTCTCTACATGGGGCTACCCTTGAGGACTACTCAGAGGCTCCAGCTGGTGCAGAATGCAGCCGCGCAAGTGGTGGTGGGGGCTTCCCGATACTCCCATGTAACACCTCTACTCCGTGAGCTGCATTGGCTTCCGGTTGTCCTCCGGGTAAGATTCAAGGTGCTGGTTACGACCTATAAAGCCCTAAATGGCATGGGTCCAGGTTACTTACGGGAGCATCTGCTGCCGGCATCAACTTTCCTTCGTCCAGTGCGCTCCCACAGAGAGGGCCTCCTTAGGGTGCCGTCGGTCAAAGAGTGTCGACTGGCGGCCCCCAGGGGGAGGGCGTTCTCTGTGGGCGTGCCAGACCTTTGGAACCGTTTACCGGTGGAGCTCCGGATGGCTCCCGACCTTCGCTCCTTCCAACGTGACCTAAAAACATATTTATTTGAACAAGCCGGCCTGGTCTGATGGGTTTAGGGGTATTTTAATATTTTGTATTAATTTATTTAATTGGGCTACTGTATTTAATATTTCTTTTAATTTTTATATATTGTATTTTATTGTATTGCCCTGTACACCGCCCTGAGTCCTTCAGGAGAAGGGAGGTATAAAAATTAAATTATTATTATTATTATTATTATTATTATTATTATTATTATTATTATTATTATTATTATTATTATTATTATTATTATTATTATTATTATTATTATTATTATTATTATTATTATCTCCAGCAAAGCAAAACTCACAACTTCATGTGGCAGCCAGTTCCACGGCTAACAGCCAACAAAGTCAGTGAGCCCATTTTTACATCTTAATCATTGTGGAATTAACTCATTTGGCCTGTTCCTTTCCCCCATTCTGTCTAACAGCTCATCATATATTTGAAGACCACAATGTCCTTTAAGAATATAGAGAAGGTCTGGACAAGATTATCAGTTATCATATTTAAAATTTGGGAAGGAATTGACAGGGGGATAAAAAAAGGCCAAATCCAGTTGAATCATCTGTCTATCTCTGCAACAAACCATCATAATGTTGAATTCGAGTCACCTTGAAGCAAGATGGGCAGCAAACCAATCTAATAAATAATATAATACATAAAATAAAATAATAAAGATACGGAGAGTGTAAATTGCCTTAGTGACGCATTTCATCTGGTGGAGGTGTGTTGTTCCCCCTTGATGAAATGAAGAGCCTGGTAGAGTTGTGTTGCTCTGCCTCAACAAAGGCCTGAAGCAGTGCTGATTAGGACCAGCCCTCTTCTCCATTTAACCTTGATTTCAAAACATGAATTGAATCTGCTGTTATGGAGCAAAATGAAATTTCCATTGTACTTTCCTAATTTTAAAAGTCAATGAGATTTGGCTCTTCGATCCATATTTGTTTATGCTTTATTATAAATCCCTACAGCTGCTAGTCTTGCACAGCATGAGGAAAGTCTTTTTTATTCTTTGCCATAATTACTTTACAATAGAATAGATGCATGTTAATACTTGAATTAGGTAAGAATAACTGCCTTTGTTGACAGCCATCCTTGCCTAATTCAGGTATCATCATATACAATTGTCTATTTTAGGTAACCGTATGTAGTATGTAGTTCATTTCTATTTCAGGAATGTCGTAAGTGCCATGGCCAGGGCCGATACAAATGTAGTGGATGCCACGGTGGAGGCAGGGTGAGTATTGATGGTGCATTAATTTGTCTTATGTTCTTTGATGCTAAAAAAAAGGGTATTACACATGCTTACTGTTCAACAGCATTGCTGAGCAACTTAATTCTATTTAAAATAGGAAAGTTGCATGTGTTGCTATTAAAGCCCTGAGTTTGGTGTGGAACTGGTAAAAACTTAATCTCTGAATTTGTCAAGTGATTTTTTTTGTCCCTCCAAATGGCACGAATCTCCAGTATGTCAAGGCAAAGTGAAAAGCATTTATTAAGGTAGGTCAGATCTTTATATAAAATACAGAAACAAATGATACACCCATTTGGTATATGTGATATGTCAGAAAGCAAGTGATCAAACAAATTGATTATATGTGAGAATTGTCTATGGAGATTCTCAGTCGTCCAGGTCATGGTTGTCCCAAAGGAGCTTTTTCAAGAGGCAACTGGACTTTCTTGTTTTTTTTTTCTTTGAAAACATTTCACTTCTCATCCGAGTGAGAATTGAACACTAGAAAACACTGATTGTAGTTAACATTCTACAAGTGGCAAATGTATTTATTATATTACTGCCTTTGGCAGCTGGGTTTTTATCTTTTAGTCTTGCAAGTGATTTGAGGACTTTTGGAATATGTTTTCTATTGTTTAATTGCTGAAAAAGAAATTCTTAGCTTAGAAGAAAAACATGCTTTCCTAAAGCTAAAAAAGAGGCTCAGATTGCCATACCAAAAAAACAACACCTTTTTAAAATGCTAATAATGAAACCTAAAATTCCAGGTAAACATTCTGTTTTCTGTGAACTCAAATTAATTTCATTTCTGTATACAGGGGGTTGGACTAAAAGACCTCCAAGGTCCTTTCCAACATTATTATTATTATTATTATTATTATTATTATTATTATTATTATTATTATTATTATTATTATTATTATTATTATTTTGTTGTTGTTGTTGTTGTTGTTACTATTATTATTGTCTGCCTGAAGAGAATTACAGACTGAGCTAAAAGAACTTCAGCCCAAATCAAATAAAAACCATGCCTTAAGTATTCTGTTATTGTGCGGTGTGTGTGTGTGTGTGTGTGTTTCATCCTGATGTTGTCTTAGCTATTTTGTGTCCCCCATAGATGAGGTGTGTCACATGTAATGGAGCCAGGAAAGCCAAAGCCAAACATTTAAAATATCAGAAACGGTGTCAGATGTGCTCAGGTACAGGTCGCAAAAGGTAAGGACTTTGAGAAAGTGATAATGATGAAGATAATGATAGTAACAATGGTGCTCTCATTTTATACATATATTCATATACATGAATCCATTATACTATTCCCTTTCAGGATTAGCAATATTATACAAAATGAATAAAAATAGAAAGAAATACTAAGTAAAATCAACTGAAGAGAGAGAAAAAAGGAACAGGAAAGAAAAGCAGACAAAATCTAGTTTAGACTAGTATTCATTATATCCCTTCATACCTTTCTATCCCTCTTAACTACCCTTGCTTCCAAAGCATATACTGCTTTTTGCTCTTTAAAATTCTCACTGTCCTCTTCTTGAGGATCAGATCATCTGATCATCCAACCTCAGCTTCCTTTGTCAACCTTTTCTTCTTGATCCACTTGTATGTTTACTGATAAAGGGGAATACTTGTAGCTCTGGGTTAAAATGAGAAGTCTTTCGAGCTTTCTGAGCTTGGTTGTTTTCTTGCCAGCCTTTCTTGAAATATCTGCAAGAAAACAGCCAAACTCAGAGAGCACCAAGGACCTCTCATTAGTATATTTCTTTTGCAATTCAGTTTTCATTTATCTTCTCTATGTACAGATCTTCAGCTTCTGTCAGCAGAGGCCACTCACAGCTTTCTGAGCAGGAACATATGATGTAATTGTCCTTTCATTCTGAGCCTATTGTAAACACACCCCAGCTATGATCCAAAACTGCTGTTTTCCAACTCAAGTCATATTAAATCCTTCAGAGTGGACGGTCACCAGCACTCTGTTCTGTTTTAACGGCTGTCCTTTCTCTGAATGGTTGCAGTGTCTCACATGTCACCTCCTCCCCTCTAGCTAGTCATCACTGATCTGTGAAGGAAGAAACAGTCCCTAAGAGGGAGTGTCCTGAACTGATGGATCAATGGCCACAGGAGCTAGCCAATGAAGACTGCCTGTCTGCATATGTGGGAAGGGCAATCTGATGATATACGTGAAGTACTAATACCACTTTACAGTGCCTTGGTAAGGCCACACTTGGAATACTGCATCCAGTTTTGGCCACCACAATGTAAAAAAGATGTTGGGACTCTAGAAAGAGTACAGAGAAGAGCAACAAAGATGATCAGGGGACTAGAGGCAAAAACATATAGGGAACGGTTGCTAGAATTGGGTATGTCTACTTTAATGAAGAGAAGGACGAGGGGGGACACGATAGCAGTGTTCCAATATCTCAGGGGCTGCCACATAGAAGAGGGACTCAAGCTATTCTCCAAAGTGCCTGAAGGCAGGACAAGAAGCAACGGATGGAAACTAATTAAGCAGAGAAGCAACCTAGAACTAAGGAGAAATTTCCTGACAGTGAGCAGTGGAACAACTTGCCTTCAGAAGCTGTGAATGCCCCAACAATGGAAGTTTTTAAGAAGAGATTGGACAACCATTTGTCTAGTATTGTATAGGGTTTCCTGCCTGAGCAGTGGGTTGGGCTAGAAGACCTCCAAGGTCCCTTCCAACTCTGTTATTCTAATTCTATTTTTTTTGTCTGATTCTGGGTGACAGGATGAAGACCTCAATCTAGGCAATGGTCTGATAAGAAGGAGCTCTGTCTGCATGTGGGGCAAAAACATGGAAAGTGTTTCAGAAGGGATCCTCCTTAATTTTTGGAGACTAAAAAGAGAGGAGGGGAGATGCACTTGATTGATGACAGCCTTGTCTTGTATTCCAGACAAGAAGCACCTCCAAATGAAGTAATCTACTTCATCATTTTAACAGAATCCTGACAGATTGAAAATATTTCTCCTGTCCTTTCTTTTGAATCACCAGAGAACTGGGAGTGGAGGGAACTTCTGAAATGCTTCCCATGCTTTCCCTCACCTGAAGATTGAACTGCCTCTTATCTGATCCTTGTTTAGACTTGGAGTCTTCCTCTATCTCTCAGGGTCATTCCCAAATCCTATTACTGGCAAAAAGCAACAGACTGCTGGCCGTAGTCTAAAGTGAGCACCAGTTCAGCCTCAGTCCCAACCAAAAGCAATCTAGACTGGCATATCTGAGTTTGGCTTAAGAAACACTGGATCCTTCTGAAATGACAGGCTGCAGTTCAGGACTGCTTTATAACCTCCAAAATACACTTCTTCAATACTGGTCTCAGGGTTCAGTCACCCGTTCATTCTTGATCCAATCATCCCTTCTTATATTACCAGACTCACTTTACTGCATTCCACATATTTTTATGTTTCTTCTGATATACGCAGCTTTCATTTCCACATAAGAAAGGAACACAGTCATCTGAATTTTTTTTTAAAAAAGGAAATTATTTCTGGCAATAGAGAAATGCATGACTTTATATCTGAAGTCATACTTTAAGGTAATATTGGTTCATTGCCCATTATCCCTTTCCTGGTATAGAAGATAACCACATAAACATCATGCTGTTTTCCTCTTTTCTTTGTAACTGCTCTTCAAGGTTTTCTCATTACCTCAGTGTAGCAGCCATCAGGTAGCTGGGGGGGGGGAAAGTAATATGACAGATTTAGAGCCACTAAAACAATGATGGAGATGTTTTCTTCCAGGCCAGACTGTGGAGGTGGATTATGGGTAACATAGATGCTGGCTTTTCACTGGGATTAGAAAGAAATTGTTCTGAAAGTTTTGAAATGTTCGTAAGACTTTCTTCCAACTTTCTAGGTAGCAAGAAAATTGTTCTAAACTTAGATTTTCAGAAAACATACTCCAAAGCAACAAGTTTGCATCAAAATAATGGCTGAAGGATTGTACACTGCCACCAAATAGTTCAAACGAGATTAGATTTTCTTCTAAAAGTGCACTAAGAGAGGAACCTCTATTGCTCATATGCTATCTAGGTTTTAGCCAGAAAGGTTCAATCTCATATATTTCACAGGAGATCGGAGAAAAGTAAACTCACAACACTGGGGCCAAAAAAAGTAAACTCTTGTCTCTTCGGCTGACACCAGAAGTGGCTTCAACCGTGAAGGAAGTGTATTACCTTTGTCTCTGAGGAAAATCCAGAAATACTGAATAGGTTACAAATGTGTTTTGTGCAAGATTGAAGATATTAGGAACAACTTGCCGTAAGAAGTTGTGGGTGCTTCATCACTGGAGATTTTTAAGAAGAGACTGGACAGTCAATTTTCTGAAATGGTATAGGGAGCAGGGGGCTGGACTAGAAAACCTCAAAGGTCTTTCCAGCTTTACTCTGACTGATTGATAATGGTAAGGTAAGGTAAAGGTAAAGGTTCCCCCACACGTGTGTGCTAGTCGTTTCCGACTCTAGGGGCCGGTGCTCATCTCCGTTTCAAAGCCGAAGAGCCAGCGCTTGTCCGAGGACGTCTCCGTGGTCACGTGGCCGGCATGACTAGATGCCAAAGGCGCACGGAACACTGTTACCTTCCCACCGCAGTGGTCCCTATTTTTCTACTTGCATTTTGACGTGCTTTCGAACTGCTAGGTTGGCAGAAGCTGGGACGAGTAACAGGCGCTCACTCTGCTACTCGGGATTCGACCCGCCAAACTGCCGACCTTCTGATCGACAAGCTCAGCATCCTAACCCACTAAGCCACTGATTGATAATGGTAGTATTAGTATTAATCGTATTAGTGGTAGAAGCTTTCTTCAGTGTCATTTTCCTTGGAATGTACAATAATGCATCCAAACAAAATAGGGAATCCAGTAGACCCATTCTCCCTACATTTTTTTCTTCTTCTTAGTGGTTTCCCGCAAGTGAAGGGTCTGCTTCTTTTCAGATCAACCCAGGGTTGATCCAGTGGTTGTGACTGGAATTAATCAAGCAGCTTGTCAACCAAGCCTGACTTCATGGTCTGAGTGAGACTGAGTAGCCCAAAGTCTCTCAGTGATCTTCATGCCTAAGGAGATATTAGAACTCATAATCTCTTGGTTCCTATCCTGGTGCCTTTAACCAGGCAAATAAAAGAGAGGAGAAAGAGGATAAATGTACTCTGTTGAGCCTAGTAGACTTGCCCTGCATGTATATGTAAAGAAGATAATTATTCTTCTTATTCAGACAAGAAAATAGGTAAGACAAGACATAGAAACACCAGTTCTCTGCAAAATGCTATTAGTTTTTTTCCCTTCTATTTTACCAGGTGTTTTTCTAATAACAGTGCTGAGATTGAAATGAAATGCAAGGATTTTGAATTATTATTTTTACCAGTGCAAATGGTAGAACTTAATTGGAACTGGATATAACGTCTTAAATCACATGAGGAGAGATCAAGATATCATGTTCAACAATAATTATCTTGTGGAGAGAGAGTCAAATCTCAGCATGATAATATAAAACTTTCTTTTCCTACTGATTTTCCTACCCATTTTTCTACCAATATTTGTCTTCAGCTGATATCTATTTACTCAAGCTTATGTGCAGCTCACAAATTGTTATCTTTTAGTTTTTCCAGCTGCTAAAATGCATGGTTTGCCATGATCTTTAGGGAATGCAAAATACCTCTCTGTTCTTCTAAAGTGTTTTATAAGACTCCATTAAGCTTAAAATAACAAAGAACAAATAATCAAGGTAATAATTTGAAAATGGGGATCTTAGGGGACTAACAGTTTCTTAAAATGCTTTAATAAATCAGTAGGTAATCGCTGCTGATCTGTATCATCACACTAATGCTATATAAATTTACCAACAATAAACACATGCCATCTGTACATGTTGTAGACAGGATAATACATTCCTTGAAAGGGTCACCTAATCTTCCACGGTTGAATATGGAAGTGGCTAAGATGTGCAGATACCCATACTAATTTCCTGCGCTGCCATCTTTGTTTTCAAATGACCTCGGTATTACTGGCATAAATCACAGAGTTTAGTCAATTAGCTGTTGAGTTAGAGTTAATTAAGAAGCAAGCAAAGTTTTATTTCTTTAGTTCCTAAACTTTATCTTAGTAGTCAGAAGGGTAATGTCACACAGTGGACCCATATCAACTATTCTACATTTAATTCTTCCTCTCCTTCATCATTTCTCAAAATTCCAGAGTTAATAAAGTTTTAGAAACCACAATAGTGTCAGATTATACAAATATACTTAGAACAGCTTGGGTAACAAGATATATTGATAGTTTATGTAGATCAAATTATCTGCAAAGCATGACACATCTGGAAGTCAAGCTAATTGAAAGAAGGGTGGTCCATATTTTTTCCTCCTCCTCCTCCTCCTTCTGGATTATCTCTTTAAATATCAAAAAGGAGAATGACTTTTTCTGCTCTTTTGTCTTCCTAGGCTAAGTTAAATGCTTACTCCACTGACACAATTAGCAAACACTAGGAATTAGACTTGAAAGATACCACAAAATAAATAATACACAAATTGTCCTTACTAATATCAATATCAATATCAATTATTCCAATTAAGGATCTACTCTTACCACAGTCTGGATGATTTGAAATAAGGTACTCCATGTCAAATCTCCTGCATCTTTAGGTTGTTTTTTCTGGTTTTCCTAGACATCTCTTAAATATTTCAATCAAACAGAATTTTACTTTCACTGGAATTTGCTAACAATGGATGTCACAATTTTTAAGCATATGTGCATATGTATGCATGTATATAGATATATTTTTTTAAAACGGTATTTTATATTTAGTTTTATATTTAGCATTTAAAATAAACTAAAAAAATAAACAGATTCCATTTTTACATCTAAAAGGTGCAACACCTGTTCTGGAAGAGGCAACAAAATCTGTTCAACCTGCCAAGGGGCAAAAAAGTTGCTGCACTTCATCCAGTTGATAATAACTTGGTATGTGATCCTGTTGTCAATGTTGTTATTGTTGATGTTAGTATGAAAAATCAACTGCTGTAATTGCTAAAGCCTCTTCAAAGAGCTCTCAACCTATGTGATGAATGTTCAACAACTCTTAATTTTACATCCTTTCCCTGTCTGTCTTCATTTTTATCATTACACATTAAATCAGACATGTCAAACACAAGGCCCGGGGGCCAGATCCGGCCCGCGAAGTGGTTTCATGCGACCCGCAAAGCCATCCTGGAAACAGTGAGGGAACGGCCCCCACTGCCTTGGCCCTGGCCCAGAGACCCTCCTCCTGCCAGAGACCCTCAAATCTGTCCCACTCCTGCCCAGGCCTCCATAGGCACCCTTGATGCAAATGATGTAGAGCTGGCCATGCCCACCCAGTAGGCCATACGCACTCTAGCCACGCCCACCCAGTAGGCCACACCCACCCAGGCCATACCCACCTGCCCCCCTGAGGACAACTGCAATGCTGATGCGGCCCTCAAAGAAATTGAGTTTGACACCCCTGCATTAAATCCTCTTTTTCACTGTTCAGCTGTAATTGGTATTAGCCCTCTTTTCCAGTGCTCAGCCTGATATTTCATTGGCTGTCCTGGTGTTGACATATTTGGTGCCTCACAAAAGGATGGGATAAGGCAAATATTGATTTGGGGGGTGTCTTTAAAAATGTAGCTTAGAATATATTCTGTACTTTGGTAGCCATAGGAACAGTGGTGGGATTCAGTTGGTTCGCACCACTTTGGCAAGAACCGGTAGCTAATTTTTTGTTGCCCAGACCCAGAATGGACTTCTGGAAGCGGCATCCACACAGAGAACCGGTGGTTCACATATTTGAATCCCAACACTGAATAGGACTATTCAGATAGCTCTCTCTCTCTCTGAGGTTGGAGAGAGAGATTTCTATATAATTATTTCTATTTATTAAATAATATATCACAAAAGCCATACATACTTAACAATGGGATGTTAATTTAAGATCTGTGTTTGGTACCTTAAGTTCTCTATCATCATCCTCAAAATCTATATACTACTAAATTCTCGTTATGTTTATTTGTTCATGTTTGTATTATCAATTTAGTCCAAATGGTGGGATTATAGCACAACCATTTTTGAATCAAGGTACCTAAGATCCTCTCACTTAAAGATTGTGTAAAAATTCACTCCCATGGAACTGAAATTTCCACAATGTTCAGATCGGTTTTATTTGCAAATTTGTGGCTGTTGCAGCACCCACACAGTCACGTAATCATGATCTCTGATGTTCCCTGCCAGTTTTCCACAAGCAAAATTAAAGAGGAAGCTTGCAGGACATCAAAAGTTTCTTCCACCCTCACTTATTTTTTGTTTGCCTGTGATCATTCTAATTTTCTGTTTAGAAAGTAAATATTGACAGTATTGAAATTTGCTTGCCACTACAATTATTTCTTTATTTATGATATAGAATGTTCTTAGAATTGGTCTTGATCACAGGGCTGTCCAGCACAGTCCAGAATAGGGCTGTCTGGCATTGGAGTAAAAAAACCAACAACACAGTAATTCACTGTGGTCACATCAGACTGCACTACCTTTTTCCTCAAAAGATGACTGAACAGATCATAGACTTGCCTAGTAATAGCTAAATTTGCTGTTCTATCCTCCTTTGCTCAATACAGATGGTGATGGTAATATTGTAAAACCACGCATAAAGTCCTGGGTTCTAATTGCTAGAAATGAATGCAAAAACAGATACAACAGGCAGCCTGTAACAGTGTTCCAGTTTTCTAATATAAACACCACGGTTCTCTATGCCGCTATTTTTATTACAGAATTTACATGATGTTATTATCTGATTTAATTGTGCTGAAGCTATGTAAGCATTTGCGTGCTTCTGAAGACACACCCATTAAGCCTGAATTAAGTTACAGTGAGGCTGTATCGGTTTTACTAATGAAGATACTCTTCCAAAATAGGGGTGGACACATTGTGTAAATTAGCCCATCTGAGGTACCTCAGTCCAAAAATCCCAAAAAAGTCTGACTGTGGGCAGAGATTTCCTGCAATACTTTACTTAACCACTGAGCCACAAGGGGTCAGTGGTGAGGCTTAGCTGTAGGAAACCTTATGTTTTGAGACTTATTGAGAAACAAAACCTTTATCCCTTGACTAAAATGGCATGAGACAAATATTTAATTATAATAAATGGCATGATTTATGACAAGACAACTATTGCCTTTATTCAAAATGGCATACCTCATATACTTCCTTTGTTATGTATTTACATGTTTTAATCATAGTTAAAAGCCGCGGCAGCTTTTGACAGCTGTCAAAAGCTGTCGGAGATTAACCACGCAGGCGCAAGCCGGCTGACAGCTCTCGGCTGTCAAAGTCGCCGGCTACCGTGCACGCGCCACCAGTTTGACAGCTCCGAGCTGTCAAACCGGCCCGACACCGATTGGCTAACACAAACAAAGCGGGAAACCGGCACAGCCCCGATTGGTTAAACATCTGACAGCTGTAAGTATAAATAGGAGCGCTGTTTACTTGTTCTTTGCCTGGTTCAGAATAAAGTTAAGTTCTGTTTAAACCTGCTGTCCTGCCTGCTCCTTCAAAGCACTGGCAACGAATGTGGGATGCCCTGCTTCGCGTAGCTGAAGTCACCGTCTAAGGGGAGAAGAGATTTTTTCCCTTAGTCTCGAGCTAAGTCACTAGCTGAAGTCACTGACTGGAAGCACAGCTTCCACTATAACGCAAGCAGTACCCACGACCGGACAGCATGACGAACCACGGCCATATCCACGAATTCAACACCCGCCACCCAGAGTGCTGGGAATCACATTTAGGCCAGGTGGAAGGGTACCTGGTGGTAAAGAAGATAACCGATGACCGGGCCAAAGCAGCAGCACTTCTCTGGCTCAGCGGGCCTGCCGTATATGATGCCGCTGTGGGACTATTCAGTCCAGAACCCATCGCGACCATATCATATGCAGAACTCACTGAGGGACTGAGCAAACATTTTATGCCAACAAAGTCAGAGCTGTTTTGGAGAGTGAACTTCGCCCGGCGCGTACAACTCCCCGACGAACCTGCCAACGACTTCATAACTCGAGTCAGGCATGCTGCACGGCGATGCCGGTTCCCTGACCTGGAGGACCGGATCCATGACCAGATCGTTATCGGGCTGAAGGACGAGTGCCTGCGAAGAAAACTAATTGCCAAACCCACTCTAACGCTGGCAGAAGTAGCCATGGAAGTCATCGCCTACGAAGATAGTCACAGCGACAACCCCCGATCCCCTGATAGCGGACCCAGCGGGTCCATGCACCAGGAGGACGGTGCCTACAGCGCCCCAGAGGACGACGACGTCTCCACGGACATCGATGCCGTTCAACGCCGATTCGAGAGGCTCAAGTCCCAGCGCAACAGCCGAGGGGGTTCCTTCAACAACAACAAGAGCCCCAGCTACCAGCCTAGCAAGGTCAAATGTGCCAGCTGCGGTGGAAACCACTTGAGGGCATCGTGCCGGTTCCGCAGTGCCAAATGCCACGGATGCGGAAAAACAGGTCACCTCAAAGCCGTGTGCCGTAGCCTAAGCTGAGAAAACCTACACGAATTGGAGGTGACGTCTGCGGGTACGAACCGACCCACACCCAGAGAAAATTTTTTAAACCCCTAGTACTAAATGTTAAGGGAAATTCAGGGAAAAATACGATCCACACCATCCTTAAGCCCAAAGTTAAGGTGGACGTCCTAATCCATGGAGTTCCTTGCGAGATGGAGGTTGACTCGGGGTCCTCCGTCTCTCTCATCTCATGGCAAACTTACAAAAACATTTGCAGCCGTAGTCGGCAGCAACCTGTTTTGCGACCCACTAAACTCCGCCTGGCGGATTTTCAAAAAAACCCCATTAAGCTCAAGGGAAAAGCCTCAGTCCCAACAGAATTTAGACAATTTAAGGGACCCCTCACTATATTAGTCACACAAGAAAACAGGACCAGCCTGCTGGGACTGGACTGGTTCGAGGCATTAGGAATAGCACTGACAGGTGTCAACGCCATTCAGCTGTCAAACTTAGACACCGTCTGCCATCAGTTTGCGGACGTTTTTGATGGCTCGTTAGGAAAGTATACAGGACCCCTGGTGTCACTAAAACTGAACCCTAACGTAATGCCCATAAGAATTAAGGCTAGGAGGGTCCCATTTGCATTAAGAGACAAAAAAGAAAACGAACTAGACAGGCTAGTTAAACTGGGAGTTTTAGAACCAGTCGAAGGGGCCGAATGGGAAACACCTATAGTGACCCCAATCAAGCCCAATGGACAAATTAGACTCTGCGCTGATTATAAAGCCACCCTGAACCGCGCTTTAAATGCCCACGCTTACCCGGTTCCGGCTGTCAAAGACATCCTCGCGGCCATTAAGTCAGGCGCCATTTTCGCTAAATTAGACTTGGCGCAGGCGTACTTACAACTGCCTGTCACCCCTGACACTGCCCTAGCACAGACAATCGTCACGCACAAGGGAGCCTTCAAAATTAACCGCCTACAATTCGGCATATCTGCAGCCCCAGGGATTTTTCAGGAAATTATGGAGAAAACACTCAAAGGAATCCCTGGGGTCTGCCCATATTTTGACGACGTTCTAATTGCAGGGGAATCCGAAAGGGACTTAGCGACCAAACTGGCAAAAGTGCTCCATAGGTTCAGAGCAGCAGGGCTTAAATTAAGGCGGGACAAATGCTCCATAGGGGTGCCTTCAGCGGAATTCCTAGGCTTCAAAATTGATGCAAAAGGGATACACCCCACTGAGTCTAAAATAAAAGCCATCAAAACGGCCCCTATCCCTAAAAACAAACAAGAACTGCAAGCCTTCCTGGGATTAGTTAATTTTTACCACACCTTCCTGCCACATAAGGCTACCATAGCAGAACCCCTCCATAGGCTTTTAGACAAGGGCACCCCATGGTCTTGGTCCCCGCAGCACGATTCAAGCTTTAGACTCCTAAAAAACTTACTGTCCAGCAACGCCACCGTAGCACTGTTCAATGAACAGTTACCCCTTTGCTTGGCATGCGATGCCTCCCCCTACAGCATCGGAGCAGTCCTAAGTCACCTGACAAAGGAAGGAACCCAAACTCCTATAGCGTTCTATTCCAGAACGCTGTCAAAACCTGAGCGCAATTACGCTCAAATCGATAAAGAGGCTTTAGCCATAGTGGCCAGCGTGAAGAAGTTTCACGACTACCTCTATGGACGCCAATTTACCATTTTTACAGATCACAAGCCTCTGTTAGGAATTTTTACAGTCGATAAACAAACGCCCCAAATTTTGTCTCCCCGCATCCTCAGATGGTCTACCTTTTTGTCAGCCTATTCTTTTACACTAGAACACAAGCCAGGGAAAAGCATGGGTCACGCAGACGGGCTTAGCAGGCTTCCCCTACCAGAGATAGACCCTGACCCTGCACCAGCTGGAAAAATACTAGCTATCTCTGAATTACCAGAATGCCCCTTATCAGTCAGGGACATTTCTTCCGCCACAGCTGCAGACAAAATCCTGGGCAGAGTTTTAGGCTACGTGACTTCAGGGTGGCAACCCACACCCCCAGGACCAGAATTCCAACCCTACTTTCTAAAACAAAAAGAATTATCCTCCCACCAGGGGTGCATATTATGGGGCAGCAGAGTAATAATTCCTGAGAAACATAGGACCAAAGTCCTAGCAAGCCTGCACGAGGGTCACCCAGGAACTGTCAAAATGAAAGCTTTAGCCAGAAGCTACGTCTGGTGGCCTGGCCTCGACAAGCAAATAGAAACACATGTGGCTGGGTGTTACCCCTGCCAACTTGTCAGAGCCGCCCAGCCCCAAGCTCCTGTACACAGGTGGGAAACAACAAAAACACCCTGGTCCCGCGTCCATTTAGACTTCGCAGGTCCCTTCCAGGGACAAATGTTCCTAATCGTGGTAGATAGTTATTCCAAGTGGTTAGAGGTGGCCCCAGTCACAAGCACGACCTCCGCAGCCACAATACAGGTGTTAAGAGGTTTGTTTGCCACACATGGGCTTCCGGATGTGTTAGTCTCCGATAATGGCCCCCAATTTACTTCCCACGAATTCCAGAGTTTCACAACGGCGAACTCTATTAGACACACCACCACGGCTCCGTTTCATCCCTCGATGAATGGCTTGGCTGAGGTGATGGTAAAGTCAACCAAAGAGGCACTGCGGAAAATCATCACCGGCAATTGGCACCGCAGACTTGCACAATTTCTGTTAGCGCAACACACCACCCCCTGCACGACCACCGGAAAATCCCCAGCCGAACTCCGCTGGGGCAAACGACTTACGACCAGATTAGATCGCTTACATCCAGATAGAACCCCCGCGGACCTAGACCTACCCATCCGGCACAGAACTCTCAATACCGGGCAAGCCGTCTGGGCTAGGAACTACGGAGCTGGCAATAAGTGGATACAAGGGGTCATCATAGAACAGACTGGACCCTTGTCATACATCATCGATACCGGAAACAACAACCACCTCCGTAGACACATCGATCAGTTACGGCAACGCAGCCCGCAAAACATGGGGGGAAGGGGGAGCGACAAAATGCCATCCAACTCCCCCGAGCAAATACCGTCACACCAACCCCCCCCCAAGCAAATGTCATCACAACAAAACCCCGAGCATAATGACTTTTTTCCGCAACATGCATCCAACGAGAGGGACCCGGAAACCGAGGAGCCAAACACCCTGCCCCCCGAGCCAGACTCTAACAGGGACACAACACCAAGGATTGAGGAACGGGCAGATGAAACACCCTCCCCCCCCGATGTTCTGGAAGAGCAAGGAAACCCCCCGCCTACCTGAAAGACTTTGAATGGGGAAAGCCGCAAAGAAACAGCCGGGGGAACGTTCGACCCAATTAGAGGGAGGGGTAAGGGGTGTTATGTATTTACATGTTTTAATCATACACATCAGTCATTAATATAGTTCAACGGGGCTGAGGTAAAAGCCACGGCAGCTTTTGACAGCTGTCAAAAGCTGCCGGAGATTAACCACGCAGGCGCAAGCCGGCTGACAGCTCTCGGCTGTCAAAGTCGCCGGCTACTGCGCACGCGCCACCAGTTTGACAGCTCCGAGCTGTCAAACCGGCCCGACACCAATTGGCTAACACAAACAAAGCGGGAAACCGGCACAGCCCCGATAGGTTAAACATCTGACAGCTGTAAGTATAAATAGGAGCGCTGTTTACTTGTTCTTTGCCTGGTTCAGAATAAAGTTAAGTTCTGTTTAAACCTGCTGTCCTGCCTGCTCCTTCAAAGCATCCTTGTCAGTTCTTTAGCAGGATAATAACTATGATATTTTGTATTCAGAAGCATCTGGGTAGGATGGATTTGTATTTCTAAAATTAAATGAGAATGTCAGAAAGAGATTTTTTTTTCCAAGTGAACCTTACACTATGTTTCTATCTCTTTCCCTTCTTCCCTGGCTCACCCTAAATAGGTTTTAAGACAATCTCACCTTTCATTTATAAATTCTACATACTTTCCAACCACTCCTTCCATCTTTTTTCAATAGTGGGGTTGAAACCACTGTTGATCAGAAAATAAAATTATTTACACCAAGGACATTTACACAGAAAGGACCCTTCTTGGCAAAGAAGAACTTGGCCTTTGAATGATTCTTTCTTTCACTTTTAAATCCATGCTCACTTTTAGTTCCTCTGAATCTTGTTCTGAGTGTGGGCTTTCATTATGAACTAGCTTACTTTAGCTGACCTTTCTTTTCATTGCTGTGCTACTCTCCTCTTAACTTGTCTTTCACAAACTGATTACTTTCCTACAGTGGTGGGATTCAAATATGTGAACAACCAGTTCTCTGTGTGGATGGACTTCACTTCCTGAAGTCCATTCTGGGCCTGGGCAACAAAAAAAAATTAGCTACCGGTTCTGACGAAGTGGTGCGAACCAGCTGAATCCCACCACTGCTTTTCTCCCTCTTCAGTTATGCTTTTAATGCACAGCAAACTATTAATACATCCATCTTTTTAAATCAAACTACAGTGTTGTGCCTTATCGCTATGTACATATGATTTTGCATCAGGGACTCCTAAACTTTTGCCATCACATTTTCTTTTACTGTCTTCTTAAGGTACACCTCCCTTAAAAATCCAAACAGAAAAACAAATGAACAATGAAAACAATAAAATTAACATTTGGGAAAGGTGGATTTATTGTGTCAATGTAACTACAAAGTTCTTCATCCTCCCCTAGTACACCTTACAGTTTGGGAAAAGGGTAAAGGTAAAGGTTCCCTCGCACATGCGTGCTAGTCGTTTCCGACTCTAGGGGCCGGTGCTAATCTCCATTTCAAAGCCGAAGAGCCAGCGCTTGTCTGAGGATGTCTCCGTGGTCATGTGGCCGGCATGACTAGATGCCAAAGGTGCATGGAACGCTGTTACCTTCCCACCGTAGTGTTCCCTATTTTTCTACTTGCACTTTTACGTGCTTTCGAACTGCTAGGTTGGCAGAAGCTGGGATGAATAACAGGCGCTCACTCTGCTATGCGGCACTCGGGATTCGACCCACCAAACTGCCGACCTTCTGATCGACAAGCTCACCCTAACCCACTGAGCCACCGCGTCCCTTTTTGGGAAGCCACATATTAAATCTCTCTCCCTCTCCCTCTCCCTCTCCCCAACCCCTCCCATTCCCCTTCTCATTCTCCTTCTTGTCCTTCTCCTTGTCCTTCTCCTTCTCTAATCCTTTTTATCTTCCAGGAAAAACAATGTACATGAAGTCATTTCTGAACATCAACTAAGCTTTCCAAGAGATCTTCTCAGTAAAGCTATGGGGAAAAATTTACTTAAAGATGAAAATACTCTGGTAAGTACGATGATACTTCCTTAAGGCAAAGTTCCTGGTGTCTGCAAATGATGCCTCCAGATCCTTATTGTCTTTCTAATCATCATCAGCATTACCATCACCACCATCACTACCAGTACCAATAAAAAAGGAAAAAAGAAAACTGGAAACTACATGATTTAATGTTATAATTCATTTATTACCTCAGGTGTTTTATCTAGCATTGATATATTAAATGTAATTGGGCTTTCATTGAGATTTCAACTATATACTTAGATTGGGTTCATATATTGGCCACTAGTTACTATGAAGTATTTCTAAACCTCTAGTTTTTGGAGCTATAATCCAGTCCAAAAGAAAGGGAACACCTCGGAGAAAATGACCCTACTTAAGCTATTTGCTCCTGCTTTTTGTTACAAGTTTCAAGATAAGTCTTTGAATAGTATTTAATATATTTGGTCTTGGTCTGTAGATGGTAGTAATGCCACTCTCATAGCTTAGCATCTCATAAACATTTGCAGAATATTTTTTATTTTGTTTCATTGATATGTCTGTTCTATTTGCCAATACAGCTAAAAAAAGTAATGATGATATTATATATATTAAGACATAAGCACCAGCAACCGGATGCACTTACAATTTCTACTTTTGTGCCACAAGAGGAACAGATGATGACTCATAATTTTTCTTATTACAATTAACAATCCCAGAATTACAAAGTCAATACATCTTGTCCTGCAGTTTTATATTCATCATATGCATATTACGTATATTGAGATAACTCTCATTTTAAGCAATTGGAGTAGGGAGACTCACTTAAGGTCTGCAGTTCCTAATATTCTGCTTTTTATAGCTTTAGGCACTGAGTAATCTTCCTAGTAACAGTGATGGGTAAAATTGGGAGGAGAAGGAAATTGTAATAATAGCACGCTTGTTCTGATCTCATCAGGCTTGACAATGTGTTATGTACATTGCCTGAAGTAATGCCATTACTTCAACTCATGTACCTAGTGTGCTAATAAAAACAATGGATGGGTAGACATGATCTGAAAGGACAGAAAGGAAATTAAACAAGGAACCCAGCAACATACAATAGAACGTATAGTTTTTGAAGTTCTTTTTATGCTTCAGGTATACCCACTTGTTGATTTCCCTAATGCTGAGATCTCACTGGCTTCCCAAAGAGCTATTGCAGAGCATCATGGACAGCTCACCAGCATATCTCGCATCCTACGGCAGGTATATCAAAGTAGGCCTTTTAAAACTTGAATTCTACCCAAACTTTGAACTTACTACAGATGAGAAATTTGGAAATCAAAATACTTGGTTATTTCAACAAGCAAAAATAACTGTTTGTGATATTGCACTGTATCTGTTTATCACTGAATCTGCATTTTGTAAGGAAAGAAATGCACAATTCCTAAGCATTGGCTATTGCAGGAGCTAAAAACTGGGAGATCTTAATGTTTGTTTGTTTTACTTATAAGCAGCTAATTTAAGAAGTTGTGTTAGCAGATGGGGAACACAACCTTCTTTATCTGCATACTTTTCCAAGAGAAGCATTTCCCCAGTCTGGTTTCTGTGGAAGGTTATAAATATTTTCCCCATTTTAATCTGGAGGAAATATAGGTGGTTTATATGTGTTAAAAGCATAGTAAAAATAATACCTATAAGCAATAATTAATTGCACGAATGGCTCGAATGAAATATACTTTGAAATCATTAGTGCATTAATCAAATGCAGTAATAGCTAAAACGAAAGATACTTAACATTTACTCACTTAAAAACCCCTCACACAATGATTGAGGCTGGAAACATACTGAATTTTGGCACACACATATCTCACTAAAACTGGTGATTTTAATGACGACTTCTGGAATAAGCCACAATTGGATTGTTTATGCAACACATTAAGCCTTTTTCCCAAAAAAAGGCACCTTCAGGCTTTACAAAAGGTACAGTAAGGAGGCATAGCAGTTTTGAGGACCAGAGCCATCCTTAGAAATAAAGATAATGTTGTAAGATGGGCATTAATCTTCCATAAATCCTTTGGAATAGGCTATATTTTCCTCATAGATCAGATTAGATTGATACAAAATCAGGTGGAGCTGGAAATTTAGCAGAGAAAACAGTTCAAAATTGTACGTGGCAGAATGGCTACATGATCAGAGAGTTCTTTCTCCCTTATAAGAGATTCACCCTCCATTTTGCTCTTAAAACCCTTCTTGCCAAACATTTTAACTGAACACTTGTTTAAAAATATGCATTTTTTTTTGTTTTAAAATGTCTCTCTCACACACAACTGCATAGAATGTGGTCATCATCTATATTACGTTAGTGTATAATATTTGCTCAATAATTTGAGCACACTTGGAATACTGCATCCAGTTTTGGTCACCACAATGTAAAAAAGATGTTGAGACTCTAGAAAGAGTACAGAGAAGAGAAACAAAGATGATCAAGGGACTGGAGGGTAAAACATATAAGGAACGGTTGCTGGAATTGGTATGTCTAGTTTAATGAAGAGAAGGATGAGGGGTGACATGATAGCAGTGTGCCAATATCTCCAGGGTTGCCACAAAGAAGAGGGAGTCAAGCTATTCTCCAAAGTACCTGAAAGCAGGACAAGAAGCAATGGGTGGAATCTAACCAAAGAGATAAGCAACCTAGAACTAAAGAGAAATTTCCTGACAGTTAGAACAACTAACCAGTGGAACAAGCTGCCTCCAGAAGCTGTGAATGCTCCAACACTGGAGGTTTTTAAGAAGAGACTGGACAGCCATTTGTCCGAAATTGTATAGGGTTTCCTACCTGAGCAAAGGGTTGGACTAGATGACCTCCAAGGCCCCTTCCAACTCTGTTATTCTGTTAATTTAATGTACATTAACTAAGATGTACATTAAGAACTCAGGAATGTGAACAAAAGGAATCCAGGAACACTTCATCTTCTGCTATATGTAAGAGATAACTCATCAACCTATCAGAAGATTCAGAATTAATTTGGAATAAAATCAGAAATGTGGTGAATATATATACCAAACTAGATGGAGTTATTGTTAAGCTATTTTAGAAATCTAATAAGTTAAATAATTAGTCACATATTACACTTCAAGAAATTTATTTTTTCTGCCACAGAGAGGCTATGTAGTTGCATTTTATTTTGTGATAGGATTTGCATATTTTTGTAATTATTTAGTTACTACTGTCTTTCTATCTTTTCCTCTGAGCCTAATGTAGTGTGCATACAAGTCTCTTCATTTTATACCTACAAAAGCAACAGAGGCAATTGGACTGAATGAGAGTGATTTGTACTGTGTCCCCTTGTGAGCTCTGTGTTATCTTAATTACCCTGCCAGCTATTTTTAATATCTCTATTGTATTCTCCCTTTTTAAAATATATTTTATTAAAAGTTTTTTCTTAACATACAATACAAAGAGAAATAAAACAATGGAAAAAAGGGAAGGAAAGGAAATGGAAAATGAAATTAAAAAAGAAACAAAAAGCAGTAACTTCCAACTTTTTTTTGGTGCAGTGAGGAAGATAATAAAGTTATGGTATCAACTTCTTAGTTATACCAAATAGTAACTATTAGCCATTTGTATATGGTATCAACTTCTAGATATACCAGATAGTAACTGTTAGTCATTTATATAGCAGTAATCCATTTAGTTGGCAAAATCCAAAGTCAAAGTTTCTTTTCTCTCTCTCTCTTTCATGCAAAAGGCCCAGAAGCAGCTTTCAAGTACCGGTAGTCCTTGACTTATAACCATTTGTTTAGTGACTGACTGAAGTAAAAAAAAGTGACCGTTTTTCACTCTTATGACCTTTGCAGCATCCCTGTGATTATGTAAATCAAATGCTTGGGAACTGGCATGTGTTTATGATGGTTGCACTGTTCTGGGGTCATGTCACCTTTTGCAGCCTTCTGGCAAGTAAAGATTTTTAATTACATGTGGTGGAAATCTCAAAAAGGTGCCCTGAACTTATGGATCAATAGCCATAGGAGCTAGCCAATGAAGACTGCCTTTTTGGATAGGTGGGAAGGGCAATCTGATGATATACAGGAAGTGTTAATGCCACTTTCTAATGCCTCGGTAAGGCCACACTTGGAATACTGCAATCAGTTTTAGTCAACATGATGCAAAAAAGATGTTGAGACTCTAGAAAGAGTACAGAGAAGAGCAACAAAGATGATCGGGGACTGGAGGCTAAAACGGCTGCTGGAATTGGTATGTCTAGTTTAATGAGCAGAGAAGAGGGGGGACATGATAGCAGTGTTCCAATAAGTCAAGAAGAGGGAGTCAAGCTATTCTCCAAAGCACCTGAAGGCAGGACAAGAAGCAACGGATGGAAACTAACCAAAGAGAGAAGCAACCTAGAACTAAGGAGAAATTTTCTGACAGAACAATTAATCAGTGGAACAACCTGCCTCCAGAAGCTGTGAATGCTCCAACACTGGAAGTTTTTAAGAAGAGACTGGACAGCCATTTGTCTGAAATGGTATAGGGCCGTGGTGGCAAACCTATGGCACACGTGCCACAGATGGCACGCAGAGCCCTCTCTGTGGGCATGTGCATCATCGCCCCAATCCTAGCCTTCAGCTGGGTTTTATAAAAACTCTTCACTTTAGGCCTCCGCCTCCATGTGCAAAAAACAAAAGGTTCAATCAATTTCAACTTCTCGCAGGAAAAAGAAAAGATCTCACAAAGTTGGAATTGATTGAACTTTTTAGTCCCACCCAGTCTACAGTTACCACCACAGCCATGCCCACCCAATGGGCCATGCCCATCCAATGGACCACACCCACCCAATGGGCCACATCCACCCAGCAGCCGACAATACATAAGAGGGTTTTGTGTTGCAGTTTGGGCACTTGGTCTCTAAAAGGTTTGCCATCACTAGTTGGACTAGATGACTTCCAAGGTTCCTTCCAACTTTATTATTATTACTATTACTACTACTACTACTACTATTATAGTTATTATTATTATTATTATTATTATTATTATTATTATTATTATTATTATTATTATTATTATTATTATTGTTATTGTTGCTGCTGTTGTTGTTGTTGTTGTTGTTGTTATTATTATTATTATTATTATTATTATTATTATTATTATTATTATTATTATTATTATTATTATTATTATTATTATTGTCAATGGGGAAGCCAGATTTACTGAACAACCATGTTCCTAACTTAATGACGGCAGTGATTCATTTAACAATGAAGGCAAGATCAGGCATAAAATGGGGCAAAACTCACTTAACAACTGTCCCCAAGGTACTTTTTCAAGAGGCAACTGGACTTTCTTGTTTTTCTTTGAAGATGTCTCATTTCTCAAAGAGTCCAGTTGCCTCTTGAAAAAGCACATTTGGGACAACCATGACCTAAATGACTGAGAATCTCCATAGACATCCACATAACAACTGTCTTGCTTAGCACTGGAAATTTGGGGATTAATTGTAATTATAAGTTGAGGACTACCTGTAACCCCAAAATTATTTACATTCTTATCCCTAATTAATGCAGCCAGCTTTGTCATCTCTGCCAGTTCCATCAACTTTTGAATCCATTCCTCTATTATGGGAGTTAATGCTTCTTTCCATGTCCAGGCATATAAAATTCTTGCAGCTATCAACATTATATAGCAATGAAGTTCAATTTTTTTCTCCCATTTTTTATCTACTAGTCCTAGATAAGTCTTTGCCTTATCACATGTCCACCACATGTAATTAAAAATTGCCCTCCTTATGCTTGCATTGTAACAAACTTTCAAAACACTTTTATACATCTTTGATAACTTATCGGGAGTTAAATACGACCAGTATATCATTTTATAGAAATTTGCCTTAAGCTTATAATTCAATGTGAATTTCATCCTTTACTCCACATATTTTTCCACTGCTCTAACATTATATTAAAACCAATGTTCCTATAATTTCTCTATTATATTCTCATGTCTCAGCAGGTGATGACACCTGGTTGATCTTATTCAGATTCTGAAGGACTGGGAAGTTATAAAATGCACATTATATATGTATGACCACTGAATGAACAAATGAGTGACTGACAAGAAAGAAGGATGTTGAGGTGTTTGGCCATAGGGAGAAAATGAGTGAAGATCAAATTCCAAAACAAATATATGAAGGAAGAGTGAATAGTAAGAGGAAAAGGGAGTCTGGGGCAATCATAGTTGGGAAGAGATATTAAAAAAGGCTGCTATAAAAAGGGAACCACATATGGACATGGTGGAGTGAGGATGGGTTGTAAGGAGAGACGGTTATGTAAAAATGTACCAAATGGATTTCTTTTCTTTATCCCATGTCTTTAAATTGGCAATAGCATTTAGGGTTATATACTGCCTCATAGTGCAGTTTACAAAGTACCGGTAAGCATTATTTGCCTATTGTTCCCAACAATCTGGTTCCTCATTTTACTGACCTCAGAAGGATGGAAGGCTGAGTCAACCTTGAATCCTATCAGGATTGAACTCCTGCTTTGGGCACAGTTTCCCTGCAATATTGCAATTTAACCACTGCACTACCAGGGCTTCTTCTCTTGTGCACCAATTTCTCTGACTTACCCTCCCCCTCCCTCCCACTGTGCTGGCCATGAACTTGCTTTGTATGTATTACAGAGGCAAACTGCTTCTGAACAATTTCTAAAAAAAAAATTGCATGGATATGTAACAGTACCAGAAATAAATCTGGAGCTGAAGAAGATTTTATTTTTATTGTGTTGTAGTAGTTTAGGCTTGAAAAGAAGATGCTTGCATGTAACACAATGTAACAAATGACAGAAGTCATTTACTAGTACAAACAAGGCCTAGTATATTTACACATTGCTCCTGTAAACCCTAGCCACAATTTATGCAGTTGCGCCTTTCTTGATTCTGTCTTTCACACAGGCCAGTCTTCATATTTACTCAGGAGGAGATATGAGTGAGCTTCAAGATATTCGCTGCAATAATCAATTACTGTTAAAGGTTTAGAAACCTACCAAAGCCTCTATGTGAATGTAATAGTTAAAGGATGCGATGGGTAGGGAAGCCTTTTCTATTTATTGTCCCTTTCTCAAGAGGAGGATTGATGGAAGTACTAAAGATTAGAGAAGCTTTGAGGAACAGCAAAGAGGATAATCCTGTGTGACTGGAAAGAAAGTCACTCTCCTGCTTTTAAGGAATGGATTAGGCTATGAGTTCATTATCTAGTTTTGAAAATTCTTTGTGCTTTAAAAATGAGGAGTTGATACATTATGTTGTATGATCCAGATTACAGTCAATGACTGGATGAATTTATCATATGAGTGACATGATAGCTCAGCAGTTAAGACCCTGCACTTGCCAGCTGGAAATCCCACAGACCAGTTTTGAGACCCAAGCCCTTTACGATGGTGTGAGTTCCCATTTTTCTCCCCAGCTCCTGCCAATCTAGCTGTCATGGTTTTGACAGACAGAGACAAACAAAGCAGAACTCCAAGGCTTGGAAATTCCTCAAAGAACCTGTTTATTAGTTATAAAGTATTGGCATGATTAAAAGTGAAAGCAAGTCTGAATTTCCCACTAAAACTTTCCCAGTTACAAAGTATAATGTCCCACTGAAAAAACTGTGCCAACACTATGTTCCCCAATATATTCATTTGGCGGGCTTTCTTATACAACGTCCAGTCCCTGACTGCGTGAGCAGTAGATGGCCTTAGTTCCCATGGGACAGCAGATTATTTTGACTAGTGAAGCACCTGGACAAGCCCCCCCTCCCTCTGTTCTATGTGGCAACCTGGGATGAAGAGAAAGATGGCTGCAGCCAAGTTTATTGTAGAGTTGACACTAGCATTCGAAAGCATGCAAATGTGAGTAGATAAATATTGTGTTTCCCCAAAATTAAGACCAAGTCTTATATATACATTTGCCTCCAAAAGAGGCACTAGGTCTTAATTTTGGAGAATGTCTTACATTAGGACCACCACAGTGGGACTCCTCAGGGACTCCTTTACTTTTACCTTTACTTATCATAGGGATCATTTTTGTTATTGATATTTATTTTGTCTTTAACATTAGGACAGTTTTTTAAGATAAGTATTTAAGAGCAAAATTTAATATATTTTTTCTTTTCTTTTATATGTCACTATTTATTAAATGATGATGATAGTGATAGTGATAATAATAATAATAATAATAATAATAATAATAATAATAATAATAATAATAATAATAATAATAATAATAATAATAATAAAACCCAGTGGAACATAATAAAACTGCCTCCTGGATCAAAGATATCCAAAACCAAGCACACAAAACAAAATGGAGAATATTGTAATAACCACTGATATGGTTGCAAAACAAGTAAAGAAGGTCAAGAACTGGAGTGCACCTGGCCTGGACGAGCTGCATGGATACTGGTTGAAACACCTCACCAGCCTCCATCACCACATGGCTACTCAGTTTGATGAAATGTTTCAAAATGCCACAAGTGAAGAATGGTTAAAAGCTGGTCAAACATACTTGATAATAAAAGATCCTGAAAAGAGCACAGAACCAAGCAACTACCGCCCAATTACTTGTCTGCCAACAACGTTCAAACTTTTTACAAGAATACTGGCAAATTCAGTATTCAATCATCTGATGGAAAACAATTTCCATCTGTCCTGTTTGCCATCGTTCACTCCCTAGAGACTAAAATGGACAATGTGAAATTTGAGCGGGCCCCGAACAAGGAAGGTGGTGACCCTTTGAGAGCTGTATGCAACGAAATTTCATTTTGATGTATGCCGATTGGTGTACATTCAAAGTGACAATAAAGTTATCATCAATTTGTATCCAGCAGAACAAAAAGGAAATTATAAAAAATCAAGAGGAACAAAAGATCAGCTGCTCATTGACAAAATGGTACTTAAAAATGCAAAATGACCAAAAACAAATTTAAATATGGTGTGGATTGATTACAAGAAAGCATTTGACTCATTACCCCACAGTTGGATTAATGAATGTTTAGAAAACTTTAGAATTAGCAAAAACATCTGTACTTTTTTGAAAGCAAATATACAAAAATGGAAAACAGTTCTAACAGCAAATGGGGAGAACATTGGTGAAATCAACCTCAGATGAGGAATCTTCCAAGGGGACTCACTTTCACCACTACTGGTCAACATCGCATTAATTCCATTGACAATAATATTAAGAAACACAAAACTGGGATACCACATCTCAAGCCAGCATGGCAAGATAAACCATCTACTATACATGGATGACTTTCTTTTATATGTCACTATTTATTAAATGATGATGATAGTGATAGTGATAATAATAATAATAATAATAATAATAATAATAATAATAATAATAATAATAATAATAATAATAATAATAATAACAATAATAATAATAATAAAACCCAGTGGAACATAATAAAACTGCCTCCTGGATCAAAGATATCCAAAACCAAGCACACAAAACAAAATGGAGAATATTGTAATAACCACTGATATGGTTGCAAAACAAGTAAAGAAGGTCAAGAACTGGAGTGCACCTGGCCTGGACGAGCTGCATGGATACTGGTTGAAACACCTCACCAGCCTCCATCACCACATGGCTACTCAGTTTGATGAAATGTTTCAAAATGCCACAAGTGAAGAATGGTTAAAAGCTGGTCAAACATACTTGATAATAAAAGATCCTGAAAAGAGCACAGAACCAAGCAACTACCGCCCAATTACTTGTCTGCCAACAACGTTCAAACTTTTTACAAGAATACTGGCAAATTCAGTATTCAATCATCTGATGGAAAACAATTTCCATCTGTCCTGTTTGCCATCGTTCACTCCCTAGAGACTAAAATGGACAATGTGAAATTTGAGCGGGCCCCGAACAAGGAAGGTGGTGACCCTTTGAGAGCTGTATGCAACGAAATTTCATTTTGATGTATGCCGATTGGTGTACATTCAAAGTGACAATAAAGTTATCATCAATTTGTATCCAGCAGAACAAAAAGGAAATTATAAAAAATCAAGAGGAACAAAAGATCAGCTGCTCATTGACAAAATGGTACTTAAAAATGCAAAATGACCAAAAACAAATTTAAATATGGTGTGGATTGATTACAAGAAAGCATTTGACTCATTACCCCACAGTTGGATTAATGAATGTTTAGAAAACTTTAGAATTAGCAAAAACATCTGTACTTTTTTGAAAGCAAATATACAAAAATGAAAAACAGTTCTAACAGCAAATGGGGAGAACATTGGTGAAATCAACCTCAGATGAGGAATCTTCCAAGGGGACTCACTTTCACCACTACTGGTCAACATCGCATTAATTCCATTGACAATAATATTAAGAAACACAAAACTGGGATACCACATCTCAAGCCAGCATGGCAAGATAAACCATCTACTATACATGGATGACTTAAAACTGTATGCAAAAAGCCACACTGAACTTGAATCAATACTCAATGCAGTTCAACTGTTTAGCAGCGACATCAGAATAGACTTTGGACTTAGAAAATGTGCTATATTATCCATGCAATGAGGAAAAATGGGAAAAATAGAAGGAATAGAACTGGGAAATGGAAGTATTATAAAAGCACTAGCAAAGGATGACGGTTACAAATACCTAGGCATATTGGAAGCAGATAACATCTTGAATGGAAAAGTTAAAGAGTCAACACAAAAGGAATACATCAGAAGAGTCCACAAAATACTAAAATCAAAGCTGAATGGTGGAAATATAATTAAAGCCATTAATACATGGACAGTCCCAGTGATACGCTACCCAGCTGGAATTATCAACTGGACTTTGGCTGAATTGGAACATCTAGACCAGAAAACACGTAAACTTTTGAATATGCACCAAGCTTTACATCCACGAAGTGACATCGACAGGTTGTACCTGCCGAGAAGAATAGGGGGCAGAGGGCTACTGCAAATCCACCAAACTGTAGAAGAAGAAAAACGAAGTTTGAATGACTATGTGAATCAAAGTAAAGAAAAATTGCTGCAGGCTGTGAAAACAGAGAGCATTATAAAAATAACAGAAACAAAGGCAGAATATAAGGAAAAACAGCTGGATGACAGATTAAATAGATGGAAAACCAAAGCTTTGCATGGACAACATTTGAAAAACATTGAAGGAAAATGTGATAACAACTTGACATGGGCATGGCTTAAGATGGGAACCATCAAGAAAGAAACAGAAGGCTTAATACTGGCTGCTCAAGAACAAGCATTACAAACTAAGGCCATGAAAGCGAAGATACAAAAATCTACTGACAATCCAAATTGCCGACTTTGCAACAACAAAGTTGAAACTGTTTCACATTTAATATGTGAGTGCAGTAAAATCGTGCAAACTGATTACAAAGCTAGACATGACTGACTTGCTAAACTAATCCACTGGGCATTGTGTAAAAAATACAACTTGCCTGTGTCCGAAAAGTCGTGGGAACATAGTTTGGAAAAAGTTGTCGAGAATGAGAGGGTGAAGATCTTGTGGGACTTCCGAATACAGACAGATCACCATTTGGAACACAACACGCCAGATATCACAGTTGTAGAGAACCGAAGCGTACAGTTGATTGATATCGCTGTACCAGGAGATGCCAGAGTTGAAGAAAAAGAACTGAAAAAAAATTACAAAATACCGCGACCTGGCCATCGAAACTGCACGATTATGGATGAAACATGTAACAGTGATACCCATTGTTATCGGGGCACTGGGAACTATGTCCAAAAACTTTGCAAAACACATTAAGAAATTGCAGCTTCCTGCAATAACTCCAGCAAAGCTACAAAAAACTGTGCTATTTGGAACATCTTACATTTTAAGGAGATACCTGGTTGGTACCTAAGATGCTGGCAGCAACCCATGTCAACCATTAGTGCCAGTCAATTTGAGTGTTCAGTTGACTGAGTTTCATGTTTTATGAATAAATGTTTTATAATAATAATATCCTAAAGGTTAGAAAAACATTGAGTGGCTTTTCCCTCTCCATTATTCCATGGAAAATATGCCAAACGTCTTTCTCATTTAGACTGCTTATGATCCAATTGCAAATCCATGTGAAAAAAGTTATGGGTGACAGTCCTATGGAAAGACCTTTCGAAGAACCCCCAATTAAGGAGCCTTGGTGGAGCAGTGGGCTAATGCCTCCTTAAGTAACACCAGCTGCCTGCAATTAGTGCAGGTTCGCATCCCACCAGGCTCAAGGTTGACTCAGCCTTCCATCCTTCCGAGGTAGGTAAAATGAGGACCCAGATTGTTGGGGGCAATTAAGCTGACTTTGTAATAATGCCGCTTGGGGTGTGTGTGAAAGCCCTAATAAGCAGGCATATACAGTTGCAAGAAAAAGTATGTGAACCCTTTGGGATTACGTGGAGTTTTGCATGTATTGGCCATAAAATGCGCTCTAAACGTCATGTAAGTCTCAACAATAGAAAAACACAGTCTGCTTAACAGTCTGCTACACAAACATTAGCTGTTGTCATGTTTTAATTGAACATAAGATGGAAACATTCACAGTGCAGGGTGGAAAAAGTATGTGAACCTTTGGACTTAATAACTGGTTGACCCTCCTTTGGCAGCAATAACCTCAACCAAACGTTTCCTGTAGTTGCAGATCAGACCTGCACAACGATCTGGAGTAATTTTGGACCACTCCTCTTCACAAAACTCTTTCAGTGTAGCAATATTCTTGGAATGTCTGGTGTGAATTGCTCTCTTAAGGTCATGCCACAGCATTTCAATCGGGTTGAGGTCAGGACTCTGACTGGGCCACTCCAGAAGGCGTATTCTGTTCTGTTGAAGCCATTGTTTTGTTGAATTACTTGTATGCTTTGGGTGATTGTCCTGTTGCATCACCCATCCTCTGCGGAGCTTCAGTTGGCGGACAGATGGTCGTACGTTTTCCTGCAAAATGTCCTGATAAACTCTGGAATTCATTTTCCCATCAATGACAACAATCCGTCCGGGCCCTGAGGCAGCAAAGCAGCCCCAAACCATGATGCTCCCTCTGCCATGTTTTACACTGGGGATGAGGTTTTGATGTTGGTGTGCTGTGCCTTTTTTTCTCCACACATAGTGTTGTGTGTTTTTCCCAAACAACTCAATTTTGGTTTCATCTGTCCACAGTATATTTTGCCAGTAGTGCTGTGGAACATCCAGGTGCTCTTTTGCAAACTTCAAACGTGCTGCAGTATTTTTTTTGGACAGCAATGGCTTCCTCCGTGGTGTCCTCCCATGTACTCCATTCTTGTTTAATGTTTTCCTTATTGTAGATGTGTCAACAAAAATGTTAGCATGTGCCAGAGATTTCTGTAGGTCTTTAGCTGACACTCTAGGATTCTTCTTTACCTCATTAAGCATTATGCGCTGTGCTCTTGCAGTCATTTTTACAGGACGACCACGCCTAGGGAGAGTAGCAACAGTGCTAAACTTTCTCCATTTGTAGACAGTCTGTCTTACCGTGGACACATGAACATCAAGGCTTTTGGAGATACTTTTGTAACCCTTTCCAGCTTCATGCAAGTCAACAATTCTTGATCGTAGGTCTTCTGAGAGCTTTTTTCTGTGAGGCATGGTTCACATCAGACAGTGCTTCTTGAGACCAGTAAACCCAAAACAGGTGTGTGTTTTTAAAGGGCAGGACAGCTGTCAGCAACACATCCAATATCATCACACTGATTGGAGTCAAGGTTGGCTCACTCCTGGCTCCAATTAGCTCTTGGAGAAGTCATTAGGCTAGGAGTTCACATACTTTTTCCATCCTGCACTGTGAATGTTTCCATCTTATGTTCAATTAAAACATGACAACAGCTAATGTTTGTGTAGTATTATTTTCAGCAGACTGTGTTTTTCTATTGTTGTGACTTACATGAGGTTTAGAGCGCATTTTATGGCCAATTCATGCAAAACTCCAAGTAATCCCAAAGGGTTCACATACTTTTTCTTGCAACTGTACATAGAATGAAGGCTAATGCTAAGTTTGTAAGCCGCCCTGAGTCTTCGGAGAAGGGCGGGATATAAATGGAATTAAAAAAATAAAAATAAAAATAAATTTATTCAGTTTTCCTTAGAGAGCTCTGATCCAACACCATGGTACTATCCTTGTTGGTGTTAAGTTCTATCTTCCCTTTAAGGACTGAGGACTAGGACTGCAAGATCATAGCAGGATGGCAATGTGACAAATATCGAAGCTGCTGAAATTCTGGCTGCTTTCTTATGGCTGCTTATATTCATACTCATATTTTCATTCTAATCATATTAAATTTTAGCTTATATGAAACAATTCATCCTGGAAGTGGGAATACATAAAAAAGGAAAGTAACTTTTCTTTCTTAATACAGGCAAAATACACTATTTCTATTGTTTCTTCTGCTCTGGTGATATACCAGAAAAAGAATAATATAGAAATCCCATACCAATGGCAAAAACCTGCCTGGCTATGCCAAAATTCCACAATTGTGCTTTCACTATTGCAATTTAGAGCAATCTTGAAGCTGCAGCTAGGATATGGATAAGGGTTCTCTGTTCTGCTTCTGTAACTCTGGAATCTTCAGGGTAAAGTGCCAGTAAAATAACACAACTGGTAACACAACTGAAGCCCTTTGTACGCATACATGAGATTGACACGTGTACCAAAGAGGTGGGGCTTCCATTGTACTACTGCTACTTTTTGCCTTTTTTGAACACTTCTGTTGGTGCCAGTGCAAATAAGATGTATTTGAGGGAAAATATGAATTTCAAAAACCGCACTCCTGTCACTCTTATTTTGGGATGAAACCTCTGTAAAACTCTGTAATCTTCAGGATACAGAGCCAAAAGATTTTGGTTTATCCTTAAAGCAGGGCTCTCCAAACTTGGCAACTTTAAGACTTGTAGACTTCAACTCCCAGAATTCCCCATCCAGCATGGCTAGCTGAGGAAATCTGGGAGTTGAAGTCCACAATTCCTAAAATTGCCAAGTTTGAAGACTCCTGCTTTAAAGGACTCTCACAGCTTTGAAATACTTTTTGTATTGCTAAAATTGCTAGGAGACAGTGCAGAAGTCTGCTATGGATGTCACTAGCTAGCACTGATGATACGAGCAGAATATCTCTGGAATTATGGCATACTGAATCATTTTTATTCCTTCACTTTGCTTTCGCTGAGCTTGTTTTTCACTTAATGGAAAGGGTTTGCTCACGCCAAGGAAAGGATAAATAAAAGCAAGCAGCTTTAAAAGTGTCTCTGACACCAGCCTTTTCAAATGCGAAGTACTCTTCCTCTTAAGAAATGTATTTTCTGTCTGTTGGGAATGTATATAAAGATGAAAAAAAACCCAAAATAAAATGTTTTCTAAGCAGAAAATTGAACCAAAGGGAATATGTACTCTCGATTTCCCCATTTCTCTCAACCCTTGCCACTCTCTCTTGTAAACATCACTTGCCTTTTTTTTGTTTTTTTTCCTGAATATGAAGTCAGGGTGCAAATAGTTTTAATAAAACTTCTGCTTCTAATACAGGAAAGCTTAGCACGAGTGTTGGAGGAATATTAGTGCTGCTTATAGGGATGGGAAAGTGGATAGATCATGGAACTAAGGGCACATTACTGCCCTCTCCCTGCCAGAGATGGACTAGAAGACCATGGAAGCTGGAGCGAGAGGTTGGAACTGGAGGAATAATAGAAAAGAGACCAGGACACAATAGTAAAACTGCTTGGGAGAGCCAAGACTTGTGTCCAGTTAGGTCTGTTCCTGGCTTGTTGCTCCTGCTCCTATAAGAGAGGCTGTCTTGGTTGGAGAGATGAACCTGAACACATTAGCATTACAAATCAGCAGTGCTGTGGTCATTGGAGGGGAGATACATTAAACATGCAACCAAGGTAGCATAGCAACTCTAACCTAGTAGTACTCAGCAAGGAAAGTGAACTGGGGACTAATAGGTAAATTGTTTCCTATAAATGAAGATCCACTTATCGCTGCTTCTGAGTAGGTAGCTCCTTTCTGGGACCTAGTGTACAGTAGGTCATCAGATTGTCAGAATTCTGTGCTTCAAACTGTTGCACGTAAGAGTTCATCCATCCATGACAGGAAAATGTCCCATACCCAACCCAGACTTGGTTGGGTAAGGACAACGATGTCATTCTATCTGTAATCTGTCTTATACCGGCTTCTGACCAGAGAAAAGGGATGGCATTGATCTCTACATGGGGATTGTGATATTTGAAAAGTATTTGGAAGTTGCAGCTGGTGCAGAATGCATAGTTCTGGGAGCTCCTAAGACTGCACACATAACACTGTTACTGTGTGAGTTGCATTGGTTACAGTTTGCTTCTGGATCCAATTCAAGGTGTTCACTGTTACCTTTAAGGCCCTACATGGCTTGGGTCCATGGTATGTGAAGATCTGTATTTCCCCAATGGGACACACTCACCCCACTCAAGCCAGTGGAAGAGGCCTGCTATGGATCCCATCTGCTAAGGAATTGAAGCAGGTGGGGTCAGGGAGAAGAGCCTTTTCTGCTGTGGCCCCATCCTTGTGAAACATCCTACTGCCAGAGGCGAGAATTGTCCCCACCCTTTAACACACAGAAAGATGTTAAAAGCTGGCTTGCGGGTTGCCTGACGCCATGAGGAGAGTAGGGTAAGAAGACCTCACCCAGTCCTGCCCATCTCTTAGTTCTCTTAATTTCAGTTTGAGTACTTTTTTAAACCATACTTTAATCTGTGCAGTTTTAATGGTTTAATATTGTAATGTTTTTACTTATTTTATAACTTGTAATTCACCCAGGGTCACCTTATAGATGGGCAGTATAAAAGTTCAATAAATGTATAAATAAAATAAATAAACCTCTCATAGGTTCTGAGATAGTGGGATGTGAATACTTATTTGGTAGGTTGAAGCTATGTGAAAGCTGTGGCTGAATTTGTCTGAATTGTGGAATGATAAAGATGTCAGTAGCTTGGGAGAGAGATAATTTTTTGCATCTTCCAAAACTTCTGACATTTAAGGGTGGCATTAGGACAGGGGTAGGCAACCTTGGCTCTTTTATGACTCGTGGACTTCAACTCCCAGAATTCCTGAGCCAGCCACCCCTGCACTAGGAGAATCAGGCAGTTGTAATGGTTAGGCCCCTAAACAATGGCAGTAAAAGTTTCAACTATTTATCTACATTTATCCTTCTTGCTTCTTTTATCTCTGTGAATAAGATGATTATCTACTAAAGACAGAAATTCATTGCAAAATATATGCCTTCTGTAAGGCATGTTTCTTTCATGCGCAAGAATTACATCATATGGTAGGAGAAATGCAAATCCTCCTGCTGCACTTATAAAAATATATTTTATATCAACACAGATTAAATATGTAATGTAGATAACATTGCCCATCACATACAGCCTCCAGCCCAATAAAACAATGTTTTTGGGAGGATAAACATTCTGATTGTATTAGTTGTTTATTTGCTGGGAGACTCAACCAATTTTCTATGTAAGTCACACAATCAGCACTCTTATGTGCTATTTTAGATTGTGGAAGGGGTGTCAAATTCATCATGCTTATATATGGGAACACATTCAATAATAATCTCAATTTAAAAGGACAGTTATTAAATATTTTCTAGCTTTGACCTGTGCTTCAATAACCCAGGAAAGTAAAAGATTTGATATGCATTTTGTTGAGTCTTTTATATAATGGCTTTAGAAGTCAGAGTCCACAAATGCACATTTGGTCTTTTTTTTTTATCTGGCAACCAGCACATTTAGCAGACATAGGTATAGTTTGCCAATCCCTTAATAGAAAGATCCTCTTAGATTTATTGTATGCATACAAGATACAGTGCTTCCCCCACATTATACCCAATATGTGTGTGTGTGTGTGTGTGTGTGTGTGTGTGTGTGTGTGTGTAAAATAATAGAGAGAAAGAGAAAACTGAAAACACATTAGCAAAATCTATTTTATTTCTGGGTTCTATTGTGGCACACAATAGCTTTCATTGTTTTTATTCTACATTAAGCTAAAAGGTGTTTAAAACATGCACACAACTCTGGAGTCCACATTAGTGTGTCAGAAAGCTGAACTAAAATAATATTCATGAGATGCTAATTGGGCATGCCCAAAGTATGCCTATATTTTAATAAAACAAGAGATAGAATTTCCAGTAGCTAGCAGAGTGCAGACCTCAGCATGAGAACTCTATTAGATCTGATGACAATGATATTTTCTTTTCTTTTCTCAGCGACAGACCATAGAGCTAATTCCTGTGACCGAAGTCCATTATCGATATGCTGCAAAATCATATATTTATTATATCTATGGAACAGAGAACAAAGTTTATGCCCTGGACTATCCAGAAAGATACTGTTGTGGCTGCACAATAATCTGACAATGAAATGCTGTGCAAGTATTCATTATATACAACAAGTTATTTTTATGTTTAAATGATATACAGTGGGATGATATGGATTCACTCCTTACTGGTGTGATATGCAGAATAATATTTGTATCCTTCTCCTCCAGATTAGGAAGCTGAAGGCATGGTAATAGAATCTCATAAATCCTATTTCTACTTTTCTTTAAACAACATATATCTAAATATGTATCTTTAAATATATGTGTCTAATATATATTTTCTGGGGGAAAAAGCACCTTGGGGCATAAACTATTATCTATTCTCTAAGTGTACAGTGTTCTAGAGTAATCACTATTAAATCTATAGGAGTGGAGCCTTAAGCAGATGTATGAGATGATGGAAACAGGAATATTTTTAGAAACCTCTAGAAAAGCAAGATATTTTCATATATGGTGGACCTGTAAAAAGGTTAAAGCTTTTTGGATTAAAATTTGGTGGAATATGCAAAAAATATTCAAGAAAAGGATAAAGTTTTGTCCGCAATTGTTTTTACTGGGCATTATTACAGATACTACTGTTGTGGACACTAAGTTGATGTTGAATTTAATTACGGCAGCGAGACTTTTAGTAGCGCAATATTGGAAGAAGGAAGAACTGCCGACTATAGAAGAATGGATTTTAAAACTTTCCAATTTGGCAGAAATGGCAAAGATCTCAGCGTACTTGAAAGACCAGTCACAACAGAGATATATTGTGGAGTGGAGAAGATGGATTGATTACATCCAGAATAAATATGGGACTAAAAAGTTTCACCTAGCATTTGAATAAGTATTGATGTGATATATAAATTACTTGTAGTTATTTTAATAAGAGTTAAAGTGCGATAGAATTTAATATTTTATTGTTGTTTGCATATGGTAGATTATGATTGTTTGTATTTTTATACCCTGTATTTAGCTCTGGGAAGTCAGGGAGGGGGAGGGGGAGGGGAGGGAAGAGTTGGTGAGGTTTGGGGAGAGGGGAGGGGGTTGGGAGGGGTTTTGTCTTTTAAAAAATGTACTGTAAAACTTTTCAATAAAAAAAATAGAAAAGCAAGATATTATATATGGGTTGAAGTCATTTTCTTTAAAATTTGGATTGTTTTGCATTTGATTTTGGTTAAATGAGAGACAAGGCAGTTCAGTTCCTCCCCTTTATGTCAACTCTACAATGAATCTGGCTGCAGCCATTTTGCTCATTCTATGTTGCCACAGGAATGGGAGGGGGTGTAGAGGATTTCCACTAGTCTAAACATTTTACTGTCCTGTGGGAACCAAGGTCATTTCTGTCAGTTAGATGGGGACATGAATATTTGGTTAGAAAGCCCGCCAAACTATTCTATTGGGGAACATAGCTGATTGCATAGCTTGGGGTGGGAAGTTCAACTTTGTAATATTGTCTCTCTTTGAAGGGAATTTCAGACTTGGTTTCACTTTTGACTGTGCTGATACTATGTAACCAATAAAAATGTTCTTTGAGGAAGTTTCAGGCCTTGGAGTTCTGATTTGTTTGGTCCTGTTTATTGGAAATTTGACACTTTAGTTATTAGGAAACAGATGCATGTGCAATATATATAGAAAAAAATGTAGCATGAATCTAGTTGTTCTAAGACATAGCAATGTACTAAATTACAAACCTGAGATTATCTACTTGTGTTAGTATAATATGTTGTACTAAGTATATATTTTATATTTTTGTAGGGAAAACACAACGGTATAATAAAACCATCTTTTTGTTTCCTGTGTACCTGTTTCATCGGGATTAGGCAGAAAGGAAGCATCCTAAGATTTATCTGTATATAAATTTCAAACTGGCAGGTAGAGTAGACAGGTGGGTGAGAGCAATATAGTGTATCTTACAGCCAATGTAATTTCCAGAGATGTTGGTTTAAGACATTGATCCTTAAGTCCTAAACTTATTCATAAATTTGCTTACCTATAATGTTTCTTTAGAACAAACATGACTAATTATGAGACATAATATCCCCTTCCCCCCAAAAAAAAGAATAATCTTGGTGTGATTCCCAATCCCAACTATGTTAGAGTCCCATATTCACAAAGTAATTATTTTCACATATAAAAAAATATTACAGAATTGTTAGGTCATATTTACAAGTGAATGAATCTGTAGTACCCTGTCTTGCTTACTCGTGATTTCAGGCTAATGATAGAAAGGAGATGAATGAATGAACGCTTGGGGTTTCCTGCATTTTATGTAAACCAATGAAACTCAATTTGAAAATGCTGATCCGGTGCATGGGACCGAGAGGGAGTATCCACAGGCTTGAGGGATCTCATTAAACTAAAATAATTAAGAGCCTGGGGCCTCAATGGAGCTTCAAAAAACAGGAAGAGAAAGACTGGAATGGATGAAAAGGCAGAATGATGCTCTGTTATAAGTCCCACTAGTTTCCTTTACAGCTTCTAAGTGAGCCATTGATGATTTTCCCTATACCATAGTCCCTGTTAATGCAGGATTCATGGTATCAACAATCGTTTCAGGAAAAGCCTATGAACATAGTCCCACTTTAATGATTTTCCACTAGAGGGAAGCAACAACATAAAAATCAGTCTTTATTATTCATGAACAAGTACATATTTGTAAGACATTTTGCAAATCCACTTGGGATGAATGTGCTTGTGTCTGTGCCTGCATATTCAACTTGCATTTACATGTTAAGCAACTGTGCATATAAGTGTTCGTATCATTCTTTCTCAACTTTTATATGAATATATACTGGATGCTATAATGTAATCCACAGTAGGTAGGAAAAAAAATCCAAAATTCAGACAACAGCAGAAAGCACATTGCAGATACATGTACTGACTACTGGTTTACAGTATAAATAGTGCAATGTTTTGTATAGTTTACTCAAAAGTAAATTTCACTGAATAAATTTTGCCCTAAAGTTAGCACACAAAACTGTAATCATAATTATTATTCAGTTTAAATACTGTACATTTGATTTTGGTGTGGTTTTTTTTTTGCTGTGCCTGCTGTGATAGCTTCATACAACATCCAACTAGGATAACTAAATATAATTCTTATGTTGGGGCACCATATGATTATATGTCTAAATAAAAAGTTATATTCAAGCTTTGACTCATACAGTATACTAAACAAAGGCTGCCACTCATAGCATGTAAGCTATTAATTACCCAACTTAATTTTAGCCTAGTTGGTTGTTTATAATTTATCATTTAAACCTTCACTCATTTGTATAGGACTCTGGGCAGCTAATATGGGATAAAAACAATATAACAGTTAAAATGGAATTCCTACACTGATACAATTCCACCTAATACAACTTTGCTGGTTGATTCCTTTAATGGTCCAGCCTAATTTCTATGAAAAGAACAAGGTCTTCAATGTTTCCTTGAAGGGAAGCAGTGTTGAGGCTGTGAATCTCTTTGGGAGTGTTGTTTCAGGAGATTGTGTGAACATAGTCCTAGAATCTGATGTGTAAACTTTAGTCAACAGTTCCTAACCCACAGTAATATTCGTACTCATGCCACTAAGGACACACACTTACACACACACACAAACACACACACAGAATTTATTTTAGAAGATGGCGATAAATCATAATTCATTTCCAGAAGTTCATAAGCTATCTGGAGTTTAAAGATATGCATGCTGATTTCTGGACAGAACATCAATATATAATTATATAGCAATAGCAATAGCACTTAGACTTGTATACCACTTCATAGTGCTTTTACAGCCCTCTCTAAGCAGTTTAGGGAGTCAACATATTGCCCCCAACAATCTAGGTCAGTGATGGTGAACCTTTTAGAGACCGAGTGCCCAAACTGCAACCCCAAACCCACTTATGTATTGTCAGGTGCTGGGTGGGCATGGCCTGTTTGGTGGGTGTGGCTGCGGTGGTAATGGCAGACTGGGTGGGACTAAAAAGTTCAATCAATCAATTCCAACTTTGTGAGATCTTTTTTTTCCCCAGTGAGAAGTTGAAATTGATTGATTGAACCTTTTGTTTTGCACAGCAACGGAGGCCTAAAGTGAAAAGGTTTTATAAAACCCAGCTGAAGGCCTAGGACTGGGGTGATGGCACGCGTGCCCACAGAGAGGGCTCTGTGTGCTACCTGTGGCACGCAAGCCATAGGTTAACCACCATGGATCTAGGTCCTCATTTTACTGAAGGATGGAAGGCTGAGTCAACCTTGAGCCAATGAGAATTGAACTGCTGGCAGCCAGCAGAATTAGTCTGCAATACTGCATTATAACCACTGCACCACCATGACTCTTATAGATAGAATCATTATTTTACAAGATCAATGCCTTTTTTTCTTTTAGTAACTTTGAAGAGCATCTAGAATGAGTCTCAGAAGTAAGAGAGGATCTTCCAGATGACAACTTGTTGAATCGCTGCTATCTGTGTTTATATATACAGGACCTGGTAACCTGAAAAGATCCAGGAATAATTGAGCTTCCGTTCCCAAGAGCTCTAGCTTTGGTCATATGGGCTGGTGTGGCTGAAAGGAGCAATAGCTGGAAAGTCACAGGTTACCCATCTAAATTATATTATTTTCAGAAGATTGCTTCTCAGATGTGGTATTCTTTGGAAGCTTATCCATTGCACAGTACTATTGTGAAATACCTTTAAAACTTCTAAAATGTGATTTCAGGCAATAAAGATGATACATTCATTATTGTGACTGATCTTGTAGTGCATGGTGTCCTGCTATCTGAAATGAAAGTGCATTTGCTGGCAAAAGACAAGAAACCAATAACTAATCTCTGGGTGGTTTTGACAGGATTAGAGAAAACAAATTTCCACTCTGCTTCTCTTTTCAAAAGTGCTTAGCAAAAAATGCTAAGAACCTACCAGCATTTTTTAAAGATTTTCATTTTGTTAAATAATAATAAACAGTCTTCCTTGAATTAATACATTTAAATGCAAAAAGCGGGAGAGGGTAAATACTTAATTCCTTTTCCTAATTCCTGGAATATTAAAAAAAATATAAAATATTTTCAAACTGCTCATATGCCTACATAAACAAAGAGCTATTGTAGTTTTCAAGGTGAAGAGTCAATAATAAGAATTTTATCCCTCCTGATTTCTGCAGTATAAATTAGCTGCACGTAAAGGGAAGGTGAGCAACATGACAAGGGAAACATTTCTCTTTGTCCTACATTCTTTGGCACTCAGCAGGAGCTGTGTGTCACCTATTTGTATGTGTGTGTGTATTTCCAAACTTCATAAATTGAATCAGAAGAAGACCTTAACTGAGGGATATTGAAGGAGAGAACCAACCTAGAACTAAGGAGAAATTTCCTGACAGAATAAATAACCAGTGAACAATTAATCAATGGAACCACTTGCCTCCAGAAGTTGTGGGTGCTCCAACAATGCAGGTTTTAAAGAAGAAATTGGACAACCATTTGTCTGAAATGGTACAGAATATAGGGTTTCCTGCCTGAGCAGAGGATTGGACAAAGACCTCCATGGTCTCTTTCAACTCTGTTATCCTTTATTCATGTATTGAAAGAGAATCTCTCTGTCTCCCCCTCCCTCCCTCTTTACATCATCATCATCGTCAAACCATGTAGCTGTAACATCAGACTGTTGAAATTGTAGGATTTTATATGAGCAATACAAATGCATAACACACTCTCCCATCAATATACAGAAGAATCCTGCAGATTCTGAGATGAAGTGACATGAATGTATCTTATGTGTTGGTCTATTCATCAAGCTCTGAAATTCTTCACATGCTGACCTGCTGACTTAGTTCATTTTTGCGGGGGGGGGGGGAATGCCATGAATTGGATGTTTTCTTAGCTTTCCAAAGCATAGTGGGTTCCTTCCTAGTCCCAACTGTCCAGTAGTAGACACATTTAAGGAATTTTTGCAATAACAATGTGGTCTATCCTGTCTGAAGAGTGCCTTTATTAATCTCAATCAAAAAACCCATTTTAGGACATGACTGCAGCCTAATCTATTGCCATATTTGGCTTTTTCCCTTTGGAGTTACACATTTTCTTCCTGGTAAAATAGAAAAACATGCTTACATCATCTTCAAAGCATGTGATTGAAAAACTAGTCAAATTTGGAATCCTGGCTAACTCACCATTTATTGATGTGACAGGTCAAATTGCACAATTGAGTAAAAAATGCCTATCAAAATCGCAACCAGAAGCTGACTTGATAAAATCACATTACTTCTTAATATATTTTTGTTGTTATTTCTACTGTTATCCCTATTATCATGGTTTTTGGATTTCACAAAGAAAAAAAGAAGAGCTTTTTGAACAAAATTATATCACAAAACATTGTTTCCTGATATGCCTTATTTTCTTTTCTCCCAGCTGTGTATCTTTTCAGGCTACACATCCAGTACTAATATTTAAAGAACACGTGCAGGAATTCATTTAAGCTTGCTATTTTATAAGTCTTTTAAAAATACTGTTTCTTCTTCCCTTCCATTAATCTAAGATAAATCTAAATAATTATTTTCATATCATATGTTGATAATACAGGGGAAAAAATACATTCACATCTAATAATAGGAGTAATTTTATGCAGTATGTGCTTTAAAACCAAAGACAGTACTGCATTATGTCAAAATTAAAATTCAGTTTCAATTAGAACCCATTTTTGTGTAATTTTCAGGGAAAAGAATAAGCTATTATACAGGTAGTGTTTTGAAATTTACGGTTTGTTCAAAGTGCAATAAGCTATCATACCTTTATGGTCTCAACCGAGGAAGCATCTAATAAAAAAGAAATGGCAGATAGAGAGAAATGGATTGCTTATTACAATTTCTATTAATACAGGAAATGGGAAAACTAAAGTCAAGAGAATTACTGAGTGCAGAGGGATATAGCTTTCAATGGTTTTGATATGCACAATTAAGAGAAAAGTTTAGTATAAATAAAAAAGTGATCGCAATTAATCAAGAATTTGAAAATTAGTTAAGTGCAAATGATGAATGTGCAATTGCAAAAAAAATGTATAAGGTTTTATTAAGGCATGAAACTGAAGAACAAGTTAAGAACTGTATGATAAAATGGACTATGAATATAACATACAAATGGACAAGTGGGAGACAATATATGGGATGAAATTCATACTGCTTTATAACTGAAGACAGAATTTGTTTAAAATAATGTACTTTTGGAAAAACTATCAAAGATGTATAAGCAATGTTGGAAATGTGAAAAACACAAAGAAATATACTGCTCAAAAACATAAAGGGAACACAAGATAAGACATCCTACGATTAAATACAGTACATTGTGTTGTTTAAGTGTTCCCTTTATTTTTTTGAGCAGTATATTTTACCCTGCAATGTGGACTTGGAAAAAAGCTATAAAATTCTTGATGCGAATACATACAGTACAATGATACAAAAAAAATCTTAAAGATTAATGTTGAAAAGAACTCAGGACCTTTCTTATTGGGACTTATGGATAACCAATTAGAAAAAAACAACAGACTATTTTATGGATAGCAATAGGGGAATGGTGGAAATGCACAATGGGGGAATGGGCTGTGAAGATGCTGGGATTGTAAGAAATGTCAAAACTGACTTGTGTGGTCATGGCTAAAAATACTTTTTTAAAAGACTGGAAACCTTTCACAGACTCTTTGCTGAAAATAGAGAAAAATGAAGTGATAATTTATGAAGAATGTAATGTATTGGCCCTATTTACTTGATCTGCTTTCACATGTTTTTGAATGCTGTTTGAGATTGCTTAATCAGGAGGCTGTGTAACGGTTGTTGGCTTCCCAGACATGCAGTGTCCAGGATGATCATTGGTTCGCTCAGTGTTGTGACTCAGGGCCAGCCTATGGGTCCGACAGCCGGCTCCGATGTATCGGATGACTCAGATGAGGGGGAGGAGGGAGACGAACCGGCTGATGATGGTTTGGAGGCTTTGCAGAGCCCTCAGCCGGGGACCTCTTCTCAGCTGCGTGAGCCCGATAGTGCGGAGGATGATGACCCACAGCTGGCCCTGTTCAAGGACGCCCGACGCAGGAGGCAGTCGAGCAGGAACAAACAAAGAAAGGCTGTGGGACTCCTCGGGAGGAGGCACAGGGAGACCACGCCCTGAGCTCTCAATAAAAGGAGTGTTTGGGGAGGGGCTGGTTGCTGAAAGCAACTCTTCCGCTTGAGGAGTCAAGCTCTAGTGTTTTTGTTAATTGAGTAATAAATCTTGGCAGATGCCTTTTAGCCTTGGACGCTCTCCAGTCTCTTCTTTCTGAATAGGGGTTTGCCTTACTACAAGGCCAGAAGAGGGCTGGTTCAGAACAGTTTGCTTTCAGCCTCCCACCCCTTATTACTACGATGGAGCAGCTTCTTGCCGAGAATGCCCAGCTCACCCAGCAACTCACTTTGTTGGCAGCTCAGGTGGCTCAACTGCAAGCTCAGGTACATGCTGCACCCCCACCCAGGAGGAAATGTCAGATAGCTATGCCGGATAAATTTGCTGGTAATCCAGAACTGTTTCCTGCCTTCCTGGGACAATGCCAGCTTTTTATCAGCGTGAGAGCAGCTGATTTCCCCACTGACCGGGATAAGGTGGGGTTCGTGTTGAGTCTTCTGTCGGGGGATGCAGCTCGTTGGGGCACGCCTTTGCTGGCACAGCCTAGCCCTTTGTTGGATAACTTTGGGGGGTTTTGTGACCATATGCGCCTCATGTACGAGGACCCAATTAAGGCGCAGACCGCCACCCGACGCCTGAAAGCTTTGAGGCAGGGTCAGCGCCCCCTACAGGCCTATATCAGTGATTTCCGGCTGCTTAGCCAGGATTCCGCCTGGAATGAGGCTGCACTCGTGGATGCCTTCCAGGATGGCTTGTCGGAGGAGGTGTTGGATGAGCTGGCCCGCGTGGACATTCCCTCAGACCTGAATGGGCTGATCCATCTTTGTCTGCGGATCGATGCCCGGCTGCAGCAGCGAAAGAGTCGCTGTGCCACCCCACAGACCCCTGCCGCTCCTGTTGTGCGTGAGCCCCCAGTCCAGAGGGAGGAGCCAATGGAGCTGGGTGCCGCCAGGTCCCGTCTCTCGGTGACGGAAATGGACAGACGACGATCGGGGGGGTTGTGTTTTTACTGTGGGGACCCTGGACATTTGGCTGCTTCTTGCCTGAGGAAGCGTCAGCGGGCATCAGTGACCAAGCCTGCCCCGAGAAAGTCTTCTACTTTGCTGTCGGGAAATGGCCCGAGCCCGATCTAGACGGTGTGATAGATCGGGCGACCCACAACGACCACGCCGAGCGACGCCGTTCTGACGGTGCCTGTGAACCTCCACGGCATTTGATTTTGGAGGCACGTCTGATCCTTCCTGGCAAGCCAGAGGGGATTCCGGTCCATGCCTTAATTGACTCTGGGGCTACCACTAACTTTATGGACTCGGCCTTCGTGGCCAAATGGGCTGTTCCCCGGTGTCCGGTGGATCCGCCCATGCTTGTGGAGACCATCGATGGTCGAGTGCTCCTGTCCGGGCCTATTACGGCCGCCACGCAACCCGTGTGTATGGCCATCAGTTCTCATGTGGAGGCCATCCAGTTCTACATCACTTCGGAACTGCACTTCCCCGTGGTCTTGGGATTGGCGTGGCTCCGGGCGCATGATCCACAGATCTATTGGTCTCAGAACTTGATCACCTTCCCAAGTTTGCAGTGCGTGGATCACACCCGCCATATCTGTGCCGGCCAGGTGGAGGGTTCCCCAGGGGTTTCCTTGCCTCCCGAACTGTCCGACTTTGCCGATGTGTTCAGCGAGTCAGAGGCGGACCAATTACCCCCGCACAGGCCCTATGACTGTTCCATTGATCTAGTCCCTGATGCGCCTCTCCCAGTGGGGCGTTTGTACTCCATGTCGGAGCCCGAGTTGGCTGCATTGCGGGACTTCCTGACAAAGAATTTGGCTCGTGGTTTCATCCGGCCCTCGTCCTCGCCAGTGTCTGCGCCCGTGCTCTTCGTCAAAAAGAAGTCGGGCGAGTTACGGCTTTGCTGTGACTACCGGAAACTCAACGCCATCACGGTGCGTAACCGCTACCCGTTGCCCCTCATCCCCGAGCTCTTGGACCGACTCCGGGAGGCTAAGATCTTCACGAAACTGGACCTGCGTGGAGCTTACAACCTCGTCAGGGTTCGGCCGGGTGATGAGTGGAAGACGGCGTTTGGTACTCGCTATGGACATTTCGAGTACACGGTGATGCCGTTTGGCCTGACCAACGCCCCCGCTGTGTTTCAGCATTTTATGAACGACATCTTTCGAGATCTGTTGGACCAGTTTGTCGTGATTTACCTGGACGACATCCTGATTTACTCCCCGTCGCGTGAAGCGCATCATCAGCATCTCCGTCAGGTCCTGCAGCGCCTCCGGAAACATCGGCTGTTTGCCAAGTTGGAGAAGTGCCAGTTCTACCAGGTGACCATCGATTTCTTGGGTCACCGCATTTCTCCTGAGGGCATCGCCATGGAACCGAGTAAAGTTGAATCGTTGCAGAGTTGGCAACCCCCGCGTCGCGTGAAGGATGTTCAGCGACTTCTTGGATTTGCCAACTACTATCGAACATTCATCCCTGGCTTTGCTGCCTTGACAGCCCCCCTTACCCGGCTCCTGCAGAAGAAGACTCGGTTCCAGTGGAACGCGCCCGAACAACAGGCGTTCCAAGCTTTGAAGGACGCCTTCATGAAGGAGCCCATCTTGAAGCATCCTGACCCGCAACGGCCGTTTGTCGTGGAGGTGGACGCCTCCGACATTGCCATTGGGGCCGTGTTACTCCAGGCAGCGACGCCCAACGGTACCCTTTTCCCTTGCGCGTATCACTCTCGGAAATTGAACCCCTCGGAGCGCAACTATACCATCTGGGAGAAGGAGCTGCTGGCCATCAAGGCGGCGTTCGAGGCTTGGAGGCATCATCTGGAGGGGGCGCGGCATCAAATCGAGGTCCGGATGGACCACAAGAATCTGGAAAGCCTGCAGACCGCTCGGAATTTGAACCAACGCCAGATCCGGTGGTCCCTCTTCTTTGCGAGGTTTGACTTCCGGGTGCGGTACATACCAAGCGGGCACAACCAGAGAGCGGATGCTCTGTCCAGGAAGCCCGAGTACACCCGAGTGGAAGACAAGCTTCCGCCCAGGACAGTGATCCCCGTCGAGTCTTTTGCTGCGGTGCGGGAGCCGGTGGATATACGGGCTCGGATCCGGGAGGCGCAGCAGCAGGAGGCGTGGGTGGCTCAGCGGAAGGAAGAGGTGGGGCCAGATTCGCCTTGGTCGGTCACGGATGGACTCCTGTATTATCGTGACCGGCTCTATGTTTCAGGAGGGCCACTCAGGGGACTCGTCCTCAGCCAGTGTCATGATAACCCGGCTGCGGGGCATTTTGGCCTGTTCAAGACTCTGAACCTGGTCTCCCGTACCTTCTGGTGGCCCCGAGTCCGACACGATGTCCAGTCTTATGTCACCTCCTGCATCCCATGCAGGCAGGCCAAGTCAGCGACAGGGGCCCCGCCTGGTTTACTGCAGCCTTTGCCAACGCCCAAGAGACCCTGAGGGGCTGTGTCCATGGACTTTCTGACGGATCTACCCCCATCCTCCGGCTTCACGACAGTGTTTGTGGTGGTGGACATGTTGACCAAGATGGCGCACTTCATCCCCTGTTGCGGCTTACCGTCAGCTCACGCCACTAGTCGCATGTTCATCCAACAGGTGTTCCGGCTGCACGGCCTTCCCGATAGAGTCTTCTCCGATAGGGGGGCCCAGTTTACAGCCCGCTTCTGGCAGGAGTTGATGCGGGCGTTGGACATTAAGGTTTGCCTCTCGTCCGCGCATCATCCTCAGACCGACGGGGGTACCGAGAAGGTCATCGGCATCTTAGAGCAGTATCTGCGCTGCTACGTTAACCTGCAGCAGGACAATTGGGTGGACTATTTGGCCATAGCCGAGTTTGCCTTTAACAACTCGCAGCACACCTCCACGCAGATGACACCGTTCTTGGCCAACGTGGGTTATCACCCCCGGTTTTTCCCCCTTTCTCCCGTGGACTCACCGGAGCCGGCAGCGAACGAATTCATGGCGGAGTTACAGGCGATCCATCGGTTGGTGCGATGGCAGCTGGAGAAGGCCAAGGCCGACTACAAGAGGTTCGCCGATCGGTCGAGAAGGGATACGCCTCCATTATCGGTGGGGGATCGGGTCTGGCTGTCCACCAGGAACCTACCATCCACTCGGCCGGCGAGGAAGCTGGACCACCGTTACCTTGGACCGTTCCCAGTCGAGGCCGTCATCAACCCGGTCGCCTATCGTTTAACTCTGCCACGTTCCCTGCGCGTGCACCCCGTCTTCCATCGGTCCTTGTTGGTCCCCGAACAACCGGCTTGTCCACTTCGCCAAGCGGAACCTCCCCCATCAGGACCTCGTGATGGCGACAGCACCCCCGAGTACGAGGTCGCCAGCATCAGGGATTCCCGCTGGCTGAAAGGTCGCTTCCAGTACCTGATCGAGTGGAAAGGGTACGGGCCGGAGGACTTCACATGGGAAGACGCAACCGCCGGTCATGCCCCTGCGTTGGTGACTGCTTTTCACGAACAGTTCCCATCCCGAACGCATCCGGATCGGCAGACCCGGGGGAAGGGCCCTGCGGTGCGGGATAGTGTTGTGACTCAGGGCCAGCCTGTGGGTCCGACAGCCGGCTCCGATGTATCGGATGACTCAGATGAGGGGGAGGAGGGAGACGAACCGGCTGATGATGGTTTGGAGGCTTTGCAGAGCCCTCAGCCGGGGACCTCTTCTCAGCTGCGTGAGCCCGATAGTGCGGAGGATGATGACCCACAGCTGGCCCTGTTCAAGGACGCCCGACGCAGGAGGCAGTCGAGCAGGAACAAACAAAGAAAGGCTGTGGGACTCCTCGGGAGGAGGCACAGGGAGACCACGCCCTGAGCTCTCAATAAAAGGAGTGTTTGGGGAGGGGCTGGTTGCTGAAAGCAACTCTTCCGCTTGAGGAGTCAAGCTCTAGTGTTTTTGTTAATTGAGTAATAAATCTTGGCAGATGCCTTTTAGCCTTGGACGCTCTCCAGTCTCTTCTTTCTGAATAGGGGTTTGCCTTACTACAAGGCCAGAAGAGGGCTGGTTCAGAACACTCTAGGGCGGGAATGTTGTTGTTGTTGTTAGCTGTGAAGTCATGTCTGACCCATCGCGACCCTATGGACAACGTTCCTCCAGGCCTTCCTGTCCTCTACCATCTTCTGGAGTCCATTTAAGCTCATGCCTACTGCTTCAGTGACTCCATCCAGCCACCTCATTCTCTGTTGTCCCCTTCTTCTATTGCCCTCAATCTTTCCCAGCATTAGGCTCTTCTCCAGTGAGTCCTTCCTTCTCATTAGGTGGCCAAAGTATTTGAGTTTTAGCTTCAGGATCTGGCCTTCTAAAGAGCAGTCAGGGTTGATCTCCTCTAGGACTGACCGGTTTGATCGCCTTGCAGTCCAAGGGACTCGCAGGAGTCTTCTCCAGCACCATAGTTCAAAAGCCTCAATTCTTTGGCGCTCAGACCTTTTTATGGTCCAGCTTTCACTGCCATACATTGCAACTGGGAAGACCATAGCCTTGACTATACGCACTTTTATTGACAGGGTGATGTCTCTTCTTTTTACTGTGCTGTCTACATTTGCCATTGCTTTCCTCCCCAGGAGCAAGCGTCTTTTAATTTCTTGGCTACAGTCCCCATCTGCAGTGATCTTTGAGCCCAGGAAAATAAAATCTGTCACTACCTCCATTTCTTCCCCATCTATTTGCCAGGAATTGAGAGGACCAGATGCCATGATCTTGGTTTTCTTAATGTTAAGTTTCAACCCAACTTTTGCACTCTCCTTCTTCACCCGCAACAAGAGGCTCTTTAGTTCTTCTTCACTTTCTGCCATTAGAGTGGTATCATCTGCATATCTTAGGTTGTTGATATTTCTTCCCGCAATCTTAATTCCAACTTTTGACTCATCTAGCCCTGCCTTTCTCATGATGTGCTCTGCATATAAGTTAAATAGGGAGGGCAACAGTATACAGCCTTGCCGGACTCCTTTCCCAATTTTGAACCAATCAGTGGTTCTGTGTCCAGTTCTCACTGTTACTTCTTGGCCCACATATAGGTTTCTCAAGAGACAAATAAGATGGTCTGGTACTCCCATCTCTTTAAGAACTTGCCACAGTTTGTTATGATCCACACAATCAAAAGCTTTAGCATAGTCAATGAAGCAGAAGTAGATGTTTTTCTGGAACTTCCTAGCTTTCTCCATGATCCAGTGTATGTTGGAAATTTGATCTCTAGTTGCTCTGCCTCTTCGAAATCCTGCCTGTACTTCTGGTAGTTCTCGTTCCACATACTGCTGGAGTCTAGCTGTAGGATTTTAAGCATAACTTTACTAGCATGAGAAATGAGTGCGATAGTTTGAAAATTCTTTGGCACTGCCTTTCTTTGGAATTGGAATGTAAACTGATCTTTTCCAATCCTGTGGCCACTGTTGAGTTTTCCAAATTTTCTGGCAAATTGAGTGTAGCACTTTTACTGCATCATCTTTTAAGATTTTGAATAGCTCAGCTGGAATACTTTCACCTCCACTAGCTTTGTTGTTGCTCAGCTTTTCTAAGGCCCACTTCACTTCACATTCTAGGATGTCTGGCTCGAGGTCAGTGACCACCTCATTGTGATTATCAGGGATGTTAAGCTCATTCTTGTATAGTTCTTCTGTGTAATTTTACCACCTCTTCTTAATCTCTTCTGCCTCTGTTAGGTCCCTGCCATTTTGGTCCTTTATCATGCCCCTTTTTGCATGAAACGTTCCCTTCATCTCTCGAATTTTCTTGAAAAGATCTCTGGTCCTCCCTATTCTATTGTTTTGTTCTATTTCTTTGCACTGTTCATTTAAGAAGGCATTCTTATCTCTTCTAGCTATTCTCTGGAATTCTGCATTCAATTGGGCGTATCTTTCTTTTTCTCCCTTGCCTTTTGTTTCCCTCCTTTCCTCAGCTATTTGCAAAGCTTCCTCAGACAGCCATTTTGCTTTCTTGCATTTCTTTTTCTTTGGGATGGTTTTGGTTGCTACCTGTTCTACAATGTTGTGAACCTCTGTCCATTGTTGTTCAGGCACTCTGTCTATCAGATCTAATTGCTTAAATCTATTTGTCACCTCTACTGTATATTCAACAGGGATATGATTTAATTCATACCTGAGTGGCCTAGTGCTTTTCCCTACTTTCTTCAGTTTAAGCCTAAACTTTACAGTGAGAAGCTCATGGTCTGAGCCACAGTCAGCTCCTGGTCTTGTTTTTACTGACTGTATACAGCTTCTCCATCTTTGGCTGCAGAGCATATAGTCAATTTGATTTCTGTGTTGACCGTCTGGTGATGTCCATGTGTAGAGCCATCTTTTGGGTTTTTGGAAAAGAGTGTTTGCTACAACCATCGTATTCTCTTGACAAAATTCTATCAGCGTGTGCCCTGCTTCATTTTGTACTCCAAGGCCAAACTTGCCTGTTATTCTGGTTATCTTTTGGCTTCCTACTTTAGCATTCCAATCCCCCATGTTGATAAGGACATCATTTTTTGGTGTTAGTTCTATAAGGTGCTGTAGGGGTTCATAGAACTGGTCAATTTCATCCTCTTCAGCACTGGTGGTTGGGGCATAGACTTGGACTACTGTAATATTGAATGGTTTGCCCTGGATTTGAACTGAGATCATTCTGTCATTTTGAGGATTGTATCCCAGTATTGCTTTTCCTACTCTTTTATTGACTATGAAGGCTACTCCATTTCTTCTGAGGGATTCTTGCCCACAGTAGTATACCTGATGGTCATCTGAATTAAATTCACCCATTCCTGTCCATTTTAGTTCACTGATACCTAAGATGTCAATGTTCAGTCTTGTCATCTCTTTTTTGACCACGTCCAGCTTTCCTTGATTCATGGATCTTACATTCCAGGTTCCTATGGAGAAAAAATCTTTACAGCATCGGACTTTCCTTTCACCACCAGACACATCCACAGCTGAGCGTTCTTTCGGCTTTGGCCCAGTCGCTTCATTCTTTCTGGCGCTACTAGTACTAGCCCTCTTCTCTTCCCCAGTAGCATATTGGATGCCTTCCGACCTGAGGGGCTCATCTTCCAGCGTCATATCTTTCTGCCTTTTGTACTGTCCATAGGATTTTCATGGCAAAGATACTGGAGTGGGTTGCCATTTCCTTCTCCAGTGGATCACGTTTTGTTCGAACTCTCTGCTATGACCTTTCCGTCTTGGGTGGCCCTGCACGGCATAGCTCATAGCTTCATTGAATTATGCAAGCCCCTTCGCCACGACAAGGCAGTAATCTATGAAGGGGAGGGCAGGAATAGGTCCTTTTAAACATATTGGCTGCCATCTAGTGGCCAGCAGTATAAGTAGCTGTGTAGAAGCCTTGGTTTCTAGTTCTGTTCCTGTTCTACAATAAAGCAATGTTCCTGTTTGAACCCTCTCATCTCGCCTCCTGCTTGCAAGAACTCCAGTACACAACAGATATGATAACTGAAAAAGGACTAAAAGGGTGGTTGAAGGATTTTTTTTTAAACTAAAGAAGCAAGTTGGATAATAAGTTTGTTAATTTCTATTGTAAAGAAGGTTGGAAATCTTCTCTATTTCTGACTTTTGTTCTCTCGGTTATTTTTCTTTTTTCTATTTCTTTCTTTTGTTCTTGTTTCTTGTACTTTTTCCTCTACTCTTTATTTCTTATTCTTCTATTTTGAAATTTTGGATTTGTCTTTTATTATTTGAAAAAAAAATCTTTAATAAAAATATTATAAGCTATCATATTTTGGTCTGGCTCACCAATCAGCAGACATGCACCCATTGATTTGTATTAAAGAGTAGGCTAAAATACCTTTCCTTCCCCAACCTTATCTTGTTGCTTCTTCCTTTCCACATCTTGGGGTGTGTGTGAAAGCCCTAACAAGCAGGCATATACATAGAATGAAGGCTACTGCTAAGCTTGTAAGCCGCCCTGAGTCTTCGGAGAAGGGCGGGATATAAATGTAATAAAAATAAAAAATAAATAAAAAAATCTAGGTCTACTAACTAAAAGGAGAAATGGGCTTAAAATGACTAACCAACACATATTTTGCTTTTTGCTCTTGGATGTTCCTTTCTGTAAAATTTGCCCAAGCCAATGATAACTTCAACATAACAACAGTTGGATGTAGTTTTGTCTATTAATTGTAATGTTAAGTGTTGGTGCTAAATTTTAATGTTAAGATAATGTTAAGGATCTATGGAAGCATATGTAGCTGACATGTATGTGTTTGTAAGGATCTATGGAAGCATATGTAGCTGACATGTATGTGTTTGTATGCAGACCCTCTCTTATTCTGCTGCAACATGTGGATGTGATTAAGGATGCATTCCCAGCCTGGTATGTTAGACCTCATGTTTACTTGGAAATAAAACAGGCAGTTATTCTCTATAAAAGGAAAGAAGGTTCTTTGTGGTATTAACAGAATGAACTGAAAAGTTCCTTTCCCTTCCTTTCTCAGATCCAAACAAAAAGAAGCCAGACCAGGTTTTTCAGAAAAAAAAATATTTTGTGGCCTTGATCTTTCATAATGCTTTTTAACATGGTCATATGCCAAACTCTGTTTGTATTTTGTTCATTCACTGAGCAGTTTGTAAATAAAAAGGTAACTTAAATCCTATTAAGGCTTGGGCATTTTCCTTTAACAATACCGACTGTTTGGCATTGTAAATAGTCACTGCTCAGATATGATGTTTGAGTAACTTTGTATTATTCCTTTTATGTTGTCCATGAGTAAAAGAGGGGTTTTTTTATACTACCAAATCCCCAACTTGTTTGTACAAAAGAAGAACAAAGTTAAAAGCAAACAAACAGAAACCACTGAGTCTTTTGTCAGGGAATTCCTAAGAGAAAGATCTACTTAGAGTCCTAGCTATGAAAAGAAGACGAGACCACAGATATATTCTTCAGGTTATATGTCAACATATATAACCACTCACAAGGAGGGATGAGCAGCCCTTCCAGCAACAATCTTAAAGGAAGTTAAAAAAAACCCCAAACATCACAATGTTCACTGTGACTGTGTAAACCAGGGTTTCCCAGCCTTGGCAGCTTTAAGATGCTTCAACTCCCAGAATTTGCCAACCGCTAAAGTTGGGAAACCCTGGTGTAATCAAAACTCACCTCTTTTAAAATGTGCTTTGCAGTGGACATTAAAAAAAAAAGAAGCAGAGCTTTGATCATACTTTTAATCATACTTGATCTTAACTTTTTTGACCACCCAGGCAGATATCTTTGCAGCTGTTCCCCTTTCCAAGTCAAGTTGAGCATGCCAGTATGGAGATTGCTGCTTCATTGACATCAGCACTTCCCCTTGTAATAGAGAGCAGCTGCTTCTTGCTCCTGTAAATATGCTCAGAAAGGCTTTGAAAGATCAACCTGTATGTGCAGGTCTTCCTAGGTTATATTTCCCTGATCAACAAATGTACTCTACTCTTATTTTTTCAAAAGCAACATATGAAAGTGCATCCATCCCGGCTAAAGACCTGAAGGTTCACTTTGAATGCATACGTAATCAATCAACTATACAAGGAGTAGGCCACCTTGGCTCTTTTATGACTCGTAGCCTTCAACTCCCAGAGTTCCTGAGCCAGCCATGCTGGCTCAGGAATTCTGGGAGTTGAAGTCCACGAGTCATAAAAGAGCCAAGGTGGCCTACCCCTGAACTATACTGTTTACTGCTGTTATCGGTAGCATTTTATTATTTTGATTATGTGCCATCAAATTGCTTTCAATGCTTAGTGATCACATAGACTGATTGCATGAAAACCTGTCCTAACCTGGTCCATCAGATCTTAAGATAGTATATTCCTTGAGGTTGAAGGTTCATTCTCCGAGCTTGTGGGTTGGTTTCCAAATATTTTGTTACCAGGCTAAGTAACATCTTCAGTGGTTGTTGAGGAGATGTCTTCTGTTTATAAGGGCTTCAGGTGTGGGTGTGTCAGTGAGGGACTTGTGATGGGTCAGGTGATAAAACACATCACAAGACCCTCACTCGACACACCCACACCTGAAGCCCTTATAAATAGAACAACACTGACACTGACATCCCCTAAACTCCGCTGAAGTTGTTACCTAGCTTGGTAACGAAATGTTTGGAAACCAACCCACAAGTTTGGAGAACGAACCTTCACCCTCATTTTACACTTGAGCTACAAATATTTGCCACTATTGCAAAGTATATTCATTGCCACTGTAGCCGAGTCTCTCCATCTTGCTGCTAGTCATCCTCTTTCCTTTCCTTCCATGCTTCTTGAGAGAGATAGTTCTTTATATAATACGTCTGAAGTAGCATAATTTGAGTCTGATCATTTGTAGTTTGACTGAAAAATCTGGGTTGATTTGCTCAATAGCTTGTTTTATTTATTGCCCATGGTATCGTCAACATTTGAAAGTGCTGATAGTCCTATTCTGCTTCTTCAAAGTCCAACTTTCTTTCCATAGAGTGCCACAGGGAAAACCAAGGCTTGTATGATTCCGATCTTATTGGATTATTGTTTCCTCATTAGAGCCAGTATTGTAATGCTTTGTGCTGTTAGCTGTTTTGAGCTTGGGAGAGGTAGATTATCGTGAGCATATGCCTTTGCTTTCACATCTCAGCTGCCTTAATGCCACTTTTTCTGTGATAGAATTTGATCTTAATGGTCCATTGTCTCCCCAGATTTCCCAGGTGAATGCTTCAATAATGCCTGTTCTTCATTGTAATGAAATCAAATGGCCGGAGTTTTATTTATTTATGGTGGCAGCATTTATAACCTTACCTCCTTAGACCAAGCTCAGCTATCAAAATATTAGTTTAGGTTTTTTTTCAATTCAAATAGATTCCTTTGTGCATGAAACTAACTAAAAATAGGAAACCCTCTTCAGGGTGTACTGATAAATCCAGGGCTTTTTTTCTCATAGAACGCTCAGAACGGAGTTCCGGCACCTTTTTTGGATGGAACCTTGTAGGGTAGGCAAGGCAGGTTGTATGTCACGTGTGAGTTCCGGCACCTTTTTCTTTTACAAAAAAAGCACTGGATAAATCAAAAAATTCTCTTCCACCTCCCATTTCAACAGCTGGTCCAAAGGACAGGAGTAAGTGTGATTTGAAGAAGCAGGCAGGGGAAATACATTTTGGGTATTTTATATAAATATGTAAACATATTTGTGTATGTTATTTATTCATTTTTTTTGTTCATGTTTTCTTTTTACCAGTTTCTACTATTTCCTAGCACAGTTAACACTTTCTGTTATACAAGTTACTGGTGGAAATTAGGCTCTTAACAGTTAAGAGATATTATGGAAGAAGAATAGTTTAACAGGTGTTATAAAATATTGCTGGTGAGAAAAAGACATAAAAGTTCAATTTTTTAGAAGGAGGCACTTACCAGTATCATTGTATTCTACTTTTTTTTTTAAAATCCCATTTATATCCCGCCCTTCTCCGAAGACTCAGGGCGGCTTACAATCTAAAGCACAATGTGCTTAGCAATAGCCTTCATTCTATGTATATACCTGCTTATTAGGGCTTTCGGGGGCCTCCAGTGGCATTTTTACAAAGTCAGCTTATTGCCCCCAACAATCTGGGTCCTCATTTTACCTACCTCGGAAGGATGGAAGGCTGAGTCAACCTTGAGCCTGGTGGGACTCGAACCTGCACTAATTGCAGGCAGCTGGTGTTACTTAAGGAGGCATTAGCCCACTGCTCCACCAAGGCTCTAAAGATGGTATTGACATACTTAAAGATGGTACTGACATGGTGTAGGCATTGTTGCATATATCTCTGCATTATTAATATTTTTCAACTGTTGGCAATGTGCTGAACAAGCCTGAGGGCAGATAAACATTCCCCCATTTCCTCAAGTCAAGTTGGACTTTGGAAATAACAAAGAAAATTAAAGAGGTGGAAAAAACCAGGAAAATAGAAAAGGAGATAGGAAATGGATGGATCTTGGGAAAGATAGAAGGATGTACATATTGTGGAGAAGAAGCAAAAGTACAAGAAGCTACAATCTACATCACAATATTGTGCTGGGTTTATCTAAAAGACTAAGAGGGTTATGTCCCTCTGGAACCTTTGTCTTAGATTCAGCGAGAAGAAAGTGACAAAGGCAGATGATGGCTTCATTTTTCTTAAAAGGAATATTTTTAAAAGTTGCATTGGTATGTACAGTGTTAGAATCATACTTATCAATCAGTTTTATAGGTCTTGTGTTTTTTTAGATATTTTGACAAGAAATTAAAAGAAATCAGGATAGATTATATGAGGTAATCCTGAGAATAATAGCATTGCACAGAGTACTCCTGTCTACCCCTGCAAATTAAAAAAAAATCGTGTGCATCTCTAAACTTAAGCTCAATATTTTAGAGAAAAGGTACATTTGCTGATGTTCCTTAGGATCAGCTGTGGTTTGCTACTTTCTCTTTATCTCTGAGATTCTGTCTCCTCCTTCCATTTTACAAATTAAAGGAAAAAAATATTTTACAACCTGTTACCCCTAAATGTATTACATTTCAACTGTCCCAAAGGAGCTTTTCAAGAGGCAACTGAACTTTCTTGTTTTCCTTTGACGATGTTTTGCTTCTCATCCAAGAAGCTTCGTCAGTTCTGAAGAAAAACAAGAAAGTCCAGTTGCCTCCTGAAAAAGCACCTTTGGGACAACCATGACCTGGATGACTGAGAATCACCACAGACATCTACTCAATATAGGATGAGTAGAATGGAATAGTTGAAATCTTTGGAGAATGCCTGGGAAGGTTGCTTTAGCCTATATTGATATTTAAGTTATCCACTGAAATGTTACAAAGGAGAAGAGGATGTGGTGATATTTGCAAGTCTTGCCTACTACTGAAAAGGACAATTTTCTTCCCGTAGAAAGTAGCGAGCAATCATCTGCATTAACAATAATCTGCAATCAGGTTGCATTAACAGAGGGATAGAATCAAGATCACATGAAGTATTATTATTAATACTACTTTACAATGCCTTGGTAGGAGTTGGAATATTGCAGTTGGAATACTGCACCCAGTTTTGGTCACCACGATGTAAAAAAGATGTTGAGACTCTAGCAAGAGTACAATGAAGAGCAACAAAGATTTTCAGGGGGCTGGAAGCTAAAACATATAAGGAACGGTGGCTGGAATTGGGTATGTATAGTTCAGACATGTCAAACACAAGGCCCGGGGGCCGGATCCGGCCCACCAAAGTGGTTTCATGTGGCCTGCGAAGCCATTCTGGAAACAGTGAGGGAATGGCCCCCACTGCCTTGGCCCTGGCCCAGAGACCCTCCTTCTGCCAGAGACCCTCAGATCTGTCCCACTCCTGCCCAGGCCCCCATAGGCACCCTTGATGTGAACATTGTAGAGCTGGCCATGCCCACCCAGTAGGCCATACGCACTCTAGCCACGCCCACCCAGTAGGCCACGCCCACCCTGGCCATACCCACCTGGCCCCTTGAGGGCAACCACAATGCTGATGCGGCCCTCAATGAAGGTGGGTATGGCCAGGGTGGGCGTGGCCTACTGGGTGGGCGTGGTATAGTTTAATGAAGAGAAGGACTAGGGGTGACATGATAGCAAGTGTTCCAATATCTCAGGAGTTGCCACAAAGAAGAGAGAGTCAACCTATTCTCCAAAGTGCCTGAAGCAACAGATGGAAACTAATCAAGGAGAGTAGCAACCTAGAACCAAGGAGAAACTTCCTGACAGTTAGAACAATTAACCAGTGGAACAACCTGCCTCCAGAAGCAGTGAATGTTCCAACACTGGAAGTTTTTAAGAAGAGATTGGACAGCCATTTGTCTGAAATGGTATAGGGTTTCCTGCCTGAGTAGGGGTTTGGACTAGATGACCTCCAAGATCCCTTCCAACATTATTAATTATTATTATTATTATTATTATTATTATTATTATTATTATTATTATTATTATTATTATTATTATCATCATCATCATCATCATCATCATCATCATCATCATCATCATCATCTTGTGGATGATACTCAAAGAGTGGGATCTTGGCAGTAATGCTTTCTTTGGAAGCTTTTCCCATTGCCATTTTCCAGATTGCTGGTTACTCTTGGACTGAATTGGGTTCCAGTCTTTGAGCTGTAAGCAAATTAGCACTTGAACCCCCAAACCTGAAGAAAGCCCTACAATGCCAACAATATTTGTGCTGTAAATTCAGGTGAGGACAGGGGGACAACTGGCATTTTTGAACATAGGTTTAGATGTCAATATTGTACAAATGGCACAAATTACATGTCATGATTTGACTAATGTAACTTGCATGGTTTGAGCTAGTGATCTTTGAACAGTGAAATATACACAGCTGTGTCTGGAAAAAGCAACAGAATCAGATGTAAACTAATTTTTTGCATGGTTTCTGCTTGTATTATATGGCAGATCAATTTTCTTAAAAGCAACCATTAGCCCTAGTATTAAATGGCAGGAAGCACACAAACTCTCCTCTGTCTCTGGAAGGGTGGGAACAGCTGGCATGTTATGGCAACACACATGTGTCAATAGTTTTTGTCTCATAATTGCCTTTCTCCATGTGTGTGCCATTAGGTATCAGATTGTTTGGACATACTCCATTTCGATTGACTGGGACCACCATGTCTTTTCTTAAAACAAAAACCCTTGTCTCCTTTTCTTTTAAATTCACAGCAGTACAATAACAATCTCCAGATGTCTGGAGAAAGACAAGTGCACTGGGTCATTTAATGTCCTCCACCCTGTACTTGAATGAATTAAAGGAAACATCCCAGTGGAAGGGAGCAAACATTAGCCTGATGTCTCTTCTAGTGCCATAAAAGCTGGCAATAGTTTTATGAGCCTGCCTCTGACAGTGCTGTATGAGAAGTAATGCATGGGAACTGTCATAATATGAGACTGAAGGAATCTAAGTGATTTCATTCCATAGTTGTATAAGGAGTATTTCCTGTTTCACAGAGATATAGAGCTGTTAATGCACCCTCATCAAGCTTTTGGTAATTATGAATCCCCCCCTACCTCTCTTTATTAATAAGTAGTTAGTGCCTAAACTTCAGAACTCTCCATTGCTGCTACATCCAGCATTTCTTTAGACGAGTGGTGATGTTCAAGTGGTCAGTGATCAAATGCAATTACCTTTTCTTCAGCTGGATAAAGCATTAAAGAGGGGATGCAGGAAATAAAATCCCCTTCAACTTAAGCTTAACTGGTGATTACATAGCTCTTCCTTGCCACAGTTTTCTTCTGGAATGTTTGTCAACCTCAAGCCTAGCCTACAGCCCTTGGGGCTTCCCAGTGATTTTATATCTGAGTACTAGCCAACTTATTTTTTTCATCATGTGGCAGGGTGAACGATGTGGCAGCATAGGGTAGGGTTTCTTAATGAAAGAAAGAGCTTATAAAGGAGAATATTTGTAGCTCAGCATTGACATGGTGTTCTCTGAGCTTGCTTGTTTTCTTGCAGATGTTTCATTAACCAAACTAGGTAACATCATCATTGCTAATAAGGAGTGCAGTTTACTGTCAGTTTATGTTCTGGGGCACAGGTGTCAAACTTGATCAGGTCACATGATGTATCATGATGTATTGTGATGTTTTTTTCCTTAGCAGAGCTGGGATGGGCATGGCCTGAAGCAATATTCTTTTTGATACGTTTTAGTATCAGATCTTGCTTGACCTCAAGATGCTACAAAACCCAATCCAGAACATTCCTTTTATAAAAAATATTTGGAGATTCCTAAAACCATGAAAAAGTTTCCAAACACTTATGACCTCCGTTTTAATACCCAATGTATTTAACATCTGTTATAGAAAGTGAAACAGAGCGAGAGTTATATATTGGCTGTAAAAGGTTAGGCATTTGATGAAATGTACACTGATTTCTGTTTCTAGAGTTCATGTTTCTTTTGTTTTAAAAAATATGAAATAAAATGCAAGTTTCTCTTTGTTATTTGTAAATGTCTAGCCAGAGGGGAGAAAAATTCCTCAGAGACTGTGCTTGTCTTTTTACATTTGTTTCTAGCTTTTAGTTATCAGCAAAGTATACGGGCAGACAAAGTGATATATTGAATGTTAGGGATAATCTCATTTTCTGCCATAGAATGACAGAACCACTAGAGATTGTAAAATGAAGTCACTCCAGGGAGAATATCACTATTTGCTTCCATTTTTTTTCATCTCTCTCTACCATGAGTTCATTTATTCACTGATGCTTCTGATCTCAATCAGATGTTCTTTTTCCTTAAACACCAACCACCTAATCACCCCAAAGGTAGCTGGAATATGGGCCAAAAAATGAAGAACAGGTAGTCCTCAGCTTACAACCATTTTTTAGCTACTGTTTTGAAGTTACAATGGCACTGAAACAAAATGACTTACAACTCACAATTACAACCATCGTCGCATCCCTACGTGTGATCATGATTTGGGCTCTTGGCAACCCAGGTCATGTGATCGCCTTTTGTAGCCCTCTCAGCTGGCTTCCAGCAATGAAGTAGGCTGGATTTCCCTAATGACTGCATGTCTCACTTAAGAACTGCAGTGATTTGTTTAACAACCATGGCAGAAAAGAGTTGTAAAATAAGGTGTGACTCACTTAACAACCGTCTTGCTTAGCAATAGAAATTCTGGTCTCAATTGTGGTTTTAAACCTAGGCCTATTTTTTATTATTATTTTTTAATTATTATTTTAATTCCATTTATATCCCGCCCTTCTCCGAAGACTCAGGGCGGCTTACAAGCTTAGCAGTAGCCTTCATTCTATGTATATGCCTGCTTATTAGGGCTTTCACACACACCCCAAGCGGCATTATTACAAAGTCAGCTTAATTGCCCCCAACAATCTGGGTCCTCATTTTACCTACCTGGGAAGGATGGAAGGCTGAGTCAACCTTGAGCCTGGTGGGATGCGAACCTGCACTAATTGCAGGCAGCTGGTGTTACTTAAGGAGGCATTAGCCCACTGCTCCACCAAGGCTCTTGCTGCTGGTTGAAGTTTGCTGCTTTAAATGGGTCTGAATGGATAAGTCAAGTGGCTATTCCATTGTTACTGCTACCTTTTGCATAGAGTGTCACAATATATGTTGTCTAGGTCAGAATCCAATTAGCGTATGTTGGGGAGCACCTCTGGGCAACAATTTGATGGGCTATTTTCAGTTGGAAGAGATAGCTTTAGCTCATACAGAAACTCAAACAGGGTGTTTGAAGATAAGGAGTAAGACCACCAGCTTGCTTTGCAAATATATAAAAGAAAAACAGCTGGAGGACCTGGGTTTGGCTAGTCTAAAGAAAAGAAGAAATACAGGAGACATGATAGCAGTATCCCAGTATTTGAGGAGCTGCTACAAAGAAGAGGGGGCCACGTTATTCTCCCAAGCACCAGAGGGCAGGACAAGAAACAATGGTTGGAAACTGATCAGAGAGAGAAGCAACCTGGAATTAAGGAGAACCTTCCTAACAGTGAGGACAATTAACCAGTGGAATAGCTTGCCCCCAGAAATCGTGGGCGTTCCATCACTGGAGGTTTTTAAGAAGAGACTGAACAATCACTTATCTGAAATGGTATAGATTCTCCTGCTTGAGCAGGGGGCTGCACTAGAAGACATCCAAGGTCCCTTCCAGCTCTATTCTATTCTATTCTATTCTATTCTATTCTATTCTATTCTATTCTATTCTATTCTATTCTATTCTATTCTATTCTATTCTATTCTATTCTATTCTATTCTATTCTATTCTATTCTATTCTATTCTATTCTATTCTATTCTATTCATTTTAGCAATAGCTCATGAGCATGGCCTATGAGAGATATGTTGGCTAATGAATGTGCCAATTCTTACACTTCCAGAAATAATATTACAGCCATCTTTTTACTAGCTGCTGAATTAAATAGGGTCAAAACTGTGAATATCTATACCTAATTAACAGTTTTTTTAAAAAAAAAATATTAAAACACTATTCTTTTCCAAATTAATATTTGTTTTCCAGAATCTTTGTTTTGGAATCTGCTTTACAGACATGATTCCAGGTGATGGGATGTAGAAAAAGGATGCTGGAAAACTTCATATTAAGATACTACTCATAAAATGGGTCTATAAAATCATGTTCAAGGTGTTCAAGACCTGCTTGAATGAATACTTTCATTCTAATCCATAAGCTGCCTTGCCTGTCTTTTATGAAAATACAAGGAAGTTTTTAAATTTTATTTTTCTCTCTGTATGTTTTGAAGGGAAATATTTGTTGCAACATAAACTTTCACTTTTCTAATAAAATACCCTGAATGGCACAATTAAAGAATTAGTGTTTCTGAAATATTGCCTGCGTACCATACACGAAAACATTTAGCACATGTAACTACTGCACTAGTTGATCTGCAAAGCAAATTGACATTCTTGGATAATAGATCTCTATTAGAGCTTTAATTGTAGCCAGAAAAATCTGGAAAAAACTTAACATAAATTTAAAGAATGAAACAATTGAGAATTAGGATATATTTGCATATTCATCTATCAGACATGAGAGGACAATTCATATTGTGAATTTATTTTAATGTAATATCATTGCTCCAAGTATCATTTTAAGTAACTGATCTACTACTACCTTTGCTATGCAGCTGCCTGCAATTAGTGCAGGTTCGCATCCCACCAGGCTCAAGGTTGACTCAGCCTTCCACCCTTCCGAGGTAGGTAAAATGAGGACCCAGATTGTTGGGGGCAATAAGCTGACTTTGTAATAATGCTGCTTGGGGGGGGGGTGAAAGCCCTAATAAAGCAGACATATACATAGAATGAAGGCTATTGCTAAGCACATTGATTTGTGCTTAGATTGTAAGCCGCCCTGAGTCTTCGGAGAAGGGCGGGATATAAATGGGATTAAAAAAAAATAAAAAAATCCCAAGGCGGCATACAATATATAGCCGTGGGCCGGCAGTTTGACCCCCCCCCCCCTGGGCTAGAGGTTCTGGCTTACTCCTATAAGTTTCTCCTATTCTCATCTTTAATAAGATTAGATTTCTCTAGATAGTATAAATAAGGTGCCCCTGACTTTGAGGACTACCAGTATCCCAGCTTTGCAAGGATACTACTTCACCCAAGATGCTAGTGTCCAAAGGAAGAATGGATATTTCCTCATCAGGAACAATGGTTCTTTTTACCTATTCCAAAAGGCAACTCTGAATGAAACTTCAGTCTGCAGTGGTCAATATGAAACAGATGTAGCATTTATATCTTTGCTATTGATTGAATTCTGCTATGCCAATTAGTTAATTTGGCCCAAGAACAATTTACCCTGCAGGCTGCAGTTCTATGGAATAAATCTGTTGTTGGATTAGAATATTTACTTAGTGTTTTCCTTCTATGCTGTGAAGAATGAAATTTCAGGAGCCTAAGATCCCCATTGAACATTAGCTAAAACAGGCATGTCAAACTTGCGATGTCACGTGATGTCGCATGACGTATCGTGACTTTTTCCCCATTGCCGGCAATGGGGAGGGTGCGGTTTCGTCGTGATGCATCCGGCCCATGGGCCAGCAGTTTGACATGCCTGAGCTAAAACAACCCAAGAGTGTGATAAGTGATCTGCGCTGACCTTGTGTGTACTGAATAACAAGCAGATGGCATGCTTTTAAAACTCTGCCTATCTCTAAGTCATGGATTTAAGAAAATAGGAAATTGCTTTCTGTTAAGGCATCTTTGTTTACTGAGGTTAATACAGATTGGCAATGGCAAATCAGAGTTTGGGTATGATTCTTCCAGCCTTGGAATTGAACTTAGAACTTTTTGTAAGTAAAAAAATGTGCTCTGACACTGGGTTAGATATAGATGTCTTCCAAACCACACATGAATGGAGGAAAAAACCCTAACAATTGTTTGATGAGGTAGCACAATAGAACATTTCTTCACACACTTTCATCCTAATTTTCTCCTATCATCATACACATAGCCTACTAGGTTTATATGAGGAAAGGTTATAGTCTAGAATTTCAACTATTGTTGCTTTCTCTCATCTCAAATATGAGTGCAACCATACATTGTACTCAGTCTTAAGTAGTTTAGCTACCATTTAGTATGTTATGTGAACCCATCTTCTGTTATGGCTTAACAATATAGTATTGTGCCAATTGAGCCAAATGTACCTTATTCAAATCACCATTAAGAAAATTTGATTTACCACAAAGTGCAATCCAAATCAACAAGTAAGATACTGTAACTCTTAATGTGCTGCAAACAGAGTGAGAATATGTTGGTGAAACTGAATTTAACCACTTTTACAGATATTTTAACTCTCCAGCAGCTCTTGGAAAAGGGAGAAGGGAGCGGAAGAGAATTCACCCTCTTCAGGTATAAAGCACGACATTTTACAATATAAGACGATATTTAAGGTAGCAAGGTAAAGTACATGTTAGCTTCTTCATTATATGGTAATTTGTACTCAGATTTATACAATTCAGCAACAGATTATGAAACTAATATGTGTGTGCTTGCCTTCAAGTTCTCACTTACAGTGGGATGAATAACATTTTTTAATAAATATGTAAGGAATGCTTATGTTAATGTTGGATGTATGATGGCTGGGGAACTGGATGTATATGCCCTTTTTTAGTCAGATGATGTGCTGATGGTTGAGATCATTTATGATTTGCAGGAAGCATTAGGTTATATGATTCAGTGAGAGGTATGGATCATAACAATCTACCAGATCAAGGTGATTGTGACAAGGAAATGAATGACTGCAAGTTATATATAAGTGGTGAAAGAGTAGAGCATCTAGATAAAATGTTTGTTTACCTTGGTATAAATTTTACTAAATATGAAAAAATTTAAATTGTGCAAATATTGGTAGAATGCGTAGCACGTGAGAAGAAGAAATCTTTGTTAAAATGTGGAGACAATGCATACATGCGCATGCTGCTTCAACTTACGACAATTCATTTATGACTGCCTCAGAAAAAAAAATGACTTGCAACTCATGCTCAAATTTACAACTATAGTACAACCCCTACAGCCATGTGTTCACAGTTTGGGTGCTTAAAAACCAGCTTGCATTTTCAATGGTTGCAGTATCTTGTGATCACATCATTGCAATTGGTGACCTTCCCAGCCAGCTTCCAACCAGAAAAGTCAATCGGAGAAGCCAGTTACTTAACAATAATGTGATTCACTTAATGACCACATGAAATGGTCATAAAATCATGACCAGTTAGGACAGGCATGTCAAACTGCCAGGCCGCAGGCCAGATGCATCATACTGAAACTGTGCCTACCCCATTGCCGGCAATGGGGAAAAAGTCACAATACGTCATGTGACGTTATGTGATGTCGCGAGTTTGACATGCCTGAATTAGGATGAATCGCTTGATGACTGCATCACTTACAGATCGAAATTCTGGTTTTAAGTTGAGGACTTCCTGTAGTTTGTTACCTGAAAGTGAGTGATACATGTGGGGAAACATAAAGCGAAATTGAAAATGAAATGGGAATAGGGTTTTAAGTAGGTGGAGTAAAAATGTATAGCAAGGTTCAAGAATGAATAGGTGATGACTGAATGTAGATTTTAAAAAGTGAGTGACTCGTATGAACAAGGCATGTAACAATATTATCTAACAGCAAAGTCAGAGTGTAAAGGGAAATTTAAAGTACCTCACTCATTAAGAAGTTATTTAATTACAATTTACTATACTCACTTTTGTTCTATCCACTGGAGCTTTCTTAGGAATAACTGGCAACATTTCAAACAACTTTCATTTTAATTTTTTATTGAACACTTTATACTGAAGCATTTAGATACATTTCCATGGCTTGTCAGTTAATTTTTTGGGAAAAAAAATATTAGATACATTAAGCTCTATAGTTTAGACAATACAAAGTACACACATACACACACACACACACACACACACACCCATATGTAAATGCAGAAGCAACAAGCCAACTCCGAGTCTCATTCTATTTGCATTTCCCAGTGAAAGAAAAAAAAATGAGAGCCCTGTGTTCCATTACTGATAAACCTGAAATGACATCAAAGATGCATAATCAGGTTGCTTCTGGCATCATGGACCTTAACATCTCTTGCATATAGCCACAATGCTATGGAGTGCAATTCCTAGAACATGATGCCAGAGCAACCTTTGTGATCTGCCTCAATCCACTTTAGAAAAGCCATTTATTTACTTTTAAAACCTGCAGTGATGCAAAAAGATTAGCAGATGACTTTAATGAAGTTTCCTTGGCATGAACGTTGCAACCTGCTGGTCATAACACAGATGAGTGTGCCCTGTGTGCTTCTTTGTTCTCATTCTGTCTTAAACAATGGCTTGCAAATTCTTTGTATTTCGATTGATAGACCTTCCATATCCATGAGAACCATAACTGGAAGAAAATTGCATAGGCGTAAGGAGGAATGCCAGTCAGTGGATACCAACAACTGGGTGGAAGGTAGAAATCCAATGAGTATTATACTAATCCTATTCCCTTTGGAAATTAATCACAAATGTACTTTCTGACCTGTGATTGAAGAAAAGCTCATTCCTCTAAACACACACAGCTGCAAAGTTCCCCTGCCACAAATACTTAAACTTCCGAAAATTTATTATAGAACTTATATCTCATCAATATACAAAAGCTATTAGGCACAGTCCAGAATGCATTTAGTATTTCACCAAAATAAAAAGCCACATAATTATCCAGTTCCCAGCATCCCACTGACAATTAGATAAAAAAAATCCATAAAGTTTAATAGCAATCTTTTCAACTGTAATATTTTACAATTGCATTGGACTATTAATCCCTGTTATCCCCATTGACCTTGTTGGTTGGGGACAAGGAGAAATATAATTTTAGTACTTCCAGAGACATCCTGTTGGAATAGATAAATTACAAACACTAAAACTAGGGGAAATGATAGTCTGGCTGATCCTTACAGGATATAGGAAGGCAACCTGTTGTGGTCTCCACTCTCACAAATCACCAATATGACCAATGATCAGAAGTAGAACAGCTGCATATCAACTAAATTATACATTAAGTTACCTAAAGTAAAACACAGAAGAAATAAAGAAGAATCATAATCAGATTCTCCTGTATATTGAGATTCATTTTACTAGCCACTAATGGCAGTCAATGACTATTAATAATGCTCCATGATAAACAGCACTTCAAAAAACATGGTATGTACCTGAACAATGGCCTCTTTTGTAGGAAAGGAAGGTCAAATTGGTTTAAGCTACTTCTGCTTAACTGATTTAGCATTCAGATTTTTCTACCTAAGGATAGACTTCTGCAGGACTTTTTTTCAAATGCCCATCGCTCATAGGCCTTCTCTTCCAATTTACAGGAATACACTAAAGTTAGCTTTTTGCAGATGATCCTACCACATTAACACCCATGTTAGTTACTTACTGCCCCGAGTGTCAAATATAGATTTAAGAGACATTGAGATGCAGTTCTGTTAACATGTATGAGATGCCTACATAACTGAACTGAACACACTTTCTTAAAGAGACACACACTTCATAAATGCCCACGGAGTTCTGTTGTATATACTGTGTACATTGAAAGACACAAAAGTTTTGTATCTGCAAGAGGTGTCTTCACTAATTTTTTGGAGATGCTTATATTAGGTGAACAGTATAGGACAAACAGGACAAATCTCTAATTCCCATAAAAGGTTTAAGTTCTGATTTGTTTTCAAACACACAAAAATGTTAATATATGTGTCTAAAACCAAACAGATATTTTCCAGTTTTCTATCTTAATTCCTTTTATCGCATTAAAGATTTCTATGAATTGTCATTACTAATTGAGCAAATCTAATGTTATTTAACAAACAAATGCTTTTCTGTTTGCTAATGAAGTATCCATTATTTATAGTAAAGGGCCTTAGTATTAGTTGAAACAGCAAACCTAGCCAATATAAACTTGTTGCTAATCCTAGTAGAATTAATTGGCTAGCTTTTAGAATTTCAAAGTATTCTTACCAAGAAACCCAATATTTTTTTTGCATGCACTCACTTGCTATAAATATAGCCCATTACTATTTTGTTTTCTGAAAAGTTCTTACTGTTAAAGCCAAAAAAGCCCTATTACAAATATTAGGAAGAACGAGTTTTACTGCCCATTTCAAAATCTATGATGGGATGCAGCAATTGAAAATTTAATATTAATATTCTCTACATACATGTTAAATTCTCTTCTCCTTCCAGATGTAATACAAACACAACTACTCTCATTGTTGACCATTAGGTGGCTGGGGTGGCAATAGCAAAATTCAATCCCATTGGGAAGGTTTCAAGCAATTTTATTTAGGGGCTACACAAAACAATGCTGATATTCATGTGTTTAATGGTGACCTGTGTGAACCGATCCTATTGCCACAACTGTTCGACAATGGGGTAGGGAGAAGTTGTCAAGAATATCTAAGCTGATTTTATGTGATTACTTGTTCCTAGTCTATGAAAGCAATGTTGTGTACTCAATGCCTCCAGAGCACTAATATGCTGAGATTTATTAGCCTTTACTCCCGCTGTGTGGCTGTTGTCAAAAAGACCACTCCACATAGGAGTTTTCTAAATGGACTAAAGTGAAGTATTTTCATCTGTTTGCTGTCCCCAATGAGAAAAAAAAATGGTGGGACAGAAAAAAAAATCATGAAAACACTGAATGCATGTATAACCCAGAAAGCTCATCAAAGATATATTTTGCTTTAATTCTACTTCTAGATAGCATTTTTTAAAGAAAAATAATCCATTATAACCTATATTTTTTTCAGTGATCCTTCACAAGCTATTCTGCTTTCAGCTTCTTTAAGCTGTCAAACCACTTCTTATATAATCTATTTTTCAAACAGTAATCATGTTTCTTGGAGGCAATGTGTTATAACACAGAGAGAAGGGAAATCCTTCTCTTGCAGATATTGGTGGTTCTGTTTCCCCACTATATCATTCAATCTATATTTTTAAAACTACTCATTTGTGGGCAATGATTTTGTGATATTCAGTTTAGAAATATAGTCCTTTGGTTACAAAAAAGAAGCAGCAAAACCTAGCAGCACAATGATAATTGTGTGTGTGTGTGTGTGTGTGTGTGTACCTCCTGGAGTAGTTGTCTTTGTAATATACCAAAGTTGAAATAATTTAACATAATGGGGCCTAGTTTTTTGTACGTTTAATGTCTTTCCTGAAAGGCCTAGAACATTCCATTCCTCTATTCTTCTCCTATTGCATTATCATTTCCCATCTCATTTCCTGTAACTACTTGATTGCAATTAACCTTAGTGATATAAATCCTTAGGATGCAACTTCTTTGGCTTAAAACCTCCCCACCAATGAGTCTGTTCCAAGTCAGAACACACAAAAACATCAGCATTGAAATGACACCCAGTTTAAGGGAGCTTGTTTTTACTGCAAGAGGTACACCACACGCTGGCTGCATCCAGGATGAAGGGTTTGCCAGCCAGCAAGGTCTCACATTCCAGGCAGATGAAATGCTGTTTGTGCCAGGTAAGGCCTTCAGTTTGCAGGTAGTCATCAGAAAATATCATCTGTAAAAGTAAACAAGTCCATTTATCATTCCTTTCCTGAATGTCTTCATTATGAAAACATACAGAGAGATACAAACACAATGCTGTTGACAAGCCAACAGTGTAAAGAGTGCACCCATGCTACTTAGCTTTGCACAGAAAATAAATATTTACACATTCCTATAAAGAGCAGAGTTCTGGTCCAACCAAGCTGCAGAGCAAGTTTACATTTATTTCTAAGCATTGTTTAAAACAAATGCTTGAAAAATACCTTTCGCTAGGAGACTTTTTGAATTCACTGAAATATATTGTGTTCTTTATATAATATGTATCTCAAGCAGGAATTAAGTCCCAGGAAAACCAAGTTTGCTAATCTATTCTCACATGTATTTTATGCCTTTTCCAAATTCTATTTCCTTCTCTTTACAGCAGTCCATTGCTCACTACACAGAGTTCCTTTTTGAAATAGTAGCTACTATACCATAATTCAGGAAGCTCAGTATGCTGTATATTGTTCTTCCTATAGAAGCCTACAAAGGAGCTGTTAGTGAGCTTTACAGCATGATAAGAATAAAGCCAAATCTCTCTGATCATAGTTAACATTAAACGTTACCCAACTCTTAACTATCACAGTGCAATGGTGAACATGTAAAAAATTGGCTAGGCCAAAGCTAGTCTCAGGCATATATACTATACGGGTGTCAAGAATGTCCAAAGAAAAAGGAACCATTTCATCAGCTGCTGTGAGAGAGAAAAAAATATATGAACAAACACAGCCAAGGACTGCTTATTGTACTGAGCAGATATCTGATTGATTTTCAAGATCCTTTCAACTCTACAATGGGTCAACCGGCAGAGGAAATAGGGTGCAGAAAGGATATTTTTAAAAGATACAAATTTACCTTTTTGTAGCTAGGTTTTTTTAAAAAAAATCCCCTACAATCTAGCATGTGGGATTTAGCATTTATTTAGTAATATGAAATATGTTCAATTTGTTTATTTTTTTTCTTATTTCCCATATCTCACTTTACGTCATATAATTCTGGCTCTGAAAATAGATGTCATGATTGTGAGCTCTGGCAAAAATTAAGCTTGGATTCTGGATGGCTATTCCTTTATAGAAAAGCAGGACTCCTCAGAGATTTTCAAAGAATGAGAAACCGAGCCCCATTTGCAAGCCTAGATTTTGATAAATTATTTTAAAAAGAAACATGGAGATGGAAGAACTATAAACTCAGGTAGATCAGCTGGGGCATTTTCTGAAGGATGCATTTATGTGATAAATAACATTTATGATGACAGATTTGAGAGGTACAAGAATGCTTATTGGAAATATATTGCTGTAAAACATTTAACTGTATATGTACTTCATATCAGGCTCAAGGGACCAATTTGGAAGGAATAAAAAAAAATTATCCCTGGAGTCGCTTTAGTAAGATCAATACAAACTAAATAGTCTATGTCCACATATTAGTTTTAAGGGGACGGAGGAGGAGAAAGTAAGCTAATTCTACCACAAGCTTAGAGCAGTTCTTTTAGAAATAGGATAAGACAGGAATAGAAGGCAAACAGCATGGAGTTGTCGGTTTGCTACCTCTAACTTGGCTGCAGCTCCTGGGGTAACTTACTTCTGAATGGCAGCAGATTACAGAATCTCTCTACCCTCCCTCCTTGTAAAAATGAAACCTGTTTTAGCCTTTTTAAGCTTAACTTCAAACAAAATACATGTATTTGGCATCATGGTATAAAATAAACATGCCGGGAAATTCACTTATAATCCAAACATTTCCCAGAAGAAATGAGCAAAAGATCATCCCATTGATCACCAGATATAAAAACACTCTGCACACTTTTAATTCCTTTTTGGCAAATCAACACGGGTCCTGCTTAAAAGGGAAAGGAGAGAAAAGATGTTGGATAAATGTCTGACTCCTTGCAGCTGTTTAGACCATCTCACAATAGGGTCCAAGGCAGACAAGAGATGGATACCCATTTTCACAGTAATTGTACCTCATCACAAGCTGCACAGCGTGGCTTTATACTGTCACAGTAATGGCGTCCACACCAGATGGCTCCATTGTTCCAGAAGTAGATCAAGTCAACAAGTGGTTCAGAGCACTTAGAGCACACAAAACATGCTGGATGCCACTGGTGATTGTAGCCCGCTCGGTCTGCGTACACTACTGGAAACTCAGCAGGTAACAGCTGCTTGCAGAAGTCACAGCACTAGGAAAGAAATCAAAGTCACATAATAATGAATCTCTCTCAATCAGCTTACAGCCAAACACACCACCATTTGCTCTTCTCCAGAGATTTTCCATTCAGGTGGCTAGAAAAGCCCAACAGAGGCTTCACTTTCTTAGGGTCTTGCGGAAGAACAGGGTAGAACAACAGCTAATGACCCTCTTTTACCGGTCTACTATAGAGAGCGTCCTCTCGTATGGTATTGTGGTTTGGTATGCTGGTCTGACAGCCACGGACAGGAAAGTATTACAGAGGGTAGTGAGCACAGCACAAGACATTGTGGGCTGTTCCCTGACACCACTGGATGACATCGCCAGGGCTCGTTGCCTTGGAAGAGTGAGGAAGATTCTCAGGGATGGCTCACACCCTGGACGGTATCTCTTTATACCGTCTATAGGAATATAGCCAGCTGTACCAACAGGCTGAAAAATAGCTTTTATCCGTGGGCTGTTAGGCTTTTAAATGGGACATAATCTTATGCAGAATTGACTTGGGAGGCCGGTGTGTGGTGTAGCTGGTTCACATGGTGTGGTAGGATGGAGGGTTTGTTGTCACTGTGTGTTGGGGGGAGAGAGCACGGGGGGGGAGGCTCAGCTAATCTCAATGTACACACATGTTGTACTTTGACAATAAAGGTTTATTATGTGTAGGTGTAGCATTTATAAGGTTGCCCAACTAAAAAATAAATCTACTTTATATCATTAAAAAAAACCAGCCCAATACAGAAAATGGTGAAGCAAATATAATAATTTAAAATGAAAAGGGAATTCTGCTGAGCTGGGCTCAAACACTCAGGAAACATTCTCTTCTGTTTAACTTTTAGAACTGAATACATTAATATACCCAAAGTGGAACATTCACAAGCCAGCCTCAGTATATAAATGTGCTAAATGTGTCAGTTTAATATGTAAACCTGTCATCGGTTGCTAGGCATATTAATCGCTCAGTGGTATTAAAGGTGATCAGCAACAGTGCAGACATTGTCCTTGAAGTTTTTCAATGCTGATATAACCCCCAGCAACCTCAACAGGTATGGCTAATGGCAGAGGCTGTTTGGAGAGGTAATTCAGCAGCATGTGAAAGGCTATAGATTCTTCCTGTTATACATAGTATATTTTGAGTGATTTCCCTAGTAGATGACAGCATGGTGGCCTGCCCCATGATAACAAGTAAAAGGTCTCTCTCTCTCTTTTTTTAGTTTTAAACACAAATGAAAACAAAATAAACATCCATTCAGTGAAATGGACTTCTCCCTTATATCATTTTTGTGGAAACATTCTGAGATGCTCTGCAAAAACATATGGTTCTGATGTTCAGAAATGAGTTTCCTAAGTAAAAATAAAATAGTTGTGAAATCATCTCTGATAATATTGGATTTAGCAAAAAAAGAAATATAAATGGATAGCTACTTTAGAGCAGCATAATGAATGGCATAGGAAAGATATAGTAACTATAGCTCACATTTCTCTTTAATACCAGAAGTAACAATAATTTTACTCTGTTGGCTTTCTATACATTGATTTACGATTTTGGTAAAAGGCACAGTAAACTATAACATGCCAGATACTAAGTGAAATGAGCCACATATCAATTTCTTACATAAGTGATTCAGAATGATTTATCTGTATTAAGTCACAGGGAAACAAAAGATTATGTGGTTTTATTTCCTTTTGGACAGGGCTTATATAATGCATCACAGTTTTTACTTCATGTGTGCATTTTGGAGTCTTGATAATCTATAACTATTCTATGACAGCCTAAAAATGCATTTGATTTCAGTGCCCCAAATTCCCTTCAGTTTCTTAACTTTGTCAACTTTAAGATGTATGGACTTCAGTTCCCAGAATTCCCCTAACCAGCCACGTCTTAAAGTTGCTAAGTTTGAGAAACACTGAGCTAGAGTGTGATTTTCTTACCATGGCAATCTTTCAGCACAGATATACCTCTGGGAGCAACAGAACCATAGTTTACAGTAGTTATGGCAGGCAGATTTAGCAGCAGCACCTCACAGCCCTTACGTTCTCTCTCTGCTATTCCTTTTCTTGCTCATTCTCCATTCTGACATTCCCTTTTCATCCTTTCCCTTGCTGTCCTCCAAGCTGGTTTGAAGCAGCTTTCGGGGGGAGCTGCATGAAATTAGACTAAGGACCACAAATTGCCCACTCCTTGTTTGCCAGGGCCCAATCTAAACTTCTCATAAGGCCTCAAGAAAGGCCACATATTTTAAATATTTCCATACAATTAAACTCTTTTGCTTTAGGACAGCTACTAAGAATGGAAAATCATGGTTGCTAAAGGAGAAAGGACTAGATCAGATGTTGTGAAGGCTTAGCTAAGGAAAATACTTCCTTCCTAGGCTAAAGATCAAGTCAAAGTAAGCTTGGATCAAAACTGTACAGGAAGGCTGTACTGTTCTCTTTACCTGCCAACTCCTTAGTCAATAGATGCAGACAACCCAAACTCATCCCAAACAGCCTGTGCCTATCTCCAACAGTGAAGGGACACAGAAAACATCCTGCAGCCAAGAAGGCTCCACACAATTTGCACTACTCAGGTGACCCTAAGGACACAGGTAATACCTCCAAATGGCCTCATTGACTCTTTAAAACACAGGTGTCAAACTTGATTGTGTTCACATGATGTATTGTGATGTATTGCAACGTTTTTTGCTTTTGCGGAGCTGAGGTGGGCATAGCCTGTACATGGCGCATCCGGCCCGCAGGCCACCAGCCCTACTCTAAAAGAATGGAGGTGACTGGCTGTCTGCAAGGAATATAAATCCTTCCATTCCCCACCATCCAGTCAGAGCTGAAGAAGCTTCTTGGATGAGAAGCGAAATGTCTTCAAAGAAAAACAAGAAAGTCTAGTTGCCTCCTGGAAAAGCACCTTTGGGACAACCATGATCTGGATGACTGAGAATCTCAGTAGTCCTTGGTCAGTACTGACAAGACTTTCATTTTGTTTCAGAGGAAATGAAAATATTTTCTTCAGAAAAATCTTCTGCCCACAACATCCTCTTTTCATAGGAAGTTAAACTTGGCCTATGATGGAGTGTCTCAGTCAATTTGTTGTTCTTTTTGCTGTTAAAGCCCAGAGTAAATTTCTCCAGAAAAATACCAGGGTGGCCAATACATGTCTTTCCTTAAACCATTAGAAGCCTGCAATCAACAGCAAGGCTTCTTGTAATGGTTTGGATTGTTACTACTTCAGGAAAAAACAACAACAACTTTAAAATAAATGAGAAAGATTTATCCAGTCAGTGAACAAATGGTGACAAGAGATATAAAAGTTATTTGGACATTTTATCTCCTTGCAGTGTTAAATCAAGATCCACATTCCAAGAAGATTAATGGAGTCACATGGCTTATGGTCCCAGACTCCATGTACTCACCTCTCAGCTTTATCCCCAGAGTCCCACTAATATTTTCTACTAAATTCTAATTCTAAACACAAGAAAATGGAAAAGTACAATAACAGAACAATTACAAGGAAAGAAAGAAAAGAAGGGAGGGAGGGAGCGAGGGAGGGAGCGAGGGAGAGATAAATAAATAAATAAATAAATAAATAAATAAATAAATAAATAAATAAATAAATAAATAAATAAATAAATAAATAAATAAATAAATAAATTTTTGGAGTGCATAACGTCAGGTCATAATCACTAAAAAGTAGGCAATTGCTGGAGGCCCGCTCGATTACCTTTTTGTCATGTTAGAAAGGAAATACTTGAACATTATACTGTAAGTTATCAAATATAAACACAATATAAACACAAGGTGGAGAACCACTTAGCAGACAACAATCCGAGGCAAGTGTGGCAGGGACTGCAGCACTTAACGAACTACAAGGGCAGTACGAGGAGCATGGTTAACACTGATGCCTCGTTGGCTGAGGAGCTGAATATTTTCTTCGCTCGCTACAAAGTGAAAAGACCAGATCCCGTAGCCTCTGCTGGCCGGCCTTCTGATTTTCAGCAACTCACCCTATCTGAAGACCAAGTGACAACTGTATTGAAGGCTGTGAATCCCAGCAAAGCCACAGGCCCAGATGGGGTGCTGGGGATAGTGGTCAGGAATTGTGCCAATCAATTAGCAGGGGTCCTGACAAGGATTTTTAACATCTCCTTGCAAACAGCATGTGTACCATCATGCTTGAAAGCAGCTACTATTGTCCCAGTCTGCAAGAAAACTGCAGTTGAGTGCCTGAATGACTACAGACCTGTTGCATTAATGTCTGTAGTCATGAAATGCTTCAAAAGACTGGTTCTCCAACATCTCAGGACATGCCTCCCATTGGATTTCGATAAACATCAATTTGCCTATAGGGGGAACAGGTCGACAGACGATGCCATAGCTACTGCTTTACACTCTGTAGCAAGTCATCTTGAGAAACCTAGAAGCTATGTCAGGATGCTTTTTGTTGATTATAGCTCGGCTTTCAACACCATTTTGCCGGGAATTCTCATCAAGAAGCTGACTGACTTGAAATTTTCCCCCTCCATCTGCAATTGCTTTCAAGACTTTCTTAGGGACCAGTTACAAACAGTGAGGGTCGGGTCTGCTTTGTCCACTCCCCTGAAGCTTTGCACTGGCTCGCCACAGGGCTGTGTGCTTAGCCCCTACCTGTACTCTTTGTACACATATGACTGTGTATCATCCGATCCATCTACTGCAATAATTAAGTTCGCAGATGATACTACTGTGGTGGGTCTTATTACAGGTGAGGATGAGACAGCATACAGGGCAGAGGTACAAAAACTATCCATATGGTGTTGTAACAACAACTTGCACCTGAACATCGGCAAGATGAAGAAGATGGTGCTAGACTTCTGGAGGAAAAAGGAGGAACCTGCCCCAGTTTACATCGGGGAGGACTGTGTGGAGAGAGTTTCCTCCTTTAAATTTCTGGGAGTCTACCTCTGCGAAGATCTGACCTGGAAAGTTAATACAACCCAGGTGGCCAGAAAGGCCTAACAGAGACTTCAATTTCTCAGGGTCTTGTGGAAGGGTAGAACAACGGCTTATAACCCTCTTTTACCGGTCTACTATAGAGAGCGTCCTTTCATATGGTATTGTGGTTTGGTATGCTGGTCTGACAGCCGTGGATAGGAAAGTATTACAGAGGGTGGTGAGCACAGCACAAGACATTGTGGGCTGTCCCCTGACACCACTGGATGACATCGCCAGGGCTCGCTCCCTTGGAAGAGTGAGGAAGATTCTCATGGATGACTCACACCCTGGACGGTATCTCTTTACTCTCCTACCATTGGGTAGGAGATATAGGAGTATAGCCAGCCGTACCAACAAGCTGAAGAACAGCTTTTATCCATGGGCTGTTAGGCTTTTGAATGGGAAATAATTTTATAAACTTTATGCATAATTGACTTGCAAAGCCAGTGTGTTGTGCAATTAGCTCACATGGTGTAATAAGATGGAGGGTTTGTGTCACTGTAAGTTGGGGGTGGGGGCATGAAGAGAGGCTCAGCCAATCTCAGTGTATACATGGTTGTACTTTGACAATAAAGGTTCATTCAAAAAGGTTTAACCTGATTGACTAAGGTATATTTCAAAGCTTCCATTTTAAAGACTATGAAAGACTATGATTTGTTTTTTAAGAGACATGCAGACAAGTACAACCTATGATTTCAAGATCTGGCATTAGGATTTGCATTTACTTTGTTATGCCAGGAAAACTTAAGCCATTGTGGTTAAACAAGTGCTGACATGTTTAGTTACTTTTTACTGGATGGCTCTTGGCTTAAAAGTGCACTGGAATAAGAAGAAACACCAGTTAGTTGCTTAGTACTGAATATACTATTTATTCAAGACAATAATGATTAAACTTCATGTTTTTGCCAAATAACTGAATCAAGATAATTTTTAATGTCTAGCTGATTGTATATCCCAAAATGCACTCTGCATGGGAGCTGTTTGTCACCTTTAAGCCTGGGGCCTGCATCTAGGTTATTTGAAAGAACATCTTTTCCAAGTTATATCTACCTGACCCACCAGAGTGGAGAGGCAGGGTATGCTACTGGTTCCCTCTCTTAAAAAGGTCCATCCGGTAGAACCAATAAGGGCCTTTTCCACAATGACTCCCTTCCCGTGGAACATCATACTTGCCAAAATAAGATTGGCCCCCACTTTGACACTCTTTTGAAACCTTTAAGACATACTATAGCTTTGCCAATGAGCCAGGGGATACCAGGGTGATATGGAGCCCATCAAGTGGTTGGTTTGATTGTTGTTACCAGGGGGACGGTGATTTATTGGGGTTTGTATTGAGCTTTTATTCTTGTAAGTTGCTTGGAGTCACTTTGACTTAGATAGCAGCAATAGCAATAGCCCTTAGAGTTATGTACCACTTCACAGTGCTTTCCAGCCCTCTCTAAGTGGTTTACAGAGTCAGCCTGGTGCCCCCAACAACTTGGGTCCTCATTTTACTGACCTCGGAAGGATGGAAGGCTGAGTCAACCATGAGCCTGGTGAGATTCAAACTGCCAAATTGCAGGCAGCCAGCAGTCAGTACTGCATGGTAACCACTGTGCCACCACGGCTCATAATTGGCCATATACATTTTCTAAATAGATCAATAAAAGATGAAATCATCCCAAGTAGCTCAGTTTATGTCCAGGAAGTTTCAGGAGCTGGTTCCTCTTATATCAGCCTCTTTGCTCCCTAAGAACTGATGGAAAGTCTTTCCTTTGGGCTCGTCATACGTGTTTAGCACACAACAGAAAGAGACATTTGATGTCTTCCCCACTTGGAAGAGCTTTCTCAGTGTTGGCATTCAAAGCTGAACTTCCCTGACTTAGGAGGTCACATTTACACCATCTCAGTGGCTTTTCTGCCAACAAGTGACTTTCCTCCAAAGGCAGCACAACTGTTAGAAAATATAATGTGCTGCTTCTGACTGCTTTATAATTTGCATAAGGAAATTTTTTGTTTGATTTTTTGTTTTGTTTTTTATACATTTTAATTTGGGTATTATTTTAAATACTGGAAAGCTGCCCTGAGTAATCCTTAAAGCATTTGATAGGAAAAAATAGAAATCTTTTTAAGTATGCATGGAATGTACGTATATATGAACATATAAACAAACAGCCTTAGTATATGGCTTAAAAGCAAGCTTTTACCTCAACCTATGCTCTAACAGTTATTGGAAATCTAGAGGAGATTGGCAGACAACTATCAAGTCCAGACTTGTAGGCTAGACTGGGGAGTTGAAAAAACAACAACTTGGAACAGGAATAGCCAAATGCTTCTGTATCGTTGCCAAGAAAGTTGCACTAAAGTCATCAAGAGTTGAGCTCAGATTGAAGGAGGCTTTACTTTTATCTTCCATATTACTGTATTGGAGCAGGGCAGAAAAAGAGTTCCCTTGGCCAAACTAGAAAGCTAAGAATTTTGGGTTGCTTAAATTTAAGCATTAATAGAATTCTATTCCTCACTTTGGGAACCCAGTCTATTTTGCTTCTTCAGCAACAATAATTACTTGTTATTTACATATACAGTAGTTAACTGATAAATTTTGACTAGGAACCGCCCAGAGATGGTTATAAAAGGGGTGGCTATACAAATGTTTTAAACAAATGAATTAGAAAATCCTGGTCTTACTTCAAGAGTTACCCTTGAAATTCCTTATCTATCAAAAAAAAAAGAACATTGTGTAGAATTTATGTGATGCCCTACACTGAGGTTAAAATCCAGAAGATAGCAAGGGCTTCATTAAGGATGTTTTGGAATGTAAAACCCGTTTCATCAAAAACAAGAACTATTTTGTCTGTAGCTTTAGACGGCTGTTCAGCAATAACATAACTTTGTGCTATAAAATGTTGGCACTTCTCACAAAATTCCAGCATTGTTCTGATAGATAAAGAGTATCCGAATGAGAAGTATAAACAAGTCTAAGAAAATGATGGAAAGTTTAATACAGTGTTGATTTCTACTAAGAATTTCAAAAGTTTTAAAAAATTACAAAAATATAAGGATCCCTGTAGAATTGGGCTGGAATTTATAAATCAGATTATACTTTGATATAGTAATAAAGATGTATAAATGAATGCCAATAAAAATACACACAGCCTTAAATGTCTAAATGAATGCATGAGACAAGTCTCAAAATGCTTAATGTTGTTTTCTTAGAATGCAAAAACTCTTCAGTGGAAGCTGTACAATTACTTTTTAAATGAAGTTAGGCTTTCCACTGATGTTTGTAGAATACTAAGTAAAGTTTTAAATCTCCTAGAAAGTAAACACCCGCAGATACATATTTACTTGAGGGATGATTTTGTAGTCAGAATTATTTCATCATGCCATGATGGTATTCACAAACACTTTTAATAAAAGCCTCTGCCACTAGTAAGTTTTTATTTCCTGAGGTGATGCAGCCTTTCCTAAAACTGAGCTGCTGCTATAACAACATGTAATGTAGACTAAGAAAAATATGTTTCTCCAAACCAACCAGCAAGCAAGCCCAAACCTCTCTTTGTGCTCTGGGGAAGAGCAATGCCAAAACCTATGCAGCAGATTACAATCATGTATTTCCTATCTGTCTCTCTGCTCATAGCTTTTCTATTTGAATAAAATGTATATTGTAGGTTTTTCTGGATTCCTTTCTCTCCATAGGTCTTGAATACATAATTCTTCTATCCTTTTTGAGAACGCTTTAGGTAGTATTATTTCCTCCTTTTCTCCCTTGCTTATGGCTTTTGTCGTCCAAAGTCGCATCTGCTATTGCATTAAAGTCTCCCATTATACAAAGATTTTGGTAATTTAAGTCCAGTATTTTCTTGTGTAGTTGTGTCTCTCTGCTCATAGCTTTTAAATCACGTTGGGAGAATTCTGGGAGATGAAGTCCACATATATTAAAGTTGCTGAGGTTGAAATACTGATTTAAATGACAAGGGGAAAAAAGAATCCTCTTATAGACTGCTGTTTTTGGAAATGGCTATTTTGAAAGTGGTACCTAACTCAGGGGTAGGCAACCTTGGCTCTTTTATGACTCGTGGACTTCTGGGAGTTGACACTTGGAAGATCAAAAAGCAGTTCAGATGATCTCTGTATTATTTCCATCTACCAAAGTGCTTCAGGGATATTCTCTCTCTCTCTCTCTCTCTCTCTCTCTCTCTCTCTCTCTCTCTCTCTCTCTCTCTCTCTCTCTCTCTCTCTCTCTCTCTCTCTTCTCTCTCTTCTCTCTCTCTCTTCCTCTTCTCTCTCTCTCTCTCTCTTCCATTCATTTTATATGCCTGCCCAAAATGTGACTCTAAGTGGGTACAATAGCAATAATAAAATAGCAATATAAAATATCTATGATTAAAAGAATTAATATTAGGTTTAGAAAGCTAAGAGAAAGCATTAGATATTACAAACAGTGGAAACTCTCCATCATCTCACCGTTCCCTTAATATTCCCTGGCCTATTAACACAGCAAAGTTTTGACGGAGTTGAGGAAGTTTGATAGGGATGAGGTCAATCTCACACTGCAGGAGGGGGGGAGTTGATGTTCCACAGGGTGGGTTCAAGGCAGAAGAGGACCCATAACATTGCTCTTCTGCCAGACCTGAGCAGGAAAAGGCAGTCCTCCAAATAACCAGGCTCTGTGCCAGGAAGGGATTTTATAGAATGTCTTTCTAAGGCTGAACTCTACAATATTTTTGCTTTGTTTATTTCAGCACCTCTTCTAGCAGTCACTTCATGTCTAATATGTCTGCTGTTGGATTTTTACCATTTGTACTGGCAGCATTATTGTCTTCATTGTTCATGACTAATATGTTTGTGAACTAATTAGGCTTAAACTTTGGGTGCAATTACATGTATCTAAAAGAATTTGGTAGCAGCTCTGTAGCATACCTGAATCCACATACCTTCTGTATTCCCTAAACTAAGTGAGGGTTGCTTCCCCGCCGTCTTGAAAGAGGCGGTGGTGAGGCCTCTCCTCAAGAAGCCTGCCTTGGACCCAGCTGTATTAAACAACTTTCGTCCTGTCTCCAACCTTCGCTTTCTTGCGAAGGTTGTTGAGAGTGTGGTGGCGCATCAGCTCCCTCTGGTCCTGGATGAAGCGGATTATCTAGACCCGTACCAATCGGGTTTCAGGCCCGGGCACAGCACGGAGACGGCATTGGTCGCGCTGGTGAATGATCTCTGGAGGGCTCGGGACAGGGGATATTCCTCTGTTCTAGTCCTATTAGACCTCTCGGCGGCTTTCGATACCATCGACCATGGTATCTTGCTGCGGCGTCTCAGGGGATTGGGAGTGGGAGGCACAGTTTTACAGTGGTTCTCCTCCTATCTCCGGGGACGTTCGCAGTCGGTGTTGGCAGGAGGGCAGAGGTCGACCGCGAGGTCTCTCATTTGTGGAGTTCCTCAGGGGTCGGTCCTCTCGCCTCTCCTGTTCAACATCTACATGAAACCGCTGGGTGAGATCATTCGTGGCTTTGGAGTTGGGTATCATCAGTACGCTGATGATACCCAACTTTTCCTTTCGACCCCAAACCACCCCAGTGATGCCCTCAACGTGATGTCCCGGTGCCTGGAGGCGGTTCGGGTCTGGATGGGGAGGAACAGACTCCAGCTCAACCCCGACAAGACTGAGTGGCTCTGCATACCTTCATCCCGGGTTTATTCGGATGTTCCACCTCTGGCTATGGGGGGTGAACTATTACCCCCCGTAGATAGGGCTCGCAACTTGGGAGTCCTCCTAGATTCACGGCTCACCCTGGAAGACCATATAGGAGCTGTGACTAGGGGGGCCTTCGCCCAGGTTCGCCTGGTGCGCCAGTTGCGGCCCTATCTTAGCCGGGATGATTTGTGCACGGTCACTCATGCGCTCGTGTCCTCTCGTCTAGACTACTGCAACGCTCTCTACATGGGGCTGCCCTTGAGGACCACCCGGAAGCTCCAACTGGTACAGAATGCAGCCGCAAGAGTTGTGTTGGGAGTCTCCCGATACTCCCACGTTACACCGCTGCTCCGTGAGCTGCATTGGTTGCCAGTTGTCTTCCGGGTGAGATTCAAGGTACTGGTAACAGTGTTTAAAGCCCTTCATGGCATGGGGCCGGAGTACCTTAGGGAACATCTGCTGCCGGCATCAAGCTCCCTGCGCCCTGTGCGTTCCCACAGAGAGGGCCTCCTCAGGGTGCCACCGATCAGAGAATGTCGATTGGTGGTCCCCAGGGGGAGATCCTTCTCTGTGGGCGCTCCGGAGCTGTGGAATCAGCTACCGGTAGAGCTCCGGATGGCGCCCGATCTTCGCTCCTTTCGTCGCGATCTCAAGACGTTTCTGTTTGTTCAAGCCGGCCTAGCCTGATGGGGATTGGTGGGGTTTTTAGTCTTGTGTTTTAATTTTAACTTGGTGTTTTAGAACTTGATTCCAACTGTTTTAATATGGGCAATTATTTAATCTTGTTTTAACGTTTGTATTTAGTATTTTATTCTGCCCTGTGAACCGCCCTGAGTCCTCAGGGAGAAGGGCGGTATATAAATATTATTAAATTAAATTAAATTAAAGCTATTTGCGGCCTTTGTATCTACCCCTGTTCACCATCTTTCAATAAAGTAAGATTTGATAGGATTTTATGTATTTCATATTTGAATATCCATGCTACATCCATTAATTATATACTTTTTTTTTTAAAAAAAGCATTTTCCCCAAACTCTGAAACACTGTGTTGAGGACTTACCAAGTCCTGCCCTTTTGATAGATGGCCCAATGTGCCATTGGTTGAAGCTGCTTCCTTACTTGCTGGAGTATTTTTATCAGATGGCTTTCCTTCTTCTTTGGTAGCTCCCCCTTGACCCAGCAGTGCAACTTCTCCAACTCCAAGAGCATTGTCTTTATACTGCTTAATAAACTCTTCCATCAACTTGATTTCATTCTCCGAAAGGCCCCGACAATGGGAAGGGTCCTGATCATAAAGAGGAAGTTGCCTCATCAACCTTCTACGACGGTAAAAAGCACCTTCTGTGCCAGCCACGGGTTGCATTTCCTTTGAAATCAAACTCATATATTGGGTTGCCTGAAGAAATTGGAGAAATACAAATTCAGGATAAAGAGGCACACAATTACAGCCTTGAAAAAGCAGAGCAAGCCTTTACCCTCTAGGGTTGAGTGCAAAGTCATTGCATCTCCGCTGTGGTTTGAGCAGCCATTTTCTGTTCAGCAGCCCAAATACCTGGAGTTTCTTCCCTTCTGTCCAACCGCCGGGACATTAAGTACTCTGTTCACGCGTATTCAGAACAGAAACAATAGGAGGGTGGTTTTTTATGAAGACAACTGGGTTAACAATGCAGTTAATACTTTCAGCATAAATACTCTAACATCTAGACATAATAAAACATGCAACAGGTAGTCCTCTACCTAAGCTTGTAAGCCGCCCTGAGTCTTCGGAGAAGGGCGGGATATAAATGTAATAAAAATAAATAAATAAAATAAAAACTGACCCCGAAATTTGCATTGCTAAGCAGGACAGTTACTAAGTGAAGTTTGGTCCATTTTACCATCTTTCTTGCCACAGTTGATAGATGAATCACTGTAGCTGTTAAGTTAGTATCACAGTTGTTAAGTGAATCTTGACTTTGCTTGACAGAAGGTCACAAAAGGTCACATGACCATGGGGATGTTGCAATGATCCTACATGTGAAAAAGTCATAAGCCCCCTTTTTTTCCCCAGTGCTGCTATAACTTGAAACCGTCACTAAATAAATGGTTGTAAGAGGAACCACCTGTATAATGAATATTATATACTGAGTCTAGGTATTTGGGCAAGTGAAGGTAAAAGAAGGCTTGGCATATCCTTTGTTACCTTGCCACAAGGAATCAAATACTTTGATACAGATCCCGTTAGGAAAATGTTGAATAAGACCGAATTTCCTCTTTTCAACTAAAGCAGAGGTAGAATCATGGAATGAGTTGGATTCAGATGCAGGGACCACAGAATCTGGGAAACCAAGCTTTGGCTACCAGGAAACTTAAGCTAACTGTTTCCATGAGAGTGAATTTTATATTTATAATCAAACTCAAATATTTAAATTTTAATAAGCTTTTTAGTGGCTGTTTACCAAAAGCAATCAAAACCTGTATGTTTGATGTGGTCTGCATGTGTCATATTTTTCTGGAATGAAATAGAAACATGGACCACAACCATTTTTAAGGCTACCTCTCTTGCTATTCTCCATCTGAGGGTAACATACCATTCTCCTGCCAGTTGTTGAAAATGCAAATAGTTTGGCTCTGCCTTAGCATGACATTCTACAAAGACAACACATTTTTGAAAGGCCCAGTACTAAAAAAATGGGGAAAAAATAGTAAAAATTTCAGTCTCTCTGACTTTTTTTTTTGAATCTCTAGTGTCTAGCAAATATTAATTATGAGCCTGGGGACATGCTTCCTATTTATGATAGATTACTTTCGAATGGTTGCCAACATTTAGCTGGCTAAAAGCCATTAAAAGCAAGTTTGCTCTAATAGTTAATCACCAGCTGCCCTGCCTTATAAATTCCCTGTGGTGCACAAATAATACTGGTGAGATATTAATGGTTATCACTTAATACTCAGAATTCTGGGAAATGAAGTCCCAGCACATCTGAAGAGGGTTAAATTAGAAAAGGCTACTTCATCTTTGCTTCTCCAGCACCTTCCTTTTTTAATGCAAATTAATGGAAAACTTGATGGCTACCAACAATAAAGGACAATTATTATTTTTAATTCAAGTACTTAGTCCAATGCTATAAGAGAAACAGATATTAATATTTGATTTGGATACTCTTTTTCTATCGCAACAAGAACAGTTTATCAGTAAACATGAATTATTTAGTTGGTTATTTATAGTGCCACCTATCTTACCTAAGTGACTTTGGATGGCTTACATAATTAAAACAATAATTAGGAATAAAGCAAAATAAATCCCATTTAAACCAATTAAAGCAGTTAATTAAAAAAATAAATTACTAACAGTGCAACCAACCAGCATCGCTGGATCTCCAAGTCTTAAGAGACTTCCTGAGGGCCAGCAACATTTAGGTTAATCTAATCTCATGTATATGTTTGGTGTATGTGCATGTGTGTGCAAGTCTGAAACCTGATTGAAAGGGGTCCAGATAATCTGCTTCATCCAGGATTCTTTGAAGCTGTTGCATGACCACCTTTTCAACAACCTTCCCTAAAATGGGAAGGCTGGATATTGGATCAAAGTTGCTGAATACAGCTGGAGCCAGTGAGGGCTTCCTTGAGAGGCAGAGGAACAACCCCACCTCAAAGCTAGGATCCATCTGAATGTCATCTCCTGGGAGGCCTTTATCAACCGGGAGGGGCATGGATCTCAACACCATGAACAGATGGCTAAATGCAGAGTCATGAGGACCGGTCCATTTTATCAGGCCCAACAGTCCTCCCAGATAACAAACAAGGCAATTCTCCATGAATGTCCATAGGACTTGCACCAAGACTGGTGTCCAATTGAGAGTGAATACAAGCAATTTTATCAAATAGAAGCCCTGCTTTTTCTTCTGTGTGAACCTATAGATGAACCTCTTTATCCAAGGTGACTGAAATAATGGTGAAGAGATATTGACGTTTTGCCACCCTTACTGTCACAAAGTAGACTTGTTTAGTCAAGTTCTCTCCTTGTTGAACACCAGCATTGTTCTAACTGTCTTATAACCCTTTTCATTTCCCTCATTTTCTGGGAATTGTGAGATCCATGGAAAATAAAAAGCTGCATTGGCATAAACTAATCTAAAGCCACGGCCACCCTCCCATTCCAGAGTGGGTATCAACTAACCTTGGCTACACCATGTTACAGACCATCAGAAACAACCCCCACTTCTCTTGGACTCCATCTGTGTCCATCAGTTGCTGAGGGTGGAACAATTGAAAAGGTCCCACCTCTCTGCCATGAGGTGCAGTGCCAGACAATCTCATGGCTACCAGAGAGTAGCCTGACCATATCAGCAGAGCTACAGATAGCTCCCCTAATCCTACATGATCTTACCTTCACTTGAACAAGAGAACCAGATCAGGTGTGTGACCACTGTCATGAGTCAGGCCCTAAATGACCCAGGACAGGTCCATGGTGGTCATGAACTGTTCAGTAGCCTTAGACCAGGGGTCTTCAAACTTGGCCCTTTTATGACTTGTGGACTTCAACTCCCAGAATTCCTCACCAGGCACTCTCACTGAGGAATTCTGGGAGTTTAAGTCCACAAGTCATAAAGGGGCCAAGTTTAAAGACCCCTGCCTTAGACCTACAGAAGCCAGACTGAAGTCTTCTAGAACCATAAGCCTGAGAAACTCTATGGGCAACCCAGAAGTGGTGTCAAGGAGCTCAATCAGAGAAGTCGCTATGTAGCAGGAAGGTTACTAGCACCAATCTCAACTGATCCCTAGAGTCCAACTTAATAAATTATGTTTCACGTCTGGTGACCTGTGGAATAATATCTCTGAGAACCATACAAGATGGTAACCCTATTGCTAATCTCGAATCTTGATTGATGCCACACCTGAAACCCAGCTACATTTATAAGAGCCTTGGTGGAGCAGTGGGCTAATGCCTCCTTAAGTAACACCAGCTGCCTGCAATTAGTGCAGGTTCGCATCCCACCAGGCTCAAGGTTGACTCAGCCTTCCATCCTTCCGAGGTAGGTAAAATGAGGACCCAGATTGTTGGGGGCAATTAAGCTGACTTTGTAATAATGCCGCTTGGGGTGTGTGTGAAAGCCCTAATAAGCAGGCATATACATAGAATGAAGGCTACTGCTAAGCTTGTAAGCCGCCCTGAGTCTTCGGAGAAGGGCGGGATATAAATGGAATTAAAATAAAAAAAAATAAGAGGGAAACATCCCTTTCTGAACCAAGTGAGACATCAGTAGTACATGCCAAGTCAGCCCTCATCTGTGATGAAATTACAGATGAGAGACATCTTATTATAGTGTGACCTGGCATTCAGTAGCTACAACTGAATGACACTGCAGATTAATTCACAGAGATAACAGGGTAATTAATTCTAAATTAACATTTAGGAGAAGCTGTTGTTGGCACAGCTGATGGATCAGGATTGAAAAAACAGGGACATTTCTGTTTTTGCAGTGCAAATTATTCAGAGGCAGCCAGTTGGCCAGCCACTGTTTTTAGAAGAAAGGCTTCCAAATGTATTAATTCAATTTATTTCCATCTTGCTCAGCATCTGTCAATGAACTATAGAAAGATTTTTTTTAATATAAACCAGTACTTGCTTGAGGTTTCACTATATGTGGATTTCAAGCCTTTAAACCAGAGACCTGCTGCCCAAATATCAGTACAATATGCACACTATATAGCTACATCAACAAAAATAATTGTGGAAGAGTTCAACATGGATAAGGAAGCAATTTTTGTTCACTATATCTGGTAAGTTAATAGGAAAGAGTGATGGATTTCAATGCAGAAAACCTGAATCTACCAGCTTAGAGCAGGGATGGGCAATTAATTTTTCTAGGGGCCACATGAGAAACTAGGACTGTTATGGAAGGATGAACCAATGTTGCCTGATTTGATGTCCTCAGTCACCTCAATTCCTCAGGCTGCTCCAGGAGAGGGGTGAGCATTGCACAAGTGCAGAAAAGTGCTTTCTCTTTTCTCCTTCCTGTGGCTGCCAGCTGACTGAAGGAACATAGAGCTACTGTGCAGAACTGGACTCAATTTATCTTCTTCTCCTGCCCCTGGGGTGAACTTACTTGCATTTGATTTCTAATTTCCAACTGACCTCATGTGAGCCAGACACTGAGGGCCAAAGAGTCAGATGTAGCCAGGTCTTGCTTAGAGAGAAGTTAAGGCATCAGGCTGGAAACAAGGAGAATATGAGTTCTATCCGTAGGTATAAATCAGCTTGGTGACCTTCAGCTACTTTCTCTCAGCCCTAGAGTATGGAAGCAATGGCAAGTCACTTCCCAGACAATATTGCTAAGAAAATTACAGGAACTGGTCCAGGAAGTAATCAGGAATCGACACTGAATGGAAGGGGCCATACACACACACACACACACACACACACACACACACACACACACACACACACACGGGAATAGCTTAAAGCAGGGGTACCAAACCCCCGGTCCATGGATCAGTTCCAGGCTGCAGCATGCCAACAACCAGTCTGCACAAACAAGCAAAGCCCCATCCTCGAGATGCAGGCAGCACACAAAACCATGCCCCCTCTGGTCCTCTGGCTTAAAGCATTGTTGGAGGCCTTTGATAAGAAATACTTGTTCACAGTAGGAGTGCAGGGAGCACTTTCAGGGCCACACCCAGCATAGTAATGAAAGAAAGCCAAATTAGGGAGATTTCTCCCCTTCCCCCCACACCTGTGGTATCTGACCTTGATGCCGACAATAAAATTGAGGGACTTGTCCCTGTTTGGCACAGCATCTGCCACAAGCTTAGAAGACACACTTTCTCTCACATACAGCAGGGGTTATATCCAAGATAGTACCAGCACACCATCCACTGCCTCCATGATACATGAGGCATGCTATTCAGCTTTAAAACAATATTGTAATAAAAATCCCACAATTTCTATAGTGCTTTTGATAAAATGTTTAAAAAGTGTTCCCATGCAACTCAGTACTATCTGTGCATAAACACTGAGTGTTTTTTCCAGCAGTTTCAAGTACAATTGAAACTGTATGGTTCTGCATGTAATTGTATTTGTTGCGTATTCAGTTCTTTAGGCAGTAAGTGAGATGTTTCAAACAGGAACTGGTTTATTCAGAAGTTAACAAGAACAGAAGCAAAGCAATAGCTGCTGCGCAGCTATTTATGCAGTTGGCCACTAGTCGGCAGCCAATAGGTTTGAAGGAGGCATTCCCCACCTCAACCTACGGCTCCACCCTTGTAGATAGCCAGTCTGGCCCAGACAGTAACCGTTACCCCATACATACAATAAGGAGCAGCAGTGACATGATAGCAGTGTTCCAGTATCTCAGGGGCTATCACAAAGAAGAGGGAGTCAAGCTGTTCTCCAAAGCGCCTGAGAGCAGGACAAGAAGCAACGGATGGAAACTAGTCAAGGAGAGAAGCAACCTAGAACTAAGGAGAAACTTCCTGACAGTTAGAACAATTAACCAGTGGAACAACCTGCCTCCAGAGGTGGTGAATGCTCCAACACTGGAGGTTTTTAAGAAGAGACTGGACAGCCATTTGCCTGAAATGGTATAGGGTTTTCTGCCTGAGCAGGGGGTTGGACTAGATGACCTCCAAGGTCCCTTCCAACTTTATATTATTATTATTATTATTATTATTATTATTATTATTATTATTATTATTATTATTATTATTATTATTATTATTATTATTATTATTATTATTATTATATGTGAAATTAACCCAGCATTCAAGCCAATACATTACAGTATGGAACAAAACTTTTGAGGTTTAGTATGAAAAGGATATGCCTGACTCCAGTACAATTCCGCTATAAATGAAGGCTCTAGAATAAATAAAAAAATACTACTATAGTTAGACTTAGTTTTAAAATTTTGAAATTTTGGAGAAACTGCATACATATTTAGACTGGGTTCACAGAAAATGAAAACCATGACGATTTGAGTGCTTTCAGGTTATCATGGTGTGCAAGTCCAGCCATGGTACTTTTTAAACCATGGTTCAGAGTCAGCAGGTTCTGTACGTCTGTCCAGTTACATGCTAAGGCTTAGTGTGATTGTGACTATGGGCAAAAGCTTTTCCATTGTTGTTTAATCAGAAGATTATACTAATGAAAAGTTATTTTTAATGACAATTTGATCCTTACTAGCTCTATAGTTTACAATGTGCACTACACCAAGGTAGAAAGCCAATTGCCTGTTAGCTAGCATGGTTATGAAGCTTATGAAGATGTTGGGCACTATAATTTAGCAATATCTGGATATTTTCACTCCTGCCCTACAGGTTTGGAAAATGTTGTGAGGTTCACAGGGACTGATAGCTACATAGGAATGATCTCCCAGAATGTTCTGCAATAATTAGAAATTCTGGAAGTAGTCAAGTTAATCTGGATAAGGCCTCCACAAATCTGGACAAAGTTTTCTCTAAACTATGAAGGCCACAAATAACTAATTGTGTTGTTTTAGCTGTTAACTGCCTCAGTAGGAAACTTTTAAACAGATGTTGGCAAATCAAACACATCATTCCTGAATGAAACTCACTACAACAAATTATAATCTAGCCATTTTAGGTTGTGTGAAATCCTATAGCCTGCAAGCAAATGCACATGCACACCACACACTATTTCCATTGAAGACTTACCTTCCCATCAAAATCTAACACTAATACAAATCATTCCTAGCAGGCTCATTGTGCTATTTGGTACTTTTAGCAATGAGGAATGAGGAATAAACACTCATTGGGGCAATAAATACTTTATCTCTTTCCTTCACTAGAGGAAGGAATCATCATACCAAGCAAAATATTTAGTCTTTCCTTTCAATATTTAGTCAAACGTAATATTCTAATCCATATTTGAATAGTGAATGTCTATTTTCTGCCAATTAGAAAATGTTATAAACATATTTTAATTGGAATACTTATAAAGCATGTTTCACTAAAATGCTGTTTAGGAAGTTTTCTTTATGTAAGATTTCTATGTAATCAACTATTAAATAGGCTAGACCAGAATTTTTCACACTTTTTTCAAGCCATGGAATCTTTTAGCAAAAAGACAAAAATTCCTGAGTTGCCTCATCAAGAGACAAAACTTTAGCAATTGAAAATTGGAAAGGTTTGAGTAAACTTTTTAAATGTTTGCTCTCAGTTTCTCATAGAATCCCACCAAGTTCTTGCACTACTCAGAATTCCATGAAACAATTTGAAAAACCCTGGGCTATATGACAAAAACAACATATTATAACTCCTAAGACCAATTATTTGATCCAAGTACAGTAGCTACAACTTGGAAAAGGGATGTCTGTTGATTTTTATACTAAGTTGCATCGCACTTGAATCCTACTGAAAATATGGAACATAAAACATATTTTTCTTCTTAAACGTTGGCTTCCTCATGCATGAACAAACAGTTCTCTTTTATTGAACATATTTTTCTTCAGCTACTCTTGGAATATCAATTACTTGACTTGTAACACAGTTCATACAGAAACCTTATAGTTTATCTACTCTTGTCACTTTCACTTTGGCTGCACAATATATTACAGATCTTGTACAGATTTTTATTTCCAAGTATTATACTTGCAAATGTATTCTAACACTGATTTATTACCTTTAAATCTATGTGCTGTAGGCTGAATTCCTGCACAGATTTAGTTGACTTTGTGCACCATAAAATATAGGATTTACTTTTGAATATACTCATATTGCACTGCTTTGCTAGATACTCAAACCAAGAGCTACTTTACAGGTTGTAAAATCATTCTATGGTAAAAACAAATTTCTGTGCTATACTAATTCATTACGCAATACCTTTCACTGAAAGGTTGTAGACAAGAATGACAAAAAGGCAAAAATGATACCTGAAAAGTAAACTACTGTAGTCACTTTTTGGGTTGTTTGTTTTAATGTCCCTGTCATTTAGACAGCAATTTTTATAAATACAACCTTTGTTTCCTAATTTATGCCTGTTTATTTTGTGTTTACATTCTCAATACTGCCTTCCTTAGACATATTAATTACTACCTAGGGCAGTCTTTCCCATCCTGGTGCCTTCCAGATGTTCAACTACATTCCCATATTTCCTAGCCAGAATATTTACGAGACAGAACTTATAAGAGTCATGCTCCAACACATCTGGAGAACATTCAGTAGCAAAAGGCAGCTTCTCTCTTAATAATTAAAAAGGATTTCTAGTAAATTGTCTTATGACAAAGAAAGGAATACTTGTCCTGTTAAGCTCCCCTTTGATGGTATGGAAGACAGAGAGCTTCCTGGTCTGATGCACTTCAAACGAGTTGGATGTTAATTCTCACGCTCCCAAGCCACGAATAAAAATCCAAAGTACTGTAACTGAAAGACAGCAGGTTGGGAATACTGGAAAAAAATCGTCTTCCTCCCACCTCCATTTTTTCATTGCCATGAAATTTTAAAAAAATGTTATTTTCTGCTCTGTTAAAAACCAAGGCGTATGCTACTTTCTTACGAAATATTACAATAGCTAACGTAATTCAATGAAACCTTGAGAATGAAAAGTTTCATCAATGTACATAACAACTGCAGCGTTACTTGATTGTTGAAGTTCACTCACATGAGACTTGCAACATAAAAACCAATCTCCTCCCCAAATCAGTCTATTCAACAATGAATCTACTATTACAAGGGGAGAAAGATATGAGAAAAATGTTTATAATAAGCAGGAGACAATTAAAATTCTCACAAAATGCTGATGCACAGAAATGCATTCTAGAGATACAGAGACTTTATGGAAGTCTTTCAAAAAACCATTCCAACAGCTACTGGGAATACACTTTTCCAAATGGTCAGAAAGTGAGTTGCATCTGGAAGATTGAGTTTAGGCTTGGTAGTGAAGAATGAAAACTAAGGTGGTCAGGTCTGATATAAATATAAAGGCAGTAACCTATAGAATTTGCAAAAGATTTGTTTGCTACCAGAAAGAAAGGAAGGAAATGAAGCAGTAATTGAATATGTAACAGATATGTAATGTTGCTTTGGCACTCTGTAGTGGCCAATATAGCATTTTGAAAAGTGATGGTTTCAGTAGTACATACAGACCAGTTTCCAATGAATTCTAAATCCTCTCTTTTTAATTTCAAAAGAAAGCCTTGTAGCTAAATGACATGAGTCTCATTATTGTAAACAGACAGCTTTTGTGCTCGACAACAACTATTTTGCTTTTTAATTTTATTCTGAATCAGACACATGCTTTTATGCTTTTTAGAAAATATACATAATCAGACCTGAAAATGCACACCAGAATTATGCCAGTCAATATTTCAAGTAGATAACAAAAGCTGAAGCCTTGCATTAAACTTTCCAATTGTCTCTAATTGTATCACCACTACTCTATTTAAATTGGATGCTCACAAATAAGTATACAGGCATTTAAGCTCATTACTCCAAGGTACAAAGAATTGTTTTCTGTTGTTTTGTATCAACATTGTACATATAGTTTCATGACCTATGGTATGAATAAGACAAGATCAATATTATTAAACAGGTAATAAGACAATTATGAATGTTCTACAGTATTGTCAAATGACTTAATATTCATATATTTCTACTTATTTCATGTAGTACAGAGCCCCCCCTCCCCCCTGAATTACATTAGTTAAATCTTGGACTAATTTCACAATGCAATCTCATCCTTTTTTTCCTTCAAGTGTAATGGAAATACTTGGGATGGGGACATGCTACCAGAGGCTGACAGATATCTCAAGAATCCCAGTTTCATTCCTTTCCAGTGACAATGAACTTGCAGAGTTGAGATGAACTGTAATTTTATAAGGTCATCCAAAGCAACTCTAGAATAATCTTTCTTATATAAGTTGATGTTCTGTGATTGTCATCACTCTATATTGGTACTACAGCCCCTTGATATTACCCACTTAAAAAAACTGGTCATGGATAAGTTGTGTCTCCTTACTTCAAACTGGTGACTAAACAAAATATCATACTTTACTTCTAAATCACATTGTTCATTCAAGCAAAAAATCATAAAAACCACAGCTGTCTTAAGAGCCCAAGGAAGCTAAGTCCCCACTGTTCCTTCTCCTTTGAGATAGGACATTTTGAAATCCAAAATATAAATTTAAAGTAGGCCAATCCATGTAGTTTGCTAGATTTGGATTTTAGACTTCATTTTTTATTGCTTAAAGAAGCTGGATAAGGAGTCCTGAATGGTCCAATAGACCTGCTTTGAAATAGTATTCACTCTAGGTATACCAGCTTTCCCTTGTAGGAAACAAGAATCAGTCACAAATATCTTCCTGTAGTGGTCAATTTAATATAATAATATTAATATAAAAATGCTGTAAAAATATAACAGAAAGATGGAGGCTATGGAAAGAGGCACTGGAATTTAGTAAGCATAGTTCTATAGCTAAAATGGCAGGTATTGCACTCTAATAATAATAATTGGGAGAAAAGTTATCAGCCTTAGCATAATTTCCACTTTGTGGGTGTAATTCTCATAAAGGCATAAAGGTGACCAGGCTTGCACTGTGCTGTGTAATTTACAGACTGTAAATATAATACTAAGCATTTTCCTTGTTCTACAAATTACAAGGCACTGGTTACTTGATATCACTGCAGTAGGTGTTTATCTTTGTTCCAGTCTATTGCTGCTTACTGTGAGCACAATGGGCTTTGTAATAATAAAGGCCAAGTACTGCCATTTTAGAGTTATTTAATCTAGTCAGCACAATATGATGTGTAATATAATCCCTCTTTTAGTTCCTTAGGAAGGCTTTAGGCAGACGTAAGGGCAAGTTCAGACTTAATTTGCATCAACACAAGGTTAAAATCTATGGTTCAACTTATTTGTGTGAAAGTGGAGGAAAAAGAGTTTTTGTACTTTTTAGTGTTTGTGTTTGGATGAAGAAAATAAATAAAAAATAAACCACTGACTCCAGTTTTCATATAAATATAACTCTGTAAGTAAACATATTAACTGGTGTTTTCAAACAGGTGAACAATCTGCATGAATCATTTTTTCTTCAGAAAACTATGTTGCCAACTGTTTTTACTTTTTTATTTTTAGCATTATTCTTCAATAACAAGTTTAATTTACTGTAAGTTTATATTGTCTAAAGAAGCTTTCCTAAAGAATAGGGAAATTTACCACACTCAAATATGTTTGGTTTTACTTGGCTTTAGTGATATTAATAATGCATTCCTTTGGAAAAACTATTTAATTTCAAAGCAAACATATTTGGGTCTTTGAAAAGTCCTAATTATATGATACTAAATACCATTTTTCTTCCAAAATGGCCACGTTTGCATAACAAATTTGGCTTGGTTATTGAATTAACCCAATTCCTAGGCTTGTATAATATACTGGATCTTAAGGAAGCAAGCTGGATTCACTTAACATTCCAAGCAAAAGGAACCAAGGAAAAAGAAGAAAAGGAACTAAGGTTTAGCATGTAGCACAAATGCAGCTGCATTTGACTCGGTTTAGCTGGTTAAGGGTGTCGTGTGAATGAAACTTCATCAACCATACAAATTTAGCCTGTTGGGAAAGGCAGAGCCAATGTTAGCTTTTCTTTTTTTGTGACCTTCCGAAATTTGGTGGAGAAACAGAAAAATGCAGGGAGCTCTTTGATGGCCAATGAAGGGATGGGCTACGGCAGGGGTAGGCAACCTCGGCTCTTTTATGACTCATAGACGAGTTGAAGTCCATGAGTCATAAAAGAGCCGAGGTTGTCTACCCCTGGGCTAGGGGCCTCAGGAAGCCCCAGAGAACAGTGCCTCCCTATTTGCCTTCTGGCATCATCTCTTTGAATCGACTGCCTAGTGGCTATGCAACCTTGTTCTTTACTAACCCGTTACTCTATCTGAAAGGCATCACATTCTCTTCCCAGCCTTGAGCACATTTTCTTACCAGTTTCTGAGTCAATCCAGGTGGAGCCCATTCATACGTAACAGTGTCAAAAGTTGGATCTTTCCGAGATACTATAGGATTAGTGATAATCATGCGGTTCCTTTTATAGATGCGGATTCCATCGCCTCCTTTTACCCGAGCAGTGAGTGAAGAATATTTTGAATCAGCAAGCAAGCGGCCAATTTTCCGATCATCTTCTGCATCAGAGCTCAGGCTGTGATCTTCCTGGCTGCATTTGCATGACTTGCATATTTTCCTGTGGGAGACAAATGAGGTCATATTTTGATATAAGCCCTCACAGGTATGTGCTCTTTTGGTGGCTCAAGGGTGAACCTTAGAATAAACAGCCAAGGTTATAAATCAAAATGGATTATGACATAGAACAAAAGATCTTTCTGGTCAAATGCTATCCAGAAGGAAAAAGCTTTAATGAGGATGAACAGAATTTGCAATGGTGTAGAACATAAGACTATAAAAAGCCACACTGTCGAAGCCTTGGAGAAAGAGCCTTCAATGACCGAAGCTCCGAGATTTACACAATGGAAAGCATTCAGTGATTAATCAATAGCACGCATGTGCGGGGGAACCTTTACCTTTTTATATTAAACACTCAGTGGCACACAGGAAATATGGAAATGTAGAATTTTGTAGCATTCTAATTAAGTAAATAAAATGGGTGAGTTTCTTGTTTCCAATTATAAAAACAGATTGGTATGAATGGGCCCTTCTTGCAGTCTTAATGCCTACATCAGAGCATGCCAGCAGGGGAATTCTGGGAGTTGAAGTCCACACATCTTAAAATTAAGGTTGATAAACATTGGCCTACACAGAATCCTATGCTTTCAGCTATAACATTAATAAAAGCAAATGGGGCTTAAGTGGAGTGTCCACATAGTGAACATTCCAGTATTAAAATGCTATACAAATCAGGTCAATGGAAGTGTGAGAAATAACAAAGGTATAGAATTGTATTCATCATAAAGCAACAGGATATGTATTTTTGTTTTTTTGCAGCTGTCACCAGTTAAGGCACTATTCCTAGTCCCTAAAATTGGCTGCCAAGGGTTGCCCAGTAGTAGGTAGGGCTACTTCCGGATCTGTTTTGGCTTTGAAGAATACCTGGCAAAAATGTATTCACTCAAGTTGTCAGAGTTTATATTTTTCAACAGTACGAGCAAGATATCCAAATCCTAACAGGTGAATGGCAAAACCTAAATAAAGCCAAAGAAAAGTGCTTGATGCTGATTTCTAAAATAGGGAAGGTTACTTTGGGCCACAGCTAAAAATTTGGAGGCAAAACACAGTGATTCAACACTGATTTTTTTCATTGAGAGAAATAGTATGTACACTGAGCCTCTGCTAGGTTCATCATGTTTTTTCATTAATTATCCCCCCCAAATTAAATGTCATCTTTGCATTTCACTGCCATACCCTTTGCAGTACTCAGAAATCAATTTTTATTTTTCTTATATAGCCAGCAGCTGCAAAAGGTAGCTTGTATCAAAGCTCACAGTTCAACGAAAATATCTGACAAGTAAAACTTGACCAGACTAGTGCTGGTAAGAAATAGATATACAGCCAAACAATACAGAATATTGTGCATTGTGTAAAATAGTTTGTGATGCAACAAATGGGATGCCTACTTAGGAATGAGAAAAAACAAAAAGCATTATTTAAAACATAAACCCCATTTAATTTATATAGGTCAAAGGTCTTGAATTCAGGTTTTTTTTACTTCCTGAATAATTAAATCTGTTGCTTTCAACCTGCGTTTTTAGTGTGAGATAGCTAATGCCTCATAAAGAAGCAATGTGATGTCTATGTTTCTAAAAGAACCAAGATTTTGTTCATTAATACTTTATCCCAATTTCAGTTTACATGAACAATTATCATATTTTATTCAATTTTTATGTAAATAGGGGAATGGTGGACCTGTTAAGGTACAGAATGACTCCTCAGCTCTAAATAGTTCTAGATTTAGATCTAGCACAATACAGGCAGGGCTCATTTGAGAACATTCATGTTAAATATTTTATAGCAAGTGGCAGCTTCTGGCTGATTCTGTCTGAACTTGAAAGCTAAATAGCCTGGGGAAATTCTAGGAACTGAAATGTATACATCTTATAGATCTACACACGTTGCTGAAATTGAGAAACACTTATCCAGAGAATACTTAATTTGCTAATTTGGCTTATATACTGCTAAATCAGCAAATACTCCCAGGTGTTTACAACTATGAACAACTAAGGATACTACCAATAACCCTACAACAGAAAAAAATAAGGAAGGAAGAAACACTTAGCATAACAGCAACAATGTTTCTCAAAGACCTAACAAAGGTCTTCAGTCTTAACCATTGTCTGAAAATCACCAATGATGTTGATGATCTAATTTTAGGGGAGAAGCTATTACCTACGGGAGCACCTACTGCCAGCATCAACATCCCTCTGTCCTGTACGCTCCCACAGAGAGGGCCTCCTCAGGGTACCACCGGTCAGAGAATGTCGGCTGGTGACCCCCAGGGGGAGAGCATTCTCGGTGGGTGCACCAATCCTTTGGAACCGCTTACCAGCTGAACTCCGGATGGCCCCCGACCTTCGCTCCTTCTGGCGTGATCTAAAAACTTATCTATTCCAACAAGCCGGCCTGGCCTGATGGATTTGGGTTTTAAAATTATTTATCTAATGTATTCTTATTTTATTGCTCTGTACACCACCCTGAGTCCTCCGGGAGAAGGGCGGTATATAAATCAAATAAATAAATAAATAAATAAATAAATAAATTACACAGGTGTGGGCCACCATAGAAAATCATTGCCTCTGGGCACTATTCCACTAAACTTGCATAAACTATGGATTTGAAATACATCCCAGAGAGGACATGGTTTGATTTTATGTGAAAAAGATACTCCTGGAATTAGGCTAGTCTGAAATAATCTGGTTTTCCCCTCTAATTTTTGAGACCCAGAAGAAATAGCATCTTATTTTCTTTAGCTTGGTATGCTGTGTGAACACAACCACTGTTTCATGGGAACTTGGATAATTACAGCATACTCAGTATATATATATATTTAAAAATCATAGCTTATCAGAATGTATTAACCCAAAGAATATCAGTGATAAGAGTTTCCTGGTTCTATTAGGGATTGTTGAATTTTCTTAACAGCTGTGTATTTTTATTTGTTGTAGTTGTGATTGTAACTGTGTTAATTTTTACTTTAAATATAGTTCATTACCCAGATGAGATGGACAGCTGGCTACATAATTTGATTGATTGATTGATTGAGTATGCTTTAGAATGGAAGGGCTGTGTGTCCATTTTAGTTTCTGTTTTGTCTACTATGGCTTTCCAGGAAACCTAGTTGTAGACCACAGAATTATATCATCCCAAAAATAGTTAAGAAGCTATTAATTCTATCTCAAGCCTTGGGCAGAGTTATTTGCAACTCTAATTATTATATATATATATATATATATATATATATATATATATATATATATATATATATATATATATATATATATACTGTATATATAGTAAGGTAAAGGTAAAGGTTCCCCCGCACATGCGTGCTAGTCGTTTCCGACTCTAGGGGCCGGTGCTCATCTCCGTTTCATAGCCGAAGAGCCAGCGTTTGTCCGAAGACGTCTCCGTGGTCATGTGGCTGGCATGACTAGACGCCAAAGGCGCACGGAACGCTGTTACCTTCCCACCATAGTGGTCCCTATTTTTCTACTTGCATTTTTACGTGCTTTCGAACTGCTAGGTGGGCAGAAGCTGGGACGAGTAACAGGCGCTCACTCTGTTATGCGGCACTCGGGATTCGACCCGCCAAACTGCCGACCTTCTGATCGACAAGCTCAGCGTCCTAACCCACTGAGCCACCGCGTCCCATATATATATATATATATATATATATATATATATATATATATATATATATATATATATATATATATATATATATAATATTCATTGACCTCTCAGATACCCTGTAGCAAAATGTGTGGCCAATAAATTAGACAGACAGACAGACATACATACTTTTGGGAGGACTGACTCTATACCTAGGTGCTGAATGTTATTGTTCTAATCTACTCTGAGCTATGAGCATCTCAAAATAAAGTGTTTGAGAGTAAAACATATATTAAGCAGCAACAAATTTACAGAATACTCAGCATGCATTTGAGAAACTGAGATCCGCACAATGTTTTATAATCTTTTCAAAATTAGAAAGAGAAGACCATAACTTTTCAGATTTTGCACCTGGCAGTTCATTTAATTAACAGATGGTAATATCATTAAACATTATTTTGGGTTCATTATAACCATAACATTAGTGCTGCTGAACATGTGTTTTGCTATGGGAAGAATAATGTATTGGCAGTACAGCTAGCTGCATATGGAATCAACATGTCCAATGATTCCAATCTAGATTTTAGTTTCTTTAGAAGCTTTACTGAAACCATATTTTAGTACATATGGTTGGGAATGGGAATAATTTTATATGAAATGAAGCTCATCTTTTTTTCAATAATGGGCTCACAAGGAAGAAATTCAAATTTTAGGGTATTTTTTCATGATTTCTTGTTAGTTATAACTGAAATCTGGAGGAATCTGTATCCGAATAACTCTCACGGATAAAGAAGAATCATGATTCACATTGGATGAAAGGTTTTTTTAAATTTTATTAAAGATTATGTTAAACAGATAAAAGTAATAAAACTATGTAATACAGAAAAACTACAAAAAAAAAAGGAAAGAAAGAGGCCACTTGCAAATTTTCAAATTATTCCCGTGGGAGTGAAGGCTTCAGGGAATGTGACATTTTTAAAGATGACATCACCGCTGAAAGCCTGGCATCCTTTGACAGAACTATCTGAGCTCCTACCCACAATTGGAAATGCCAGAAGTCAGAGATACACAATTATATAAGCCAGCCTTTTGACAAAGAATGTAACAACTCAAGTGCAGTGAATGAAAAATTAGCAGCATAATGCTACTTATCTAGAAAATTGACAAAGGGCACAATGCAGTTTCGTAGCCCTGCTACATTGATCTGGAGTTCAATATACTGGGGAAAAAAAACCTATACTAGTTCCAGTCTGGTATACAGTGTATTAAAGTTAATAAGTCCATTAGTGGGGGAAAGTGGCAAGAAGGTGACAAGCAACAGGGAGAAAGCAGAACTATTTAACTCATTTTTTGCATCTGTCTTTACACAAAGGGGGGGGGGGAAACAGTCCAACCTATCAAAAACAGTGCCGTAAAAAAACAGAATAGAAACACAAGTTAAGATAGGCAAGAAAACGGTAAGTGAGCACCTGTCCAGCCTAGATGAGTTCAAATCATCAGGACCAGATGGATTACACCCCAAGGTTCCCAAGGAACTGGCAGATGTGATCTCAGAACCACTGAACTATATTTTTCAAAGATCCTGGAGCACTGGGAACTACTAGAGGACTGGAAAAGAGCTGATGTAGTTCCCATCTTCAAAGAAGGGAAAAAATAGATCCAGGAAACTACAGACCTATCAGCCTGACCTCAATACCTGGGAAGATTCTGGAAAAGATAATCAAACAATAAATCAGTGAACACCTAGAGGCAAACAAAGTCATTCCAAAAAGCCAACATGGATTTGTCGAAGACAGATCATGCCAGACAAATCTTATTGCATTCTTTGACCAAGTGACAAACTTAATGAACTAGAGGAATGCTGTGGATATAATTTACTTGGACTTCAGTAAGGCATTTGATAAAGTAGATCACAACCTACTGCTTGATAAGATAGAAAAATGTGGGTTAGACAGCATCACCAACAGATGGATTCGTAGCTGACTGACCAGCCATACTAAGTGTGTGGTTCTCAATGGAACTGCATCTACATGGAGGGAAGTGTGTAGTGTGGTGCCCCAGGGCTCTGTTCTGGGCCCAGTGCTCTTCAACATCTTCATCAATGATTTGGACGAGGGGATAGATGGGGAACTCATCAAATTTGCAGATGACAAAAAGCTCGTAGGAATAGCCAACACACCAGAAGACAGGCTTAAGATACAGGAGTATCTGGACAGACATGAACACTGGGCGCTATCTAACGAAATGAAATTCAGTGGTGAAAAAAGTAAGGTTCTACATTTAGGCAGGAAAAACCAAATGGTACCTTGCTCAATAGTAGTAACTATGAGAGGGATCTTGGAGTCCTAGTGGACACTCATTTAAATATGAGCCAGCAGTGTACTGCAGCTGCCAAAAGAATCAACACAGTGCTAGGCTGCATTAACAGAGGGATAGAATCAAGATCACGTGAAGTATTAATACCACTTTACAATGCCTTGGTAAGGCCACACTTGGAATACTGCATTCAGTTTTGGTCACCACGATGTAAAAAAGATGTTGAGAAAGAGTACAGAGAAGAGCAACAAAGATGATTAGGGGACTGGAGGCTAAAACATATAAGGAACGGTTGCTGGAATTGGGTATGTCTAGTTTAATGAAGAGAAGGGTGAGGGGTGACATGATAGCAGTGTTCCAATATCTCAGGGGCTGCCACAAAGAAGAGGGAGTCAAGCTATTCTCCAAAGCACCTGAAAGCAGGACAAGAAGCAATGGATGGAAACTAATCAAGGAGAGAAGCAACCTAGAACTAAGGAGAAACTTCCTGGCAGAACAATTAAGCAGTGGAACAACCTGCCTCCAGAAGCAGTGAATTCTCCAACACTGGAGGTTTTTAAGAAGAGACTGGACAGCCATTTGTCTGAAATGGTATAGGGTTTCCTGCCTGAGGAGGGTGTTGGACTAGATGACCTCCAAGGTCCCTTCCAACTTTTTATTATTATTATTATTATTATTATTATTATTATTATTATTATTATTATTATTATTATTATTATTATTATTATTATTGCAATGAAAGGTCATATCTCTAAATAAAGTGTGATTGTAGAAGTTTCCATTATCTGAATGGTGAAAGTAAAAGATTTCAATGCAAATTTGCATCTTGAATAGGGGCTGTTTTATTCTATTTCAGTGACTGAGAATAAAGACAGATGGATTATTGCCAGTTTTACAAGGAAATTTACACATACACTGTCTATATTGCTTCTAATAGGATTTTTTAAAAACTAGAGATTCTACTAGGCACTTATTGGTAATATGTGTCTAAGTATATTTCTCTAGTTTTGACTTAATGGAAGTGAAATCCAGTAGATTTGAATGTAGGCATGCATGATCTCAACTGTAAACATGGTATTCATATGTTCTTAATGTCTATATTATAACATGTCATGTTCTGCATTTGTGAGCAGGATGAAGACATTTAAGACATGCAATGTAGGGTGAATTCAATCATCCAATTCAAAATTTTAGAAAAGTAATGAATTAACCAGCCAAATTTTGACACCACTATTTTTACATTGCAAATCCATCTACCTACAAAAGCATTGAGATTACTAAAGCAAATTTGATAGAAAAGGAAAAGGCAAGCCAACAATACCCCTTTCTTTGATAGTAATGCATTCCACTAGTATTCTTGCTAACTTATAATCAGGAGTCACCTTTTTCAACTTTTAAATATTATCATAAAACATGCAGCTCACTCTATCAAATGCACATCCTTTTAATAAAATGTATTAGAGGGAAATGATTGTTGTCACAACAGACTAATACAAATCTCATCCCACAGTTTCTATCCTAAAGAGCAAATGATATTTGTTCATTTACAGTTGCCTTGAACACAAACTAAATGAGGACAGAAAATAAGAGCAAAAGTAGTAAAAATCTTTACCTCCAAGAATGTGGTTCAAAACCAGCACACTTTTCTCTGCATTTCAAACAAGGCACACCTCTTCCTGATGGTTGATGGGTAATTGAGACCTAAAGAGAAGAATATTTTTAAATTTATCTTTATTCACTTATACTAGGCTTAATACACATTACTACTAATACACACACAATATTAAAAACATAATGGAAAGAGCAGCTGTAACTGGTCTACTGAAGAGCAAGTTTAATTCAACATAATTAATCAGAGGTAGGCTCCATCCAGTATGGTGCTCTGACCAGACATGTCAAACACAAGGCCTGGGGGCCAGATCCGGCCCGTGAAGTGGTTTCATGCGGCCCGCGAAGCCATCCTGGAAACAGTGAGGGAACGGTCCCCACTGCTTTGGCCCTGGCCCAGAGACCCTCCTCCTGCCAGAGACCCTCAGTTCTGTCCCACTCCTGCCCAGGCCCCCATAGTCACCCTTGATGTGAACGATATAGAGCTGGCCATGCCCACCCAGTAGGCCATACACACTTTAGCCATGCCCACCCAGTAGGCCACGCCCACCCAGGCCACACCCACCCGGCCCCCTGAGGGCAACCGCAATGCTGACGCGGCCCTCAATGAAATTGAGTTTGACACCCCTGCTAGACAAATGACTGGCTTGATAGCTATACAGCAGGTTTCTGTAGCTACTTCACTCCTGGATGAGAAAAGGGGTGGCATGGAATCATCCTGAAGCTTCTTGGACAACATTTCTTGGCTTGGGGAAGGTGTGTATGTGAATATTTAGTGAATTTCTTCTCCCTGGTAAGTTTGCCGAAGAAGAGGATTCACATCATGGCCGCCCAACCGATGTTGTCCAAAGATGCCTCTATTTTAACTTCATGCTTTGCAATGTTTTTTCTTTTCTTTTCTTTTTACTTTTTACATGTTAATTGCTGGCTGTGTGATGGAATTTAAATACTTTCCCTCCTCATGGAGGCTAATCGATTTAATAACCCCAGAGGAGTATATTGAAATAAGGAGTACCTTTTCTGTATGGAAAAGACAAATGGCAACAAGGTGGTTTTTTTCAAATTACTGAGAAAATAAGTTACTGATTTAACTATACTGAACTTCTACCAAAAAGACTGTATACAGTTATTGACTTGAAAAAAAAACTTTATAACTTTATTCTATTTCTTATGCACTCTGCATTCAATTTGCAGCTTTCTACGTTAAAAGCTTAGAAACCTTCCCCCCCCCCCTCTGCTCTCTGAGTTTGTATACCAACACTATTTCTCTGCTTAGTTTTGCTTTTGGAACTGCTTATCTGACCTTGAAAATGGAACAATGCATTCTTGCCTGCTTTTCTGCTCCAGCAACCGGTTATAAGAGAGGATATTTGCAAAAATGCCTTCTAAGAAGGAACTGAAAGAATTAAAACATGACTCGGAGGAGCCCAGCACCAAATTCCTAATGGAAATGTTTGAGAAAAGGTTTTCTATGCTATATGACACAATAAAAGAGATGAATGAAAAATCCGATAAAAATTTTGAATTATTAGAATCAGAGTTAAAAAAAAAAACCTAAAGAAGATGTTAAAAACATACAGATGAGAATGGATGACACAGACACAAGACCTTCTTAACCAACATTACTTATAGGATTTGAAGCAGAAGATATTTTTTCTGTGCCTCAGAGGAATTCCTGAGCAAATTCGCAATTTAAGTGATGTAATTTAAACAGAAATGACTAAGAATTAGACAAGATTTACAGAATAAATTCAGCACATGCAGACAAAAGACAACTGCCAAGAGATGTTATGATCCAATCTATAAAAAAAAATCTATTAAAGAGCAAGTAATTCAGAAACATTACCACCAGAGATTTAACATTTCTGGAAAAGAGGGGCAAATATTCAGAGAAATTCCAATTACAATATTAAGGAAATGCAAAGAATATTTTTTCCTGACAGATCTCCTGAAACAAAATAATATTCCCTTTCGCTGGGATAAGCCGGAAGGGGTTATCATTACCTTTAGAAATCAATGGTATAGACTAAATTCAGTCCTTAAACCACAAGATCTTTTGGGGGAAAATGGATTGGAATACATTATTTTTCAAAAGATAAAGATAAGAAAGAAAAGGATAAAAAGAGGTTTTACATAGGCTGTGGTGATGGGGGCTTCAGCTGGAATCCCTGGATTTCCTCTTTGTAACAGATGGATTGCAAGATTTTGACATGAAATGTCAGTAGGGAAAATTCCCCACAATATTTCACTATTGGAAAAAAGTGAACCATGATATGTTTGCAAGAAACTCATATTAAAGAGACTGATAAAAAGTATTTAACAAATAACATCTTGGGTCTGGAATTTATTTCTGCTAACTCAAAAGAAAAAAAAATAATGGGAGAGTTTTGTATATAAAACCCCAACTACATACACATTTATTGTTTGCTGATGATCAAGGCAGGTATGTAATTGTGCAAATTGAATTACAGAGAATAAAATCTATTGTCTTGGGATTATACACCTCACATCAAGAAAAAGCCAAGTTTTTTTTAAACATCTGTCTGAACATTTACTTTCCTATTTATTTATTTTTTTGATACTGGTGTGTAATTGAAGACTACAACTCCACAACTGATAAAGGAATTAAACACAAGGGAAACTACCCCAATCTTCTTTTTTTGAGCTGACTGATACTTTACGTTTGGTTGATATTTGGGAATGTAAAAATGGACTAACAAAAGACTTTACCTTCTTTTCAGAAAGACACAAATCCTTTTCTAGAATTGATATGATTTGGATTACAAAACATCTGCTTTACAAAGCAACTAAAGCTATTATTCTTCCAAAAACTTTTGCTGACCATAATTCAGTGTCTTTGCATGTTAAATTTGGTCCTCAATCTTTTAAATGGAGATTAAATGAGTCTGTTTTGCAGAAACCACAGATTGTTAAAGAATGTAATCAAGTACTTCAGACTATTTTAATAATAATTTAGATAAGGGAACCAATTTGACAACAGTTTGGGATGCTTGTAAGACTGTGATATGAGGACATTTTATACGATGCAATACAGCAATTAAGAGGAAGATGGATGAAAAAAAATACCACCAGAGATTTAACATTTTTGGAAAGAGGGACAAATATTCATTCCAATTACAATATTAAGGAAACAAAAAATTAAAATGAAGGAGAGGGAACTCCAGAATTCACCAAAAGATCCTAACATACTTAATCAACTAAAATTATTGCAACAACAAATTTCTTTGTTGACTGTTTCAGATATTGGAAAGAAACTTAAATATACAAAACAACTTTTTTTGAACATATAAATAAACCAGGTAGGGGGTTGGCATACAAACTAAGAAAACAGTCAGAAAAGAAGATGATTAATCAAAGGTAGATGAACTGTTGCTGCTGGCCCATACACGTCCCTTAGCCTTATTTCAAAATTCTCTGTAAATGAAGAATTCAACTCTCTTGTAAATACTATATTTCCTTCCATGAAACCTGCTGGGTACATCTGGACAACAAATTTTGCTGTTTTGGCTGCTTAATGTAAACATGAATAAAACTTTACCTTGCAGTTTTCAATTCCTTCAGCATGGTGGATATGATGTCCTTAAGCATGATGTCTGAATCCAAGGCATATTGTAGGTGAACATGAGCCATGATCTGACATACATGATTTATTACAAAATTCCAGTTACTATTAGGTAGAAATGGAAATTGTTGTGGATTTGCATACCCTGCTTATCCACAAAACCATCAATAGTTTAAAGAGAGAAAAGTTTATGTAGATTTACTCTTAATCATTTCCATCACCTTTTCCATATAGAACTTTCACTGTAATATACTCAGTAAGCTTGTTCAAGGAAACTTTCCAATTCTGCAGGAAGAAAATGTGTTTCTTAATGGGCCATATACATATTGAGCACAGAGAAGGATTTATTAAAGTGTAGCAAAAGCTAAACAATTACTTTGGGTAGAGGGTAGGAATATTTTAGGGTTTCTGGATTTATGTTATCTTATATTTGAAACCCAAAATCAACAAGTTCCAAGTGAAAGAATAATTCTATATACCTTTATATTTAAAGTACAGAATGGCTTTGAAAAAAGTTCAGGCTAAGGGATGTTGTAGTACTATCTGAATGAATTGCCTAGCTTTTACTCTTGCATATGCCAGAAATATGTGTGTGTGTGTGTGTGTGTGTGTGTGTGTGTGTGTGTGTGTGTGAAGTATTTGTCAAGTCTTTTGAATACACCTTGCTAATTAAATCTTTCTTCCCTGTTTTGGCCTAACTCAAGGCTATCCACAGGATATAGTCACAACTTATGACAGCTCATTATTTGTGTAAATTATTCAAATTGCTAATAAAGAATTTAGGGAGTGTGTGTGTGTGTGTGTCTGTCTGTCTGTCTGTCTGTGTAAATTTTTTTTGGATTGCTAACAAAGAATTAAAGGGAGACTGATACGATCATTTCAAACTTATTTGTTCTCATCAGTCAGCCATACCCTTCTGAGATTCGAACCTGGGCCAACTGCATCTTAAGCAGTTGTTTTAACCCCTAGGCCACAGGTTCTCTCTCTCTCTTTGTTAGCTGAGAAGCAAGGGAGATATTTGTTAAATGTTTGTTAAGCATTCAGAATACACTTGCTTGGTCCCAGACACGGGACAAATCTTATTTCCTGTTTCAGCCTAGCCTAAGGTGATCTACAGGCAGTTGCCACAGCAGTGGCAGCTCATATTTGTGTAATTTTTTTGGCTTGCTAACAAAGATTTGTCCCGTGTCTGGGACCAAGCAAGTGTATTCTGAATGCTTAACAAACATTTAACACACACACACACACACACACTGTATATCTGTTTCTGCAATATAATTTGAATGGAGCAATTGTTCTGTAGCTGTTATTTTTTAAAACACTGATCAAAATTTCTTGCAATTCATGGAAAATATCTAGAGAGCTATCCCAAGAATCTAAATCTACCTAATATTCTCCCCTCCCTTGATTTTTCCCACAAGCTGTATCTGGAAATAGCAAAAACATGGGATATGCTCTAGCTTACAGTATTATCCCACACATTTTATGACAGAGAGTTCAAAAACCTAAAACCATTAAATGTCATATCAATGGTTATGGATTTTTTTTTCATTTGTAAAGTTTGAAACACATGATTGAAAATCCAAAAACCAAGCCATGATTTATATTAGTTTGAGTTATAAAAGTAGCAATGTCTAGTCTTGGAAACCCACACATAACAGATCCACAATATAACAAGTGCAATGTTAAAAACTTGATAAATGTCAAGTGTTCACATCCATACCCTGATTTCCTATCCTTTAAGATGTCCTAAAAGTTAGTTTTATAATACTGGTCTGGTTTTTCTTGATGGGATGATAGATGATTTGTCCTATAAAGAAACCTATAAAAGTTGAAATCAATTTTAACTTGTTGAAGAACAGAGGCCGCTTTGAGTTTATTTGGAGCAAGTGTTTTGACCATTGTCTCTAAACTGGAAGACATTCTTGCTTTTGATCATTTTCTGCAGATTAAGTGTGACAGTGTATTCAAAGAAAGGAAAAATGTACTGGGAGAGCCAAAAGTTGAGCTGTACCAAAAGGAAACACTGTAGAGAAAAGAATACCATAGAATAATCCCATAATTATCAGCCTTGTCATCACCTTATTCCCCACCCAAGGAATTTTTGTAGATGCCAAAAATCTAAAGATCAGATCTTCAGATCTGGCAAGTAACTCTGCTTGTTGAAGATCCTAATCAGAAAGGTTCCAGTTTAATGTTTTTTTTCTTTTCTTTCTATCCTTTATTTTTTTTGCTGTTTTTTAAAGAAAACCAGCAAAATAAGTACTATGCATTTATGCTTCTGTGGAGATTGCCAATATAGGTACCAGTCAGCATACACACCAAATACTCTACTACCATTCTGGTACTCCTAGCTCATTGTGGTGGAGACCCAACCAATGTTCACATTCCCAAGTGAGATTGTATTCTGCATGGATTTTGAATCTTAATCATGTATGGTTCTAAACAGCTTGCCATATGAGCACACTCTTCAGACCTTTTACTTGGTGCTCAGAAGATGCAGCCCAGGCTTTACAATGAAATGGTTTTATGTGTAGAGCTAAGTCAAGACTTATTTAACAATAGTTTGTCAAATAAATCACAGATAGCCGGGTTCATCCTTGTGACTTAACATAAAGTGGTTTATGTGCTTTTGATGTAGCACAAAAAAAGCAAATGCAACCATCTAGTTGCGGATACATGTTGGCAATATTTAAGACAATACTCTGATAACATTAGGAGGACAGGCTTTAAAATCTGTAGAACAATTCAACTATCTTGGTAAAAGCATCATGGATACAGATGGGGGAACAGAAGTGGATGTGAAATACTGAATAGGCAAAGCAACTGCTGTCTTCCAACAAATGTGCTCAGTATGGACCACCACAAACACAGCAATCAAGATCAGATTATTTAATGTCATTGTCATACTGACGGACATCTACACCGGTGAGATAACAAGAATTATTCATCAGATTAATGTTTTTCAACAATGTTCCCTTCGTATCTTATATCAGGGCCATGTCACAAATGAGGAAAGAAGTTATTCCCAGAGACTGTCTGAGATATTGACAAGAACAAAGAGTGTACTTTGCTGGACAAGTGTTCCGCATCAGTGAGCAATGTCCAGCAAAGATCATGATAAATTGGATACCACCAGATGGTCATAGAAAAAGAGGACGGCCAAAGAATATCTGGCACCAAACATTTCAGGAAAACTAAAAAAAAAACACATTAATCTTAAATGGAAGGATGCAGAGACTGTAGTTGTGGATTGAGAACTGTGGAGAACACTTGTAGCCCAACCTGCTTAGCACAGGATGTTAAAAAAAATCTAGTTTGATGACATTTGGACAGAAGAACAGAACTGGATGGAATTCTCATTACCATTTGAACTTAGCTCAGTGCTCTGTTATTTTTAATTTCCCATCATTACACAAAAATGAATTGTCCACAGGAATGTTAATATACACTGAGTTCAGTGTGTCAATCTAGTAATCATCTTGTTCTTTTCTAAGGATTCAGATCAGTAAATTCCTCCTTATTTCAAACTAGGCATTTCCTGATCATAAGAGTTTATTAAGTTGTGGAGGAGCCTCCTAGACCGAGTCATGGGTGCACCATCATTGGAGGTTTTCACACAAAGTTAGGACAACCATTTGTCTGGCATAGGATGAAAATTCCTGGCCTAGATAGGGAGTTGGAATAGAAGACTTCTAAGGTCCCTTCCAACCCTATGATTCTATGTTCTCCTGCTTATTATGAAGAATTATAAACATTTGTAACATAATTGGTAAAGATTGGGTAAACTAGAGATCAAACCCATTTTGCTTTCATATTATGGTTATGATTATGGTTTATTCATTACGGTTCATTCTACTGATATATTCTTTTTAATATTGTAGCTGTACAAGGACCTTCTGAAACATTTGTATAATGTAAGTAAACACTACTACTTTTCAGAAAATATTCCTTTGTTATATCTTTTGACAGCAGAGACATCACCTTGCCGACAGAGGTGTATATAGTCAAAGCTATGGTTTTCCCAGTAGTAATGTATAGCTATGAAAGTTGGACCATAAGGAAGGCTGAGCGGAGGAGATGAATTGATGCTTGTGAATTGTGATGCTGGATAAGACTTTTAAAGTCCCTTGGATTGCAAGGAGATCAAATTGGTCAATCTTAAAGGAAATCAACCCTGACTGCTCTTTGGAAGGAGAGTTATTAAAGCTGCAACTCAAATACATTGACCACCAAATGAGAAGAAAGGACTCATTGTAAAAGACCCCGATGTTAGGAAAGATTGAAGGCAAAAAGAGAAAGTTGAGAGGGTTCAATATTGTCATCAACACAGTAAGCTTGGGTATGAGCAGGTTCTGGGAGATTGATAGGGAAGACAGGGGAACCTGGCATGCTGTGATCCACGGGGCTGTGAAGAATCAGACATGTCTTGACAACTGAACAACAACAAACTATCTTTTGACATAGTATAGGAGACACTATATTAGACAAAAACATGTTCTTCCTTAGTATCTTGAATATGAATTTCAGAAAGTATTTTTTCACAGATGATAAATATTATCTTAACTGAGTGCTTGCACACCAAATACAGCAGAGGGGATGGTTTAAGGAGTTGGCAAAGGTTGCAAAACCTAGATTTAAAACCAACCCCTACTCTCAATGCTATCTGCCAAATATTCTCTTTGCAAACAAGTCCTTGTCTACATTCAGAATATTTTATAAAAACCTGCTGTGCAGAAATACAGATCTCTAAATTGTGTTCTGAAGTCTCATAATTGTTATTGGCAAACTTTAAGGAAATGAGGGAGTAACTGAAAAGATAAATTTGACCCAGGGAAAACACAATTCAGAAGACAAAGAAGAAATGGAGATTCTTATCCTTTGAGTTTTGCCAGTTCTGCCAACGTAAAAGTATTCATTGAGGTCTAACTGAATGAAATATCAAGTTTGGTTTTACGCACAAACTTATAATCCCCTTAGATAAATTTAGATATCTGGTACCTGGAGGATGAGAGGAAGACAAACAAATTGTAACATGAATTTTCCTTATTTTACAAATCAATATTTTATGTGCTATTTCTGCCAATATAGTCGTGACCAGATACACAAATATAGGCCAACCCTAGCTAAAACTACAGGCTATGTTGAATGGTAACTTTATGACCTAGAAAAGAAGTTAAAGGAACCAGCCATAACTCAGTGGTACACATCACTGGCATGCATAGTACATGAAACCTGCATGTTCAGGTATAGGTTGAGAACCTCATTGGTCAGAAAATGAACCCCTCGAGGTGAAATCAATGACAATACTTAGTTAGAGGGACATTGGTGTGGCAAAGATGGGTGGAACTGGCTCATCAGAGTCAACTGTTAAATTTTCTGGAATTTCACTGGTTTGATGAGAGCAAAGCTGAGCCACATTGCTGGGATGCCAATCAGCTGTTCAGATAACCATGCCAGCAGCACAGCATGGTGAGAGTAATGGAGTCAGCAGTGATAATAGTGAGATGTGAAAGCATTGCAATATGGGGTTTGGTTTTGGTGGTCAGCTGATAAATTATTATTAAACCTTTACCAGCACACGACTGTAGAGAGGTCACCACTTACTAGGTTTAGTGAATAGATCATTCCCCTTAGTGAATAAATACTTCGTTTAGCCACGGTTGCTTCTAATCATACATGTTTTGTTGGGTTTCTAATCTGTCTAAAACTTAAAAGTGCAATAGGCAGCCACACAAAATGCTTTTGACAGATGTGCTCATTTATGTGTAGCTCAGAAGTACAAAAAAGAGAAGATTTTGGTTGGGAATAAGATGATGAGAAAGTCAGGACATTATAAAAATGTCAAATTAAGCATGATGCAAAGCAAATGGAAAAGGAAAAAAAAATCCTGCTTTATTATGTTTGAACCCAGAGTCACCCAATGAAATTGAATGGTGGAAGAATCAGAACAAAAAGGGAATGCATTTTCGCACAACACATGTGGAATGTGTTGTTAGTGGTTCCAACTTGGCTGGCTTTTAAAAATATACCAGACAAAGTCCTGGAGGAGGGAAATTAATGAAGGATGAGGCTATCAGTGGCTATTAGCCAAGATGGCTGTATATTTCTGGGATGGAACACAAGCAAAAGAAAACTATTGCCCTCATGTAGTCCTTATGCACATGAATGCAGTTCATTGTAAATGTATCTCATTGGCCACTGGCAGTTGTTTCTTATTTTTAATTTGTTTAATTGTACATCAGAAGTGCAATCTAGAAGAAACATCTTCAATCTATGATTTTCCAATTATTTGAGGATTGCAACTTCCAGAATTTTATGCCATTCTGGCCAGGAATTCTTGGAACTGTCATTTCAATATATCTGGATAACATCAGACAGATAAGACTGCACAAGTCAATTTAAATGGTTCATTTGCAAATAAAAAATACAAGAGAAGGGAGGAAAAGCTGATTTAAACATAGCCTTCAAAACAATTTTAGAAAGAATAAGATCAAATTTCTTGTGGTTTTTTTTTTGTAGGTATTTTGATTCCAGACTATGAACAAATATGTTGGTTTGTGCTGCTAAATTGACATGCAGCTGTTAGGACTTCCATTTCTTAGAACTTAATTGCTAGCATAACAAATTGGACTCGTAATGTCAAAAGCAATGTAATAGTAGAGGTTTTTGCAGAATAAAGTTCTTTTTCAGATTTTTCAAAGAGTTACAGAGAGGTCTGAATTCTCTCATCTCCCAATTGCTGAACACATTAGCAGAAACTAACAGACCCCCCACAGACAGATACTCCACCCTTGTGGTAGTTTGAATGAATCAATACACTATTCCTAACATGAAGCAATCAACTTGAAACAGATTCAGAATGTGTTATTATAATCATGATTTTCTAGAATCTCTAAATCCAGTTGGTGTTTCTTTTGATGAATGGCTTGCCATAGTCAATTGCTAAACCTCTTGACTGAAAGGATTCCCAAGGCACGTATCAGAGACAGATGAATTCATTCCAAAGTCCACCATTATGCAGAGCACGTCCATCAAAATCCTGCTGACAGATTAAGGCAACTCAGGCATAAACTATAAGGGCAATAAAAGGAAAGTCAATCATTCATACAAGTTTGTGTGCTGTGGCTTTCCATAGCACAAGGAAAGACTTGGAAACAAGTGTTTTATTTTTCCCTTTGGCAACTGGACCATGGACATTTCTTTCAAGAGAATAAAACTCCAATTTACTTTTATGTGTAGCACTATTTGAAACTTGAATTTACCTACCGTCTCTTTTTCTAGCTACCCCAATAATAATAATAATAGATGCAATGCCCAATCAAGGTGTTGCTGATTCCACATTTTGGGTGCTCTTTATTGAACGTTAAATGGACTAAATTAAAGAAAGATAAATTAAAGATGGGGTGTGTGTGATGGCTCAATGGTTAAAGACACTGAGCTTGTCAGCTGGAAAGCTGATAGCTCAGGTTTGAGACTGTGCAACAGGGTGAGCTCCTGTTCCTTGCTCCAGCTCCTGCCCACGTAGCATGCGAATAAAAGTAGATTAATAAATACTACTTTGGTGGGAAGGTAGCAGCATTCTGTGCACCTTTGGCATATAGCCAAGCTGGTCACATGACCACAGAATATGTCTTCAGACAATGTGGCTCCCTTGGCCAAGAAACAGAGATGAGCACCGTGTCCTTCAGTGAGACACAACTGGACAGGGAAAACTTTACCTTTAAAAGGTACTTTTTCAAAAGGCAACTGGACCTGTTTTTTGTGTGTTTTTTTTTGCTTCCATTCTTCCATCCTCCACCATTCAGTCAGAACTGAAGAAGCTTCTTATATGAGAAGCAAAATGTCTTCAAGAAAAACCAAAGTCCAGCTGCCTTTTGAAAAAGCATCTTTGGGACAACCATGACCTGGATGACTGCGAATCTCCATAGACTCTACCTTTAAATACTGAACTTCCATCCAACATAAATACCAGCACTTCTGCTTATGCCATATCTATTGGCATTCTGGCTTTAATGCAAGGATTAAAGGCATAGTTTGGTGTAGTGGTGAAGGTGTTGGCCTAGAACCCAGGAAACTGTGAGTTCTAGTCCTGCCTTAAGTCTGAAAGTTGGCTGGGTGACTTTGGGCCCAACACACCTCACAGGGTTGTTTTGGGGAAAATGAGGAAGCCTAAGGTATGTTTTCTGCATTGGGTTACTTATAAAGCAATAAAGGCAGGATACAAAACTAGTAAATAAATACAATTAAATAAAAACAAATAGTTTATCCCCTTATTGCTGTACTCTTTATAGCAACTTGCTACATGTAAATAAAGAGGCTTCTTGGTTAACAAAGCTGCAATAGATTACAGTTGGCTTTTTTATAGTCTAAATTGTGTTACCCAGCATATTTCAGCAGATAAATTATACCGATTTTTTTTAAAAAAACAAAACATCAGTGATGAGCTGGCAGGATTAGGAAACTCACAAAATCAAATCTCTTAAGCAAAAGAAAAGTTACTAGACTTTCAATGACTCCATGGCAAATTAGAACATTCCTGAAACAGCTACCGTATGTCTGTTGTCCTAAAACAGGAGACCTTTGTCTACAGTCTATCCTTGCTTGAACCTCTCCCTGTATTAATGAATACAGGGCACAGTGCTACAGTTTGCTTTGATTCCAAGGTGAAAAATATGGCAGACCAAGTCTGGATAAAAAGTCAACAGCTTGCTCAAAGCTTCACTCACCGGGAGGAACAAAACCGGAGCAAATATTTGAGGTGCAAACAGTTTCACCATACAATAATTTCATTCACTCCTAGAGCTTCATTCTGGCAAAAACTGTAGAGAATATTGTGAATAGAGCTGAAAATGCTGTGGGAATACTGGAGGAAAAAAAACCAAACACCTCTTAGTATAACCCTCCTCTCTCTTTTCAACCCAGGAGAAAAACGTGTATAGTTTCCACAGAAGAAAGTTTTGCAAACAGAATTTTAAAATGCCGTTCTAAAATTTCCCATCCCATTGATAGGTATACACAGGAGATGGTACTGATGAGAGAGGGGAAGGGAGAAAGACAATCCAGACAAATGTTTGGAATTACAATAGTGTATGCTAAAAGATAGGACAGCAAAAAATGGGTTGGTAGGTATCGTTTCATAGACATACCGATTTTTGACACTTCTTCAATGTGTAAGACAACAAATCCCACACTGAGGAGTTTAACAACAGAAAGGTAGAACTTGATATCTTATCTCAGTAGGTTTTGAAATACTACATTTATGAATCTCATAGTGCTGAATGATTATTTGACACTTCTTCCAAGTTATTGCACAAAACAACTTATGCATACTAACTCTGCACATACTTACTAAGTAGTTGCCTTACTCTAAATATCAAATACCTAGTTTGGTCAGCATAATGTTTGCAGGTATGATGTATTAAGATCTTCTCTCCATGGTAGGATAGAATTAAGAAAACGTTTCAAATAATGAACCTTCTTTTGTTCACAGTAATCTATATTCCATAAGTATTTGTCAATGCTAGGAGTGGGCAATTTTTAAATTATTCAAATTAAATTAACTTTTAAAAATTAAATTACATTTAATTCCTAGAGCTCTAACAACCAGCACAATAGGTTTTGGTTCATGGTTCTTCTTGCAGTCCTTTGAAAATCTACCATTTATTATCTCAAGCCACTAAAACCTGCCCCAGTCTTTGCTATCCCTACCCAAGGAAAACAACTGATTTGATTCAATTATGTATTTTAAACTAAATCTTTTTATTTTGTTTAATACTCTCCATTTTGTTAATAACAGTTAAAAGTCCCATTACCAGAAACATTAAGAGCCTTGGTGGAGCAGTGGGCTAATGCCTCCTTAAGTAACACCAGCTGCCTGCAATTAGTGCAGGTTCGCATCCCACCAGGCTCAAGGTTGACTCAGCCTTCCATCCTCCCGAGGTAGGTAAAATGAGGACCCAGATTGTTGGGGGCAATGAAGCTGACTTTGTAATAATGCCACTGGGGGGGTGTATGAAAGCCCTAATAAGCAGGCATATACATAGAATGAAGGCTACTGCTAAGCTTGTAAGCCGCCCTGAGTCTTCGGAGAAGGGCGGGATATAAATGGATTTTTTAAAAAAAAATTATTTTGATACCAGAAGCATTTTATTTTTGATATAGTCAAATTCTTGCTATCTGCACTAATCAAATATCTTGTAAAATTCAATAGATTGATAAATTGAAATCTGTTAAATATGCTTAAGCAAATTCAAAACTTCTGACCTCTGATATTAAAATTGCAGATTAAATAGAAAACTTAAAATTATGAAATTACATTTTAACTCTACAATATGTGATATAAAACAGGCCAATACAAGTGAAACAAACCAACTTCTGGCATGTTATATTTGGTATGTTATAGCAATATTTACCCTGTACAATCCTCAAGAATTTTTTATGTATTGTTGATAAAGCAGTTCATTCCCAAGAATTAAATATAGTGCTTTCTTTTTCTTTGTGTGTATGCGCACAAGTCCACAATCTTAGCATATTGTTCCACAGCCTATTTTTGCTATGTGTTTAGAACTGCACACTGTACACAAAAACAGTTTGAAACTGAGAGCATAATGGATAAACTCCACTAAATTTTAAACATTTACACAAGTACCATAAATTTTCAGTACCAGTTCCTATAATTTTGTGGAGAATATATGAATGCTTAGATCACTTCTACTCCAGATTAATTTTTAGCCTGTTAAAATACGCCAGATAAGTGTTTATGCACTGACTACACCAATATTTCTCATTGTGAACAACTGGAAATTAAATTCACAGCTGATTCCTTAATAATGAATAAATGTAATGGGCTGATGTGATAGCTATGTTGCAGCAAACACTACAGAATACAAAAACAGATATTCCAACTGGAACAATTTTGTATAGAGATGCAAAATATGGTTCACTCCTATAAATATTGTTTAGGAGCATTTGATTCGTTAACAGTCTAGGAGGCAAAGCAAGCTACAATCTGGTCACCACAGTAATTCTGGCCACTCCTGCTCACTGCTAGCACAAGAAAACCAAAGCTCAGATAGCTGCCAAATGTCCTTCAATGTGACAAAGTCATAACAATGCAACAGTCTCTGCAAATACTGTAGTCTTCTAAGAGCAAATACTTGGCAGGATGCCCTTTCCAACTACAATGTGTGAATTCACGATAAGGGGGAAAAGCAGTTTTTAAAAATAGAGCTGGGAGAATTTTCCAGTAACTGGATTTAAATGGATATTTTGAAAAAAGGATCCTGGGCACTAATCAGAAAACAGAAAGTTAATACAGGATAGATTTTAACTTGCTGGTAGCAATTCATTTCTCAAGTGATATGTGCCGTTTTGAAAAAAAACTCCCCAGTTTTTCTGTGAACACTTCTATGCGTGCTGCAATCGGTTTTGCTTTTCTTAATACACTTCAGTGAGACAGGCATTGTTACTTTTGGGAATTCTAATTGGACAGAGTGAATGCTTTCTTTTTCTTGCTTGATAGCTGTAACTGCATTAACTTCTATTAGGAAATTCTACACTAATAACTTCTTTTGTTGCTGTATGTAGTATTTCAGGCCAGGGGACCCATTTAGAATTTTCAAAACATATTTCTGGCTTGTGATATGAGACAGTAAAAGAGTCGGATTGCTCACAACACCTCTTCTACCTTCTCAAGGTGATTTTATTTCTGACTTTTTCCCCCTTGAAGGCAGGTTCTGGCTGTAATGATTACTTAACAATGCCTAACTTACTAAGCGTAATGTATAACTAATACATTCCATAAAATGATAGTGTCAATGCTGCTAACATCAAATGTTATTGCTTGACATGAGATGAAGGAGTAGCTATTTTATATGTTAAACTAGTGTATTGCTTTAAGACCTGTGTATTGTTTTAGTTTAAAAAGGTGGGGGGAGGGAAGAGTAGAAATGCACTTTCAAGGCCACTTGACTCTCTAAAGAAGATAAGATTTGGCGGTTCTTCTAATGGAAGAGAAACTGATTCTTTAAATTATGGTAATTGGAGAATATGATTAATGACAGAATTAGAAAGGTGGAGAATTGTGTTTAATATATATATATATATATATATATATATATATATATATATATATATATATATATATATATATATATATATATATATATATATATATATATATATATATATGTGGATCTTTGGTTATTCGGGTTTTTCCCCGCGTAGAACTAAAGGTGTAGGGGCGACGTTTCGACGGAATCCCATCCGTCATCATCAGGCTGGTGGCTTCTGCTTCCTTCTTCTGGGGGAAGCATGTGGCTGTTTGTTCCTCTTTTTTAAACTGCCAGAGGGGGTGTGTTCTGTGGGTGGAGATGTGCTCTGATTGGGTGGGGGAGTGTGTTCTGATTGGGTGGGAGTGTGTTTTGAATGGTGGGTGTGTTCTGATTGGGTGGGTGTGTGTTTTGAGTGGATGGGCTGGTCTCAGCTGCCAGCCTGAGACCTGAGTTGGTGAGTTGTGCTGCTTTTGTTCGGCTTCGTGTTTGTGGTGGTGCCATGTTTTTATAGTGGGTGTCAGTTTGCTTATTGTGTGGTTTGGAGGGGTTTAAAGTGGCTGATGTTGCAGCTGTAGTTAGGTTTCTGTTTTGTGGTTGTGCCTTGTTATCATTGTGGGTTCGGATTTGCTTTTTGAATGGTTGTGTGGTGGTGATGTCATGTGGTGTTATCATGAGTTTGGGTCTATCATTCTTGGTGGTTGGGACTCGTCTGTCAATCAAGGCGGGTTTCCAAATGGTTGGTAGGCGAGAGGTATCATCTCGTTTGTTTATGCTGTGGGGGCGTTTTTCTATCTCAATGGCTTCTCTGATTATTCTGTTGTTAAAATGTTCAATTTTGGCGATAGTTTTGGTTTTTTTAAAATCAATTTCATGTCCCGTGGCTTCAAAGTGTTGGACCAGGGATGAAGTTTGTTCTCCTTTTCTGAGTGAGTTTTTGTGCTCTTCAATGCGTGCACTTATTCTTCTGTTGGTCTGTCCGATGTATGTGGTGGGGCAGGTGGTGCATGGGATTTTGTATACTCCTTGGTTTTCTAAGCCAATTATGTCCTTGGGGTTTCTTAGGATGGTGGATATTTTTCTGTCTGTGTAGAATGCTGTTTTGATGTTGTGTTTTTGGAGGACCTTGCTGATTCTGTCTGTGGTCCCTTTTAAGTATGGGAGGAGGGCTTTGCCATTTTCTTGTTCTCTGTCTTGGGTTTTTGTGGGTGTGTCTCTTCGGATTAAGTTGGTAATCATGTTTCTTTGGAATCCATTGGCTGTTAGTACATTAGTGAGAGTGTGTAGTTCGGTTTTTTGGTGTTGTTTGTCAGCTAGGTGTTTTGTTCTGGAGATGAGTGTCTTGGCTACGGAGTTGATCTGTGCTGGGTGGTGGTGTGAGAGTGCATTCAGATAGCGGTTTGTGTGTGTTTTTTTATGGTAGATAGTGTGTCCTAGGGAGCCGTTGGATTTCTTGTAGACTAAGACATCAAGGAAGGGAAGTTGATTGTTAGCTTCTGTTTCCATGGTGAATTGTATTTTGGGGTGTAGGCTATTGAGGTGTGTGAGGAAGTCATCCAGTTTTTCTTTGCTGTGTGGCCAGATTACGAAGGTGTCATCTACGTATCTGAGCCAGAGTTTGGGTTTGTGGTTGGATTTTTCTAGAGCGAGGGTTTCAAAGTGTTCCATGTAGAGGTTTGCGATGACAGGTGAAAGGGGTGATCCCATGGGTGCTCCTTCCATTTGTTTGTATCTTTGTCCATTGTAGATGAAGTATGTGTTAGATAGGCAGTGGTTGGGCAGATCTAGGATGTGTTTTGGGGGGTTGTATTTATTTAGGATAGCTGTCAAGGCTTCTTTGATTGGCACTTGGGTGAAGAGGGATACGACATCGAAGCTCACAAGTAGGTCACAGGGCTGTAAGTTTAGTTTACTTATGATCTCTATGAATTGGAATGAATCTTGTACGTGTGAGGTGATGGAATTTGCGTAAGGCTGTAGTTATTTGGCAAGAAATTTGGCTAGATTTTGTAGAGGTGAGCCTATGGAGCTGACTATGGGTCTGAGTGGGGTTCCTTCTTTGTGTATCTTGGGCAGACCATAGAGCTTAGGACATCTGGATGATTTTTCTCTGGGAATGATTGTTTTCTGGATCTCTTCACTGATGGGGGTGGCTTTTATTTTGGATTTTGTGGTTTTTTCCAGGTAGGTGGTGGGATCTGTCTTGAGGAGTTTGTATGTGGAGTCTCGGAGTAGGTTGGATAATTTGGTATGGTAGTCAGATGAGTTCATTACCACCGTGGCGTTGCCTTTGTCTGCTGGCAGAATGATTATGCTGGTGTCATTTTTTAGGTTAAGTAGTGCTGTCTGTTCCTCTTTGGGTAAGTTGCTTTTGGGTGGTTTGCTGGTGCAGAGGATGTTGGTAACTTCGAGTCTGATTTTGTTGGCGTCATCAGGGTTAATTTTGGTCAGGCTGGATTCGACTCCGCATATAATGGTTTCCGTGGGAATGTGTTTGGGAGCGACTGCAAAATTAAATCCTTTAGACAGGACGTTGGTTTCGGCTTTGGTGAGAATCCTATCTGAGATGTTGTGCACAGTTTGTTTCATGTGTTGCTGTGAGAGAGGAGGGGTTTGTTTCTGGCGTTCCTTTAGTCTTCGGAGTTTATTGGTGTGTGTGTCTGTTTTGTAGGCAGTCTCTGTTTCAGCTCTCCAGACAGCGATTTGTTTGAATTTGTCCCAAAGTGTGGGGTGGATCTTGTTGCTGAGTTTGAGGTGAAGTGTGAGGAGGTCTCTGTTGATTCGGTCCAGGAGGAATCTTTTTGTGTGGAGTTCATTTCTGATTAGGGCCAGTTCAGTTCTTATCAGGATGCGTTTGATGGCTGCAGAGTTGGAGTGGAATTTCAATTGGAAGGATGTGGGGATTAAATTTTGGTCTCGGCAGTTGCGTAGGAATGTGAGGTCACACAGAATGGAAGCTCTTCGTACTTCGAGTTTTTCATAGGTCCTAGTTAGCTGGTGGATTTCCTCCCCGTAGAGGTAAGATATTTGTTTTCTGAAATTTTCGCGGGTGTTCGTATGTGGATCTTTGGTTATTCGGGTTTTTCCCCGCGTAGAACTAAAGGTGTAGGGGCGACGTTTCGACGGAATCCCATCCGTCATCATCAGGCTGGTGGCTTCTGCTTCCTTCTTCTGGGAGAAGCATGTGGCTGTTTGTTCCTCTTTTTTAAACTGCCAGAGGGGGTGTGTTCTGTGGGTGGAGATGTGCTCTGATTGGGTGGGGGAGTAAGTGTGTTCTGATTGGGTGGGAGTGTGTTTTGAATGGTGGGTGTGTTCTCATTGGGTGGGGGTGTGTTTTGAGTGGATGGGCTGGTCTCAGCTGCCAGCCTGAGACCTGAGTTGGTGAGTTGTGCTGCTTTTGTTTGGCTTCGTGTTTGTGGTGGTGCCATGTTTTTATAGTGGGTGTCAGTTTGCTTATTGTGTGGTTTGGAGGGGTTTAAAGTGGCTGATGTTGCAGCTGTAGTTAGGTTTCTGTTTTGTGGTTGTGCCTTGTTATCATTGTGGGTTTGGATTTGCTTTTTGAATGGTTGTGTGGTGGTGATGTCATGTGGTGTTATCATGAGTTTGGGTCTATCATTCTTGGTGGTTGGGACTCGTCTGTCAATCAAGGCGGGTTTCCAAATGGTTGGTAGGCGAGAGGTATCATCTCGTTTGTTTATGCTGTGGGGGCGTTTTTCTATCTCAATGGCTTCTCTGATTATTCTGTTGTTAAAATGTTCAATTTTGGCGATAGTTTTGGTTTTTTTAAAATCAATTTCATGTCCCGTGGCTTCAAAGTGTTGGACCAGGGATGAAGTTTGTTCTCCTTTTCTGAGTGAGTTTTTGTGCTCTTCAATGCGTGCACTTATTCTTCTGTTGGTCTGTCCGATGTATGTGGTGGGGCAGGTGGTGCATGGGATTTCGTATACTCCTTGGTTTTCTAAGCCAATTATGTCCTTGGGGTTTCTTAGGATGGTGGATATTTTTCTGTCTGTGTAGAATGCTGTTTTGATGTTGTGTTTTTGGAGGACCTTTCTGATTCTGTCTGTGGTCCCTTTTAAGTATGGGAGGAGGGCTTTGCCATTTTCTTGTTCTCTGTCTTGGGTTTTTGTGGGTGTGTCTCTTCGGATTAAGTTGGTAATCATGTTTCTTTGGAATCCATTGGCGTCGCCCCTACACCTTTAGTTCTACGCGGGGAAAAACCCGAATAACCAAAGATCCACATACGAACACCCGCGAAAACCTCAGAAAACATATATATATATATATATATATATATATATATATATATATATATATATATATATATATATATATATATATATAATTCCATTTATATCCCGCCCTTCTCCGAAGACTCAGGGCAGCTTACAAGCTTATTGTGCAAGGGGAGGAGATTTCAGATTCCAGCTTCCTTCGAGCAAGCATTTGCCGGTGTATTAGGCTGAATAAAGGACTTTTAAGGTAAACAATGCCTCAGAGTCACTTGAAAAGCCCATAGGTCGGAAACTTGACAGATAGTTTTTAAAAGTCTGGCTGTGAAGGCTTTTTCTCCCAAGTTCAACTTATGTACCAGACTTTGGAGAAGGATATTATTATTTGTAGTTCTGTCTTCAACAAATTGCTTTACCTTGAATTTTGAATAACTCACCTGCATATAATGAAAAATTCAGCTGCTAAATAGATCTTTTAAAAAGAAGTGTTGTTTTACTGTGAACTATTAGTTCAATATATAGCATTCACCAACATGGTTTCCAGATGTATTAGATCTTTAATTTGCAGAACTTAAAGTGAACATATTGCCTGGGAATTCTATGAGTTGAACTTCAAAACAGCTGGAGAACATCAGGCCATTTTTAGTACAATGGTTCATGAAGGCCCTATACACCCAGACCGAAACCTCATTTTTCTATTCCACAGAAACTAGTATTTGGGGTGATTACCTGTCACCCAAATAAAGCATAGCTAGTATTATCATTTCAAGTGATAAGCAAATCCAAACATTTAATAGCTGGCCTTTTAATTTAGGATTAAAAACTTAGCACAACCCACTTTTTTGAAAAGGCAGAACGAAAAGCTCTATTTAATGCATTTTTCAGCAAATGCCACTTTCATCTGGCAACTGGAAGGAAGGTTTACTGGCAAGAAACCATTTTTTCCAAGTTTGTGGTCCTATAGTATAAAGCAAGGACATATTCTATTACTATATACTGATCACAAATATGTACTTTAAAATTTATATATTTTATTAAAAATGAAAAAAAAGCTAAAGGAGTCTCTGTGGATTTTACTTCATTAGTCATTGCTGTACTATACTACTAAAATACTATTAAACTATAATCTTTTGAGACTCTAGAAACAGTGCAGAGAAGAGCAACAAAGATGATTAGGGGACTGGAGGCTAAAAGATATAAAGAATGTTTGCTGAAATTGGGTATGTCTAGTTCAGGGGTAGGCAACCTTGGCTCTTTTATGACTCATGGACTTCAACTCCCAGAATTCCTGAGCCAGCCATACTCAAGTGTGTGGTTCTCAATGGAACTGCATCTACATGAAGGGAAGTGTGTAGTGGGATGCCCCAGGGCTCTGTTCTGGGCCCAGTGCTCTTCAACATCTTCATCAATGATTTGGATAAGACACCAAGCTGGCAAGAATAGCCAATACTCCAGAAGACAGGCTTAAGATACAGGAGGATCTGGACAGACATGAACAATGGGCGCTATCTAACAAAATGAAATTCAATGGTGAAAAAGTAAGGTTCTATATTTAGGCAGGAAAAACCAAATGGTACCTTGCTCAATAGTAGTAACTGTGAGAGGGATCTTGGAGTCCTAGTGGACACTCATTTAAATATGAGCCAGCAGTGTGCTGCAGCTGCCAAAAAAATCTACACAATGCTAGGCTGCATTAACAGAGGGATAGAATCAAGATCACGTGAAGTATTAACACCAATTTACAACGCCTTGGTAAGGCCACACTTGGAATACTGCATCCAGTTTTGGTCACCACAATGTCAAAAAGATGTTGAGACTCTAGAAATAATACAGAGAAGAGCAACAAAGATGATTGGGGGACTGGAGGCTAAAACATATAAGGAACGGTTGCTGGAATTGGGTATGTCTAGTTTAATGAAGAGATGGACAAGTGGGGACATGATAGCAGTGTTCCAAAATCTCAGGGGCTGCCACAAAGAAGAGAAAGTCAAGCTATTTTCCAAAGTGCCTGAAGGCAGGACAAGAAGCAACGGATGGAAATTAATCAAGGAGAGAAGCAACCTAGAACTAAGGAGAAACTTACTAACAGTGAGAACTATTAATCAGTGGAACAACTTGCCACCAGAAATTGTGAATGCTCCAACACTGGACGTTTTTAGGAAGAGAGTGGATAATCATAGGATTTCCTGCCTGAGCAGGGTTTGGACTAGAAGACCTCCAAGGTTCCTTCCAATTCTGTCATTCTATTCTGACATACAATAGAATAGAGCTGGAAGCTACTTTTGGGTCTTCTAGTCCAGCCACCTATACCATCCCAGACAAGTGACTGTCCAGGCTCTTCTTAAAAACCTCCAGTGATTGGCTTCTGGTTCCGGAATTTTGGTGCTCCCAGATGTGCAAGAGATTCGCTCCTCATGTCGCCTGGATTTCTTCATCGAGGGCCCCCTGTAAAGGAGTCAAAAGTTCCCTAGAGGGGCAATGAGCAGGGGAGAGGTCTCTCCACTTGGCGGTAGAAGGGTGGCAGCCCTCCTGTTGGCTTGGAACTACTCTCTGAACCTAAGAAGAAAAGATCAGCCACTCCCATGGTCCATCATTTAGCCATTTCCTGCCGAAGCCAAAAGCACAACAAAGCACTTGAAAGCACTTGAAAACTGGGTGAGGATTGCCTTCTTGTCTTCCTAATTGTCTACTTTCCCTGTCAAAAGCTTCTTGATTTTGCTTCCCCCTGCGAGGAGAGAGGGAAGGGATTTTTCCCCCCACCCTCCTTAAGAGCGGCCTTTGTCTACATTGGGAGAGAAAAGAAACAGCCTTCTACTAAATTATACTGATTTATTGGACTAACTGCCTTTCTACTTTTGGCCCAAAGTTCCTATATTTACAGAAATGGACTATTCTACCTATTAGTCTAAAAAAGAGGACAAAAAAAAGAAATAAATAAAAAGATACTGTCTTTTGAAGTACTCTGAGGATATCTAGTGAATACTATTGGCAAACAAACGTGCTCATATTTTTGACTGACCTTGGCATTAAGATAAAAACCTGAAACAGCTGGAGATGAATTTGGCTTAGACTTGTGGAGGTGGACTCTTACTGATTTTTGTTTGAAAAATAGCCTCCACCAAGGACTATTTATAATTATTACAAAATGGAGAAGGATCAGCCACTAACCTTGCTTGATTATAACCTCATACTTGAAACAATCTACAGAGTCACTGAGATGTCTATCTCCAGATTTAATAATTTACATGCCAACCTTAAGTCACAAATTGAAACCCAGACTGCATCTAAAGAATTTACACTTCAGAATATAATAAAATTGGAAGATATTACTATTGAGACAGAGGAATATAAGCAACAACTATCCAAAGAATCGACAACTTTAAAAGTACAAGAAACTATCACTATGGCAAATAGCCTTAAGGACCAACAACATACTATGGGAAAACCTGATGTCCAAGATAGTGATGTTAACATAGAGGACATGGAAGATCAACAAAGAACGTTTCCTGAAAGCCTGGATAGCCAAGCATTAATTTCAAAATTGGATAAGACTCTCTATTTAAAGCAGATGAACCCAGACGGAAGAGGAATCCAGACCGAACTGAAGATAAAGTTTTTAGAGCAAATACAGTCTAGAACTAATAGGGCAACAACATAATGATAACAAATGGTTTGGCTTTTCTGGACCACTGATGGCTAGATAGCCTCCTTTGATTCAAATAATATATATTGGAGCGAAGGGAGACCTATCTGGCAATTCAAAGGCCTTGGTTTGGAAACCTGATTGGCAAAAAATTAAGCCCGAGTTAGATTTAAAAAGTGAGTTCTTATAGAACCATTAAAGGTTATCCTTTTAGTAATCAGTGATCTATCAGGATCTAAAATAGAAAATGTTTATGTTTTAGATATTATGATTTGTGCACTGACATAATGGAAATTTGGTTTATAGATCCCACGTTTGATGTTAAAAGACATTTGATAATTCTGTTCAAAAATTAAGAATTAGCTAAAATTTAAAACAGAATCTGGTTGTGTATAAATAGTTCTAGATTGATAAACATAGGCTATGGTCCTATCAGTAACGTGTGATGTATTAGGATGTGAAACAGATGATGTTTATTAGGTAGAACATAGCTACTCAGCCACTGTGTACATGTTAGATGCTATAGTTTCCATTTAAATAATAATAATAAGTAAGTTGGAAGGGACCTTGGAGGTCATCTAGTCCGACCCCTTGCACAGGCAGGAAACCCTATACCATTTCAGGCAAATGGCTGTCCAGTCTCCTCTTAAAAACTTCCAGTGTTGGAGCATTCACCACTTCTGGAGGCAGGTTGTTCCACTAGTTAATAGTTCTGTCAGGAAGTTTCTCCTTAATTCTAGGTTGCTTCTCTCCTTGACTAGTTTCCATCCATTGCTCCTTGTCCTGCTTTCAGGTGCTTTGGAGAATAGCTTGACTCCCTCTTCTTTGTGGCAGCTCCTGAGATATTGGAACACTGCTATCATGTCACCCCTCACCCTTCTCTTTGTTAAACTACACATACCCAATTCCAGCAACCGTTCCCTATATGTTTTAGCCTCCAGTCCCCCAATCATCTTTGTTGCCCTTCTCTGCACCCTTTCTAGAGTCTTGACATCTTTTTTACATCATGGTGACCAAAACTGGATGCAGTATTCCAAGTGTGGCCTTACCAAGGCATTGTAAAGTGGTATTAGTACTTCATGTGATCTTGATTCTATCCCTCTGTTAATGCTGTAATGAAAAAAGGGAAATTTGGGTTGTGAATATTATTTGGGATGTTAAAGGCTAAATTTGAATAATATAATTAAAATTAAAAGTAGGTAAACTTTAATAACAGGACTTAGATATATCTCAATGAAATTGAATTGACAAATTTTTCAACTGACCATATTATTTCTAGAAATTTATTAGTTTAAACTGGTTGTATGAAATGTTAAGGGAAATTGAGAAGGATGTTTTGATAATGTAACCTGAATTATGTACTGAAAACTCTGTTACTGAATCTCTGATTACCCAGTCATCATGATGCTTTCTAAATATGTAGATTTTAACTGAAAAACCAATTAAACTTGTTTAAAAAACCTCCAGTGATGGAGATCCCATGATTTCGGAAGGCAAGCTGTTCCACTGGTTAATTGTCCTCACTGTTAGGAAGTCTCTCATTAATTCCAGGTTGGCTATCTCTTTGATCAGTTTCCAACCATAGTTTCTTGTCCTGCCCTCTGGTGATTTGGAGAATAATTTGACCCCCTCTTCTTTGTGGCAGCCCCTCAAATACTGGAATACTGCTATCCAGTATCTGAGGGGCTGCCACAAAGAAGAGGGGGTCAAATTATTCTATTCTACTATATATTTATTTATTTATTTATTTATTTATTTATTTATTTATTTATTTATTTATTTATTTGGTTTATATACCTCCCTATTCCCAAAGGACTCAGGGCGGTTTACAAGGCAAAATTTAAAAACAATCCAATATAAAATTAAAATAAATTAAATTAAGTCTAGCCACAAAAATTAAATCACAATTTAAAAACATTAAACCCCTCAGTCCAGACCAGACAGCTCAAAGAGTCAGGTTTTTAGGTCCCGGCGAAATGAATGAAGGTCGGGGGCAGTCCAGAGTTCCATTGGCAGTTGATTCCATAGGGCAGGTGCGCCCACAGAGAACGCCCTCCCCCTGTGGATCGCCCGTCGGCAATCCTTGACCGGCGGTACCCTGAGGCCCTCCCTGTGGGAGCGCACAGGATTGCAAATTGACACTGGCAGCAGGTGCTCCCTTAGATAATCCAGGCCCATGCCATTTAGGGCTTTATAGGTCATCACCAGCACCTTGAATCTCACCCGGAGGGCAACTGGAAGCCAATGCAGCTTGCGGAGAAGAGGTGTTACATGGGAGTATCGGGAGACTCCCATCACAACTCGCGCGGCTGCATTCTGCACCAGCTGAAGCCTCTGAGTGGTCCTCAGGGGCAGCCCCATGTAGAGAGCATTGCAGTAGTCTAGCCTGGAGGTCATGAGCACATGGGTGACTGTGCGTAGGGCATCTCGGTCCAGATAGGGCAGTAACTGGCACACCAGGCGAACCTGGGAAAAAGCCCCCCTGGCCACGGCTCCTATATGATCTTCCAAACTGAGCCATGAATCCAGGAGGACACCCAAGTTGTGGGCCCTATCAACGGGGGGTAACACCTCACCCCCCATAGTTAACGATGGAAAAGATTGGTTAGTCTGAGATGCCGGTATGCACAGCCACTCAGTCTTGGCAGGATTGAGTCGAAGCCTGTTTCTCCCCATCCAAACCCGGACCGCTTCCAGGCAATGGGACATCACGTCAAGGGCATCACTGGGTTGGTTCGGGGTGGAAAGAAAAAGCTGGGTATCATCAGCATACTGATGATACCCCACCCCGAAACACGAATGAGCTCACCCAGCGGCTTCATATAGATGTTGAACAAGAGGGGAGAGAGGACTGACCCCTGAGGAACTCTACAAACGAGAGGCCTCGGGGCGGACCTCTGCCCTCCTGTCAACACTGACTGCGAGCGATCCAGGAGGTAGGAGGAGAACCACTGTAAAACAGTGCCCCCCACTCCCAACCCGAGACGCTGCAGTAGGATACCATGGTCGATGGTATCAAAAGCCACTGAGAGATCTAATAGGACTAGGACAGAGGAACAACCCCTGTCCCAAGCCCGGCAGAGATCATTCACCAGCACAACCAATGCCATCTCCGTGCTGTACCCGGTCCTGAAACCCGATTGGTATGGGTCCAGATAATCAGTTTCCTCCAGGAACAGAGGGAGCTGAAGTGCCACCACGCTCTCAACCACCTTCGCAAGAAAGCGAAGGTTGGAGACCGGACAATAGTTGTTCAAAATAGCTGGGTCCAGGGCAGGCTTCTTGAGGAGGGGCCTCACCACCGCCTCCTTCAAGGCGGTAGGGAAGGTACCCTCCCTCAAGGAAGCAGTTATTACTGCCTCGTGTCTCCTCCCGGGCTGCATATACCAGCCAGGAGGGGCACGGGTCCAATAAACATGTGGCAGAACTCAATCTCCTCATGATCCTGTCCACCTTATCTGGGGTCACAGGATCGAATTCACTCCAGGTAACATTCTATAGACCGCTCGATTCCTCCCCGTCAGTCTCTGCCCAGTCAGAATCCAAACCAGCTCGAATCTGAGTGATTTTGTCCGTCAGATGATAGCTAAACTCCTCGGCTCACCCCTGCAAGGGCTCCTCCTTCACCTCCTGATTAAGGAGGGAGCGAGTCACCCTAAACAGGGCGGCCGGGCAATTATCTGCGGATGCGATGAGGGCAGCGAAGTAATTAGACTTCGCTGTTCTCATTGCCGCGAGATAAGACCTTGTAAAGGTTCTTAACCGCAACCGGTCAGACTCAGACCGGCTGGATCTCCAACAGCTCTCTAGACCTATAATCTATATGATTATATACTATACTATATTATACTATATATGATTATATTGTTACCGATAAATTTTATGCATTGCACTGCCATTTAGCAGCTATGTTGTACTTTAGCAATTTAACTTTTTAAAATTACAATTTGTTCAACTCTGTACACTTTAAGGAAAAAAGGCAACATTTTACTTTTTTTTAAATCCAGTTTTGAAACCAATTGTCTTGAGTTTTGCTTAAGAAGAAAAAAACATAATTCCCCTGAAGAAGCCAACAAATGTTGGATTCTGTTTTAAGGCTCTTTGATTTTTAAATTAGATCAGTCTAGTATTAAGAATCCTATTATATCCATTTGTTTTACTTACAAAATATTCTTTCTGCTTAAATATCAACAATGTTTAAGCCTAAAAATGAGCAAACAATAGAAACATAAGGACCCTGAAAATAGTCTGAATTCCAGATTCTGCATGCACAGGTTTTCCCAAACACCTGTGTGGCACTAAGCAAAATTTCGAACTGCTAACTGACTCATTAATTAGCTGCAATCAAGGTTGCATAGAAACAAATTTATTGCGCTAGAATTCTTTTCTGAAATGCTTTTATCAGAGTAAGAACATATAGATTTTACATTCTAAGAAAAATAATATATATGTGTATTTTAGGTTCCCAGTGTCTCTGGGAAACCCAGACTATTTGTGTATTTCAGAAACAAAAGTGAACGAAACAAAAATGAGAAAACAAACTGACAAAAGAAGAAGAAAGAAATTCACAACAAAAGAAGCAGTAAGAAATTCACCTAATGCTGGTAGGATAGGAAAGCTTTTCAGTCTCACAATATTTTCAAGTCTATGGACACAGGAAAGTACGAATAGAGAAGACAATGCTGTTCCCTTTTTCACCATTAAGAAAGATCAGATCTTGTATACCAATGATATTTTTCTTTCATAATATAGTTAGAGAAAAAAGCAGGCCATTTTAATTGCCCTATTATTCTGAATGCGTAGGTCATGTACATTGTTGAAAGAAAAATCTTCATCAGGGTCCAGTCCAAGCTGGGAATAAACAAAATGGAAACTACTTTAGAAAGAAGGTTGTAGTTTATTGAAGAGCAGAGCCAGACAGAAATGTGGCTCTGGGAAAGCTGACCACATGTTGTTGGGAGTGGTAGGATTTTATACTTCCTTGGGCTTTTGTGTTTGGAGTTGTTCCTATGGCATGAACTTTGACCTGAGGTTCAGTGTGCCCTCCTGGTATTCTAATGGTGGTGGGTTAATCCTATTATGTCCTAAAGGTCATTTCCTAATTCCCTGGGGCTGTGGCTGATGGCTATGTCCTGTGTTGGATTTTGGGGGTGAGAGGTTGTTGGTTCTGGGAATCTTTGTCTTTTGAATCCCATCAGCTCTAAACTTCCTGGTGCCAGTCTTTCTGAAAAGATTATCAGATCTGCATTCTACAGAGCTGGTTTCTGCTTGGGGCAGAGAGACTTGGGAGTGGTGGTTTCTGCCTTTAAGAACCTTTGGGGAAATACAATATCCTGCCTTTTTAATATTTCCCAAAATATTTCCTTCTCTGGGGGGTGCTGTCTTCCCACAACATAAACACCACCTTTATTTTTGCCCAGAAATAATAGCTAAGAATATTACAATATGATACCACTATCTCCCTCTTTGCTTCCCTTCTCCCAAATTTTGGTTTGAAAACAAACCAAAGTGAGAGGAGGAGGATCAGCAAATCACCCTGTATATTCTCTACATAATCTTTGACATTCAGTAGGAAGGATGTTTAAGTCTCCCCCCCCCCAAAAAAAAAATCATTACCTACACATTTGAACAGGGAGAAGGTTGTGTTTCATTTGTTGAGTCTAGAGTAATAGGAAGTTGAAATGAAGCAAATGGGCAGGGACTGCAAATAATAAAAGCAAACAGAAAGCAGACCTCTATGATGGATAAAATAATAATAATAATAATAATAATAATAATAATAATAATAATAATAATAATAATAATAAGAAGAAGAAGAAGAAGAAGAAGAAGAAGAAGAAGAAGAAGAAGAAGAAGAAGAAGAAGAAGAAGAAGAAGAAGAAGAAGAAGAAGAAGAAGAAGAAGAAGAAGAAGAAGTAGTTGGAATGGACCTTGGAGGTCATCTAGTCCAAACCCCTGCTAAGGCAGGAAACCCTATACCATTTCAGACAAATGGCTGGCCAGTCTCTTCTTAAAAACTTCCAGTGTTGGAGCATTCACCACTTCTGGAGGCAGGTTGTTCCACTGGTTAGTTGTTCTAACTGTCAGGAAATATCTCCTTAGTTCTAGGTTGCTTCTCTCCTTGACTAGTTTCCATCCATTGCTTCTTGTCCTGCTTTCAGGTGCTTTGGAGAATAGCTTGGCTCCCTCTTCTTTGTGGCAGCCCCTGAGATATTGGAACACTGCTATCATGTCTCCCCTCACCCTTCTCTTCATTAAACTACACATACCCAATTCCAGCAACCGTTCCCTATATGTTTTAGCCTCCAGTCCCCCAATGGTGGTTTAAACATTCTAGCCTTCTTTTTTATGTTGCCTTTCATTTTATAATTATTTGCATAGCTAGTCTCTAGTCAATGGAAATTCTACATATGAATGGAAAATCAGAATCCCTGATTACGGAGTCTCTCCTAGGACAGAGAAAGAAGAAACATCTTGGTTCCCCAAAGATTTCTTTCCTGATTTCCAGCCAATTTACATTTGAGGAAGCAGCCATTTCTTAGCCAAATTAATCATACCTACCTGGGATAATAAGCATGAACTACATTAGGCTTCACTGTAGAATAAGTATATATAAGTGCACACTTGCTGAATACAACCTCTCTCTGTGTGTATACACATACTGTATCTTTGCCTATGTAAGGGAGTACTTTCATGTAAAACAGAATGGTTGCATCTATATACCCATATGGAGAGATCAAATGGTTTTATAAAAGGATGTCTTAACTTCAAGGCAGTTTATTTTAATCAGTGGTTAGAACTATTAATTATTTTATTCCCTTCCAAGCCAACAGAATCTTGGAAAGAAATAATATAGACTTTGTCAATTAGTCTGGATGTAACTCTTTGAAAACTGAACAGAACAAAATTTATTACAGGAGGGAAGAAACACTGACTTGAAAATTGGGCCAGATGTGTCTGGAGTCTGCAGATGTAAAAACAAAAAAATCCCAATGCATTCCTATTTAGAGTACCTTATTTCTTTGGTCCTGTGGATTTTTTTTTAATATAACCCTGGGTTAATCTTGACTCCTGCAATTGAGGAGTCAAAAATCATGCAATATTCTTAGCAGTATTAATGAAATGGTTTGCACTGTCTTCATCCAGAATGGGTATTTGACTTTCCAATGTAGCCAACAACCTCAGCTAATAAGCACATATGAGACAAGACACTCAATTTTGATGATTAAACTATCTATAACATAAATATGCATAAATGCACATGATTCTATCTTGCATACAATTTAGTGGCAGTAAACAACCCCTAGATGAAAAAAAGGAAGTTGACAGCATAAGGGATTTTTGTGTTTATGATCTTATTTGATCTTGTTCTTTTGGAGAGAAGTAGTCTCAAAATTCAAAGTTTACTTCTTTTTAATAGCAGGTACTAAAATAATCAATTTCAGATTTTTATCAGAGATTGATTTTTCATAATTAAAACTAAGCAAAACAAATGCTTGCCTTAAGCAGAAGTCAACCAGTATGAGGATTTTCCCTTCCCCAAATGTATACAAAGGCTGGGAATTGCTTGACTTCACTGAATGCTCAAATTAGGAATAGCAGGTTATTTTAAATTTTCTCACTGATCTGGGTGTTTTTGAAGTAGTGAAGCGGTAATCCCACAAGCACTAAGGAAATCAAAGCAACAAACAACAGCACTTAAAGTCTTCTAAAACTGAGGTACAGGAGAACAAAATGCTGCAAAATATCTTGGAATTACTTAGCACAGCTGACTAGAGCAATACTACAAGAATAAACTTCACCTAAACTAAACTATTTTTCCAAACTTAAAAAAAATATCCTTAGAAATGTGCTAAATCTGAAAACTGCTCAACCCATACGAACATTGAAATAAAACATAACTTCTTGGCCTCTGCACATCTCTAACACCTACCCAAACATTATTTGCCTGTAGAAGTTTAAGGCACATATGGCCAAATATATATTTTTTTGCTTCCATTTGTAGTTCAGTCTTCTCTTACTGGGTTAGCTAAATTTAAACATTGCTATGTAACTTGACAAAGGGGCTGTTACACGTGGACTTCAAATTGCGCTTTATTTTACTCCAGGGTGAAGAAAAGAGTCCACAAGGGGGAAAAAGGCAATTAGTACCTGGTGGGGGACAAAGGAAACCCCAAATGTCTTTGAAATAATGCAGTTCCATCTACCAATCCGGAATTGAGCATCATGTTTATATAGATGACACCTAACCCCAACTTTATTCCTGACCATAACTGTTGGTGCTCAGTCTATGTGAGAACTATTATGTTTGAGGAACATTTACCTGAAAGGACTATCACCTTCCTCAATTTAAGAATCTTCCCTCCCAAGAAGAGTAAGCAAAAAAAAAAAAAAGTTCAAGCACTAAGACTAGAATGGGATGGTGCTGGCAGTGATGGAGGAAGCAGACAGAATTTAAAATTCTCTTGAAGGCTGAAGAGATCTCTGTTGTTCTTCTTCCTTCTCATAATCCAGGTCTTAGATATGAAATTTCTGTCAACCATCTCTATTAAAACGTCAGGTGTCATATTGGCTTTGGAACTCTCCATATCTGTGTGTCTCAGTCATTGCGGTGAAGTCCACATTATTTTACTCTATCTCCTGTCTTAAAAAACTTATTTGTAGTGCTTAATGTTCTTCAGATCTCTAAAAAAAAGGTAAAAAACACTCTCAAGTTAATCTTGACTCCTGCAATTGAGGAGTCAAAAAATCATGCAATATTCTTAGCAGTATTAATGAAATGGTTTGCACTGTCTTCATCCAGAATGGGTATTTGACTTTCCAATGTAGCCAACAACCTCAGCTAATAAGCACATATGAGACAAGACACTCAATTTTGATGATTAAACTAACCACTCCAGAGAGCTTTGCAGCAAAGCCAACTTTTATTACATTTGATTCACACAGAAAATTTCACCATTAAAGTTGGCATGTCTCTCAGTGCCTGCTTTAGCAGACTATATAGCTGGAAGCTGCCATTGATAGCATTCCTCTGTAGCTATTCCTGCAGTAACAATTTAAGAAGCCCCAATCTCTTGTTACTGAATAACAGAACAACAGTGTTGGAAGGGACCTTGGAGATCTTCTAGTCCAATCTCCTGCTCAAGCAAGAGACCCTATACCATACCAGACACATAGAATCAGTATCTACTGATTCACACCAACTCTGTTTTAAGATGCAAACAGGGTACAGGCAGGGTATAGTTGCAAGCTATTTTATATTCCTAGGGAATATAAATTGATAGTGGTGCAATAATCAGCATTAGAATGAAGTAAAAGGATTGACAGGGAAGATGAGCATCTGATTTTTCCATTCTAGGACATACATATTAATGTTCCTGTGCTGGAACAGGCCAACCTTTCTGGCACTAAATGTATCCATAAAGTTATGTTGACATGAGAAACAGCCATGCAATTAGCCTATTCCAAAAGCTAGCTGCATAGAGGTCACATCACATTATCCTTGAAAGTATTACAAACTCATAAACTGAGTTCAAAATTCTGTTTGCACAACAGGCTAATCAGCGTTAGCTACTCCTGGTTCACTGAATTACCCTAATTGCATGGTTCTATACAACACATTGAGTCACAAACTGGCCATTTTAGTTCACTGTGTTATACAAACCCAGCCACAGCCTGAATTTATGAGTCCAAGATGCAACACAAGACCAGCTGTGTAACTGATCTTATGGCACAATCATTTCAAGTCTGACTATTAGGATAGTGGGTTTAGAACTCCCTATGACAAGTTTATTGAGCCAACTCTCACCATGCTCATCATTCCATTATGGTGGAGTCCAGGTTATTTTAACTCAACACTACGAGTACTCCCATTACTGTTTTCTAGCCATTTGATGTTTAGGATGCCTCTCATTTTACTTGGATAAAGAAGGTTGTACACTCCTATTACATTTACATTCTAGACAGTATTTTACGGCATCATCACCATCTCTTTGGAAGCAAAATTCCAACTTAGCTTCCACTTTGGTTACATTAGTTCTATTTTCCGCACTGATGAACTTGTATTGTCCCTCTCTAAATGTCAGATATATAAGATGCCCACTTTCCAGAACAGTGCTAGACAAATGTAAAAAGCTCTATCAATGGAAGAAATATGAAATTCTGTTATTAAAACCAAGGACTTAAACTCTTCATGTATAGTTGCTATATAGATATGCCATCTAAGTTACATCTTCTCCAAATATCAACACTTTTTATACTCTATGTAAATTTGCTAAGTTACATAATGTGCAAACATCAATGCTTGACTTACAACCAGTTGCATATGATCATTTGAAGTTATGACAGACTGAAAAAATAGTTACAGCTTGTCCTTGAAGTTACAACTACCATACCACCCCCATGGTCATGTGACTGCTTTTTGGACACTTGACAACTAGATTACATTTATGACTCAAGATCATGTGATCATGTTTTATGACTATTTTGCTGCTTGCTGGCAAAAACACCCATTGGATAAGCTGGATGTGGACTTATGACTATGTGATTCAGTTAACAACCATTGTAAAAATGGCTGTAGAATAGAATCCAGGGATATGGTGATTTGGTGTACAATCATTACGATTTATCACCAAAATTACAGGTTTAGTTATGAGATCATAAGTAGAGGTCTTCCTATATAAAAGGGCAGGTTCCAAGGACAAAAAGGCTTTGAGGGAAAATGAAAGAGAAACTAAGGCTTCCTTGGAAGGAGAGGAGAAGAAGAAATGGAACAGGGTGCCTACATTTTGAATCCTTGAACTCGGATCCATGTTTTTGTTTCCCTTTCTTGTTCAGCCACTTTCAACACATAAAGTGACTTCTTTTTTGTGGGTGCTGGAAGGAAAGTATTACAAACGTTGTTTTCTTATGCAGACCAATGGCTGCCTGAGTGGACTCCTTTTAATTCGAGGCCAGAACTCCTTCTCATAGCTCTACAGCCAATCAGATGAGTGGGTCTAACTTTTTCAGCCGATGACAAGCAAATCATTCCCTCAGGTCCTTAGGCTTGCTTTAACCTTCTGAGCGGGTGGCAGGATCATGTATGTTCCAGATGGGGAACACATTTACTGTATCTGCCTTCTAGAGTTATTTTGTCAGTGAGATGGGTGGCATAGAACTTTAATAAATAAAATCTGTCTCACATGGTGTCTGAACATGGAGATTGAAACTCCCACATCCCTATTTCACCTTTCACAGCATGGCTGATAAATGTGCTGAAACAGCCAAGTTCATTCATTAAGACCAAGGGGAAGGGGGTGGATGGGGAGCCGGAAACATTATATCTTTGGCTCAAAAAATAAATTACTATCTGGGTGGAACAGATGAAGTCATTGCCTTAATCAAGTGTTTTATCCAATTAAAAAAAATGAAACCATGGTAACATTTCTTGGGTTTCCTCCAGAAGAGAAAAGAACCAGAGGTGGAAACTGGAGGAACTAGCATGACTAAACCTAGTTTGGCTAAGGATGATCTATGATTGGTGAAATCATTAAAATACTTGGCCAGAATTATGCCCATAAGTGTAGCTATGCTTAGACAGTTGTGCCAAAAATTTAAAAACGGTCCTGTAGTCACTGAAGGTTTTACAGACCTAGCAATACAAGTGGCGTAAGGCTTGTAAAACAAATAAAAAATATAATAAATGTGAAATCACACTGAGAAAACGCAGAACTCAATCCAAACAATACAGAATAAGGCTTTCTATTATGAAATCAAAACATGTTTTTCGAAGACCTTTAAAGGTAGATCAGGATGATGACCCTATTTTCCTTTTCTCTACCCTATGAATTAATCATGTTTATATGAAAAGGCTTAAATCAAACCATTAAAATGCTTTCAGATTTTAATACAGGGTTTTGTCTTTTTCAAATTTCTTTCAGGTGTTGATGAGAGGGGGAAAAAAGTATGAAACCGATTTGGTACCTAGTTCTTTTTTCTCAAAACTGTAAATTACTATTTAAAATCAATGCATGAGTTTATTCCTTTTATTACAGAGGGGGGGTAGTTTGGACATCAGTCTTCTCATCCTCTCTTGTTTCTTTTTCCTCTCTCTTTTCAGCTATTCTGGTCATTATGGCAGCTGTTTTTATTACAGGAGCTTCTTTCCACTTAGCAACTTCCAGCAGGCTATGAAGTCAGTATTTATTACTATAGTAAATTCCCAGGGAATTTGGATGAGGGGATAGATGGGGAACTCATCAAATTTGCACACGACACCAAGCTGGCAGGAATAGCCAATACTCCAGAAGATAGGCTTAAAATACAGGACGATCTGGACAGACTCGAACACTGAGCACTATCTAACAAAATGAAATTCAATGGTGAAAAAAGTAAGGTTCTACATTTAGGCAGGAAAAATCAAATGCACAGGTATAGTATAGGTGGTACCTTGCTCAATAGCAGTAACTATGAGAGAGATCTCGGAGTCCTAGTGGACAATCACTTAAATATGAGCCAGCAGTGTGCTGCAGCTGCCAAAAAAGCCAACACAGTGCTAGGCAGGATTAACAGAGGGATAGAATCAATATCATGTGAAGTACTAATACCACTTTACAATGCCTTGGTAAGGCCACACCTGGAATACTGCATCCAGTTTTGGTCACCACGATGTAAAAAAGATGTCAAAACTCTAGAAAGAGTACAGAGAAGAGCAACAAAGATGATTGGGGGACTGGAGGCTAAAACATATAGGGAACAGTTGCTGGAATTGGGTATGTGTAGTTTAATGAAGAGAAGGGTGAGGGGTGACATGATAGCAGTGTTCCAATATCTCAGGGGTTGCCACAAAGAAGAGGGAGTCAAGCTATTCTCCAAAGTGCCCGAAGGCAGGACAAGAAGCAATGGATGGAAACTGATCAAGAACAGAAGCAACCTGGAACTAAGGAGAAACTTCCTGACAGTTAGAACAACTAACCAGTGGAACAACCTGCCTCCAGAAGTGGTGAATGCTCCAACACTGGAAGTTTTTAAGAAGAGACTGGACAGCCATTTGTCTGAAATGGTATAGGGTTTCCTGTTGTGATTCAGGGTCAGCCTGTGGGTTCGGCAGTTGGGTCGGACGACTCAGAGGAGGAGGGGGGTGTTGAAGACCTTGCTGAAGGGGTTGAAGATCTTGCTGATGATAGCCCTCAGCCAGGCTCCTCCCACTTGGTCACCACGGAGACCCAGCTGTGTGAGCCTGACAGCGTGGATGAAGATGACCCACAGCTGGCCCTGTTCAAGGATGCCCGACGCAGGAGGCAGTCAATTAGGAGTAGACAGAGGAAGGCAATGGGGCTTCTCGGAAGGAGGCAGAGAGAAGCCACGCCCTGAACTCTATATAAGGGGAATGTGTGGGGAGGGCTGGTTTGCTGAAGGCATCCGCTTGGATAGTTCGTGTTTCTTAAAGCTCCGGTTTCTTGGTTCATGTCTTGTTTGTTTTTGTAGTAATAAATTTGGCAGGCGTAATTCCAACCTCTTGCCTTATTGTAAAAGGGGTTGTCCCTGCCTTTTCTGCAGGGCCGGTAGCAGGCTGGTACAGAACATTTCCTGCCTTAGCAGGGGGTTGGACTAGATGACCTCCAAGGTCCCTTCCAACTTATTATTATTATTATTATTATTAATTTGGATAGCTCTGTCGTTATGATTCTCTGACTTGAACCCTTACCTCTACTGTGGCCTTCATTGGTGAACAGCTCCTTTCCTAGAGGAGTGTTGTTGTTTTTTCTCACCCCGAGGACAAAAGAGCATCTCCTATAGTCCCTGGGTCAAAAAGTCATTTCACTTCCTCCCCATTAATTGTCACATATTATACTAGACTCTCTTCCACACTGATGGTTTCAGGAGAACCACTGGAAAGTGGCTACGGGAGTTGTAGATTTCATCAGGTGGTTTTCTTCTCCATATTGCATCAGGAGTTATCCCCTGCTGAAATCTAGACTTTGCTGTCCGTGGTAGGAATCTTCTTTTTCTGAGCTAGAATACCCCTTTTGGTTTCACTAGAATTTTCTGCCCCCTCCATTTGTACCTGCTTAGCTTTCCCAGCAGTAAATCATCCTCAGCTACTGTAAGGAAACTACTGGAAACTACTTCTGTATCTGTTTGGGGGTGATGTTTTTGCATTCACAAGTATACTGGACCTGGCAGTATTTGTGTAAACTATTCTTCTACAGCCTTCTTCTGGGTGCCTTTACCTGGCTTCAGCCATTTTTTCCATAGGTCTGAGAGTTAAACCCATTCACTCTTCTTCCTGTGAGTTGTAGATATAATCTTGAAAAAACTGTTGATTTAATATTTTATTATTTCATAAACTCTTATTTTCTCCACCCCTTACAGTTATGGATAACAAATGCAAAGGGACTGATGCATATTGTCATCCTTCAAACAGGGAGTTATATGAGCATAGCCAGAGTATTTTAGCCAGTTACAGGATGAAATCACCCTTTTGATTATTATAAATAATGCTTCTAAATTTGTGGACTCCTGGGAAGAAATGGCAGACTGAAGACAGTTCTACAAAGAGAAGAGCCAATGACTGCAGAATAAAGAGCAGACAAGTAGGCTGGCTTCCTGATAACCCTTCTCAGGACAAGGAGATAACTTGAGATTGCCCACAAATGTTCCATCCAGCTGCTTGTGAGGAAATTGCAAAATAATGGTCTCTAATGGGTTATCTTAGAACTTTTTTTTAATAAACAGAGAAATGATTAAAACTTTTGATTTTAGAAAGTTATAAATTGATGAAAAGTCAAAATAAATTTTAAATAAGATTTTGGAATTAATCATTCCTGCGGAGAAAATGCATTTAAAAAAAAAGAAAAAGATTTTAACAAATAGTTCACTAGAAAGAACAAAAGATTACAATTACAGAGAACCGTTGCATTCACAATTACAGAATGAAGTAAAATATTTTAATATTGGACATATTAAAGGATGTTTTTGATCAATGGATCCAGAAATTAATTTTAGAAATGTCTGCCTTTATATATAGCCTGTGTCTAAAAGATGTTATGGAAGAAAAGCAAGTTCTGACAAGACAGACTGAGTTGAAAGGAGTTTGCTACATGAATGACAAGGAAAAATGTCTTATATAGGACATAAAAAAGAAAACTGGCTGATGTTTTAATAATTAAAAGGCACAATTTAAATAACAAATCAAAAGAGTAGCCTGGATAATTTTCCTATATTGCATTTACAAATGCAGCTTGCTGAAGTTTAAAAAATGGAAAGAAATCAAGTTCTACAATATTATTTGAAGTGACTAAAATTTAAGATTAACAGAAAAAGGAATACAAAGTTGGTTTATTTGATCAAGTTTAAAATAGATATGTTATTTGTGGTAACTCTTAATGGACTTTTTGTTGACATCACTGATGATGAATGCTTTAGGAATTTGTTTATTCATAAGAGACATGGTAAGAAGACATCATTTGTTCTATTTTAAGAAAAGGTGATAAGTTACTAAAATTTAACCTTGTTTATATTTGTATAAAGTGTATGAAAGATACTGCATCCTTATTTTTTCTTTCTGTTCTATTTCTCCACTTTCCTTTTTTTCTTGTTCTGCACCTTTTATTCTTCCTTCTTGTATTAGTTTGTGGTAATTATATTTAATAAGAATATTGTAAATAATGCTTGTACATATTTTTCACTATTTTAGGAACCTTTATTCTGTATTTTTCCCAACTAAAGTGATGAAATGCTACTTCTTCTGGTAGACCGAGTTCCTTTTTTTCCTGCACACATTCCTATTCTTAATAGTAACACCATTTGCAAGAACTCTGTTGAGTTGGCACAAACCACAGAGACAAAGTTTATTGCATTTGCTCTGTTTTATTATATCAGGAGGAGTCTTGGATTTAGCAAGGAAACTCGCTTCTTCTATTGTATTGGCTAGTTCCATCTTTATCCACATCTATCACTATAAGCCTAAGCCTAACTCTACATCTTTATTTACTTTACCTTCACAAGTTTGTATTCTGGACTTCCGTTACTGCCTTTGAGTGCAAGCTCTATATTTCTGGACTGAAATCTGGGGGAAATTATTTGCAATGGCTTGCAAAGTTGGGACTCCTCTGAGTACCAAATTCACTCTTTTTTTTCCTCCATTGGAGCAATGGTAAAAGTTGGCAGGCTTTTCCCCAGTCATTTTGCTTTGGGAGTAAGTTTTTAAAAAGCAGACTTACTTGGAAGTAAATTCCTCTTTTTCAGTGACTTTTTAAACTCCTGGTAGAAAAGTGTTCAGCTGGATTGACTTTTACAGTCTGCTTGAGATTTTCAAAAGTTACAGTTCATTCTCAGTTTTGGTCTATTTAGTGCCAGCTTCTGCATGCTTAAACACCTTCCAGAGAGCAGGCTAGACAAAACAGCCTATTGTCTATTTTGGGCTGTTGGCTAAAACGTCCCTTGTTTGATCATTACATTGCCATTGTTCACTATCCACCCTCTTATTTCTCTCACCAAACATCCTATTCAACTACTGGATTTGACCTCATACCAGTCATTCCACTCTTCCAATTCTACCTCCTCATTTAACTTCCTTTCACCACCCATCGCTTCACTTTCTCCCATTCCCACACTCTTTTCTGTCCCTCTCCCACAGCTTTAGATTTGGGTGTGGCTACAAAAAGTGAATTGTGGGGTCAAGGCACTCTGACTCCTCATACAGAATAGGGAATAGAATAGAATAACTTTATTCCCTTTAAATGTACACTAATCAGCATACCTTAACATGAAATGTCATTGCATACAGCTCTCAAAGGGTCACCAACTCCAACATACACTACATAAATATGACAAAAGAACTGCATATATCCACATATATTCTATGACACAGAAACACAGTCTACATATCAACTGTGTTAAATGAACAGCTTCTCAGGAAAAGGAAGTAGGAAGCACAAGCAGTGGAGATGTATATCCTTTCATATGTTTCAAAATGATCCTGTGTAAAACTTAAATCCTGTGTTTGCATTTCCTGGAAATTAAGCCATAATTAGCATAGCAAGACCAAAGGTCTGAGGTTTACTTAAAAGGCATACAGGACAGCAGCCCATTCCTGCAAAATTTCCCTACAGATTATTGCATAAAGGGAAAGTAAAGTGACTATATGGGTGCATATAATTGTGCCATATGTTTAATTCATGGCTTCCTATTCCCCTGATAAGTAATAAAGGAAAACAGACTATAAAATGTTGAAATAATCCAAAGTCCTTGTTAGCGTGATGCAGTCTGTAACCCTCTTTGCACTCTGGGAGTCCAGGAACCAGGTCTTCATAGTTAACGAGACTAGCAATCTCCATCTACTCATGGGCTACATTATGACATTAACAAACTTAGGCAGTTCCTTTAAAGACACAACTCGAAGAAAAGACTGGCAGCGTACACACCAGCTGCTGCGGTTACCTACGTTGAATCTCCTAGATAAAATCTAAGGCATTAGCCTACCTACAAGATTATCCAAACCGCCACAACGGAAAGGACTCTTTAGACCTCTCACGTCAGATAACAGCAGCAGCTCCCAGGATAGGTCCAGCTGCGCCGTTTTACAGATGCCGGCTCAAAAAAGAATGCCCATTGAGCGCAATGAGGTTTTCCTGCACTTGAACAGGTACTCCTATATATATATATAAAGGCAGCTTCCCCTGGTCGAGACCTGCTTTAAAAACTTTGAGGGAGAACGAAAGAGAAACTAAGGCTCCTCCTGGAGAGGGGGAGGAAGAGAAGAAACGGGGCAAGGTACCTACCTTTTGAATCCCTGAACTCAGGTCCATGTTTCCGCTTCTTTTCCTTCCTCGAGCCGAATCCGACCGCCGCCAGCAAAAGCACCTCGCTGCAGCGATTAACTGGGAGCAACGCGAAGCGACTTCTCTGTTGCGGGTGTCAGGAGGAATCGGGATTCAGCAAGTACCACGAATTCCACTTTCTGATCCGGAGCGCTAATCTCCTCGCCCGCCTGAGCGCAGTCCCTTTATAATTGGAGCCCACAACTCCTTCTTACAGCGCCGCAGCCAATCGGGCGAGCGGCTCTAACTTTTTCAGCCAATGAGAAGCGAATCATTCGCCTCAGGTCCTTAGGCTTGCTTGAACCCTCTGAGCAAAGGGCGGGGTGGTGCTGCGTTCCAGCTGGGGTTGGCGTCTGTCACATCTGTTTCACGTGGGGTCTGAACACGGAGGCCGAAAGTCCCGCATCCCTATTTCGCCTTTCCCGGGGAAGGCCGGGAGGCGTTGTGCTGAAGCAACCACGTTCATTCATTCATTCATTCAGAGCAAAGGGATGGGGGCGGAGGGGAGCTGGCGATATTATTAGCTCCTTAAATCCAAAAATAAATTCCTATCTCGACGGAACTGATGAAGTCATTGCATTAATCAAACGTTTTATCTAATCCAAAAATATTTTCAAGCCATGGTAACATTTTTTTTTCTGTAAACAAAATGCAAGAGAAAAAGAAAACACTAGAAGTGGGAACTAGAGGAACCAGCCTGGGGAAAGCTTGTTTGGGTAAGGATGATGTATGATTTGGGGAAATAATTACTTGCTCAGGAATTATGCCATAAGTGGAGCTATGTTTTGACTGTTGCAGCAAAAATAGAAAAGGGCCCTTTGGCTCTTGAAGGATTAAGAGATACTGTGGTACGAGGTACAGATTATACATCCTATTTCACCCCGTGCATGGTGTGATTTTCATCTAGTAAATCTCTACATGGTTACGGATAAAATATTTAGACTAAAGTCTAAATATTTTTCAAATATTTCAGCCAAGTGAATTTGGCATAGAAGTTATCATTCAGATAAAATATCCTCGTGCTGCAGTTAGGCTTTATGTAATGATCCCAGTATTTAGGGCAGCTGAGGCAAGGGAGATTGACAGTAATAAACCATTTCTATTGAGAATAAAGGTCTAATTTATTTATTTAATAGTTGCCCACCTCACAGAACAAGCAACTCTGAGCAGCTTGCAAGTTAATACTTAAAAACCATTTAACAATTAAAACATGAAAAACTGCAGGTAGTCCTGGACTTACTACCACAAATGAGTCCAAAATTTCTGTTGCCTAAGCAAGATATTTCTTAAGTGAGTTTTGTTCCATTTTGCAACTTTTTCTGCCAGAGTTGAAAAGTGAATCACTGCACTTGTTAAATTAGCAACATACTTGTTAAGTGAATGTGACTTCCACATTGACTTTGCTTGTTAGAAGGTCGCAAAAGGTGTTCACATGACTCCAGAACACTGTAACCATCATAAATATGAGCCAGTTGCCAAGCATCTGAATTCTGATCACAAGGATGCTGCAGTGGTCATAAGTGTGAAAAATGGTCATAACTCACTTTTTTCCATGGTCACTAAAGTCAAGGACTACCTGTATTAAAAACTGAGCTAAACTAAAAAAGATGGTGAAGATATGTTAATATAACAGAGCCACTTCACTAGCTCACCCATTGTCTGGGGTACTCAGGCCTACCAACACAACCAGGTCTTGAGGGACTTCTACAAGCTTGGAAGTGATGAAGCTAACCTCCATTCAGTAGAGAAGAGGTTCCATCACTCTACCACTGCAGACGTCTGCAGCTACCTAGGACCTACCAACCTGCATCAGGCCTGCTTAGCTGGATCCTGTGGGACAGGCAGATGAATCTGGGGAAATGCAGTCCTTCAAATATCTCAGTCCCGTGCCATGAAGTGATTTTAATACCAACACCTTGAATTTTGACTCAGAAGCAAATTGGTAAATGCAGCTTGCAAACCAGAGATAGAGTACAGTGTGTAAAATGTTACATTAGATTTATAGAACTGTTTAATAAATAAATCTACAGGATCATTTACCACTGAGATTTCATGCAGTTCACTAATGGGGATGAAGAGAAGCTTTCTAGAACTTTCCATGAGCCAAGAATGAGAAATGAGGTGGATACTGATGATCAGAGTTCTTAAACTAGAATTGGAAGAAGATAATACAGTAGACTTTCAAATTAGGGTTTGCTGTGTGATCTAATAGTTTCAGACTGCAATCAGGATCACCACAGGGAGTGTTGTAATCATTTCCAGACTCTGAATTCAAACCCACATATAAACCCTTGGGGAAATGAAGTACAGTAGTCATTTGGTAGGTAGAAAATGTAGTGGAAGCTAGCCAGTCTACCTATTTACTTAACAAAGCTGTAATTGATCTAAGCGATCAGCTAGGTTTTGAAAAGGGTTAGGGAAATCACTGGAAATCAAACTTCATGACATTTGCTGAGAATAAAGACTCAGCTTCAGATGGAAAAGATCTTTTTTTTTTCTTTGCGGAGCAGCTGTTTCTAAATATTTTCAGACATGCCCCTGCCCCCAAATAGCTCTGTGGATTATAAGAAAAATCATTTGTCTATCTATCTATCTATTATCTATCTATCTATCTATCTATCTATCTATCTATCTATCTATCTATCCATCTATCCATCTATCTATCTATCTAGATGTTATCCATCAATCATATCCAACTTTGGCGATTTTATGAGCCAGGTCTCTACATCTTTTGATCTTGCACTGCTTGAGTTTCTCTACGCTCTGGCTGATGTCAGCTTTGATGGTGTCCTGCCATTATGTTTTTTGGTGGTCTGGATTCCTTTTACTGCTACCTCTTCCCAACAAAACTTGCTTTCTCCAGTGAATTCCCCTGCATGACATGGCCAAGATAAGTGAGACACTTATCCATCTATCCATCTATCCATCTATCTATCTATCTGTCTATCTATCTAGATGTTATCCATCAATCATATTCAACTTTGGCGATTTTATGAGCCAGGTCTCTACATCTTTTGATCTTGCACTGCTTGAGTTTCTCTACGCTCTGGCTGATGTCAGCTTTGATGGTGTCCTGCCATTATGTTTTTTGGTGGTCTGGATTCCTTTTACTGCTACCTCTTCCCAACAAAACTTGCTTTCTCCAGTGAATTCCCCTGCATGACATGGCCAAGATAAGTGAGACACAGTTTTGTCCTTCCAGTGAACATATTTGGGGTAATGCACTCCAGTGCTTACTTATGGGTCACCTTTGCTGTCCAAGGAATCTGTCTATATCACATAGAAGTAAAAACAATTAAAAACATAATTCAAATTAGTAAGATAAAAGATTAAAAAAGCTGTATGGCAGGAACACATATAAGAAAGTATGTTCAATTAACTATCCTAAAACCATCTAGTACTGTGGTGGTGAACCTATGGCACGCGTGCCACAGGTGACACGCAGAGCCCTCTCTGTGGGCATGTGCACTGTTGCCCCAGTCCTAGGTCTTCAGCTGGGTTTTATAAAACCTTTTCACTTTAGGCCGCTGTCTGCACAAAAAAAAAGTTTCAATCAATCAATCAATTTCAACTTCTCACAGGAAAAAAAGATCTCGCAAAGTTGGAATTGATTGATTGAACTTTTTAATCCCACTCAGCCAAGACCACCATAGCCACACCCACCCAATGCCATGCCCACCCAATGGGCCACGCCTACCCGGCACCCAACAATACATAAGTGGGTTTTGGGTTGCAGTTTGGGCACTCGGTCTCTAAAAGGTTCACCATCACTGATCTAGTAGGTTCCTCCATCAAGGGTCCTTCAAACCAGATATAGAACCATTTTTTTAAGGATCTTCTGGAAGGCCAACATATTGCATTAGAGTCTATATTGGCAGAATATAGCTGTTCAGATTGATTTAAACCTTACAAAACACAGGAAGAATTGGAAAAAAGATTTGATTTTGAACTCATTAGTTTGTATGGTTGTGCTCCTAAAAGTCAGAGGAGACTGTAGATATTTATATTAACTCCTGCTGAGTGATGTTTTAATGTTATAACCAAGACCACAAATTGACTTTTTTGTTTCTTTTTGTTTAAATAAACAATTCCCCTTCCCAATTATCTCTGATGGAAAAAATAAGTCAAAACATATTTTTCTAAGAATTTTAAAGGTGGGACACAATCCAGGATAACAAATTCATTTTCCTAATCTCTAGCCTATGTATTAATGTTTTTAAGGAAAGGCCTTAATTCAAACCCACTATTTTTTTCTTTTTAGTACATGGTTTGGTCATGCTCAAATTTCTTTCACATGTTGATGAGAAAAACATAAGAGACCAATTTTGGGCCTGGCTCCTTTTTTCTCTTCTAGTTGTTTAAATAGCTTCATAAAAGGTGGCATTTTGTTCCTCAGCCTGTTTTAAATAAGTTTCTAGGAAACAGTCCAAAAGATATAGATTCTAATGAAGTATATACAAAAACTTGAATACTATTTCCAGTTTTGTGGAAATGATTTCATTTTATCTGATCTTGCAGCAACCTAGCAAGCCACAGGATCTTTTTTTCCCCAGATTCAGTTAGACCTGGGGAGGGACTAGTCACTAGCCAGATCAATCCAAAAAGTTGTTAAAATGGGATGCAGTGATATATTGGCTGCCCCTCAAAAGTGGATTGTGGTGGCAGTAGCAGTGCTTCCCTCCATTCAGAAATTTACAGTAATTATAAATTGGTTGTACATATGAGGGGTCCTTGATGCTGTCCAAATTTGGTTGTTTTCTTGCAATCGTCCCATTACCCAAAACTAGCTACCATCATCAATATTAGTATTTTCCTCTAATAACAGGGTGTTTGGAAGGGTGGCAGCAGCACAGCTGTGCATGATCTCAGAGACGATTAAGGCCATTTCAGTTCAGTGTTCAGTCTTATCTTTGACACAGAATCAGCTTTAATCCATATGACAGCAAATCTTAATTTAGAGCAGGAGATGACTGCATGTGGTATCTCAAAACAAAACAAAACAAAAAATACCTATAGGTTTGGAAGGAACCCTTAGAAGTCATATAGCCCAACTCACTGCTTAATGAAGGATTCGCTAAATCATTTTTGACAGATGACCTCTGTTTGAAGACCTCAGGGAAGAGAAATGTATAATTTCATGTGGTAGTATATGCCATTGACTGACAGCTAATATAACCAGGAAGTTCCTCCTGACATCAAGCTAAACGTCTTTCCTTATAATTTCAATACAGTGGTTCAAATCCTCCTCTGGGACAATCAAAAATAATCCCACTCTCTCTTCTTTATCCAAAGGACAATTATATTTATAAATGAAGGTTTCTATCACATTCTATCACATTTCCTCTCAGTTGTGTTAATCTCTACCTAAACTACTTGAGTTGTGTGAAACTCCTTAAGTAATCTCTATCTAAACTTCTTGAACAAACAATTCTTTCTGAGTTTATTAAGAAGAAAGGGCTGAATCTATGATTACAGCAACTGATATTTTTCCAAACATACAGCCAATTTATCCAAACATTCATTTTCTCAGTTTCTATTTTTTTCCCCTTTTCTGTTCTCTGAACCAGCAAAATGACAGGTCTTTTCACTGATAACAAAGACATGTTCATATGGCTATTTATAAAATAATCTCCTGGGACCCCCTCATTCTGGGAATGGACTGTACTTGGTTAGTATAACAGGAACAATGTTATTTTCAATATCTCTAGTGCTATTCAATACTGGAATGAATAGGTTGTGGTCTACTAACATGCTTCAGAAGGTTTAATCCTCTCCTGATGATTGTTGTTGTTAGTTGCGAAGTCGTGTCCGACCCATCGCGACCCTATGGACAACGTTCCTCCAGGCCTTCCTGTCCTCTACCATCTTCTGGAGTCCATTTAAGCTCACGCCTACTGCTTCAGTAACTCCATCCAGCCACCTCATTCTCTGTTGTCCCCTTCTTCTATTGCCCTCAATCTTTCCCAGCATTAGGCTCTTCTCCAGTGTCCTGATGATTAGATACTGATTTTAACCTGACTGAGGAAAAAAAGAAGATAGTGACAGCAAAAAACAGCTCAATTCTCATTGGATGATGTAGAGTTTTATTAGCTATGTAAAGCCTTTGTGTGCTCTTTAGAAGAGTTGGAGGAATTGCTCACAATACACTGATGAAACTCAGCTCACTCAAGTATGAGAGAACAGTATTAGGATCAGTGCCAAAAACAATAGCACATTGATTGAAGATAGTTACATTGAACTGGGATATTGGTGAATATTACAGTTCTGCAGATAGATGGTCCTGGGATCTGGGAATCAGATGACAGCATTCTACATGTGTTATGAATAAGTGTGCAACATGGAGATATTGATAAGATGGATTACTAGAAGCCTAAGTGACCTTTGGAGGTTAGAATAGAATAGAATAATAATAGAGATGGAAGGGACCTTGGAGGTCTTCTAGCCCAATACCCTGCTGAAATAGGAGACCCCATATCTTTTCTGACAAATGGTTGTCCAATTTCTTTTTGAAAGCCTTCAGTGATGGAGCACCAACAACTTCTGAAAACAAGTTATCCCGTTAGTTAATTACTCTCATCATTAGGAAATTTCTCCTTAGTTCTAGGTTTCTTCTCTTCTTGGTTGGTTGCCTGTTGGTGGTTTGGAAAATAGTTTGACACCCCCCTTGTCTTTTTAGGAGCCCCTCAAATATTGAAACAGTGCTATCATATTTCAATATTTGAGGGGCTCCTACAAAGTCAAGGGGGGGTCAAACTATTTTCCAAAACGGAGGATTATTATTTTAAACAGGGATTGCCTTTCCGGAGTGATCTATATATTAGAAACCTAAAGGCTGGTAACTATAAGATGATTTGAACACTGCTGCTTTACAAAGTAACTCCAATGTTATAGCTATCAAAAGATGAAGCATTTGGATTGCTCAATGATGCACATACAATACCTACGTTGGAATCCCTGTAATGTCTAATTAGCCACCGAACCATGATCAAGATATTGTGGTTGGTTTATGAAGCCATAAGCAGCAAATTGTTTGAAAAAATGTAAATTTTTCTAATCAGATCTATTGAGTCTTTGTGATCTGCGAAGAGGACCAGCTTGCTTCTCATGCCAGAAGCTTCTGATGTCCACACAAAAGTAACACAGAGTGGGGTATTTTCCATTATGGCATCTACACCTTCAATGGGATGATTTTGAGATTACTGTAGGAATTCATACTGTGGAGCATTGCCACCAAGAATTAAAGAGTTGATCATTTGTTAAGTCTCTGGCTGTTATATAGCCAGCTACCTCCAAAATGCTTTTTTCCTTAAAAAAAAGTTTGATCTTGTTATTTTTTATTTTTATTTTTATTTAAAAAAACATATTTGTATACAGTTGGCAGTTTTATTGTAAGCAATTTAACAATGGGGAAAGCATTAAATCAATGTTTTAATAAATAAGCTGTGATCATAAACACACAGTGAAGTACATTTTGTTCAACACATTGTGATCTGTTTCCAAGAAACATGCAATGGATTGTGCTAAGTGTCTCATTACAATTAGAAGATTTTAGTTTTGACTAAACACAATTAAACTGCAATTTCCTACTGTGCACAGTCTTCAACTGGCTGTGGTTTCTTTATTTGTTTGAATAACAGATCCAGAAGACCTTTCACTTATGAGTGTGAAGTATCTTTTAAAATAATCTATGCAGTCCTAATCTCTAACCACTGAAAGATTCAAGTTAGGGTCCAGTGCTAAGGAAGTATTCATCCATCCATCCATTTATTATTATTATTATTATTATTATTATTATTATTATTATTATTATTATTATTATTATTTATTATTTAAACTTGTATACCGCCCTATTCCCGTATGACTCAGGGTGGTTTACAGGGAAAAATTAAAAATACATAACATACAAAGTTAAAATCGATTAAAACTAAGATTAAATTAAGTCCCTGAATTTAAACTAAAACCCCATTAATAAATAATTAAAACCCCTCAGTCTGGGCCAGACAGCTCAAAAAACCAGGTTTTCAAGTCCCTGCGAAATGAACGAAGGTTGGGGGCAGTCCTAAGCTCTGTGGGAAGTTGGTTCCAAAGGGCCGGCGCGCCCACAGAGAACGCCCTTCCCCTGGGAATAACCCGCCGGCATTCCTTGACCGGCGGTACCCTAAGAAGGCTCTCCCTGTGGGAGCGCACAGGACGATGGGAAGTTGATGCCGGCAGCAGGTGTTCCCTTAGGTAATCCGGGCCCAAGCCATTTAGAACTTTATAGGTCATTACCAGCACCTTGAATCACACCCGGAGGGCAACCGGAAGCCAATGCAGCTCACGGAGAAGAGGTGTTACACTGGAGTATCGGGAAGCTCCCATAACAACAATTTATTCATCCATTTAAATTATTTCTAGGTCACTTTATTCTAGACTGGGTCTGAACAGTTTACAGGAAACTGTTTACAGGAAAACATAATACATTTTTAAAAAGGGAGGACAAAAAATATAATAATGGTCTGGTCAACAAGCTTGCTCAATTTCAAACACACTGTACATTTTAAGCAAAATTAATTGGTGTTTGCTGGGAAGACCAAGTACTTTGATTTGATAATAATACATTTAATAAATTAATTAAATATTTTAAACCAAGTATAGATTTTAGCTCAAAATGGCTATCAGGTTTGTAAAATGGAAAAGTATTACTTTGAAAATAAAATTACACATGAATTATAGTGCTGTGAAATAAATCTTATTCTTTTGTTTAAGATACTGTCATCAATCAACATGTGATGACCACTTCAAATAACCAAGCTATCATGTGCTTTCTACACTCAGTGTAGTCTCCTCTGTGTTTCCAGATATGGTCATTTGTAAGATCCAGAGCAATAAATTTCAAATATTTGAGCTTGCTTGGATTATATTGCTAATCCCTTAGAATTGTACTCATTCAGCATGTCGTCACAACTAACTTGAACTGCATGATTTATTTTTATGACATGTGTTTGTACACGATTGTTGTGTTCTACAGTTTCCAAAAAAGAATAAAATACTGAGCCGGGATCTGTATAAGTATGCTTCACGAAGGGCTGTAGTGGCATTTAGCTATTTGTGTTTTAGGGGAGTAAAATTTAGACTATAAAAATGACTAACTTCATAATTTCAAACATAGGAAAGCTGTAGGATGACTTCTAGTTTTTATTTTCCCCACCCCTATGATCAACCTGGAAGCATAATGTACTTTTTTTGGCCTTTTGTTAAATTTAACTCTTCCAGAAATAAAATTAAAATCAGACCTAGGAAAGAACTGTGAAATGAAACCCAAAGCTTTCTGTGTCTGTCTAATGCCATCTGGGGATCGTCTGTATTTTTGCAATCCAGATCTGATAGCCATAATATCGCCAAACTGTAGCTGAACACCAAAAAGCAAAGCAGATGACAAAGATTGACATAAATATTTAAACTGGAAATTCTGAAGTCATTAAACTAGAAGAAATTCAAATATTCAATTTGTGTAGAGGCTGGGGAGAATTCCAAAAGATGGGGTTGTTTTTTTTTCTGATGACCTCTGACTAATGCATTTATACTGTACGTGATTCTGCTTACATATTATTCAGGATTCACACAATTATTTTACTAAATACAGATCTATTTATGTGCCAGACATATTTTGCAACCTTCCTGGGAAGTCTGATGAAGGGCAAAAGGATCTTAATTTTTGGAAAATCAGGGAGATCACTTCCTGTATGTTTCACAAATCCACTGTTCTTCATGAGTATTCATGAATTAGTAAAGCATATTTAAGTCTGCTATGACCATGAAAGATTTATAATTCAGTAGTAGAAACTTGGAATTAGCAGAGTCATTATAACTAAACAGAATTCCTTTCTTACAATGACAAAAATCTTAGGAAAGAAAATCCTAGACTTTGTGTCTCTTTCATGTCCTTTTATAGTTGTTTGCAATGAATTGCTGAAGTAAAAGATGCAGGATATTGCTCAATGCCACTCAGATCTCTGTTTCATAGCAAATGAGCCTCTAAGGTTAGGCAGGCACTCATCAGCTCTACCACCTGGTCACATCCTAGTAACTCCATGGCTCTTGAGTCACTGAAGTTAAATGCAGTTAGAAAAAACCTTTTTTACTGTTTAAAATCTCTCCCCCTTTTAGAAATTTGATAATACCTGGATTTACAAAAATTCGGCCCCAGCATGTGGATGACAAAGGTTGAACTTGGATAAGAAGAATGATTATTGAGTAAATGAAAAAGGGCATGTTCCTGAATTTTTTAAATAACCCACATTTGCTTTAATCAAGTTCTGAAATGGAAAACACATTTCTTAGGAATAATACGTGGCCTTTCAATAGGGTGCTGAACATCACATCCCAAATCGTGGATTGGGCTACAAACACAGGTGAATTTAATTTACCCTAATAATTATTCACATTATCATTTTACTGCCCTTAATTAAAAGTAGCAACAAAGGATTTCCATATCATATGTAATACTTTCCCTCCCTTAAAATTATGTTTTGGAGGCAATTTCTGGATGTGCTCCAGAGACTGCACTCAAGTCAGAATAATAATATTAAGAAGTATTGTGAGTAGAGATGAACTAATTTTGTCATCTCTAGAAAACATGGAAATAAATTAGGGCAATGGCTACAACATGATAATAAAATGGTGTGTCTCTGTGTACAGCATTTAATTATATTCAGAGGTCAATTCTAGTAATGGTTGTCAGTAAAGCAAAGAGAGATTTCTTCATATGTCAATTTTAGTTGCAATTATTTGTTTGTAGTTATATTTCCTAGGTAGAAAGGCAGTATTACTGCAACTGCGGAAGATGAATTCTAGTCTCCCCCCACAGGGTCACTGGATGCTACTGAGTCACTGAGTGAAAATATGTCTTATAATTTGGTAAAAAAAAAGTGTATGTGAAAGCTGTGATAATTCCTTTAACGTCTTTCCATATTTGGTTACCTCACACCTTGAATGTCAGAGAAATGGAATGCTTTGTCTATTCACACGAGTAATTCTTCAACAAAAATCATTACACAATGTAAAGTTGAAGTTTTATGGATGGGTGTCTGTTTCTTCTTAATGATGTCTTGTGCGATGATTAGCAAGTACACATTAGGGATGGCTAAGATTGAAAGCATTGAGTGGTACACTTGAACATTACAGAACCTATCTCCAATCTGTCCATATTGAGCAATTATAGGTCTTGGAATTTATGCATTTTCTCAATTTTCTTCTGCTCTTAGTTTCTTATAGACATCAATTAACCTTTAAACCCATTATACCATACCCTGTTCACCAAGACATAGCTTCTATTATATTTACTGTACAGCCATGTTTTTTTTCCCTATGTGAATGGGATAACATTTGTTACTACAAACAGGAATATGTATTGCTGACTGTGGAGCAACCACTGTTTATGTGTCTACTTCAGGGGTAAATGCAACTTCTGCTACAGTTGAACCCCTAGTTACATCTGTTGCAAAACAGATGTAACTATAGGTAAAGGTAAAGGTTCCCCCGCGCATGCATGCTAGTCGTTTCCGACTCTAGGGGCTGGTGCTCATCTCTGTTTCAAAGCTCAAGAGCCAGCGCTTGTCTGAGGACGTCTCCGTGGTCATGTGGCCGGTATGACTAGATGCCAAAGGCGCACGGAATGCTGTTACCTTCCCACCGTAGTGGTCCCTATTTTTCTACTTGCATTTTTACATGCTTTCAAACTGCTAGGTTGGCAGAAGCTGGGACGAGTAACAGGTGCTCACTCTGCTACGCGACACTCAGGATTCGACCCACCAAACTGCCGACCATCTGATCGACAAGCTCAGTATCCTAACCCACTGAGCCACCGCGTCCCTATAGATGTAACTATAGATTTTCTAATTGCATACATCATGTTTAATGAAAAAGAGGACTGGGGTGACATGATAGCAATATTCCAATATCTCAGGGACTGCCACAAAGAAGAGGGGGGTCAACCTTTTCTTCAAAGCACCTGAAGGCAGAACAAGAAATAATGGATGGAAACTAGTCAAGGAGAGGACCAACCTAGGAATACTTCCTGACAGTTAGAACAATTAATGTGTGGAATGCTTGGCTTCAGAAGTTGTGGGTGCTCCATCACTGGAGATTTTTAAAAGAGATTGGACAACTTGTCTGAAACTTGTCTCGTGCTTGAGGAGGGGGTTGGACTGGAAGACCTCCAAGACTTGTTCCAGCTGTCATTCTGTTAACTTATAGGTCTTTCAGCACTCAAGCTCTCTGCTTGGATGACATGATGACTCTAAATCTTTATATAATATGACTGCTCCAATGGGAATAACTTTTCTCAAGTGCAAGTTGTTTATTGTAACTCTGACAGCCTTAGTTTGGCATCTCCCAATTGTTGCTGAAATTTATGCAACGATACTATGAAACGCAGAGCCAATTTGGTGTATTACTTAAGGCAATGGGGTAGAAACTGAAAAAAAGTGTGAGTTCTGGTCCTGCCTGGGGCATGAAACCAGCTGGGTGACTTTTGTCCACTTCCTTTCTCTCAGCCCTACAAAGGAGGCAATGGCAAACCATTTCTGAAAAACTTTGCCAAGAAAATAGGTACTTGTCCAGGCAATTTCCAAGAATTGGACACAATTGAATGGGGAAAAAATGGATACAGCAGAACCAGTCTTCAGTTATATAGTATGGTTTTGCCATTTTATTTTGATATGAGCCAGACTGCTGATCTCATTTTACTTATTTCCTGGTAAATAATCCTGTGCTCATTATCCCACTTGTACTTTTCCTAAAGAACAAAGAGAAGATACCTGAAATCAGGAGTAAGTACTGTACAGTATCTTTCAGTTGCTTGCTTTATTGAAAATTCTAGAAGAATAAAGGCCAATGAATCTGCAAGAATGACAGCGAATACTAGCAGCCAAAGGTAAATAAGGGGTAATATAAGATCACAGGCATACTTAATTAACCAATTACAATAAGATCCAATAGATTAATATTTCTGCACAAATTCGATCTATATATCAGGAACTGATCATTTTCATGTCCAGAAAATATGTCCATAATTTTTACTCAGTCCATAATTGTTCATATTGCAAATACATTGTGGTCGAACTGTTAACTTAATTGGTAGAATAAAACCATCATATATTATCTTGACCACTCACAATCTGAGTTTGGTTGTACTGTACCTGTACTGTACCTGACAGTACAGGTGAAACTCGAAAAATTAGAATATCATGCAAAAGTTCACTTATTTCAGTAATGCAACTTAAAAGGGGAAACTAATATATGAGATAGACTCATTACATGCAAAGCAGGGTAGTTCAAGCCGTGATTTGTCATAATTGTGATGATTATGGCGTACCGCTCATGAAAACCCCAAATCCACAATCTCAGAAAATTAGAATATTACATGCAATCAATAAAACAAGGAGTGTACATAGAACAATATCGGACCTCTGAAAAGTATAAGTATGCATATGTACTCAGTGCTTGGTTTGGGCCCCTTTTGCAGCAATTACTGCCTCAATGCGGCGTGGCATGGAAGCTATCAGCCTGTGGCACTGCTGAGGTGTTATGGAAGACCAGGATGCTTCAATAGCGGCCTTCAGCTCTTCTGCATTGTTCGGTCTCATGTCTCTCATCTTTCTCTTGGCAATGCCCCATAGATTCTCTATGGTCAGGTCAGGCAAGTTTGCTGGCCAATCAAGCACAGTAATCCCATGGTCATTGAACCAGGTTTTGGTGCTTTTGGCAGTGTGGGCAAGTGCCATGTCCTGCTGGAAAATGAAGTCAGCATCCCCATAAAGCTCATCTGCGGAAGGAAGCATGAAGTGCTCCAAAATCTCCTGGTAGACGGCTGCGTTGACCCTGGACTTAATGAAGCACAACAGACCAACACCAGCAGATGACATGGCTCCCCAAATCAACAAAGACTGTGGAAACTTCACACTGGACTTCAAGCATCTTGTAGTGTGTGCCTCTCCATTCTTCCTCCAGACTCTGGGTCCTTGGTTTCCAAATGAGATGCAAAAGTTGCTCTCATCAGAAAAGAGGACTTTGGACCACTGAGCAACAGACCAGGTCTGTTTTTCTTTAGCCCAGGTAAGACGCTTCTGATGTTGTTTGTTGTTCAGGAGCGGCTTGACAAGAGGAATATGACATTTGAAGCCCATGTCCAGGATCCATCTGTGTGTGGTGGCTCTTGATGCACTGACTCCAGCCTCAGTCCACTCCTTGTGAAAGTCCCCAACACTTTTGAATGGCCTTTTCCTGACAATCCTCTCCAGGCTGCGGTCATCCCTGCTGCTTGTGCACCTTTTTCTTCCATACTTTTCCCTTCCACATAACTTTCTATTAATGTGCTTTGATACAGCACTTTGGGAACATCAAACTTCTTTTGCAATTACCTTTTGAGGCTTTCCCTCCTTATGGAGGGTGTCAATGATGGTTTTCTGCACAACTGTCAGGTCAGCAGTCTTCCCCATGATTGTGATTCCTACTGAACCAGACTGAGAGACCATTTAAAGGCTCAGGAACCCTTTGCAGGTGTTATGGCCTAATTAGCTGATTAGAGTGGGACACTTTGAGCCTAGAATATTGCACCTTTTCACAATATTCTAATTTACTGACATTGTGGATTTGGGGTTTTCATGAGCTGTAAGCCATAATCGTGACAATTATGACAAATCACAGCTTGAACTATCTTGCTTTGCATGTAATGAGTCTATCTCATATATTACTTTCCCCTTTTAAGTTGCATTACTGAAATAAATGAACTTTTGCACGATATTCTATTTTTTTGAGTTTCACCTGTAAGTATTCTTTTAATTAGTTTAATTTCTAAATGCCACACTTAAACTGTTATTTCCTCATGATAAATATTAATCACCAACTTCTAAGAAAAGTGAATTGGTTGATAATGTAAGCAAATCTCGCATTACCTAAAGTTCATTTTGCTTCTTCACAGACATAAGAATAAATGGTGTTTATATGCTATGGTATTTTAGAAGATAAATACTCTAAGGTCTTGTAGTAAATCTTTCTCATTTAATTGTTAGATTAAGGAAACAATTACAGGTTTATACAAAAGTGGCTTCCTTCACAGAGCTTGTTAACAAAATGATCTTTGTTAAGATTAAAACATGCCTCACTGGGCATGAAACGTTATACTCTGTTTATTTTTGAGATTGGAGAAAGCTGTGTCTGTATTCTTATTTTTGAATGCAGTAAAGCAAGAAAAATATTTTTTTGTAGGGAGACAGAATTAAAACCACATCCAGGTGCCATTCAATAAAATCACAAATTGCAAGAGAAGCAACCTTTACAGCAACAACATTGACAGGTCTGATCAAGTGGGAATGATACAATACGATACGATAATCTTTTATTGTCATTGTCCCATACAGAACAACGAAATTGAAAAATCCACAACAACCCCACAAAACCCAACAAAAAACAACAAAATACATATCAACATACCACCCACCCCACATATACACATTTAACCCCTAGAAACACTCTAACACTCTAAAAACTAAATACAGAAGTTCTCTCAGAAACTGCATTCTGCTGCATTCAAAGCCAAAACCGCTTTTGGATAAAAAGTATTTCTCAAGTGGCTGGTCCTGGCACTACTATAAACTTGTTTAAAGTGATTCAAGCTTTCACACTTTCAGGCCACTTGTTACCTCCTTTTTCTTATTTACAATGTATGTAAACAATATTCCATGGAAACATTTAAAAAGCAAAAGAAATACCACCGAGTGTAATTTACACCAGTACCATTCAATATATCATTGCACACTTTTCTATGGTTTTCACCGTATCCATAGATCACTTTATACATTGCCTTTATACATTGTTTTAAAGCTTTCACATTACTCTTTTTCTGGTTTTCACCAGCTCCATCCAACCACAACTTTCCCTTCCTCTGGACCCATTTACTTTTCCTTCATATAATTCTTTTGAATTTTACTCATTTATTTTCTCTGCATGTCCAGATCAATCAATGTACTTCTTTTGTCTTGGTCACTCACTTTGGATCAATTCTCTATGCATTCAGCCCACATTAATTCTTAATCCTATTTCTTTTTGTTTCATGTTTCATATACTTCGTAAATAACTTTTCCCACTGAATTCAAGTTACATTTATCTTTCCATGCTTAGTTCCCCATAGTAAAGGAGAACCACAGTCTTACACATAGGCATTTCACTTGCTTTGATGAACATGTTAATCCCATGTTTTCACTGTGTTCCTTGACTTCTACTACAAGAGTTTGCAGATCCTTCACATTTTCAACTGTTAGAGTAGTATCATCAGCATCATGCAGGTTATTAATGTTTCTTCCTTTAATTTTAAAACCACAATCTTCTTCCAATATAGCTTTCCTCAATGTACATTCAATATATAAGTTGAATGTATAAGTAAAGACTATATAGCCTTATTTCACTCCTTTGTAAACCTAGAACCCTTCTGCTTTACCAGGGTCTTCAAACCTGGTCCTTTTCTGACATGCTGGCTGAGGAATTCTGGGAGTTGAAGTCCACAAGTCAGAAAAGGGCCAAGTGCTTTACCATATTTGTATTGTAGGTTCTTGACCTGAATATATGTTTCACATGGAGAAATGAGATGTTTCTAAGCACCCTGACATGATCAAAACAAAGGCCTTTTCACACAGTAATCAATGAAACACATATTGGTTTCTTTTTCTTTTTTGTATGATTTGGCTTTCTCAAGTATTCAATGTACATCAACAACAATATTTCACGGTTCTCTGCCTTTTTAATAATCATCTTCAGCATCTGGAACCCGGAACTTGCACATGAGAGATTTATGATCTGTTCCACAGTCAGCGTCTGGCTATGTCTTTGATGCCATAATTGAGTTCCTCCATCTCATTTTTGCAATAATATATTCAATTTGATTTCTATGTGCTCCATCTGTTAATGTCTATATACACAGGCATCATTTTGGTTGTTAGATGACAAAGTTAGCAATAAAAAAATGATTGGAGTAGTAGAAATGTACAAGTCATTTTCCTGCCTTAGTTCAGATTCCTAAGCCAGTGTAGTAGTTAAAGGGAGCAGACTAGGAACCAGGAGACTGTGAGTTCTAGTCCTGCCTCATATATAAAGCTGGCTGGGTGACCTTAGGCCAGTGATTCACTCTCAGCCTTAGGAAGAGGACAATGGCAACCACTTCTGAAATCTTGCTAAGAAAACTACAGGAATTAGTCCAGGCAATTGCCTGGAGTTAACATTGACTTGAAGGCACCCAAAAAGAGAAAAAAAAACTTACTACATTTTCATCTTTAATATTTCCAACTTTAGCATTCCAGTCTCCAGGGCTTTTTTTGTCATAGAACGCCCAGAACGGAGTTCCGGCACCTTTTTTGGATGGAACCTTGTAGGCTAGACAAGGTGGGTTGTATGACGTGTGTGAGTTCCGGCACCTTTTTTTTTCTTCAAAAAAGGCACTGCCAGTCTCCAACTACAAACAACACTTGTATGTTCTGTTAATTTTACATTGAACTTGGTCATAAAAAGCATCAATCTTCTTCTGCATCAATGGATGGAGCAAAAACATGAATAGTTGTCATAGTAAAGGTTTGTACACAAAGTTTATTGGATATTATTTAGTAATTGATTGTACTGTAGGATGTTCTTCCCACACTATAAAAGCAACATTGCTCCTTCTTTATTGTACATATCCTGAGTAATTAACAGTTTGGTCTTCTGACTTGCGGTGTCTAATCCCAGTCTGTCTCAATTTGCTAATGCCTAAAGTATCAATATGTAGTCATTTCATCTTTCACTGTGTTCAGCTTTCCCCTGCTCATGCTTCTTATGTTTCATATTCTCACTGTAATTCTGTTTTGGCAGCTTCAGATTTTCTTTTTCTTTATGACAGCATCAGCAACAAGATATCCTGAAGGCTTTAATCTAGCCACATCATAAACATCAATAATACTCTGAAAGATTCTCAGCTCTTCCTCAGTACCATGTTGAATGCCATCTGACCTGAGGGGCCTATCATCTGGCACTATATCATCAATCATTTTATATTTTCTATCCATGTGGCTTTTTTCTTTTTTTTTATTGAAAATTTTTATTGAAGTTACAATATTATCCCCTCCCCAACCCGCCCCAAAGCCCCTCCCCCTCCCCCACTTCCCAAAGCTGAATACAGGGTTACAAATACAAAATAATCATAATATATCTAACATTAACCAACTATGTAAATAACCAAATACACAATGCACTTTAACCCATCTATAACATCATTACAAACAAACTACAAGTATCCAATTTATACTAATACAATAACAATACCATATGATATATACATTATTGTAACTAATAATAATATTAAAAAAGACTTAAAATATAGCAATCTTATTCATAGGCTAAATGGAACTTTTTGGTCTCATACTTTTTCTGAATATAGTCTATCCATCTTCTCCAAACCAAAATGTATCGTTCTTGTGAGTGATCCTTCAAGTAAGCCGAGATCTTAGCCATTTCTGCTAAGTTGGGCACCTTAAGCATCCATTCTTCTATAGTCGGCAGGCTGACCTTCTTCCAATATTGCCCTACCAATAACCTCGCTGCTGTTATGAGGTTCAACATTTTTTGATTTTTTTATTTTAATTCCATTTATATCCCGCCCTTCTCCGAAGACTCAGGGCGGCTTACAAGCTTAGCAGTAGCCTTCATTCTATGTATAAAGCCTGCTTGTTAGGGCTTTCACACACACCCCAAGCGGCATTATTACAAAGTCAGCTTATTGCCCCCAACAATCTGGGTCCTCATTTTACCTACCTCGGAAGGATGGAAGGCTGAGTCAACCTTGAGCCTGGTGGGACTCGAACCTGCACTAATGGCAGGCAGCTGGTGTTACTTAAGGAGGCATTAGCCCACTGCTCCACCAAGAAATTAATTTCTTTAATGTCACCATCTGTAATAACACCCAGTAAAAATAATTGTGGGGTAAACTTTATCTTTCTCTTAAAAATCTTTTGCATGTTCCACCAAATTTTGATCCAAAAAGCTTTAATGTTTCTACAAGTCCACCAAATATGAAAGTAGGTAGCATCCAAACTACCACATCTCCAACATTTGGGCTGTAGATTAGGATACATGCAAGACAGCTTCTTGGGGTCCAAATGCCATCTATAGAACATTTTGTAGAAGTTTTCTCTTAAATTTTGGGCTTGAGTAAATTTCACATTTCTAACCCAAATTACCTTCCACACATCCAATGGGATCGGCTCTTGAATACTTTGAGCCCATTTCACCATGCAATCTTTGACCAATTCCGTTTCTGAATCTAATTCTATTAAGGCATTATAAATTCTTTTTATATGCGCTCGTGTTTGATCTTTAATCTGTTTTACCAAATTTTCATCCATCAGCGTCAAACCAACCTTCTGGTCTAATTTCCACCTGGCTTGCAATTGAGTGTACTGAAACCAGGATTGTACAATATTTTCTTGTTTTAGCTCAGCTAGCGACCTTAATTGCCAGTCGCTCCCTTCCAATCTAAGTAGTTGCTTGTAAGAAATCACATCCAGATTCACACCCATAGATATCCCCTCTATTGCGTGTCCAGGAATCCCCCAAATTGGTATTTTATAATTTAACTTGTAATAATACTTTTTCCAAACACGCAATATAGCACTTCTTAAAATGTGGGATTTAAAAGTCTTTTTTCTTGATAAAAATACAGAAGTGGTTTTCCCTTGCCTTCTCTCATGCAGTATGACTTTCTGCCTTTGCCATTGTTACTAAATTGATTGTCTGCTTCTGGCAGTTCCTATATCTCTATTGTCCAATGTAGATGCCTGCTTGCTTTAACTGGGCAGCTAGGGGTGACCTTCACACCTTGGGTGACCCTGCTTTTGCCATACTCACACCATTCTTCATCTATTCCTCCCAAAAGCAGCTGCTCTCTTGTCACAATATGGCAGCACAGCAGGACTCGTGAAGTGGAAGTGGGGACACAAGAGATATTAAGTGATCAAAATCACTCGTGCAGCCTCAAGGTTCAAATGGTGAACCTTGAATTTTCTGTTCTCAGCTCAGGATCTTAACTCTAATTTGGTTCCATGGTTCTAAGTAGTAAATAAAATGAAATATACCCCATTGTAAAATACTTTATCTTAACATGCTGTGATGTGAAACATTTTAGTGTGAAGGTTTATTTTATTATTAGTTCACATGTTGCAAGCCAACTACTAAGAGCTGAAGAAGTTGATTCTAAAATGCATTATTTCACACAATATGGTGACCATCCTGTGTATTATGGTGAAGATTACCTTCCTGATTTTGTATCTTCCTGTGTGTGTAAATTATGCATAATGGCCTATGGCTATATATTTAATAAATATACTCATCTTAATCCCAGACCATCCAAATTTTATTTTTATAGCCTGTGTTTTAAAGTTTGTTTACTTACAGACATCTGGTTAAAGCATATCTAGATATAAATTTTAGGCTCACCGGTCTCATCTGAACATCTGCATTGCAAGAAAGAGCAAACACACATGAGTGCATTCTTTTCAATCTACATAGTCAAAATTTTATAGGCTTGAACTTTGTCACTGGAAACTCAATCTCTTGTATTTCTTTTAATGCTGTCTGGGACTTTGTTAGTAATAATTTAATTCAAACTATATCATATTGTATTTCACACTAAGATTTTTGCCAGAAAACTGCTTTACAAAAAACACCTGCAGGGATGGTATATATGAAATACTCAGTTGCTTTCAGTGACAAGTACCTTGCAGATTTCAACAAGCCCTAAATTTCACCCAGTGGATTTATCTCTATTCATCCATTTAAGTTAATTCTAGGCTTGTTCATTACCTTGTTGATACTCTTTTTTTCTTTTAAAGTCAACCCATTCATCTTACAGTGTCTCCCACTCAGGAGCTGTCTGCTAATTTGATTTAAGACCCCACAACGCTTTAATTCTGTCACTTTAAAATATTTCCTCTCTCAGTTCAGCAACAGTTAGAGAAGCACTTTGTCTGATCTGACATCAGGATAGAGGGATTATTACAACACATCTCTTGGAAAGGAGTGCCTGGTTAGAAAGCACTTGAAAACCACAGGCTTCTGACTTGCCTATACTTGCTATGTTGGTTTTAAATAAATGCATCAACACTGAACCAGCTGAATTAGGGACAGACAAGGCAAAGAACTCAATGTCTTCCATAATATGTTTATCTTAGACATATTCTTAAGACAGCAAGTCTCAGGATGAAGGCGCAATCAGAATGTGCTTTGTTCTGAGACTCTGAAACTGCCTAATGATATAGTGACCATGTAGTGGACAACCTATTGCTGTTATTATTTTAAAATAACAGCTGTGCTTAGATCCTGTAGCAGTTCCCTGAGATTTCTTACAGGTAGGAAGTACCTGAATCTTCAAAATGATACAGTGGGTCACAATATATAGTAGCATTATCATAAAAGGTAAACAAAATGGTTAATCCCTGCTTGACAAAAACAGGAAGGTGAGGTAATTGCTAGGGATGTAGTGTATACAAAAATAAGGGTAAAATTGAGAAGCAGATATCTTGAAGGAAACCCATCCCTTTTTCTACTCTTCTTATTTTATAAGTGATGGCTTCAGTCCTGATATCATGGGCTTTGTGAGAGAGTGAAATAGGTGAATAACAGGAAGGACTAACAGTATGAAATTTGCTGGGATATTGACCAGAAATGATAAATTTCAGTATGACTGGCTCCATTTGTGGTGCTGCCTGAAACTTATTCACTGAATGAATGCTCTAACTGTGGTTGGAATTTGATCATGCTTACCACTCTGTGGGAACAAGTTCAGAACCACAACGCTGTTGAATACCACAGCTTCAGTTGAACTCAATGGGAGTTAGCAGGCTGTGTAGGAATGCAGCCAATATTTGCGATCTTTAATGAGTAGGCAACTGTTCGAAAAAAACAAAACATGCTGTGTGTTAGGTTAGAGCTGCCTAGGGTTTGCAGCCTACAGTTTTATAGGCCTATTTCATTCCAGCAATTCACAAACTTAGCAGTTCCTGTAGAAACTGCTTTTTCATTACTTATAAAGACATAATGTATATTTTATAGGCAGTATGGTCAATTAGTACTCTGATTTTTTTTTAAAGATTCCATTTTCTCCGAGACATCTTTTTATAAGCTTTCTATTAAACATAGGATATGAGCTGCAGATTCTAATCTGTAGGGCCAGTTTATTTCATGTTTTTTAAAGTTATTGTGCTTCCTCTCAGCCCCTTCCCTTTTTTATCATTATCAGGGATACGTATGAGGCAATTCTATCTCCATGTAATCATTAAAATAAAATAAATCACTAGGCTCCTATTTTCTGGGGCAGGGGAAAAGGTAGTGGAAGAAAACAAACCACAAACTCACAATGTCTGTGAAGATATTAGGAAAAGAGATAATATTAGAACAAGCCCAAACAGGAGAATGAGACTTTTAACTGAGACTTTTATGTGTTGGTTGAGTCTGTGACAGAGCTTTATGGAACAATATCAGTTAAGTGGCAATTTGTTTTCAGGGTAAAAATTGCCAGGAGATCTTAAAAGCACATCTGTCTGATTATGTTTTTGTAAATTATTATCGTTTAGGGCAAATTGCCAAAACAGACAAGAAACCAATTTAACTATTCTCTGCACCAGTTCCCCCACACCTGCCCCAGGCTATATAATCCAGGCAAATAAAATTCCCAGACCACAAAGGGCTGCCTTATAGCATGGCAGACTATTTTGTCTAACTAGCCCAGGAGTGTTAACTGCCAAGGTCAGAGGAAAACATCTTTCATGTCATGACTTACTACTTGATCCTTTGTTTTCTTAACCAGAAAAGCCAAAAATTAAACATAAAATCTTCTACCTGCAAGGCTATACTCTGTTTATTTAATATATTTTTTATATTGGCTTCTCTAAAGATGGGACAGGGATAGTCTAACAAATTAAAATGCATTAATTAAAAATAAATCTATATTAGAAAAACCCAGTGCCATGAAGAGGTTGACTGCTTCTTTTTGTACCATTGTCAAGTGAAAGAGAATTTGTTTCTGAAATTCCTTTCAGAGAGCACAGCTTTGAGGGCAGCATGATATTCTGGTATTATTTGTTAGCAAGATCTTTCACTGTATAATAATCTTAGTTTCCTTAGCTTTAGTTAAATCCCAAGGAAACACACCATAGACATAATTTTCCCATTGCCTTTTCAGATTAGAGAATGTTCATGATCAAGGCAGCTTCAAATAACAGAAGATGCATAAAAAAATCACAACAAAAGCATCAGTAACACCCTTCACCATCTCCAATAGTAAAAGAAACTAAAACATTCCTAATTAGAAATTTGAAATAATTTTTCAGTCACCATAGGACTATGGATGAATAGGGAAGTCTCTTTTTGCAGGGATATTTCTGAAAAACTGCAAAGCAATTTTTGCACAGCAGTAAGACAAATAATATAAAAATGGGGTAAAACAATATACAGCTAAACCTTGCTCTTATTTCTAAACTATTTTTCTCCCCAAGTTTCAAATACTGAGCTTTCTCCAAATATACCAAAACTCTGTATGATGTGCTCTGTTTCCCCTCTTGGAACTGAATTCTTAGTTCAATATATCTTTTTTTTTGTCCTTGTCCAAAACTATAAAATGAATATTACTGATTCTGGAACTCTGTGTGATACTGAACCAAAAGCCAAAAATAAAATAACAATTCTGTGGGTTTTTAAACTTTTTTTTTATCTAGGCGGCTAGGCCTGATGAAAAATTGAAGTTTTTGTATATCCACATAAACATGTTTCTATAACTAGAGTAATCACAGTGGCTCATTAGAGAACTCATCTCTATTATGTTTTTGAAAAGCTTGTTTTTAAAATAAGTTTTGTGTTATCTCTACAATTATTCATGTTAATATAAAATGTGATATTTGGGTTCATTCCAGTTTAATGGATCAGGTCTTTAATATGTTTTTGCAAAACTATCATAATGGGATGAATTTAGTTTCCTTCTAAAATATTCATATGATTGCTTCTTTTTGTTTGTTTGTTTTTAAATGAATGTGCAATATAAGTTAATTATATCACACTCTATACAGCAGAAATGCAGACTATGCTTTACATGTATTTTGAAAACAAGAAGGAAGAAATGAAGACCTGTCCTAAGATAGAGAATAATTAAAGGAATTACTAAACCAGTTGCCAGTTACCATTTTGCTTTTGGGTACAATACATAGTAGCTCTGTCTTCTTCTCCCAATCAGCTCCTCATACCTGATCTTATCACATAGAAATGTCCTCCCTCTGGCTCCTCTCTCTAATGGAATGTCATCTGCAAGGACTTCACAGCTGGATCTTTTCAGATGCTGCCCCCACCCCCCTTTCATAGAACAGCATCCCCTGAATATCTGTATGGCCCCAATAAATGACTATTAAAACTTGGTTTTTCCAATAGGGTCTGTATTTTGAATTTTGTAGCTTGAGGTTTTATTTAAATAGTATTGGGGTATTGTTATTTGTAGGTGATTTGTATTTTGTGTAACCATATTTATGGAAAAGGATAAGAAAACTACTCAAAATCAAGTATGACTGAAGTGGAACATTAGTCCAGTAAAATAATAACATAAACTGAATTCCCACATTTAAATCAAATTCCTTTTAGTATCTTTGCTTTTATTGGGCCATTCTCTAGCTTGATTTCTTTTAATGCATCACATATTAGGTTTTTCATTAGCTATTGTTTTGACCAAGTCATGCATTTTTGAATGGTAATCTTATAAGAGCACAGCATGTGAGAATGCACAAGTAAACTCACCAAAGGAGTGAATGGGAGATGTTACCGTTCATTTTTCCACAACATCCTGGATGATGACATGAGGCTAACCCTCACATTACCAGGCCAAAGTTTATCACATTCATTTTGCCTTTTGTCTGTTTCCCTTATTTTCACTTAGGTCTATTTGTCATCCTGGGGATGAGAGAGAACTAAAGCTGTATCCTGCCAAGATAAATAAAAACCTGAGAGAGAGAGAGAGAGAGAGAGAGAGAGAGAGAGAGAGAGAGAGAGAGAGAGAGAGAGAGAGAGAGAGAGAGAGAGAGAGAGAGAGAGAGAGAGAGAGAGAGAGAGAGAGAGAGAGAGAGATCTGAGCTCTCTTCCTTTTATTCAAAAATGTCACTGGTTTAAATATTGAAAATAAAGTATTAAGGACTCTGTAAGTGTAAAATGACATTACTGATGGCACACTTCTAACCTGGGTTAAGAAGGGGCCTTTCACTTGGAATAATATATATCTTTGAATGTATAAGGATTTATTTTTTTAAAAAAAATATGTACTCTTCCTTCCCTCCTGAGGTGATTTTATTGAACTTATTGTAGATGGTGTGTCAATAAACAAAACTTTGCATCAGTGAATCATGCTTAAAACATTTGTGGACCTTTCGTAATTTCTCTTAGTCCAGCCCAGATGTATTCAGTGATCCGGTGAGAGTCTGGTCTCACCACCCAATAAATCATTAGAATAGTAATGCTCTTGTTTGCTGATAACTAGCAGAAGACAACTGAAGCAGCAGCTTCATCAGCTGTGGGACATCTGTCCCTGTTTTGAGCTGGATTGGGGCTTTAATCAAACTAGACTCTTGACAAATAAGAACACAAACTCTAATTATCTGGATGCTGGGGGAGACAGTTTGTCTTTTAAATGGTACTATAGATTTAAAACTGCAAGAGGGCTTAAGCCACCCTCCCTCCCTCTTTTCTTGTTCATCAGTTGTTGTTGTGTGTATATTTGAATTAGACCTGGGAACAGAAATGGGAAATTTTGGACCAGATGATCCAAAAACCCTGATGGGAAATGCTTCAAAGAAATATATTGATGGAATACTTTGCTTAAAAAGAGTAGATTTAGTGGAGCAACTCACAACAGTGGGAACAACTCACAACAGTGTTCATAATTAGAAATTGAACAATACTCTTGAAAATGATTTTCTTCTATTCAGCACTCTTCCCTAAAAAAATTCTTTGTGAAATTCACCTTTGGTGAAAGTCTCTTGCAATCCTGAAAGATAAGCAGTTTGGAACATGTTTGTCACAGTCTTAAAATACTAATATTCTGTTCAGGATATTTTGTGGAGTGGTGAGTTGTTAAAGCTCAGTTTTTGGAACATTCCATTTCCTTTCACAGGTGTACTTTGATAAAGTGAGAAATATAAGTCCAGTTACTATAGTATTCACAAAGGAAATACATTCTATGATTGATTCCTTGAAAACAAAAATGTGTAGTTTGTTATGTAACTACAGATGCATAATTTTTATGTAATGGATTTGCTGAATAATTGATGGAACTGAATAATATATGTGCCTATGAGGCACACTATCTGTGTAATTGCTAGGAATCAAAAATGACTTGATGGCATATAATCAATCAATCATATGAAGTGCATAGATTTAATTCACACAGATTTATTTTTATCCCTAGTTTCAACTCAATTTTCTTACTTCATGTCCTATAATATATTGTGCAGTCTTCCCACCATTACATTGATTTGTACATGTAGTATTTGATTTACAACCACAAATGAGCCCAAAATTTTTGTTGCTATACTAAATGGCTGTTAAGTGAGTTTTGCTCCATTTTATGACCTTTCTTGTCACAGTTATTGAGTGAGTCAGCACAGTTGTTAAGCACATTGCTAAGTGAATCTGGCTACCCCAGTGTGATGTCTCTTATGGACAATTCCCCAGATACCTCCTCAGATGTCAACTCAGGGGAGGATGAGTCAATTTGTTGCGTAGTGGGTTCTGGAGAGCAGAAAGGATGCTGAGGCGATGAGTACAGCATAACCGCTCTTTATTAGGCGAAGGGACTGTACTGGGGGAATAGGGGTTACCTGTGCCCTTTATATACCTGGTCAGGTACACATTCAACCAATCAGGGTGAACCTCTGTTTCCCACCGAAAACTGATCCCGGCCACAACAGTTTTGGTTCAGCGCCACCTGGTGGTATCTGTTATGCCAGCGCTCACAGTGTTCCCTTAAGCCCAATACATAACACAATTCCTGGCACATCAGGAACTGAGTTGATTGATGGCTCTGAATGGCCCTCTGTGAGGGATTTGGCTGAGGCTTCAGGTGGGGAAAAAAGCATGCAGCTGCAGCCAGTCAGTGAGGTGGAACTGCCTTCTGCATCTAATCTGAGAACACAAAGGGCAGAGAAACGGCAGGAGAAGAAAAGATCAGCCAGACTATTGGAGAGGAGAGGGTGCCACCTGTCTTTTTGGGCTGCACCAGAAGCTAGTTATCATAGCAGACAAATGGAGGTGTGGCTGGGAAGAATATGTTTGTTTCCCAGCTGTGCGTTTGGTCATCGTGATTCCTGCTTCAGTCTGGATTGATACCTTGTTTAGAACTGAATTGTGCCTTGGAGACTCTGAACCTTTCTTGCCTCATGAGCTCTCTTGTTTGTGGATTTAAGTTTTGCTCAGTGGATTAAAGTTTGTCTGGTGAAGTTATTCTGTTGGAGCAACTTTCAAGTGCTTTGTGGACTATTGGGCCATTGCTCTGTGGACTAACATGGGTCTGCTCATGGCTGGACCTGAATAGGACAGTTCTGGGTATTTTGGTGAATTGCTGGGGAATATTAATAAACTCACTAGACCACAGTTACCTGAGTATGTGAGTGAGTGGGACAGCACACCCAGTGACTTTGCTTGTCCAAAGGTGATCACATGACCACAGGATACCACCCTAAATGAAGAGCCTTGGTGGAGCAGTGGGCTAATGCCTCCTTAAGTAACACCAGCTGCCTGCAATTAGTGCAGGTTCGCATCCCACCAGGCTCAAGGTTGACTCAGCCTTCCATCCTTCCGAGGTAGGTAAAATGAGGACCCAGATTGTTGGGGGCAATTAAGCTGACTTTGTAATAATGCCGCTTGGGTGTGTGTGTGAAAGCCATAATAAGCAGGCATATACATAGAATGAAGGCTACTGCTAAGCTTGTAAGCCGCCCTGAGTCTTCGGAGAAGGGCGGGATATAAATGGAATTTAAAAAAAATACATGCCAGTCGTCAAGCATTCAAATTTTGTTCATGTGACCATGGGGATGCTGCAACAGTCATAAATATGAAAAAAGGTTACAAGTCACTTTTTCCAGTGCCATTGTAACTTCAAACGGTCCCTAAATGAAAGGTTGTAAGTTGAAGATTACCTGCAGTCGGTTCTGATAATGTTCAAAGACTGAAGAAACAGAGGCATAACACTTATATTTGGAAGTACTAATCCCCCCTCCCATTGAGTAGAATTCCATGAGGGAGGAGGGATAAGATCACTAGCTTTGCCTCCACATCAATATTGTTATCAGAGTTGGAGAGGAAACATCTTAAATCACAAGGCTGCTGCAAATATCTAAACACCCTGCACTATTTAGAGCTTTGGGAGATCTGGGGCCGGGTGTGTGTGGGGGGTGTGTGTGGGGGGGTCAAAGCACATTAGAAAATTGTGTATTTTGTTCCCCATTCCTTTTCATGTAAGAATGTTATGAGAAATTAGAAGGCTTATTTCTATATCACTGGAAAGTGAAATAGTAAGATGAATTGTCAAAATGTTATTGGTGAAGAATATTGCTCTCATAATGATGAAGAACCAGTAAGTGGCTTTTTCAGTTTAGAATAATATATAGTAGAATAGTGTGGACAAAAATATGGACAAAAATATCCCAACTTTCCATTCTTTATCTTAAGATAGCACTTGTCTCTTAGAACTTTTAGTTGTATTAAGGAATGCTGCCATCTAGAGAATTTAGCAAGAATTTTCCAAACAGACATATGTGCCCACACACTCAGATGAATAAATCATTCATAAGCCTCAATAGAAGATTTATTTAGTTCTGTTGTTTATAAAGCTGTCCCCAACATAATTGCTAATGATGCTCCTTTCCTGTTTCTGCAAAACTCCTTTTGATAACAGCTATCCCATACCAATATTGAACCGGGTCATTTCATTTCACTTTTTAAGTGACTGGTTTCCCTACAATTAAGCATGGGAAAGTTGCAGGAATTTGAAAACAATTTACATTAGATTGTAGAAAAGTGCAGGCATTATGATGTTGCAAGATTAATTGTCTCCCATGCCATACAGTTTTTCTTCATAGCTACACTTTGGTTTATTAGACTGAAATCTTCACTGTCACCAAGAAATGCACAATGTTCTGATTCTACTACTTAGCATTTATAGAGTATAATTTGCCTTCAAGGAGACAGGTCATCTCTGAAATTACTTGCATCTTAGTAGGGTTGGATGTCTTTGATCTTTATTTGACTGTTTCTTACATGTCCTAGAACACCAGGGAGATATCATTGATATATGACCCGTTAGTTCCTAGTTCCAGAACTTTGATCTTATTATAATGTCTTCAACTTTAGAGTTTCATTCATTTTCTGTTTCAAAGCTATGTATCTTTATATCCACTGAGAGCTCAGAAAATGTTAAAACATGCCTATTTGGGTTTATGGTACTGTACAGTACCATCTGGAATTTTAGGGGAAATTATTTCAATATTTAATATAGTACTAAATCATAATTTAGTACTATAGAAATCTAGAAATGTGGTTAAACAATCCCATTGTACTGAGCAGATGTGGCAACTGGCATTACAGCGAAATACAAATGGTCACAAGCTGTGCTTAGCAGCATCTTTTCTATGCCATTACAGTTCCTGTTTGGTTATGGGAGTGATTATCAGTCTTTATTCTATTGTATCCCATTCCTCCAGATGGTTCTTCTCCTTTCATTCTCTAAAAGGCTGGGTGTGATTATCATTGAACAAGGAAAGGAGGTATGTGGTTTAGGCAGAATTGAGATTTATCCCTGTTTTTGTACTTTTTGTGAACAAGTTCAACATAGTCACATTTCAAGAGGAAGGAACCATGAAGAGAATAGTGAAAAGAAAGTTGAAAGGGAAAATCAACCAGGTCAGTTCTCTTCACATAGAGTATATCTCTATGTGAATCTCTATATATCTGGGGTGAGAAAAGGTATCACAGATTCTAAAATGGCAGTAGGGTATCAATGAGAAGGATGGGGTATGCTGTAAATTAGAAAAATTCTTTCTTCAAAACCCAGAAATCTTGCCAAAATAAAAATAAATAAATAAATACAAGAAACATTCTGAGAAAAGAATTCCAAAAAAGTCAAAATAAACATGTACAAATCCTTTAAAACCATGATTTTAAGGAGCAACATGACAAAGAACATCAAGACAAGCAACAAACAAGTCTTTGATATATTTGGAATAGGAAGCTGATCTTTCAGGATGCTGGAGATTGGTGTGATAGAGGAAGATGGAGAAATAATGGAGCAATTGAATTAATCCTTTGCTTCTGTCTTCACTAGTGAGAAGACAGGGAATACATGTCTATGTTTGAGGAAGATTGGACTGAGACATAAATGAGAGATGGGGTTATAAGCTAAACTGACAACTAAAATAAATAAATTCAAGGGTCCAGAATGTATCTATCATACATTGTTAAAGAACCTGAATATGAAACTGAAATATGAAATATTTACAAATATGTGCAGTTTCTCTGAACATCTGCAATTATTCCTGAGAACTAGAAAATGACAATGTGGACCTAGATTTAAAAAGGGATGATAAAAGAAACTGCAGGGCAATTAGCTAAAGATCATAAAATGTAGGAAATGATTATTAAAGAGAAAAACAATGAAACTCATAGAATGAGCCTTCTTAAGAGGAAACAACTTGACTACTACAATGGATTGTCAATTGATGAGATAAGCTGGGAATCATCATTCTAAAGTAGATCTGTGAGTTACAGTATATCAACTCAGGGTTAAGGCCACGAAGCACAAAACAAACAGTCTATTGAAACAGGGGAAAAGTAGGAAGCAGCAGCAATGATTTTAAACTGTTGTAGATCTAAGAAGAGAATTTCACCAATATGCTGACAGAGAGCAATTAATAGTCCAATGAGGCTTCATTTTGATTTACAATAAAGATACTTTAATTAAGCAATGTTTTTGCCTGATTGATTTCAAACAAGGCGAAGCCATGCCACCTAGTTAAACCTAATAAAATTGATGGACTGGTGGACTGAGGGACATCAAGTCCTGGTCTAGATAGTCTGACAATTGACTAAAAAAAGGAAATGGAGAGTAGGAATAAGTGGGCAAAAGTCATCTTACTAAGATGTACAAAAAAATCAGTGTGGTGTTCCTTCCTTTACTCACTCACTCACTCACTCACTCACTCACTCACTCACTCCATCCATCCATCCATTCTTTCTTTCATTCTTTTTATATGGCTGCTCATCTCTCCAGGCATGCTAGGCAACAAACACACACATTTTCCAATGCTATGTTCAAGATAACTTTATAGACAACCATGTTTATGTTCAATTTATAGATACATATTATTAAGAATATCAGAACAGAATAGAATAACAGAGTTGGAAGGGACCTTGGAGGTCTTCTAGTCCAAACTCCTGCTCAGGCAGAAAGCCCTATACCATTCCAGACAAATGGTTGTCCAATCTCTTCTTAAAAACTTCCAGTGTTGGAACATTCACAATTTCTGGAGGCAAGTTGCTCCACTGATTAATTCTTCTAATGGTCAGGAAATGTCTCCTCTAGTCCAGCTTGCTTCTTTCCTTGTTTAGTATCCATCCATTGCTTCTTGTCCTGCCTTCAGGTGCTTTGGAAAATAGGTTGACTCCCTCTACTTTCTGGCAATCTTATTTGAAAATGCCAACTGGATGATAATATTCCTTCCAACATAATTCAGGGATGTACAAAAGTTCAGTCCAGAGCCATTTAATGAAGGGATATGATCTCCTCTGTCAGCACATGTCCCCTAGATGTAAACACTGAATATATTTGAAAGAATCTAATATGCCACATGAAAGCTTACTGTGAGGTAATTTTGTTTCTGATCAAGATATAATAAAATGTTATACTGTATATCACTTTGGTAGAGAACATTGTATACAAAATATTGTGTACAAAACATATACAGATTTTCTTTAATTTTTATTTTAAAAAATTGCATAAAATATAGATTTAAATAATAAATGAATAAATACCTCAGTGATAATCTTTCTAAACAGAGGATTGATATCTTCCAGGGATACACATTTGTAGAAAAAAAATAATCAGCCTGACATTGGTAAACTATTGCAAGCCACAGTACGTAAATAAAAATGATCTGTGTAGTTTTATATAGACTAATATTAGCACCTTGAACTGATCCTGAAAATAAATACCATTGCATTTTTAATAATTTCTAAGCTATACCCTCATCTCTTTTTGATACATCAATAAATTCCATTGATAAAGATCACCATATAGCCAATTATATTATGGAGTCATCATATATGGTGGTATATGGCTCAATAATAGTATCTGCAAGAAGGATCTTGGAGTCCTAGTAAACAATCACCTTTAAATTATTATTATTATTATTATTATTATTATTATTATTATTATTATTATTATTATTATTATTATTATTATTATTATTATTATTATTGTTGTTGTTGTTGTTGTTGTTGTTGTTGTTGTTGTTGTTGTTGTTGTTGTTCTATTTTAAAAATTATTTTTTCCTCTAAAACAGGGGTGTCAAACTTGCAACGTCACTTGATGTGTCGCAATGTATCGTGACTTTTTTTCTATTGCTGGCAACAGGGTGGGTGCAGTTTCGGCATGATGCATCCGACCCGCTGGCTGGCAGTTTGACACCCCTGCTGGTGCTGGTGATGACCTATAAAGCCCTAAATGGCGAGGGTCCGGGATATCTGAGGGAACACCTGCTGCGGGCATCAAGCTCCCTTTGTCCAGTGCGCTCCCACAGGGACGGTCTTCTCAGGGTGCCGCCGGTAAAAGATTGCCAGCGGATAACACCCAGGGGGAGGGCCTTCTCAGTGGGTGCGCCTGCCCTTTGGAACCAGCTGCCAGTGGAGCTTAGGACTGCCCCCGACCTCCGTTCATTCCGCCGGGACCTGAAGACCTGGCTCTTCGAGCTCTCTGGCCCAGACTGAGAATTTTAATTTTAATTTTAACTGGGGTTTTTATTTGTTCAGGGATTGATATAATTTTTTTAATTGTTTTTAACTTTTGTATTTTTCGTTTTAATCACCCTGTAAACCGCCCTGAGTCCTTCGGGAAAGGGCGGTATATAAGTATAATAAAATAAATAAATAAAAGGTTTCAGTTTGTTTTTCAATGGAATTGTACAGCTTATGTGCTATATTAAAAGTGGAAAAAATTCTGAAGTAGTGTGATTTTTTATATATATCTCAAAAACCTGGTATTTTAACAGAGGTGTGTAGATTTTTCTATATCCATTGCATGTCCTAAGTTTCTGCATAAAAAGAACAAGAAAGAACACTGGATATGTTTTTTTTAAATCATCTTATGTATGAAACTAGAATTGGTACAAAAGAAAACCATGAAAAAATACAAAGATGAAGCAAATTATCTTGTTTCTGGAATTAATTCTAGAAATTTCTTTGATTAAATGAAGAAAATTATTTTCATTGAAGTTTATAGCCATCAGAAACTCAAACTATGTGAGGCTTCTGGTTTGCGCATGCGATGCTTGCAGACGTGCAGGAAGAGCCCTCTCCCTGCCGTCCAATCTTTCTTTCTTGGAGCACACTGAAAAGGGTCAAAAGTCTCCCTGGAGAGGCAACCACTGTAAGGAGGCTCTCCCTGTGATCGTGGACGGGCGACAGCCCTCCGCTCAATCCGGAGCAGCTCCTTTGGCCTGAAGAAGAAGAGATTGGCCATTAAGATGGCTGATCATTAAGCCGTTCCGTGCCAAAAGCCCAAAGCACAGTGAAGGAATTTGGAGGTCCTGGGTGAGACCTTACCTTTCTTATTCCCCAACTACTTTCCTATGGGACCTTTTTGAAAATTTTCTCCCCCTCTTTTGAAAGACCAGTGACTGCATACTTGGGGAATAAACTTTAAAGCCTTAAAGCCTTAAAAGAAATCAAATGTCTTAGCTAAAAAATTAAGCATCCTTATTTGTACCTATTAAAAAGCTCTTATTTTTGTGGGGATCTACTACCCTATTTTCTGCTTAAGCTGTGAAAGAAGGGAAAAAGAAAAAATGGACTAATTGGATAAAAGCCTCATATTAGTCTAGAAAAAAGATTTTACATCTTATATATGCTATTGATGACATCATGTGGCGAAACTTGGTATAGCAAGTAAACCTTTTTTATTGTGAGAGCTGACTGAATAACAGAGCTGTCCTTGACATTATCTTCAAAGATAAGAATTGGAACACCTGGCACTGAAAACAATCTTTAGGAATACTGGAGGTGGACAATCATTGACTCTTATTAAAACAGCCTCCACGAAAGACCTATTTGTAAACATCAAAGAAATGGAGGATTATATTCCACCACTTAACTATAAACTGATACTTGAAACAATCTTGGGAATGACTGAGCAGATCAAAGCCAGACTGCAAGATAAATCTGACAGCTTAAAGCTACCAAATCAAACTTTGACTTTAAATAATGAATTGACAATCCAAAAACAAACAGAAGAAGTGGAAACTAACATTAAAATAGGAGACTCTAAAGAACAACAAACACAATTTATTGAGAAACTTGAAGCCCAAACCTCAACTTTAACTATAAAATCTAGAACTCAAAAAAAAATAGTAGCTGAAGAAAGCAACACTAAGATGGAAGATATTAAAGGTGTTCAAATACAGTATGTTGAGAACCCAGCCAATCAAATAATAACCATAACACCAGTTATTACCTCTTACCTAAGCCAGATGGAATCAGAAGAAGAAAAAGGCCAGACTGAACTAATGACAACTATATCACACCAAACATTGAGAATTGAGCCATTAAAGCAACACTTCAATGATTACAAAGGTGACACTTTCTTTGCAAAACTGACATTTGGATGGTCTCCTTGGATTCAAACAATAGGAAGAAAGGGAGATACATTTGAAAATCTAAAGGCACCGATATGGAAGCCTGATTGGCACTAAAAGAAGGTGAGAGTTAGACTTAAAAATTGGATTTGTCTTTTTGTTGGGATTTGTAATGATAGAGCTTAAAATTTCTTTTAATGGGCCCTAAGGGAACTCTTTAAAAAATATCAACTGATTTTATACTTAGGGTTTAGATTTTTAAGGGAAAACAAAATTAAGCTATTAGAACATAACTCTGAACTATGTTATAGAATTTGGAATGATATAATAAAAGACATTATTTTAATAATTGATGAACTATTAAGATGATATATAGAATATATTTGTTCTAATGATATAGATATAAATTGATTTTATATTCAACTTTTAGATGTCTAAGGGAAAGGAAAGTTAGCTATTAGAATTGATTTATATTATAGAATTTGGAAGGATATAACAAAAGATATTTTTTAATAATTGGTGTACTATTAAGATGATAAACAGAATATACTTGCAAAAAATAAGAATGTATTCAAATGAACAATGTACATACTGTAGACAGGATAATTACTTTTTAATGAAATAGGGAAATGTGGGTTACCTGAAAATTTAAGTTTTCTTTCATATATTATAGGCTATTCTGGAATATTTTATTGCAATTAGGTAAAACTTAAAAACAGGACATGGATATGTATCAATGAAAATATATTGAAAATTCTTCTAATTGATTATTGCACAATTAGAAAAGTATTAATTTGATTAATTATGTTATAACTAAGGGAATCGGAGAGGGAATCTTTGTTGATGTAACTTGAGCTATTTACAAATAATTTATTATTTGCTATTGTTTACTTTTGACTACCCAACCACTGTATTGCTTCATAAATACCTGAATGTAAAATTTAAAAAATAATAAAACTTGTACAAAAAAAGAAACTCAAAATAAGCAACAGTCTAAAATGATATATAAACAATCAAAACTCATTCAAACAATTAAAATAACCAGTACTCCAGCTGAGAATTAGAATACTTTCTCTTTAAACTTTCTGCTTAAAGTTAGGATGGTTAAGATGATTAAGGAGTGGTTGTTAGATTCCTTTAATCTTTCCAGTGGCAGATATTAGAATACAATATAGTCTGAATTATAAATCAGAATTAGGATGGACAATAAAGTATCTGCTCAGACAGCAGATGCTGTGGGATGAAGAAAACTGCAGCATACATTGGAAGATCAGCTCTCTGTCACATCACTCCTGATGGTCCATAGTTAGATTATTGTCACATAGTTCACACAGTACACATACTATGTTTTCCCGAAAATAAGACCCTGTCTTATTTATTTATTTTTGCCTCCAAAGGAGGCACCAGGTCTTATTTTCAGGAGGGGGTGTTTGTGTCTTTTCCACTCACTTCATGGCAGCAGCACCGACAGCCCCATCCAGCTGGCCCACTTCTTCTGTGGCCGAAGGAGCAGATTCATTCTGCAGCTGAGAATGGAACTTGGGCCTGCATTGCCCAGTCAGAGGCCTTTCCGGAAGGCCTGTGCAGCCAAGAACTGAGCTTCGTAGCTCCGTTCTCAGCTGCAGAATGAAGCTGCTTCTTCGGCCACGGAAGAAGTGGGCCGGTGAGGCAAGTGTCATTCCATGGGAGGCCTGGCTGCAATGGTAAGCTCCACCCCCACCAAGCTTGATTTAAGATGTGCACCTCACCCCAAAACCAGGGCTTATTTTGTGGGTAGGGCTTATATTAGTCCCACCCCAAAATCAAGCTAGGACTTATTTTCGGGGTAGGTCTTACTTTCAGGGGACACACGGTAGTAAGATATCTGTCAAGTTTCTGATGTATGGGCTTTTCAAGTGACTCTGAGGCATTGTTTACCTTAAAAGTCCTTTATTTAGCCTAATACACCAGCAAATGCTTGCTTGAAGGAAGCTGGAATCTGAAATCTCTGCCCCCTTGCACAATATATTAAACACAATTCTCTACCTTTCTAATTTTGTCATTAATCATATTCTCCAATTAATTTAAATAATCAGTTTCCCTTCCACTAGACAACCTGCCAAGTTCTTATCTTCTTCAGTTTCATACGGCCTAGAGTTACAATCTTCCTCTTCCCTCCTCCCAGCCTTAACCCTATCTCTTAAAGCAATACACAAGTTTAACATATGAAATAGCTGCTTCTTCATCTCTTGTCAAGCAAGAATATTCGATGTTAGCAGTGTTGACAATTCCGCTGTCTATCTTGTCAGCTTTCCATATATAAAACGGGAGAGTCTGCCATTTTTATTTATTTATTTTATTTATTTTTATTCTATGCCACCCATCTCACTGATACAGCAACTTTGGGCTGCATTTTGTTTCTTAGAAAAAGGTGTCCCGATCCAATTAGTTACTTATTTTTTAAAAAAAAATTAAGATACAAATAGTCCTTGACTTACAACCATTCATTTAGTGAACATTCGAAGTTACAAAAAAGTGACTTATGATTGTTTTTCACATTTACAACTGTTGCAGCATCCCTGTGGTCATATGATCAAAATTTGGATGCTTGGCAACTGACAGGTATCCATGATGATTAATGTGATTCCAGGGTCCTTTTGCGACCTTCTGACAAACAAAGTTAATGGGGAAGCCAGATTCACTTAACAACCACGTTAGTAATTTTACAATTGCTGATTCACTTAACAACTGTCACAAGAAAGTTCATAAAATGGGGCAAAACTCATTTAACAATTCTCTTGCTTAGCAATGAAAATTTTGGGTTCAGTTATGGTCGCAAGTTGAGGATGAGCTGTATTTATGTTTCACCTGTCCCACAATTGGATTCAAGGTGGTACACAAGATAAAGAATATGACTGAATACACAGCAGTAATATAAAAATAATTGAAACTCAGTAATAAATTACATAACTTTACAATCTGTACAATTTAATTGGCTATGTTATCATGGACTAGATTAGTATAGTTAATAACTAGGGGGCTATTCTGAACTCACGTACAGGGTAACATCGTGGATTTTACTTTATTTAAAGAGATTAAACTTGCAATAGATTATTAGAGCAAGTATAATAAATTCTTTGAAAGTAATTCATTCCTCATTCATTTTCCTGAGTCTGTTTCTGGTCTCCCAAGTATATTAATTAATACAGGCCTTAAGCTCATTTAACATCTTGTCAAGCTTCATGCCAATTAACTGGTAGAGCCAGAATTTACATTTGGGAATAAATCAGTCTCAAGGAATAACGAAGCAGATCCAAGAGACAGAGGCCTTCCCTGACAATCAGAAGGGAAGTAGAACTTTTTAGGTGTTTGGAGAGATTTATGCAATTTGATATTAAGCTTCAGTCCTCTTTTCTCTGCTTGTCATGGCCTAACTAGAACTCCAAATAATTAAATTGTCACTGCTTTACAAATTGCACCAATTATCCTTCCATGTCAATTTGCTGCTGCTGTTAAGACCGCCCATTATTAATGATATCCCAAATGTTTCATTTCTAAATGGAGTAAAGGATCTCTTTACCACTAAGGTCATTCCATTCTGTCAGATTTCATTAATTTTAATTAAATGTGCTTTGCTGGCAGACCATGGTATTCTGGGTGTGAGGAATTTCTGTTGTAGCTGGAGATGCTGTGCCAGCATAATCAAGTCTTTGATAGGGAGAGAGATGTATGATGATTGTACAGGTAGTTCTTGACTTACAACAGTTCATTTGGTGACCGTTTGAAGTTACAACATCATCCGGGTTACTTACGGGAGCACCTGCTGCCGGCATCAACTTCCCTTCGTCCAGTGCGCTCCCACAGAGAGGGCCTCCTTAGGGTGCCGTCGGTCAAAGAGTGTCGACTGGCAGCCCCCAGGGGGAGGGCGTTCTCTGTGGGTGCGCCAGACCTTTGGAACCGTCTACCGGTTGATCTCCGGATGGCTCCCGACCTTCGCTCCTTCCGATGGGACCTAAAACACATTTATTTGAACAAGCCGGCCTGGTCTGATGGGTTTAGGGGTATTTTATAGTTTTGTATTAATTTATTGAATAGGGCTGTAGTATTTAATATTTTTTTAATTTTTGTATATTGTATTTTATTGCAGTGCCCTGTACACCGCCCTGAGTCCTTCGGGAGAAGGGCGGTATATAAATTAAATTAAATAAAATTAAAAAACATAAATTGAAAAAAGTGACTTGTGACTATGTTTTACACTTATGACTGCTGCAGCATCCCCATGGACATGTGATCAAAATTCACTGATTCATATATATACCATATATACTTGAGTATAAGCCGAATTTTTCAGCCCACTTTTTGGGCTGAAAAATTCCACTTCGGCTTATACTCCAGTCAACAAAAAAACTTACCGAGGACTTGTGCGCGGCCGAGGCTTTGGTGCTTCCGGGATCGCGCGCACCTCTCCCAAGCCACCGCCGTCGGCAGGTCTCCGGACCTCCGTGCCCTGCCTGCCTGCTTCTTTCCGTTGCGGAAAGAAGCAGGCAGGCAGGGCGCGGAGGTCTGCTTCTTTCCGCAGCGGAAAGAAGCAGGCAAGCAGGGCACGGAGGTCTGCTTCTTTCCGCAGCGGAAAGAAGCAGGCAAGCAGGGCGCGGAGGTCTGCTTCTTTCCGCAGCGGAGGTCTGCTTCTTTCCGCAGCGGAAAGAAGCAGGCAAGCAGGGCACGGAGGTCTGCTTCTTTCCGCAGCGGAGGTCTGCTTCTTTCCGCAGCGGAATGAAGCAGGCAAGCAGGGCGCGGAGGTCTGCTTCTTTCCGCAGCGGAGGTCTGCTTCTTTCCGCAGCGGAGGTCTGCTTCTTTCCGCAGCGGAAAGAAGCAGGCAAGCAGGGCACGGAGGTCTGCTTCTTTCCGCAGCGGAAAGAAGCAGGCAAGCAGGGCGCGGAGGTCTGCTTCTTTCTGCAGCGGAAAGAAGCAGGCAGGCAGGGCGCGGAGGTCTGCTTCTTTCCGCAGCGGAAAGAAGCAGACCTCCGTGCCCTGCCTGCCCTGCTTCTTTCCGCTGCGGAAAGAAGCAGACCTCCGTGCCCTGCCTGCCTGCTTCTTTCCGCTGCGGAAAGAAGCAGACCTCCGTGCCCTGCCTGCCTGCTTCTTTCCGCTGCGGAAAGAAGCAGACCTCCGTGCCCTGCCTGCCTGCTTCTTTCCGCTGCGGAAAGAAGCAGGCAGGCAGGGCGCGGAGGTCTGCTTCTTTCCGCAGCGGAAAGAAGCAGGCAGGCTGGGCACGGAGGTCCGGAGACCTGCCGACGTTTGGGGAGGTTTGGGGAGGTGCGCGCGCACCTCCCCAAACCTCCCCAAACTTCGGCAGGTCTCCGGACGGCGGCGGCTTGGGAGAGGTGCGCGCGATCCTGGAAGCACCGAAGCAAGTCCTCGGTAAGCTCCGGGCGGTCACTTGCTTCGCGTCTCCTGAGGGAAAAGGGGGCGACTGGAGCGGGCGTGTTTCCTCGCCTGCTGGGCGCCGCGATTTGCCCGGGGAACGCGCGGGCCCCGAATGGCAGCGTGGAGCGAGGAAGCGGACAGCCAGGGCTTCCCCGAGAGCCGCGGCCACACAGGGTATTCCTGTGTATTCAGGCTTGCAAAATGGCGGATCGAGCCTCTGCTGGCGGCAGAGGCTTGCAGAGCGCGGATCCAGCCTCCGCCGGCGGCGGAGGCTTGCAGAACGGCGGATCGGCTTATACTCGAGTCAACAACTTTTTCCAGTTTTTGGGGGTGAAATTGGGGGTCTCGGCTTATACTCGAGTCGGCTTATACTCAAGTATATACGATATATATATATATATATATATATATGTCAAATACTTGTTAACTATTTAGATTACCTTGCTAGGCCCCAAACATGGGGCAAATCTTTATTTCCTGTTTCAGCCTATCTTGAAGGCCATCAAACAGGCAGTAGTCACACCGGACAGCTCATATATTTATGTAAATTACTAACAAAGAATTAAGGGAGACTGAAATGCATTTCAAACTTATTAGTTTTCATCAGTCAGCCATACCCTTCTGAGATTCGAACCTGGGCTGATTGCACATTAGGCAGTTGTTTTTACCTCTTGAGCCACAGGATCTCTCTCGCTTTGTTAGCTTCTGCAAGGGGAGATATGTGTCAAATACTTGTTAACTATTTAGATTACCTTGCTAGGCCCCAAACATGGGGCAAACCTTTATTTCCTGTTTCAGCCTATCTTGAAGGCCATCGAACAGGCAGTAGTCACACCGGACAGCTCATATATTTATGTAAATTACTAACAAAGAATTAAGGGAGACTGAAATGCATTTCAAACTTATTAGTTTTCATCAGTCAGCCATACCCTTCTGAGATTCGAACCTGGGCTGATTGCACATTAGGCAGTTGTTTTTACCTCTTGAGCCACAGGATCTCTCTTGCTTTGTTAGCTTCTGCAAGGGGAGATATGTGTCAAATACTTGTTAACTATTTAGATTACCTTGCTAGGCCCCAAACATGGGGCAAATCTTTATTTCCTGTTTCAGCCTATCTTGAAGGCCATCGAACAGGCAGTAGTCACACCGGACAGCTCATATATTTATGTAAATTACTAACAAAGAATTAAGGGAGACTGAAACAAAGCCTAACGTGCAATCAGCCCAGGTGCGAATCTCAGAAGGGTATGACTGACTGATGAAGACTAATGAGTCAGAAATGCATCTCAGCCTCCCTAAATTCTTTGTTAGTAATTACACACACACACACACACACACACACACACACACACACACACACACACACATATATATATATATATATATATATATATATATATATATATATATATATATATATATATATATATATATATATATATATATATATATATATATATATATATATATATATAATCCCATTTATATCCCGCCCTTCTCCGAAGACTCAGGGCGGCTTACAATTTAAGCACAAACCAATGTGCTTAGCAATAGCCTTCATTCTATGTATATGCCTGCTTATTAGGGCTTTCGCCCCCCCCAAGCGGCATTATTGCAAAGTCAGCTTATTGCCCCCAACAGTCTGGGTCCTCATTTTACCTACCTATGAAGGATGGAAGGCTGAGTCAACCGTGAGCCTGGTGGGATGCGAGCCTGCACTAATTGCCCTGCAGCTGGTGTTACGTAAGTAGGCATTAGCCCACTGCTCCACCAAGGCTCCTTATTTATGATGGATGCAGTGTCCTGAGGTCATGTGATTACCTTTTGCAACTTTATATGAAGCCGCTGGGTGAGATCGAGATGCCCTATGCATGGTCACCCACGCCCTTGTCACTTCTCACCTGGATTGCTGCAACACTCTCTACATGGGGTTGCCCTTGAAGTGCACCCGGAGGCTTCAGCTGGTGCAAAATGTGGCCATGCGGGTACTTATGGGAGTTTCTCGATACTCCCATGTTATACCACTCCTGCGCGAGCTGCACTGGCTTCCGGTTGTCCTCCGGGTGTGATTCAAGGTGCTGGTAATCACTTTTAAAGCCCTACATGGCTTAGGCCCGGGGTACTTGGAAGACCACCTGCTGCCATTATCAACCTCCCATCGCCTGGTTCACTTCCACAGAGTCGGCCTCCTCAGGGTGCCGTCAACTAAGCAATGCCGGCTGGTGACACCCAGGGGGAGAGCCTTCTCTGTGGGCACACCGACCCTCTGGAATGAACTGCCCCTGGAGCTGAGGATGGCCCCTGACCTTTGGTCCTTCCGCTGTGACCTGAAGACATGGATGTTCCAACAATCGGGCCTGGACTGACTGTAGTTTTAAATTTGGTTTTACTGGGTCTATTGTTATGTATTTACTTCATTGTTTCTTTTTTAAATTTTGTATTTTATGTTTTTAACTTTTTATTGTTGTGAGCTGCCCTGACTCCTTAGGGAGAAGGGCGGCATATAAATTTAATAAATTCAAATTCAAATTCAAACTTTCTGACAAGCAAAGATAATGGGGAATCCAGGTTCACTTTAAACCATGTTACTAATTTAACAAGTACAGTGTTTCACTTAACGACTATGGCAAGAAAGGTTATAAAATGGGGCAAAACAAATGTCTCACTTAACAACCAAAATTTTGGGCTCAATTGTGGTCATAAGTCAAGGACTAGCTGTAATGTGTGAATATATTTTTCCCCCTAGGGTAATGTTGTTTGTTTTCAGGAAATAAAAATTCTTGAACTTCATTCAAGTTCCTAATAATTAAAAGGGAAACATAGACAGGAAGTTTATTATTATTATTATTATTATTATTATTATTATTATTATTATTATTATTATTATTATTATTATTATTATTATTATTATTATTATTATTATTATTTGTATACCGCCCTTCTCCCGAAGGACTCAGGGCAGTGAACAGGGCAATACATATTAAAAAACAAGATACAAAAATTAAAAACGATTAAACAAATGCCCATGAATAAGTTAAAACACATTAAAAAATAGATTAAAACAGATTAATAAAACCCAACCTCATCCTATCAGGCCAGGCCAGCTTGTTCAAAAAGGTAGGTTTTGAGATCGCGCCAGAAGGAGCGGAGGTCAGGCGCCATCCGGAGCTCGACCGGAAGATAGTTCCATAAATCCAGCGCGCCCACAGAGAACGCCCTCCCCCTGGGGGCCACCAGTCGACATTCTTTGACCGGTGGCACCCTGAGGAGGCCCTCTCTGTGGGAGCGTACTGGGCGGAGGGAAGTTGATGCCGGCCGCAGGTGCTCCCCAAGGTATTCCGGACCCATGCCATGTAGGGCTTTGTAGGTCATTACCAACACCTTGAATCTCACCCGGAAGACAACTGGAAGCCAATGCAGCTCGCGGAGCAGAGGTGTAACATGGGAGTGTCGGGAAACTCCCAACACAACTCTCGCGGCTGCATTCTGTACCAGCTGGAGCCTCTGAGTGGTCTTCAAGGGTAGCCCCATGTAGAGAGCATTGCAGTAGTCCAGACGAGAGGTCACGAGGGCGTGAGTGACCGTACGTAAGGCATCCCGGTCTAGATAGGGCCACAACTGGCGCACCAGGTGAACCTGGGCGAAGGCCCCCCTAGTCACAGCTACTATATGGTCTTCTAGAGAAAGCTGTGAATCTAGGAGGACTCCCAAGTTGCGAGCCCTATCTACGGGGGATAATAACTCACCCCCCATAGAGAGAGATGGGATATCCTGAATATCCTGAGATGCTGGTACGCACAGCCACTCAGTCTTGTCAGGGTTGAGTCGAAGCCTGTTCCTCCCCATCCAGACCCGAACCGCCTCCAGGCAGCGGGACATCACATCGAGGGCATCACTGGGGTGGTTTGGGGTCAAAATGAAAAGCTGGGTATCATCAGCATACTGATGATACCCAACTCCAAAACCACGAATGATCTCACCCAGCGGTTTCATGTAGATGTTGAACAGGAGAGGCGAGAGGACCGACCACTGAGGAACTCCACAAGCGAGAGGCCTCGAGGTCGACCTCTGCCCCCCTGCCAACACCGACTGCGAGCATCCCAGGAGATAGGAGGAGAAGCACTGAAGGACCGTGCCTCCCACTCCCAATCCCCTGAGACGCCACAGCAAGATACCATGGTTGATGGTATCGAAAGCCGCTGAGAGGTCTAATAGGACTAGGACAGAGGAATATCCCCTGTCCCAAGCCCTCCAGAGATCATTCACCAGAGCGACCAATGCCGTCTCCGTGCTGTACCCGGGCCTGACGCCCAATGCATGCTCTATCTACACAGGCATCCCCAGTCTTAATTTTTATACACATTGTACAAGGATTTGCTGATTTTATGTGCAGTTTTCTAAAACATACTGTAGGTTGTTTTGTAAGCAAACTTCACAAGAATGCACAGGTCTTTTTCTGAGAAACTATCTAGGCAAAAAAAGACACACTTGTTTCTGTATTATGGCTGAGTTCATATACAGTAGATGGATTATAAGAGCATTTTGTATAAAAAACAAATTGATGACAATTTTTTTATACATTCCTAATTTGTACTTGTCATCTTACAAGGTCTGATTTCCTCCTTGTAAAGACCAATTGGCATTTAAAACAATGGTGTAGTGGTTAAGATGTTCAGCTGAATTAAGAGAGGTCCAGGTTCAAATCCCCTGTAAGCCATGAGACCTGGCTGAGTGACTTTGGGTCAGTTACCCATTCTCAGCAAAATGACCTCACAAAATTGGTGTGGGGAAAACAAAACATGAGAGAGTACCATGTCCAGGAACTTCAATTTCTAGAGGAAAAGTTGGCTATGAATTTAGAACACTTGTGAAAAATGCTACAAGTGGGGGCCTGCTATTTGTTTACTTAATTCAAACATCCAAAATAAATACATACAACAGCCGGAATACTTGGTCAGTTAGCAAAGTTATATAATGGGGCCCTTGACACATTTAGTGCTCCAGCCATGGGAACACAACCAGCTTTTTAAAAGCCTTAAGAAAGGCTAACAGGATGGGGCCATTTTAATCTTTGAGGGGATTACTTGAATGTTTCCCCTTTTGATCAAAGTCATCTTTGTTTAACTCACCACCTGGAGGGAAAATGTATCTTTTCTCTTCTTCCTCTGCCTAAACATTTCTCTTGATAGTGCTAACTTTTGACTTTATAGAGATTTTTCTTTATCAAGTTAATACAGCCAATTCTACCAGTTGACCATTCAAATAACAGTCTGCACTATATAGAAACCTGGACATTTTCATTGCAAGTATAGAAACACAAACAGTTACGCACATAAATACACACTAACCTGCTTGAAGATTTGCAGCCACATTTGCTCTCATTGTGGATCTCTCTCCTTTTTTTTGGCAACTTAGAAACTGTGATTAAGAATCTTTTCCTTTCCCTTGCCCCTTCGTCTGATGTTGGTGGAGGGGGCTGACTAGAGAGAAAACCTTTCCCTCTTCTGTATTATGGGATACTCCTTTTATTCTCACCAAATGTAAGGATGTGAGGCAGAAAAATGTGCATGGAAGTCTTGTCATCCTCTCTTCAAATCACCAGAGGGAAGATCAGAATGCTTTCAGACAGAATGTGAAAGACAGAGCCAAGAAGAATGAGAATTGCCTTCTTTAAATTCTTCTTCCTCTGAAAGGCAAGAAACCACACTGCTGATTGTGGTTTTCACACTCCTGAAATTTAGCAGTGGAATCTATAGGTTGCAAAAAGGGGGGGGGATTTGGGGGACCCACAATGTCTTGTGATTTTGAAAGAAACCATATGTTTAAAAAATGGTGCAAATGATATTTTGAACCCCCCCCCCAAATGTGTGAAAAGAGTAAAATATTCTCTGTATTACTCCAGGGGAAGGAGATATTAGCCCATTTCTCCCTTGCTGGTCATGATGACACCTCTACTGTAAAGGCCACACCAAAAGAGGGCAGTTCTGTCAAGATTGAATGGAATCATGAAATGTGAAGGAGGTGGCAAACCACAACTAAAGAAATACAAAAGCCTCTCATTCCCACCCTTGAGACTTCCTCAGAAATCCTCTTCTTTGAAAGGATTTCTAAAGCAGATTTTCCTTCATAAAAAGGGCAGAAAATTTACAGGAGTATTCCTCTGCCAAGTTCTCAAGACGTGTTTTTTTTGGTGATACGTTCATGTCTGTTCCATTTGCAATCGGTATTGCTTCATGAAACACAAGAAGCAGTTTTTAAACGCAGTCATGAATCTGGTATTACTGGTCACTTAAAGTCAGTATTTTCTGGCTGGAAAATCCTCAATGCAGAAATTGGTATAAGTTGGAATAGATTTCTTACTTGATTTAAAATTCACTGACTTAATAAGAGAGCTCAGATCAGTTCAAGTTTTGCTTTAGACCAGGAGTGGACAACTATACTCCCTTTATATCCTGTGGACTTCAACTCCCAGAATTCCTGAGCTAGCCATACTCAGGATACCACAAAATGCATCTCAGGTGGCTTTTATTTCAATTGACAAACATTTAAATACAATTTGATGAGTACCTGATAATTGGCTTTAATATATTGCTGTGAACTGAGCATTTTGCAATAGGATTTTGGGACTCAAGTCTTGTAGGCAGTTCAGAAGCAGCAAAATCCATTTCTTCTACACTCCATCGCCAATTCTCTCTTATGCTCTAAAATGACAACTTCTCAAGAGAGGATGAAGAATGTTTCTTTACTGAAATTCTGCAATTAACATTCTGGTCAAGAATAAATTGTAATGTATGGAAACAGACTGAGGTTTACCATCACACCAAATGCATTCTTAAAATACAGTATATGTATTTTTTTATTTTTAAAATTTATTAAATTTGTTTGCCTCAGGGTCTCTTTCTCTCTGTATGTGTATGTGTGTGTGTATACACACACATACATACATATACATACATGCCTCAGGGTGACTGATACAGACACATATATGACTAAATGACCTCATGTGCAAAATATGCAGAATTCAGATGCCTTCTAGCTGTATTAATGGTAATCAGTGCTTTTTTTGTAAAATAAAAAGGTGCCGGAACTCCGCCTTGCCTACCCTACAAGGTTCCATCCAAAAAAGGTGCCGGAACTCCATTCTGAGCGTTCTATGAGAAAAAAAGCCCTGATGGTAATAAAAACATATATGTCCTAATTCTGAAAACACTGTATGGAAATAGGCTTGGTACGCTTAAGCCTTCCCTACAGCTTCTTTTTTGGAGAGAGAATCTTCTCCACCAGTATCTTCTGGCATTAATGTAGGATATGTTTTTAAATATATGTAAAAAACCCACTGCATACAGAAGAATTTTTCAAAGCAAATGGCTGGGGATGAGTCAGAAGCTGGTGAGGCAGGAATTAGGATCTGGCAGAACTGTTGTGTAAACAGTAGTTAACCTTCAAGTTTTGGAAAATAATAGCTGAAATCCACTGGTAGGAAAATGTGAGATTAAAACAGAAAATTTAACCCTTAGGTCCCAACACATATGGTTTGATTCCTATGATCTCCATTGGGCTGACCTTCTGCAATTTTATTGCATGACTTCCTTCATTTCTAACCTCTTATTTAGCCTATTTATTTACCAATGCCTTGTCCTTGAAGTTGTGGATAACAATTCAGAAGAAATGGAATTGTATGGTGTTTGAGAAAGGGCATATTCACCCATCTCCCTAATTTTGGCTTGACTACATCAACTGTTTTTGTTTTTTTAAAAACACATTGCATTATGCAACGGCAAGTTAGTTCTCACCATCACTAAACAAGAAAATAACAAATCTGATGGTCGCCAAAACAAGTATTAATCCCCATAAGCTGGCCAAGATCAAAGAAGAACTGCATAGATTTCAGGAAGATATCTCTAAAGCTAGGTCTCGGCTAAACACGAGATCTTGGAAACAGCTAAAAGAATTTCCAGCCCTCATTTATAGTGAGTTCATTAAGGTAGAATCCCTTTTTATTATTTGAAATGCTTCTTTCCAGTTGCTTGTACCTGTACTTGTTTTCTCTATCTTGTTCTCTCTCTTTCCATTACTTTTCAAGCCTCCCCACAATACCTTATAACAAGAGACTGATGGAAACAGGCCAGCAATGAACGGATACGATACTAGGGGAAGAGGACAAGTACCAATATTGCTAAAGATATTGACAGACCAGAATTTCCATGGTGTGACCTGTCAGAAATTTCCTGGTTGACCTCTTTATGTAGCAATCACTATATATCAAGGAACATTACTCCTGTCAACACTGACAGGCAAGCTACTAATATAGAAAATAAAAAACAAACACCACTTCCTTCTAGTACTGATGATGTTACCTAGTTTGGTAATGAAACATCTGCAAAAACAAAAACAAATTCAGAGTGCACCAGGGATCCCACAATTTAACCCTGAGCTACAAATATTCTCACCATTTTAGTAATATCAGATAAACCAGAAACTCTCTGGTTGCTAAAACGGCACCAAGATTGCAAGAAAATACATTAGACCAGGACCTCTAAAGCAATCTGCATGCCCATCTGTATATGGATCTGAAATATTACACCATGATTGCTGTAATAGCACTTACATTTAAACATTCTGATTGATTGATTATGTGTCCTCAAATTGGTGTTGATTTTTAGTGACCCCATAGATTTTCTCTAGGGTGATCTGCCCTTAACCTGGTTCTTCAGAACTGCCAGCAGTGCATGAATTGCTACTGTAACTAAATCTATCCACCTGCTGATCATTCTCCTTTTCTTCTTTTCTCCCTCTCCCTTTTCCAGCATTGGAGCCTTCTCCAGAGAGCCGGGTATAATAGAATTTAGACTTATATACCACTTCATAGTGCTTTACAGCCCTCTGTAAGTGGTTTATATAGTCAGCATATTGCCCCCAACAATCTGAGTCCTCATTTTACCAATCTCGGAAGGTTGAGTCAACCTTGAGCCGATCAGGATCGAGCTGCTGGCATTTGGCAGAATTAACCTGCAATACTGCATTCTAACCACTGCGCCATCATGGCTCTTTCATGTATCTGAATTAAAATAATCTGAGTCTGGTCATTTGTGCCTTGAGGGAAAATTCTGAACTGATATGTTTGATGATCCATTTATTTGTTTTCCAGGCTGTCCGTGGGATTCATTCACACCACCATAAGATTTGGACAGATGGTTAAATCTGCCACTTCAGTGTTTTGTCAAAACCTGCTCCCCCTTCAGTCCCACTGGATGCTTTCTGAACTGGTGGAGGAGTCTACCAATTAGTGCACCATAACTTGCCATGCAGGAAGCTGTTAGGACACTACTAACAGGCATTATTACAGAAGTATTTTGGAGAGGGTCTACTAGACAAAACAAATTATGCCAGCATACCTTTGTGTCATCTTATAGGGTGGAAGAAAACACCTTAATCCATCTGCTTGAATGAACCCAAAGTCTGACAGTCTAGAGTAGCAGGTTAAGTTTAAGATGATGTACTTGTTTTGTATTGTGCTTTTATTGTATATTATATTGTGAACTGCTCCAAATTGGGTTGAGTTGGGTAACACCTGAATTGAATTGAATGGAATTAAATAAATACATACTAGTGCTGGCAAAGATGTTAATGGTTAAGCATGCAGCCCTATACAAAGCTGAAATGGAATTGCTAAATAAAAAAAGACAGGAAGATTTGGCCCAAAATATGGAAACTCTGAGCAACATTGAGTTGTATTTGTTATTTTACTTAGATAATAACAAAACATCTTCCTTTGGTAATCTTGGACCATTCTTTACATAGTTTTATTATCTCATCTATGTCTTTTTGGAGGCTAAGTTTTATTATGGGTAGAAATGAAAAAGTAAAAAAATGAGAAATATTCTCAGAACTGACAACTATGTTGCAAAAATGGTTTCTAACATTTTATATTGCTCTCCAGAATTAAAAGGCAGAATTACACTGCTAATGCTGTGAGAATAATATTAATCCCATTGAGTATAAATACCCACACGGTATCCATGAAAATGATATGGGGGAAATGCATGCACATGCTTTGCATTAACCAGTTTTATTCTCCTGTTGAAAAAGGTCACATATAATAGAGCTGGAAAGTTTTCTGTCCAAGTTCACTAAGAATGCTTGCCAGTCACTGATGTGGTCCAGATGTTGGAACAATGGTTTGACAGAATATAGTACAAAAGGTATATCTTCACATTATACTTTTACAATCCAAAGGTCAGCTAAGTCAGCTGGAGTCTAACAAAATTGCTTCTAATAGAATACATTTTTTCCAAAATTCTTGAGCTTATCTGAATAAATATTTTTTAAAAACCATCTTCTGTTACTCATCAGGCAGAGAGCATGAGTGGAACTGTTCAGTTCCTTGCTCACTATTTGTGCCAACATAAGCTTAGAAGAGGAGACAGCAAAAGATCTGAATGTCTTGTTTTACTCTCATCCCAAATGATTGGCTTGATGAGATGGCACTCTATGAAAAATAAACTTGGATGATTCACATTTTAGAAATAACTACGATAATCCACTGAGCACAGTATTCCAAGGAAACAGAACTATCCTATTATCCACTCTGAAAAAGAAATCCATTTTTGAAGCAAAGTCAACAATTCCCCACCCTGTTCACTGATCATGAAACATTGAGCTAACAAAAGAAATGAAGAGAATCCAGGCAGCTTATTCACAAAGGTCATTATTTTTGTTTAGAATTTTGTTGGCATCTCTCCTGCTATAGTAATATGAACATGCCACAAATTTCTGAATCTTCTTACAGCTAGCATTTAACCATGACTGAGGCTTTTGGACAGGATATTCTGAGGAGATAAATGTCATAGCATTTGGAGCAAGGATAAAATTCAGGTGAATACAAGCAGTTTGCTTAATTAGAAAACTGCCATACTAGGCAGTGCTGTTAAGTGAGAACATTTTTGTCTTCTTCTTGGAAAAATGACCTGGAAAGTGACAAAAACCTACTTCTCCATTGTCATGGAACACGCACACATTGGTGTGGGAATGAAGAGACTTTTGAAAAGACACTAACCTATTCATCAATTTGTTGGAGTCTTGGAAGAGAGTTTGCAAAACTTTTTAGAAGCCTGCAGAGTGGTACATCCATGTCCCTGGACAAGTTGATGTTTGTAGAAGGCTAATATTGCATAGTAAGTGTCCCAGATTCATGAATGGGATTGAAATATTGTCTGACATCTACCCAGGTCATTAAATAATAAATAAGATATCTTCTTATTTTCTCCCAGTCTGTTTTTTCATTTAGAAAAAAAAATACTTAGTATAATAGATTAGAGTAGAACTCTGGTCTGAATGTCCCTTTTCTCACAAAGTTCACCAAAATACCTTGGACTGGTTGTTCTCTTTTCAATCTTTCTTTACCAAGATTGGTTTCATTGGATGAAAAGTATGTTAATGCTTTTTATTATTAAATGCAATTCTTTGCAGTGAAGATTCATTGAAGTAGAATGTGAAATAATGTCAAATATTTTAAGAGCTAAGTAATTTACTCAGTAACAGAGCGGTTTGTGCCATAATGTTTATATCTATACCAGCTTTGAGATTATTATCAGTGATCATAAAGAGAAGGTATATTAATTAATAAAAATGGATATAAAGAATAGCAAGGAAGAAAACAGATGAGCCAACATAAGTCAACCCCTTTCCTGGGGTTATCCCAGGAAAGATGATTGCTTGTAGCCATGAATGTCATCTTAGGTTCCAGTCACATATTATTTTTAGAAGGATGGATTTAAAGAAGGATGATACAATTTGTGTATAATATAACATCGTAATGATGGTTCAGAAATCAAGCGGATTATACAAACCTTCTATTTCTTTCTCCTCCCTTCTGAATCCTGCAAGCATAATAGCTTTTCTTAATCCATTATCTGCTTGTATTACATATCCTTTGAGTTTTTACTTGCTCATCATCACTTTAGGTGAGCAGTCAATCTTCCTCTGGTCCAAGGCCGATAGATTGCATCTTGCTAAAGTCCACAGTACTCTTAAAAGCTATTTCCAAACTCATAATTTGAAGTGTCTACATTCCTTCTCCTGCTTTTTCTCAGTGGCCAGTTTTCACAGCAGATCACTGCTGTCATTGAAATGGCCTTATTCTTCATGATTTTTTTCTCACTTGTCATTGTCTTCTTCCTTAGCATTAATCTCTTCTTCTTTTTTCTATGGCATATGGTCCATCTTTATCTATTCCTGAACCTAAGGAAACAAAACTATCTGCCATCTTCAGATCCTTACTGACGCGGTAAATTCCCTAAGCATGAAGACTGACATTATTTTCATTTTCCTAATATTTAACATTAATGGTGATCGTTCATTTTTTATTTTACCTTCAAAATGACCCCTTCTGAGTCTTATTTATTTTTGGCTAATGAAGTCATCTATCTCTTTCAAATGGTTAGTTTTAACTTCCAGGTTTGATACTAGCGGTGATCTTTTCCAGTCCTGCTATTTTGGTAATATATTTGCTGCTAAACATTATGTGGAGACAATGTATTTGCTATGTAGATAAACAACTATGGGAACAATATGCTCCCAGTTTCACTCACTGTCCTGTTCTGAACTATCCTATTTCTTCGCATTCATTTCTTGCAGTAATTCTGGTTCTTGGTAAATATTCCTTAGCAGTGCAATCACTGGGTTCTGGCATACCATTAGTAGCATGGTCTGCATAATCAAAAGTAATGAAGCAAAGATAAACAATCTTTCTGCATTCTCTTGTGCTTTCCATTACATTACATTTGCTGACTGAATGTATGTCCCTCTCTTGTTTGTTAAACCTGCCCGTTCATTTGGTGTTTCTTTCTACATGTCAGCTCTTTTCTAATATCATAATCAGAACCTGTTTGGGTAAGGAGTTAGTACCATAGTTCAGCCCAGTTGTTCATTCCATTGTTAAATGTGACTGTGTGTTTGTGTGAATTTGTATATATATATATATATATATATATATATATATATATATATATATATATATATATATATATATATATATATATATATATATATATATATATATATATATATATATATATATATATATATATATATATATATATATATATATATATATATATATATATATATATATATATATATATATATATATAAAGGTAAAGGTTCCCCCGCACAAGCGTGCTAGTTGTTTCCGACTCTAGGGGCCGGTGCTCATCTCCGTTTCAAAGCCAAAGAGCCAGCGCTTGTCCGAGGACGTCTCCGTGGTCATGTGGCTGGCATGACTAGACGCCAAAGGCGCACGGAACGCTGTTACCTTCCCACCGTGGTGGTCCCTATTTTTCTACTTGCATTTTTACGTGCTTTCGAACTGCTAGGTTGGCAGAAGCTGGGACGAGTAACAGGCGCTCACTCTGCTACGCGGCAGTCGGGATTCGACCTGCCAAACTGCCGACCTTCTGATCGACAAGCTTAGCGTCCTAACCCACTGAGCCACCGCGTCCCTCATATATATATATAAGGTATAAGAGCAACGTTTCGACGAAATCTCATCCGTCATCCTCAGTCCTCCCAGAAGAACGAAGCTGAAGCCACCAGCCTGAGGATGACGGATGAGATTTTGTGGAAACGTTGCTCTTATACCTTCAATTCTACTTGGGGAAAAACCCGAAAAACCAAGGATCCACAAACATATATATATATATATATTCCTTGATAAGATTAAAAATATGAATCCCAGGCATGTTAAAATTAACAAACAAACAAACACTGGGATGGAATTAAAAACTAAAACAGTTTTTATTGCTAAAAAATCAAGCTTTCGTTGGCCAACTGCCAATGTCATCAGGATGGAGATGCTGGGGTGGGGAGATTCCGTTTTATACTGTTGGTGTCTGCACTCTGCTCATGGAGCACGCTCAGATCTGTTTGTTGAGGTCTGCCATATTTCTTTGAGTTGTCGTGCATCCGTTTTTAGGGATGTATTTGTCTGTTGTTAAAAGTGAATTGTTTATAGCTCCATGTGTTGTAGCCATAACTCTGGTCATTGTCCGTGTTCTCATGCCAGGGGTCTTAAATGGTTGTTGCTCTTCTTCCTTGTGTTCGACATTGCAGAGTGGTTGTGTGTTTGTGCAATCTTGGATTTGATGCAATGAGGTGATTTGTGAATTCTTGCGCTGTTTGTCTTCATGTCGTGCATGTCGTTCCTCTTCCCAATTTCTTAGTGCCTGGTATGCAGGGGGGAGGTCTATATGCCGGTTGATGGAGGAGTGGTTTGAAAACCAAGCTTCCTTAAACAAGAGGCCGCCTTTAGTGTTGTCGCTGGCAATTTATTTATTTATTTATTTATTTGACTTGTATACCGCCCTTCTCCCTAAGGACTCAGGGCGGTGAACAGTGACATAAATAACAGAATGCACAAATAGTTATCTTAAAACAATAATTAAAACAGAACCCATCAGACCAGACCGGATTGCTTAAACAGATAGGTTTTTAGGTCGTGTCGGAAGGAGCGAAGTTCGGGAGCCATCCGGAGCTCAACCGGTAAACGGTTCCATAGGTCAGGCGCACTCACAGAGAACGCCCTCCGTCTGGGAGCTACCAGACGGCATTCTCCGAACGGCGGCACCCTTAGGAGGCCCTCTCTGTGGGAGCGCACTGGACGGAGGGACGTTGACGCTGGCAGCAGGTGATTCCTAAGGTACTCCGGACCCATGCCATGTAGGGCTTTGAAAACCATTACCAGCACCTTGAATCTTACCCGGAGGACAACTGGGAGCCAATGCAGTTCACGGAGTAGAGGTGTAACATGGGAGTATCGGGAGACTCCCAACACAACTCTTGCGGCTGCATTCTGTACAAGTTGGAGCCTCCGAGTGGTCCTCAAGGGCAGCATTAAAGAGCATTGCAGTAGTTTAAACGAGAGGTCACAAGTGCATGAGTGACCGTACATAGGGCATCTTGGTCTAGATAGGGCCGTAATTGGCGAACCAGGCGAACCTGGGCAAAGGCTCCCCTAGTCACAGCTGTTATGTGGTCTTCCAAGGAAAGCTGTGAATCTAAGAGGACTCCCAAGTTGCGAGCCCTATCTGTGGGGGGTAATAACTTACCCCCTATAGAAAGAGATGGAATGTTCTGAATATCTCGAGATGCCGGTACGTACAGCCACTCAGTTTTGTCAGGGTTGAGTTGAAGCCTGTTCTTCCCCATCCAGACCCGAACTGCTTCTAGGCAACGGGTCATCACATCAAGGGCATCACTGAGGTGGTTTGGGGTCGAAATAAAAAGCTGGGTATCATCAGCTGACTCCAAAACCACGAATGATCTCACCCAGCGGCTTCATGTAGATGTTGAACAGGAGAGGCGAGAGGACCGACCCCTGAGGGACTCCACAAGTGAGAGGCCTCGATCTCGATCTCTGCCCTCCTGTTAATACCGTCTGTGAGCGTCCCATGAGATAGGAGGAGAACCACTGGAGAACCGTGCCTCCCACTCCCAATCCCCTGAGACGCTGCAGTAAGATACCATGGTCGATGGTATCAAAAGCCGCTGAGAGGTCTAGGAGAACTAGGACAGAGGAACAGCCCCTGTCCCGAGCTCTCCAGAGATCATTTATTAGTGCGACCAATGCCATCTCTGTGCTGTGTCCGGGCCTGAAACCCGATTGGTACGGGTCCAGATAGTCAGTTTCCTCCAGAACCGAAGGGAGCTGATGTGCCACCACACTCTCAACAACCTTAGCAAGAAAGTGAGGGTTGGAGACCGGACGAAAGTTGTTTAATATAGTTGGGTCCAAGGTAGGTTTCTTGAGGAGGGGTCTCACCACCGCTTCTTTCAAGATGGAGGGGAAACAACCCTCACTCAGGGAGGCGGATATCACCGCCTGGAGCCAGATTCGTGTTCCCTCTCGAGCAGAATAAACCAGCCAAGAAGGGCACGGATCTAATAAACAAGTGGTGGAGCTCAGCTTCCTCATAATTCTGTCCACTTCCTTTGGGGTCACAGGATCGAACTCGTCCCATTTAACATCGACGAGATCACCCATGTTCTGATCGTTAGACTCTGCCCAGTCGGAGTCTAAGCCGGTCCGAATCCGAGTGATTTTGTCCTACGGATGTTGGCAAAACTCCTCGGCACGACCCTGTAAGGGATCCTCCCTCACCTCTTGATTAAGGAGGGAGTGAGTTATCTTAAACAAGGTGGCTGGGCGATTATCTGCGGATGCAATGAGTGTAGCGAAGTAATTGGACCTTGCCATCCTCATTGCTGTGAGATAAGATCTAGTAAAGTATCTTAGTCATGATCGGTCGGATTCAGATCGGGTAGATCTCCAACGGCTCTCTAGGCCCCGTCTCCGATGCTTCATCTCCCGTAGCTCCATGGAAAACCATGGAGCGAACTGGGATCTGCATCGGGTCAGGGGCCGCAAGGGAACAACTAGGTTAAGTGCATCCGTGGCAGCCTTTTCCCAGGCTTCCACTAAGGCATCAACCGAGCTGTGAGCAAAGGAGGCAGGTGGAGACCCCAGTGCTGCCTGGAACTTCTCAGGGTTCATTAAGCGCCTGGGACGGAACCATCTTGATGGTTCCACAACTCCACAACGAGGGGTGGCATAGTAGAAGACCAGTCTCAGGAGATGATGATCGGTCCATGACAGGGGTGTAATAATTGGGGAACCCCCACCAAGATCATCTAAACATCGTCTAGATAGAAAAACCAAATCAAGCGTGTGGCCTCCTACATGAGTCGGGCCCTGAATTACTTGTATCAGGTCCATGGCCGTCATGGAAGCCATGAACTCTCGGGCTAACTCAGATGATCCTCCTAGGGATGGTAGGTTGAAGTCACCCAAAACTACAAACTTGGGGAATTCAACCACCAGCCCCGAGAGGATATCGAGAAGCTCAGGCAGGGCCGTTGCTGTGCGACTAGGCGGAATGTATATCAGCAGTAAGCCTAGCTGTGACTTAGGGCCACATCTTAGGAGGAGGGATTCACACCCGGCTATTTGGATGATGGTGGTCTCCTGAGGACAAAGAGTCTTTCTTATAACTACTGCCACTCCCCCGCCCCTACCCTGAGCCCGAGGTCGGTGAAGCACTCGGAAGTCTGGTGGGCAGAGATCAACCAGAGGCACGCCACCCTCTGGGCCCAACCAGGTCTCCGTAATGCAAGCCAGGTCCGTATGCTCACTTTCAATTAGATCGTGAATGAGAGGTGCCTTGTTGATTATGGACCTGGCATTCAAGTACACCAACCGGAGCTCAGGTGGCTGTTTATCTTTGCTCCCGGAGCCTTGGGAAGAAACCAGAGGGTTGGAGCGTCTCACCGCTTGTAGATAGCAGGGACGTAATCTCAGATGTCGATAGGGTCCTCTGTCTTTACACCTGCTGCCATTCCCCAACGTCGTAGGAATAGGTAATCCTATGATCTGTTCTGGAGCTCCGGAGGCAACCAGCCTTAGCTCCCCCTCCATGTGATCAATCACAGATCTGGTCTGAATAATAGTTGGTGGAATTTCCCTTGTTTCCCTCCAATCATGAAAACCCACCCCCCTCCCTAACCTTATAAAAATTTAGCTAAAAAAATAACCAGGGGCCTCTTATTAGGTTTGTAACCGAGGCCCCTATCCCTACCCAGCCATCTCTCAGGGTCCCAACAATTGCCTCGGTCCCTGCTAGATTAAAGGCATGGTTGTCTGTAGCCATGTGTGTCCACACCTGTGAATGTTGTTCATGTCTTCTAATAGCAAGCTTGTGTTCATGCACCCTAGTCCTCAGTCGTTTTGCTGTCTCCCCAATGTAATTGCAATTGCAATTCTGGCATGTATACGACCAAGGCTTTTTCTTCATTAGAAAATTTCTATTAGAAGACAAGAACAACATTCACAGGTGTGGACACACATGGCTACACACAACCATCTCTTTTAACAACAGATACCCAGAGACAAATACATCCCCAAAAATGGATGTGTGACAACTCAAAGAAATACGGCAGACCTCAACAAACAGATCTGAGCGTGCTCCATGAGCAGAGTGCAGACACCAACAGTATAAACGGAATCTCCCCACCCCAGCATCTCCATCCTGACTACGTTGGCAGTTGGCCAATGAAAGCTTGATTTTTTAGCAATAAAAACTGTTTTAGTTTTTAATTCCATCCCAGTGTTCGTTTGTTTGTTAATATCTATCTATCTATCTATCTATCTATCTATCTATCTATCTATCTATCTATCTATCTATCTATCTATCTATCTATATCTTTCTCTCTCACACAAACATATATACATCACTTATGTATTGTGTCATCATGTTTATGGTGATCTTCAGTGACCACAGTTTTTTCTACAGAGATATAGATATAGATGATATAGATATTCTAAGTAGCATTTGAACAGTTTATATTCCTGTAGCAATAAGAAAATCAGCCCAATAAAAAAATGCTGTTATGGCCAAAGGCTCATTAAACAAACAAACACACAAAAAAGACTGACAAATCATTAACATGGGAGGATCTTATTCTTCAGGATACACCGCCCATTCCATTTTTCAAGTCGGCCCTGTAGCCAAATTTGACAACATTGTAAGTGACCTGATCATTCTTGTCAGTAATAGAAAGGCTATTTGACAATCAATCATTTGTTTATTTAATTTATAGCTTGTGGGTCGGGTGACACTCAGCAGATTGATGTTGCTAAAGGGACTTGTGCTCCCCATTGGCAGCAGTAAGTAATAGATAGATAGAAAGTTAGAAGCTTCTCTAGAGCCGATGATTCAGTGGTAGTAGATGCAAACCTATTCAATATTAGCATAGAGAGGAAGTTATGATTTCAAGGTGAGTAACACTGGAGTCCTGCTATGATGCCTCTAAGGTGAGAAGGTGTTTGTAGATGAGTTGCCATTATACAGCTTGTGGCTGTGGGGGGGAGGGAGGGTTGTCATCTGTGAGACAAATCCCAATGCAGTTAGATGAAAGACCTGTAATAAAAGGAATGAGTTTAGTGGAAGCTGGAGACTTCCATAAGATTAACTTAGTAGAAGCAAGCTGGATTTTTGAATACATTTTTGAACTAACATTATCACACAGAATTCTGATATATCAATTGAATCTATGTACTCTTTCATAAAGGAGCACAGTGACCCACAGGGTTTACAATGTTGGACTGACAATCAGCAGGCTTGTGTTCGAGACCTGCTTGCTGCTGTAGGATGAAGTGAGCTCCAGTCACCTGCTCCAGCTCCTGCCGACCCAGTGGTTCAAAAGTGGGCAAATTCAAGTAAATAAATGGATATTACCTCGGTGGGCAATTTCACAGGGATGCGAAAGGAGCCCCAACTGAGCATCCTCTGGGCAAGGGTGATGTCACTGGCAAATCCTTTCATCATGGAAGCAGTTTGGTGCTTCTGACATGGAAGTATTAGTATTAGTACTCTTTCATATGCTGATAATCTAGATCTGAGTTACAACACTGATTAATCTGTACATCAGTCACTAACAGGACAGCCTTAGATAAAGTTGTCAATTATTCATGATATGACAGAATAGAATAAGAATGTAAAGGCTCAGTTGAAGAGAATTCACAAACCATATGATTTGAACTTAAGCCAGGAGGTGCAGATTAAAATTAGACCCTCTTGTATAAATTCTGTTGATGCTATATTATCCATTCCTAAAAGATTCCCAGGGGCTAGCTTATAAATACATTCAGTAGCAATTGAGCATTGATCGAAGTATGTTCTATATTTGAAAGTCACACATTCTCTGTGTCCCATGAATACTTTAAAAGAACTTATTGTAACTGAGTGCAGGAAAGCAGATTCTTTGCAAGAATGTCAATTCTTTCTGGGCAATGAAAGTGGTTACCTTGAGACGGCAACCCCCAGAAGGATGTTGATTTGTTTTCTTCCGTTCAAGGTCAGACTGAAAACAAACTTTGCTTTCTAAAGGTTGAGTCTTTAAAAACAGGAGTGTCTTTAAAATTGGTACAATAAACAAATATTTAAAGTTCCCTATAACCTTGCATACAATAAGTTAAAAGAAATATCCGAAGATTGAAATGTCATCACTAATCTTTTATAAAAAGACAATGGGAAGCCAGAGGAAAGAGGACATTTTGAGTTGATTAAAATTGCAGTGAAGAAGTTAGTCTAGTGAACCCTGGACCTTATCTCAACCATGTTATGTGTTAAAATTTAATATAATTTGGAGATAGGTAAACATATTCATTCCAATTGAAAAACATATGTAATTTTTCTGGGCTTCCAGTTTTGCATTGTGGCAAGACGGACGTAGGAAGGCAAGGCTCTGCCTTCCATGCCTGATTTTGCCCTGCTGGGGGCCCTGAAAAGGGCCTAAAGTCCCCCAGAGGCAATGAAGAAGGAGGGGTGCTTTGTCGATCACAGAGCGACAGCAGTCTCTCTGTTCTATCCAAGGAAAGCCTTCTAAACCAGCAGGGGAAAGACTGGCCACACATCTGTGACTGGCCATTAGCTGCTGACAACCGAAGAACAAAAGCTTTAATTAGCACATCATAAACAGCATGTTTGGACTGGGATTACTGATCCTTTTCTTACTATTTTACAACTGAATTTCCTGGGGAAGGCTCCCAAGAAGCTTAAAACCTCTGGATGTGAATGGAAGTGGCATTTTAAATTTGTTATGGGCAGTGCTTTTTTTTGTAAAAGAAAAAGGTGCCGGAACTCACACATGCCATACAACCCACCTTGCCTAACCTACAAGGTTCCATCCAAAAAAGGTGCTGGCGCTCCGTTCTGAGCGTTCTATGACAAAAAAGCCCTGGTTATGGGGGACAGAAACACATAATACTGAAGTGAAAGTAATACAAAACTACAGGTTTGATAAATTTGAGAACTGAGATAATTGTTAAGATTTTCTCTTTGGAAAAAAAAACATTTGAGGCAAAATATAAATAAAAATCAATCCTTTGTTTTAAGAATGGAAAATGGACTTTGAATGTCATTTAGTGATGGATTTGTGCATAGCACTATAATTTGCTTTTCTTGTTGATTTCTACCCTGGGAGAACAGCTAGCAATAAAGGAAAATATTGTGGCATACCTATTATCCTGATCTTCTTGGATTATAAATACCTTCTGAGCTTGGACTTTTAATTTCAAGAGCTAGTGGGAGAGAAAAAAAAATGACCTTGGACTATGCCTGGCTGGCAGAGACTTTTGAGCTGTTTTCAGAGTGATTGTACATTTTGAGCACTTTGAACATTGTGGATTACAACCTTGCCTGATTGACAATTTTTGGGATACTTGAGACAAGAAATATTGCTTTCAGAACTGAATCTATATTTTGCAATCTATTGGATCATAAAGGATACATGTAAAGACCAGAAAACTAATCTCCAAGAATGATGCCTCAAGAAAAAACAAACAACTTTCAGAAAGAAATATATTCTGTTACAACTAATTCACCAAACAATTGTTGAATGCAAAGAGGATATAAAAAAAATATCATAATTTTTGAGATTTAAGGTGCTGGTTCTTACCTATAAAGCCCTACATGGCTTAGGCCCGGGATATTTGCAGGACTGTCTGCTGCCAGGAACAACTTCCCATCGCCCGGTGCGCTCACACAGGGAGGGCCTCCTCAGGGTGCCATCGGCTAGACAATGTCGGCTGGTGACCCCCAGGGGAGGGCCTTCTCTGTGGGAGCACCTGCCCTGTGGAATCAGCTTCCCCTTGAGCTCTGGATGGCCCCAGATCTCTGGTCCTTTCGTCATGACCTCAAAACATTTCTTTTCTATCAGGCTGACCTGGACTGACAATAGGTTTTTTTTTAAAAAAAATGTTTTTAATATTTTATCACTGGGGCTTGTTAGTTTAATCTTTTTTAACATTTGTATTATTGTGTTTTATTGTTGTTAGCCGCCCCCAGTCCTTCGGGAGATAGGGCAGCATATAAGTCCCAAAATAAATAAATAAATAAATAAATAAATAAATAAATAAATAAATAAATAAATAAATAAATAAATAAATAAAAAATAAATAAATAAATAAATAAATAAATAAATAAATAAATAAATAAATAAATAAATAAATAAATAAATAAATAAATAAATAATGAGACTAAAAACAATTTGGATAATATAAATCAGCAAACCTCCAAATTAAATCTACAACTAGAAAGCTCCCAGATAACAACCACAAAGTATGAACAAATAATCCAGAAATCAGAAGATGAAATAAAGGAAATGGATTTAGAGATGGAACAGATAAAAGAACTGTAAGACTATAACAACAAAAATGCAAAAGACCTTTTACCCTTTAGGTCTGCAAAATATATCTGATGGCAAGGAAAAAGATGTTTAAAAAGGGAATATAGAGCTGTTAAGGGAACTGTCATATCTTGGGAGACAGGAAATGAAAAGAGAAATGGAGGGAGAAAGGAACTGGGAGTTGTTTAAGGAATATAAATGGGCAGAATCCCCCCCACCCAAAATATCATACCTAAATTGTCTACCTCATGCCAAGCAATTACCAATCTAATTGCCCTAGCTTCGAAAGCAACTTGGCAAAGAAAGAAAGTGAGAGTCAGATTTAAAAAACAGAAGATTTGACCTTTCAGAGGGGGCATTATAGGTATAAATACTTTTTTGAATAAGATTAAAAGAATGGAACACTTTTAGCCTTTTATGATGAAAGATAGGATTTAGAATTAAGATAGCATTTTATTTTATTTTTTGATATGGGAAATATGCCGATAAGAGGAGGATTGATTTGAATAAAATTTTCAGCTATAAAAATGTTTAATATTGAGAAAATCATAACTGATAAAGATATTTCAAATATTGATGGGAAATCAAACTTTAACAAGAGTACGAAAAACAGGATATTGTGTAATGAATTGACATTACTGATTTATGAATTGATATTATTGTTATTTGTACAATATTAGTAAAATATGATGAAGATGCTTATATCTAAGTTTGTATACATTAACAGTACCAAAAATTGTAATGGTGTAATGAAGGGAAAATGGAAAAAAAAATATGGAGAAGAAAGAAGGATCAGGGTTATACACTGGGTTATGCAGTATTGAATATTGAAAAAGTTAATGTTAAATACTTGAACCCAGACAACATGTTGTTTACTAAGCACTAAAGACTATAATTCTTAAAATTAATAAAACTTCAATAAAAATAAAAAATAAAAACATATGTAATTTTTCAGATTACAAGGAAGATGGTACTAAAAACTAAGTTAGACTTTATAAGAGTTCCACGAGAGGCCTCTGGTGGTAGAAAGATCCTAAGAAACCACTGAATACTTAATTGAGATGGTCATCCAGAGTTTCAGTTACTTGTTTGGGGAAATCAAGCTCCAAGTCAAAACTGTATAAAGTTTCTCAAATAAAATAGTTATTGTTGCTACATTTTATAAAGTGTATTTTGATTGCATTTTTAAGCATACGTGCATAATGAATTTTGAAAGGTGGTTGAAAAGAGCCTTCTGACCCATCTGGATGGGAAGCTTTTGAAAAGTGTGTTGTAAGGACGGATCTTGCCTCTATACAGACTGACCAAGAAACAGAAGATCTAGCAAAGCAAGTCTGTTAGTGGCTGGAAAAGTTTCCATGTGCATTTCCAATTCCATGTTTGTTGAGATATAATCCAATGATAGAGATTTTCTATTGGTGTGAGGATTAGATTCCGTTCTTCAGAGCCCATTGGAGTAGTGCCAGCTTTAAGATATGGACATTTAAAGAGCCTATTAAAATCCAAGAGTGTAAAAGATAACAGCCCAGTTAAACAAAGACAGAAGTAAATGGAATTTTAAAAAAAATGAAGCCTTAACAAGGAAAAAAAATTCTGATACAGATGTCACTGTGTTGCCATTTTAGTTCCTCCCCCTGATGCAGTGGGCACTTCATCTCTATCAAGTGCTTTCTTATTTCACAGCTGTTCTATTAACTGTCCTCCCCCACGTTCTAATTGAATTATTTCCTGAGTATATTCTCTCTCTGCTAATATGTCTGTTGTTTTATAATATAGAATGTCAATATAGTTTCCTCCTCTTTCTTTATCAGATCTCTTCCATGGTTATTGAGTTTTCTTACCTTAGTTGTAAATTCTCCTGTGACTTCTTATGTTCCATTTTTTCCCTCCATTACTTTTTTCTGTTTGTTCTCATTCTTGCCTCAGATTATTTTTCCTAGTCCTTGTTCTTTGATCTTGGATGTCTTGTGTTTATTCAAATATTCTTTTTGTTGCCTATGGCTTGCATCCTGAATCTTTCTGGATCTTTTCCTCTCAATAATGTTTTTAATTTTAATTTTTCCCCATATCTCATCAGTTCTCTTTCACTTAACTAAACATTCTAAATTTGTGCCTTTTATGGGTCTTATATTTGGATTATATATCTTCCAGATCATGTCTTTCAGGCACACCTACTTTCTTTAATTCTCTAACTTTAACTTTTGTATTTTAAATCAATAATGAATGATCCATTCCATATTCTGTACCTGAAAGTGTCCTGGCTTCACTTCTCTATTTTTTGTTTTCTTTTAGTTAGCTAGTTTTAATCAAATCTTATCTATTCAGTGCTATTCAGATTTAGAATCTGCATTTATGTCACATTGCAAAACTGATGTACATTGCATGCAAAACTTGGTCACCCATGTCTCTTAATATTTCATCCAGCACTTTTTGTCACTTGCAAAGAATGTCTTCATCTCTTCCTCCATTGTATCTATAATAGGAGCATAGATTTGGAAATTCACTAATTTTAATAAAAACTATCCTATCATATACTGGGCTACAGTTAAGCACATATTTACTGATATCCTTTTTGAATATCAATGCCATCTGAGTTCTGCACAGGGACACATGCTCTGAATATATATCATATAATTATCTGGATTAAAATGATGAGTTCCAGCAGGATTGCCAGCAGGGTTTCTTAAAAAACAACAATAACCCTACAACAACCACAATATGTCATGCTCAAATAAACACAGATTCTATTTTAAAAAAGATAACAAAAGGACAATAAATCAGTTTTCAACTATATTCTTACCTATTTAATGCATACAACTCAATGTAATGTATAGAAAATCTTGGATTTCATTAAAAAAGAGAAAAAATTAGAAACCCACATAGGGATTGAAAAACCCAGATCTGGGTTTTAAAAGAGCTATGGTGGCGCAATGGTTCAAATGAAGTATTGCAGTTTAATTCTGCTGACTGCCAGCAGTTCAATTCTTGCTGGCTCATTGTTGACTCAGCCTTCCATCCTTTTGAGGTTGGTAAAAACTGCATTCAGTTTTGGTCACCACGATGTAAAAAAGATGTTGAAACTCTAGAAAGAGTTTAGAGAAGAGCAACAAAGATGATTAGGGGACTGGAGGCTAAAACATATAAGGAATGGTTGCTGGAATTGGGTATGTGTAATTTAATGAAGAGAAGGGTGAGGGGCGACATGATAGCAGTGTTCCAATATCTCAGGGGCTGCCACAAAGAAGAGGGAGTCAAGCTATTCTCCAAAGGGCCTGAAGGCAGAACAAGAAGCAACAGATAGAAACTAATGAAAGAGAGAAGCATCCTAGAAATAAGGAGAAATTTCCTGACAGATAGAACAATTAATCAGTGGAACAAGCTGCCTCCAGAAGTTGTGAATGCTCCAAAGGTGGAAGTTTTTAAGAAGAGACGCCAGCCATTTGTCTGAAATGGTATAGGGTTTCCTGCCTGAGCAGGGGGTTGGACTAGAAGACCTCCAAGGTCCCTTCTAACTCTATTATTATTATAAAACTTTTATTCATAAAACATGAAACTCAGTCAACTGAACACTCAAATTGACTGGCACTAATGGTTGACACGGGTTGCTGCCAGCATCCTAGGTATCAACCAGGTATCTCCTTAAAATGTAAGATGTTCCAAGTAGCGCAGTTTTTTGTAGCTTTGCTGGAGTTATTGCAGGAAGCTGCAATTTCTTGATGTGTTTTGCAAAGTTTTTGGACATAGTTCCCAGTGCCCCGATGACAATGGATATCACTGTTACACGTTTCATCCATAATCGCGCAGTTTTGATGGCCAGGTCACAGTATTTCGTAATTTTTTCCAGTTCTTTTTCTTCGACTCTGGCATCTCCTGGTACAGTGAGATCAATCAGTTGTATGCTTTGGTTCTCTACAACTGCGATATCTGGCATGTTGTGTTCCAAATGGCGATCTGTCTGTATTCGGAAGTCCCACAAGATCTTCATCCTCTCATTCTCAACAACCTTTTCCACCTTATGTTCCCACGACTTTTCAGACACAGGCAAGTCGTATTTTTTACACAATGCCCAGTGGATTAGTTTAGCAACTAGGTCATGTCTAGCTTTGTAATCAGTTTGCACGATTTTGCTGCACTCACATATTAAATGTTAAACAGTTTCAACTTTGTTGTTGCAAAGTCAGCAATTTCGATTGTCAGTAGATTTTTGTATTTTCGCTTCCATGGCATTAGTTTGTAGTGCTTGTTCTTGAACAGCCAGTATTAAGCCTTCCGTTTCTTTCTTGATGGTTCCCATCTTAAGCCATGCCCATGTCAAGTTGTTATCACATTTTCCTTCAATATTTTTCAAATGCTGTCCATGCAAAGCTTTGGTTTTCCATCTATTTAATCTGTCATCCAGCCATTTTTCCATATATTCTGCCTTTGTTTCTGTTACTTTTATAATGCTCTCTGTTTTCACAGCCTGCAGCAATTTTTCTGTACTTTGATTTACATAGTCATTCAAACTTCATTTTTCTTCTTCTACAGTTTGGTGGATCTGCAGTAGCCCTCTGCCCCCTATTCTTCTTGGCAGGTACAACCTGTCGATGTCACTTCGTGGATGTAAAGCTTGGTGCATATTCAAAAGTTTATGCGTTTTCTGGTCTAGGCGCTCCAATTCAGCCAAAGTCCAGGTGATAATTCCAGCTGTTTAGCGTATCACTGGGACTGCCCATGTATTAATGGCTTTAATTATATTTCCAGCATTCAGCTTTGATTTTAGTATTTTGAGGACTCTCCTGATGTATTCCTTTTGTGTTGACTCTTTGACTTTTCCATTCAAGATGTTATCTGCTTCCAATATGCCTAGGTATTTGTAACATCATCCTTTACTAGTGCTTTCATAATACTTCCGTTTCCCAGTTCTGTTCCTTCTATTTGTCCCATTTTTCCTCACTGCGTGGACAATATAGCACATTTTTCAAGTCCAAATTATTACTATTACTATTATTACTACTACTACTACTACTACTACTATTATTATTATTATTATTATTATTATTATTATTATTATTATTATTATTATTATTATTATTATTATTATTATTATCTGACAGTTCAAACTGTCCTTTATTTGCCCCAATTTTCCCCAAATACTCCCACATTTCTGGCAAGCTGCAGAACAAAGTAAGACACACACATCTTCAGCCGCCTCTTACTGTAAATAGTTTCACAATTTTTTAACTCTTCAGGCAGGGAAAGTATGTGTATGGAACAAGCCATCCTCCTTCAGGCTTCGACTCACACACAGTTAGATTAGAAGAGTAATTTACTCAAGGCTACGTAGATAACAACGAAAGAAACATACAACCAAAATCTAACGAGTCTGTGGAAATACAAGCTTGCCTGAGCAGTTTCAGAAGAGAAGCCAAAATTCAATCCGAGGTCTTTGAACACCAAATCAAGTTTGTCAGCCAGTCCAATGGTCAGAGTTTCAGGGTTTCCAAGCAGAAATCACAACACTGAACTAGAGATCAGAGAGTTGTTTCCAAGATCAGCAACCACAAAACTCCAAGCATATTTAAGGGAACACCTCCTGCCAGCATCAAACTCCCTTCGTCCAGTGCGCTCCCACAGGGAGGGTCTTCTCAGGGTGCCGCCGGTAAAAGATTGCCGCCGGATAACACCCAGGGGGAGGGCCTTCTCTGTGGGTGCGCCTGCCCTCTGGAACCAGCTGCCCGTGGAGCTTAGGACCGCCCCTGACCTTCGTTCATTCCGCCGGGACCTGAAGACCTGGCTCTTTGAGCTCTCCGGCCCAGGCTGAGAATTTTTAACTGAGGTTTTTAGTTAAGGGATAATTTAATCTTTTTTAACTGTTTTTTTTAACTTTTGTATTTTGTACTGTTTGATTTTAAATGCCCTGTAAACCGCCCTGAGTTCTTCGGGAAAGGGCGGTATATAAATTTAATAAAATAAAATAAAATAAAATTAATTCAGCATTTGTTCCTGACAAATGCCCCTCCCCACAGCGTCTCCTTAAGTCTCTCCACTTTCCCTGCTCTAGGATCAGGAGTGGGTGGCCCTTGCTTATCACCTCAGCTCTGTCTCTCATGTTTATCCTGTCCCAATCCTGAAAGGCCCTGGCCTGCCTCGGCCTGCTCTTTCCCACATTCCTCTGAAGCCACAGACACCTCTCCCTGGACCTCCATTGGTTTCAGTTCCAGCTCATTTTCCTCAGCAGATTCAAGCTCCGATGGGGGCATGACAGGGCTGGTAAACCTACATTACCGTCCAACTAGTTTCTAAAGCATCTAATTTGAAATATTCTTATGTTCCTAGGTTCATGGTTCCTACATTCTATGTTCCAATTATAAGTGTCCTTCTAAAGCTAAGACCAATTTCAGTGCTGGCACTATGTGTGACTTCTGGCCACATTGTCATTTTCATTTTTACCTGTGAATGTCTGAGATTGTTTCTGTGCAACTAGTGAAGTCTTTTCTGACCTTAGAGCTTTTCTGACCTTAGAGCTTCATCTCATGGCTCCGTGTCTAAATAATACAGCCAGGTCCATTTCTTGACAATAATACAGGTTTGTCATAGTCTTCTTCCAAGTTTCATACTAAAGTTCCTTCCTAAAAATAAGTTGGCTTCCCTTGTTACTGAAAATTATTGCTAGGCTTCCTGTTCTCCTTTGACCTCACCAGCAAAGGTGACCTAACCAGATGCTCATTATTTTAGCAATATCACAGTCAGTACGTTCACTGAGCCCATGCACTAGTTCAAGGTGAGAGTTCTCTGGGAAAACCTGAAAAATAACTGTTTTAAAATAAAATATGTATGTCTCTGTTTAGCTAAGCCTTTGCTTTAACAATTATAAAACTTATTTAAGAGCTTTTGAAGTACATCATCAACTTCTGGAGAAGATACAGCATTCTGAGATCTTCAGTGTACTGTGTTTATCTTTAAATCTTTATCTGAAGTAAACGGTTTTATTTATTTCTTTTACTAAAACACAATTCTTCAAACAGTTGAAATGAGGATCATTTGCAAGGACAGAAAGGCATGGAACTGCAGAGTAAATAGTCTTACAATAAATTAGTGTTAGCTATCTTTGGGGTAGCATTTTTTTCCCTTTGCAAGTCAGTTTGAGTTGGATTATAAACTGTACTAAACAAATAATGATTGTATAAAATAATTACAAGGTTAGTTTAGTGTTGTTACAGCATTCACACTATCATAAACATTTATATATCAAAGTTTAAGGAACCATTGTTTAATAGGTCAGTCTAAATCATATGCAAGAAGGAAGTGAGAGAATTGTTCATTTTAAATAGCTCCAGGGAACTCTTTGTCTATTCATCCTAATTGCTATTCACTTAAGTATTCATATTCCATATTTACACATATTTATGGATTGATAACTTAAGGTATCACTACCATCTTTCCCAAATATTAAAATAATTGTGTGTCAAATATTTTTATTAATGTAATTTTCCTGAGATAAACTTACGAAGATGAAATCATGCCCCTTATTATGTAAAACATTTGCCTCATTTTTTTCATTTTGAGCAAGTCTGTCTTTTTATGACTCAAATGTCTATTCTAACTTCTTCATTTTATGTTCTTAGGTACCAGGGTTAGACTAAAGTAAGGGATGATGATTGTTTTCTGTCACATTATATGTTATTATTTTTTTCTTCCCATAATTTCTTTCCGGAAGAAAAGGGGTACAAGTAGGAACTGTATAAATTGTGAACTTGCTAGTAACTGAGATGTTAAATCAAAAGAAAACTGCTCCTCCATTTTTCCTCCAATGCTAATGTTTACCGAAACAATGATCAATTGTAACTTCGATCACAGCTGTGCTAATCCCTTAAGGATAAAGACTGCAATTATATAAACATTTACATATGAGAAAATATCCACAAATTGGATTGGGTTTTGTTCTTTCTATCTTCAAAAGCCTTGGAATGCATTCTGAGAATGCAGCCTACAGCCAGATAAGCAGGGAATAACACCAGACAAACAATCAAGCAGAAAACAACACCCTAATCAAGGGACTACCAAGGAGAAAACTATCAAGGGCAAGCTACTGTATGTAAGAAAGGAGCAAACCCCATACAAAAGATATTATCTAGTCAGGTAAGGAAATATCTGCAAGCAAATAATCAAACTCAGCATTAAGGACACCATACCATTTTATCTTGTAAGGTCCATATTTTCGATCCTTATACAATATTGGCTGAGCCTGTGTACATCATCCTAAACCAAGGTTTGCTTAGCCATAATTTATTAAACAAAACAAACCTAGCTGGGTTCATGAAATGTTCCAGTCGCAATGGATAATCACAATGTAATAAAACAAAATAAGCTCCATTAAGTTTAGTACAAAGGTAAATTCCAGTCAGTTTAAAATAATTCATACCTGACTATATTTTTATCCCTTCTTGTTCTTCTTTTTTTTTTAAAAAAAAGTTCCCTATTAGATTGTCATCAATTATTATAAATATAAATATGGTGGTAAAAGCAAATTGCCATAAATGTCTTAAGAGTCCAATTTTATCCATGTCTATTAAGTGCTCAGTCCAATTTATTGAATCTTGCAGCCTTTACAGGAGCCTTAGAATCTGGGATTAAAACTTATTCCAAGTTGCTTTGTTTCAAAGATTTTTTTAAAAAGAGAAAAACCCTATTATTTTTGTAATAACATTTTGAAAGATGCTGAGTCAGGCTCAGTGGTATGGGATATGTTGGAAACGGCAACATTAAAAAATGTTTCATGTCCACAAAAGTGTGAGACTGTAAGTAGCATCAAATCAGTTTAGGCATCTAAATATCTTCACTCTTGTCTGTGTAAAATAATTATGGTAATTGCTTTCTCTTTCTACAAATTTATTTTCATTATTTGCTCAGTAACGATTACAGTTTTTATTTGCTTCAGACGTGACTTCTTAGGTCAGGAACAAAGACAGTTAATTAAGTACACAAGGCACAAATCCAAACAAGCAGAGTTTCAGTTTTCTAGTTTAGTGACAGGATAACAGCTAACAAAGGCCAACAAGAAACAGGTTGGACAAAAATAATAAGGAACTCTCTCCCTTTGGGGGTATTCCTACCAAATTGCCTGGATAAACAAAACACGAATAAAAAGGATCATATTGGCAAGTCAAATGTTTAGGAACCCATAAATAGATAGATGTATAATACACTGGCCGTCTCAGTTGCTATTTGGGAATAATATAGTGCAATTGTTAAGGAACTCTGCAATGGATAGGAAATATGGAATACCCCTTTGCGACTTTGAAGCCAGCCTCCCTGATTTTCTCTAAGTCCAATCTATCTCATAGGTTTAACAACGGCCCTGGTAGCACTGTGGTTAGTATGCAGTGTTGTAGGCTGACTCTGCTCACTGCCAGGAGTTTGATCCTTACAGGCTCATGGTTAACTCAGCCTTCCATCCTTCCAAGGATGGTAAAATGAGGACCCAGATTGTTGGAGGCAATAGGCTGACTCTGTAAACCACTTAGAGAGGGCTGTAAAGCACTGTGAAGCAGTATATAAGACCAAGTGCTATTGCTATTATAAACAGTGGTTCTCAAAAGGTATTTAAAGGGGATCCCAGTGGTCTCTCTCTCTCTCTCTCTCTCTCTCTCTCTCTCTCTCTCTCTCTCTCTCTCTCTGTGTGTGTGTGTGTGTGTGTGTGTACACACACACACACACACATACACACATGTTAAGTTTTTGTTAAGTATTTAGAATACCTTGCTAGGCACCAAACATGGGGCAAATCTTATTTCCTGTTTCAGCCTAACCCAAGGCCATCAACAGGCTGTAGTCACACCAGTGACAGCTCATATTTGTGTAAATTTTTGGATTGCTAACAAAGAATTAAAGGGAGACTAATATAGCTATTTCAAACTTATTTGTTCTCATCAGTCAGCCATACCCTTCTGAGATTCAAACCTGGGCTGATTGCACATGTTTGGGGCCTAGCAAGGTATTCTAAATACTTAACAAACACTTAACACATATCTCCCTTGCTTCTCAGCTAACAAAGCGAGAAGGAGCCTGTGGCTTAAGGGTTAGAACAATTGCCTAATGTGCAATCAGCCCAGGTTCGAATCTCAGAAGTGTATGGCTGACTGATGAGAACAAATAAGTTTGAAATACCTATATTAGTCTCCCTTTAATTCTTTGTATGTATATGTGTATATACATATACATATACATATACATATACATATACATATACATATGGTGGCTCAGTGGGTTAGGACGCTGAGCTTGTCGATCAGAAGGTTGGCAGTTTGGCGGGTCGAATCCTGAGTGCCGCGTAACAAAGTGAGTGCCTGTTACTCGTCCCAGCTTCTGCCAACCTAGCAGTTCAAAAGCACGTAAAAATGCAAGTAGAAAAATAGGGACCACTACGGTGGGAAGTTAACAGCGTTCTGTGTGTCTTTGGCATCCAGTCATGCCGGCCACATGACCACGGAGACGTCCTCAGACAAGCGCTGGCTCTTCGGCTTTGAAACGGAGATGAGCACCGGCCCTTAGAGTCGGAAACGACTAGCACGCATGTGCGGGGAACCTTTACCTTTACTTTTTTAATTCCATTAATTTAATTCCATTTAGGATGTTCTTGCAGGTGCATATAATTGTTGGTTCACTGATGGTTCAGCTTGTGATCCACCAAGACACCAATTGGTGGATCACAAGCTGAACCATCAATGAACCAACAATTTTATGCACCTGCAAGAACATCCTCAGGTTGCTTTTTTCAAAAGTCAACTGGAGTTATTTTTTATTTTTTGCTTTGAAAGCTTCAGTTTGTAAAGAAGCTTCTTGGCTGAGAAGCAAAATGTTTTCAAAGAAAAAAAAATCCAGTTGCCTTTTGAAAAAAGCACCTTTGGAACTACCATGACCTAGATGATTGAGAAGCTCCATAGACACCTGCAAGAACAAAAACCAAAAACAAACAACAGCAACAAAGGGAAATGAAATTTAGGCTGTCTAGAATATAAGATCAAGTATAAGGGAAGACATCATTCTTCTTTATAATGCATTGGTCAGACCTTATAGAGAACACATATTGTGTTCTGGACCTCAAATTTAGGAAAAGACATGAATAAACTGGAGCATGTCCAGAAACAATCAACCAAGACAACAAAGATCCCAGAAGGAAAATAGTGTGACAACCAGTTGGAGGTGTTCAGCAACAGATTCTATGAGACTGGTGATTTCATTTCTTTCAAATTTCTTCTCTCCCATAAGATCATCTTTTCTTTCTATAACAGTCCATTAGATGGCACCCTAGTAATAACTTTCATTTAAACCACCAACTGTGGCTATACATGTTTTCAATGTCAATCATAAACCTTGTTATTGATGATGATGATAACAACAACAATAATAATGTGCAATGACCCATAATAATAATGCATTTAAGACTGCAGCCAGCTAAAGAACTGGCATCTGTGATTTCACGTGGTTCTATATATAATAATTATTATGAATTTATGGGAAGTGATTTGAACTTTAGGAAACCCTTGTCTCTTACAAATGACATTTCCACAATGATCCTTACATAGATAGTGTCTTCCAATAGAAGACAAGTGGCTTTATCTTTCTAACTAAAGGATCAGCCAGAAGCAACCTAGAAAGTCATTTTCTTTCAGAGATATCAAAATTTTTGCATTGATATTTTGAAGTCATCTTCCTCACCATGTACTCCTGGATTAAATAGGATCTCTCTGGAGGAAAAAGCTGAACTAACGTAGGAGGGTGAACTGAAGGAGCTATGTGGGGAAAAAATGGCCCAAACATTTTAAAAATGAAAATGTCATCTGTTTGGGACTTTTCTCAGAAAATATCTCACAGACTTTCAAGAGGGTGCTTTCTCTGTGAAAACTGGCAATCAGTCATGATTAAGCACAGGTCTCCCTCTTCATTCAGTGAAAGGAAGAGATGATATTACAGAAGGTACATGAGCAACCCTGAAGCAACCCCATCCTTCATATATTGTAACCAAATTTTAGGTCACTTTAATCATACATTTTTTTCATTTGTTCTTTTTTCCTTTATTTGTACATAATTCAGTTTCAAACTTGATCTTATAATGTTCAATTTCATGTCTATAAAGGTATCTCAAGTTGAGAGCCACCAATGTTTTTTGGGCAAAACCTGGATTTGTACCAATTTGTATCAATATGCCATGTTTAACATAGTGATTTTTTTAAAAAATCTACGTTAACCTTTATCATCCCATAAATATCCATGCCACCCAAATCTCAGGTCATGACATTCTAACTCCAAAATTTTCTCAGTAGTACCCACTCTTTCATTCAAACAAATAGCAAACAACACAATTTCAATCAGTCAGTCAGTCAGTCAGTCAATCAATCAGAATAGAACTGGAAGGGACCTTGGAGGTCTTCTAGTCCAACCCTTCACTCAAGCAGGAGTTAGGTGGTTGTTGTTTTTTTTTAAAAAAAACCTCCAGTAATGAAGCACCTAAAACTTCTGAAGGTAATAGCAATAGCACTTAGACATATACACCACTGCACAGTGCTTTATAGCCCTCTCTAAGGAGTTTACAGAGTCAGCATATAGCCCCCAACAATCTGGGTCCTCATTTTACTGACCTCAGAAAGATGGAAGGCTGAATCAACCTTGAACCAGTGAGAATTGAACTGCTGAACTGCAGGCAGCAGAAGTAGCCTGTATTCTAACCACTGCATTACCATGACTCCTAGCTATTCCACTGTTAATTGTTCTCATTGTTAGGAAGTTTCTTCTTAATTCTAAGTTGCTTCTCTCCTTGATTAGTTTCCATCCACTGTTTCTTGTCTTGCCTACTGGTGTTTTGGAAAATAAGTTGACCCCCTTTTCTTTGTGACAGCCCCTCAAATACCAGAATACTGCAATCATGTCACCCCTAGTCCTTCTTTTTTCTAGATTGACCATACCCAAATTCTGCAACCATTCTTAATATTTTTTTCCCCTCTAAGCCAGGGGTGTCAAACTCAATTTCATTGAGGGCCACATCAGCATTGTGGTTTCCCTCGGAGGGGGTGGGGTGGGTGGGTATGGCCAGGGTGGGCGTGGCCTACTGGGTGGGCACAGCTGGAGTGCGTGTGGCCTACTGGGTGGGCATGGCCAGCTCTATATCATTGGCATCAAGGGTGCCTATGGGGGCCTGAGCAGGAGTGGGACAGATCTGGCAGAAGGAGGGTCTCTGGGCCAGGGCCAAGGCAGCGGGGACTGTTCCCTCACTGTTTCCAGGATGGCTTCGGGGGCCACATGAAACCACTTCACGGGCCAGATCTGGCCCCCTGGCCTTGTGTTTGACATGTCTGCTCTAAGCCCTTAATCATCTTACAGTAGTTGCTCTTCTTTGCATTTTTTCCAAATTCTCAATAACCTTTTTGTAATGTGGTGACCAAAAGTGGATGCAGTATTCCAGGTGTGGTCTTACTAAGGATTTTTAAAGTGGTACTAATACTCCACATGACTGTGATTTTGTGCCTCTGTTTTAAACAAACAAGGATTGTATTAGCTTTTTTGGCAGCTGCCGTACACTGCTTGCTCATGTTTAAGTGATTGTCCACTAGGACTCCAAGGTCCCTCTCACTGTTACTGTTTTTGAATCAGGTTTTGCCTAATCTGGACTTGTACTTTTGGTTTTTCCTGCCTATGTGTGAAACCTTGCTTTTCTCCACATTAAATTTCATGCTGTTGTTCAAGTCTGTGAAGATCTTTTTGGATCCTGAGCTTGTCTTCTGGGGTGTTGGCTATTCCTCCCAGCTTAGTGTCATCTGCAAATTTGGTGAGTTCCCCTTCTATTCCCTCATCTAAGTCATTTATGAAGTCATTTATATTGAACAGCACTGGGTTTAAGACAGAACTTTGTGGTACCCCACTTCTTCCCTTCCCTTCATGAAAATTATTTGCCTAGCAAAACATTGTTTCCAAACTGCAAGTTGTAGTCTTCTTACTGAGCTGACACCCAAAAAATTTTCTTTTTTGTTCCAGGCTCCCCTTTCATTTTGCCCTTTAATCTTTGTCTATAGCATTGTCTCTTTACTGTTCATTGCAAATTGGACTTTCAATAGCTCCTCAGAGATGAATATTTGCAGCAGCAGAGCCATAAATTAATGGTGATATATATTTTTTTGTTTTTAAAAATATGCATATATTGCTACATCTGCTTGCTTTTTTGTTTTATTTATTTATTTGGGAGAGGGATGTTTTTGCATGATCTCAGACAACATTACTGAAGGTACTCTAGCAGGAATGAAAAAAAAATCCTTACCTGAAATGTGCATGTAACAGGTCAGGGAAAAATAATAGGTCCATTAAATTTATTTTCTTAAAAAAAAGAGATTCCTGCCATGGTTGAGAGAAGAGACCTAGGATAAGGAGGTCCATCTGAACTGCTCTCTTTCTTCACTGTGATTTCACTTTTTATTCATGGTTAGAAGCAACCCCACTAGGGTTTAAGAATGCTTTCCTCTAGAATTCTATTGGGCTAAACTTGGTCAGGGGAGACAAAATATCATCCAGGTATGATACATACCCAAAGAAATGGGAAGAACCAAAACAGAAGGGTAATGAGGGTGTCATAACCTAGTGATTAAGATGTTGGGCTGTCAACTGGCAAGTTGGCAGTTCAAGACCCAGACACTGCATATTGGGTTGAGCTTCCATTCCTGTCCCAGCTCCTGCCCACCTAGCAGTTCAAAAACATGCAAATGCAAGTAGATAAATAGGTACCACTTTGGTGGGAAGGTAACAGCGTTCTGTGTGCTTCGGTGTATAGTCATGTTGGCCACGGAAACATCTTTGAACAATGCCAGCTCTGTAGGCTAGGAAAAGGAGATGAACACCACCATCTAGAGTCAGACATGACTGAGCAGGGGAAACATTTACCTTGGCCTTTAAAATAGAAGGGTGGCTGCTCAGATGAAGTATGGAACTGACTGGCAGAGTTGTAAGCCAAGGGTCTCTAATCCTATGGCTCTTCTGCACTTCCCCTGCCTTCATATGTATTTATTTTTCTTCTTTAGAAACAAAACTTGATAGAGAATAAATTCATCAATAAAAGAGAGGCAGAGAGTGGGTGATGGAGGTGGGTTGGGAAGAGAGAGAAAGAGAGACTAAAGGCAAGCAGGCAGTGTATTTGTTTGGTGTGTTGATACGGTTCTGCGAGTTAATTCTTCACCTTCAGCGTTCTTGTTCTCTTGGTCGCAATAAATCAGTTGTGCCCTGAAACAGAGATTATCTTTGTAAACCAATTCTCATTCATTGCCACATGATGCTTGGGGCTTATTGCACTGCACTTTGTTTAACAACAGTGGAGTAGTTTATTATAAAGGGAAGACAGACTCTTTGCAAAATATCACTTATCTGCCAGTTTTGGGGGAGTGGGTAGAGGATTGAGAAAGTTCTTACCTAAGATTTCCCCAGGCTGGTATTTCTTTCTTTTTCATCATTTGTAAGATTCATTGAATCATGTCTAGAATCCAAAAAAAAAATGTTTTGTTGGTAAGGAACAGCACAGAATAATCTTTAAATGATCAGGGTGAAAAAAGCTTTAAGATCGGACTGTGTCTATTACAACTAATAAGCTATTTTTCTATTCATGCTTGTTCATTATATAAGCACTGGAGGAATAGGAGTAGCTAATGCACTGACAGTGCTCATGTATTTATTTGAGATTACTCCCTTGTGAAAATTGTAGAAGGGATTGACATGTTGTATTCACATTAGAAGGCAGTCTTAGTTTATGAGAGCTAAACATGATGTTACACAAATTGAATGTCATTTTCTCCACGTTTCTGATTTTATACTAGCTGTAGCCACATGGTGGCCCATCAGGACCATTATGTATGGGGAAGTCTAATCATAACTCACTTTTTTTATTAAAAATGAAAAAAAGACAAACTTTCTCTATGCACAGCAATGGAGTTACTAAAATATTCCACTCAAAACAATGCAATAAAAAAAGCAAAATAAGCCAGATTTAAGTTCTGGCAAAATAAAAACAAGGCTTACTTTACCTGTGTATGTTGGCCCTGAATCGTAATAAGTATCTGTAGTTTATATAATCATAGGGCTTGAAGGGACCTCAGCGGTCTTCTAGTCCAAATCCCTGTTCAAGACAGGAGCCTTATACCATCTCAGCCAAATGGTTGTCCATCCTCCATTTATGATTAGGTAAATAAAGTTAGACACTGAAACAAAAGGGCACACAGTCTGTGTAACATCAGAAACCACTGAATAGAATTATATTGGTAGCATAACCTGATATTCTGGAAGGAAACTGCAAATGTCTAGCTCAAATCTGCGAATAACTTTCTATTTAATTTCTGAACATTAATTTTCCTCTCATGCTTACTACTATACTTAATCCATTGGTGATATGTGTATCCATAGAAGCCTTCATAGGATAAAGCTAGAAACAACAGAATTGACAAGCTCTCAACTTTTGCTTATCCGTGCAGTGTCTCACTGTCTCCAGTTTAGCTGGTGGCACATAATCCTCTTAAAAGAAGAAGAAGAACAACAACAACAATATCATCATCATCATCATCATCATCATCATCATCATCATCATCATCAACAACAACAACAACAACAACAACAACAACAATAATACAGTTGTAAGGGATCTTGGAGGTCATCTAGTCCAACCCCCTGCTCGGGCAGGAAACCCTATACCATTTCAGACAAATGGCTGTCCAGTCTCTTCTTTAAAACTTCCAGTGTTGGAGCATTCACCGCTTCTGGAGGCAGGTTGTTCCACTGGTTAATTGTTCTAACTGTCAGGAAATTTCTCCTTAGTTCTAGGTTGCTTCTCTCCTTGACTAGTTTCCATCCTTTGCTTCTCCTGCCTTCAGTGCTTTGGAGAATAGCTTGACTACCTCTTCTTTGTGAGATATTGGAATACTGCTATCATGTCACCCCTCGTCCTTCTCTTCATACCCAGTTCTTTATATGTTTTAGCCTCCAGTTTCCTTTCCTTCCAATTTAGCCTCCCTTTCCTTTCTTCTTTTCTTGTATTAGGGAGAAGAAAAATATTAGTGGGCATTTTTTTTTAAAAAAAACCCTCTAAATAGACTTGAGGAAAAAAATCCATCACCTGTCACACATGATAACCTACAGAAGAATAGCAATAGCACTTAGACTTACTGTATATTTCACTTTGTAGTGCTTTACAGCTCTCTCTAAGTGGTTTACAGAGTCAGCATATTGCCCCCCAACAATCCGGGCCCTCATTTTACCCACCTTGGAAGGATGGAAGGATGAGCCAGTCAGGATCAATATTGCATTCAAACCACTGTGCCACTGTGGCTCTTTGAGAGACACACATACATTCTCTCATCCATTTTGGCATGGTCTAGAATGGACCCTGAAGTTACCTGCATATATTGCTTAGCATGAAAAGTAAGAGTAAACTGTTGTCATTTTTTAGATCTACCATCTGCAGCATTTTTAGATGTACCATCTGAAGTTTTTTGATATCCATAGCCTCTAAGTGTCTGTGGAGTCATCCAGGCCATGGTTGTCCCAAAGATGCTTTTTCATGAGGCAACAGGACTTTCTTGTTTTTCTCTGAAGATGTTTCACTTCTCATCCAAGAAGCTTCTTCAGCTCTGACTGGATGGTGGCGAATGGAAAGATTTATACTCCTTGCAGACAGCTGGTCATTTGCAATTCTCTTAGACAATTGTTGAGGCTACCTGGAGGTTAATCTGTGTCATCACAGTCCTTTCAACAGTTCCAAGAAGGCTCCACATCCATTTGCACTATTCAGGTGACCCTGATGACACAGATCAACCTGGGCTGGATTTTTTCCCAAGCCCTTTCAGAGATTTTTTTTAATGCCTGGTAATTTTTCTTCTTCTCCATAATATAAGAAAGATTCCTAAAAGCCTACTAGACTAAGCCTGATAGGAAAAAAAACATGTTATAAATCAGAAGAATTGAACCCACCTGAGACAATAAGAAGGCAGACTTTCCAGATTCAGGCAACTGAGAGCCAAAAGGAAGTAGAATAACAAGGAAAATCTTCTTGGGAATGAAATGTCTCTTCTGGTGAAAGACTTTATTTATGAATTGACTCTCTGATTTGTTAAACACTTGGGGAGGACGGTGTGTGGCAGTTATGACTAAGAATTATTGCATGCCATTGTAACTCTGAATACTTACAAATGCATGATGGTGAGAAATTAAAGGCATCAGATGAGAGCAGGCTCTGTTGCAATGATGTTCAGTCTGATGTAAACCTCTCTTGCTAATATCTATTACTTACCTTTTGCCCATCCAATTTCTACACGCTTGACTCCCTGAACTTATTGATATTGTCTGAGTCATTTCTTATTTCTCCTGCTGGCTGAATTTTATTCTGTAGCTTCACTTCCCTCTGCCGCTTTGCTTTTGCTACAGAACAAGACAGTTTCTTGGCGCACTCTTCCTTTCCTACTCATGGAATTGGAATTATGGCTACTTTGGTGTGCCTTTGGTGTGCCAGATGCAGCACTGTTCAAGCAAATGGGCCACTAACAGAAGCAGGCATCATTTGTATGGGTAAACTGCATGGGTCAAAGAACAGGAGGGTCAGCCTCCCTAGCTATCCTAGAATCAGAAGAGCTTTTGAATCTCCTTTGAAATGGAAGAATATGAAATATAGATGTATTAAGAGTGAATAGTTGACAGCTGTGGCTTTTAGATAGAATAGTTCCAACACTTCTTGTATGAAAACATTAGAAACCACTGGGGAATTTTCTGACAGCAAATGCCACTTTAGTTGGTTTTCCTCTGTTGGCAACACGCAGCATTCATCTTCCGGTGCCCTTTTACATATCTTAGATTGTGACTCTCCAAAGTCCATTAATTCAATAGAGCTTTTTATGGTTTCCCTCCTGTCAATGAGGGACTTCACCTTTATATTAGACAATTCCCTGAATTGTGACAAAGACTTACCAAAGAAAAATATGTAGAATCTTTATACTTCATTCTGAGTATAAAGAGCAACCGGTCCAGCACATGATTTATATGACAGCATAATAATCATTAGACTAGTTTGGTGTCTGTCTGTTGTCTGCCGGCTTGACTCTGTCTCTGTCTCTCTCTTGAATACATTAAATGCTATCTACAAAATGAATGTGGTTTTTTTTTCCCCCTCCAAAGAGACTTTCGTGGAAAAGATGTGAATCTTTATAGCCCTCTCAGACTGTCTGTAGTCGGAAGGAAAGCCAGCTAATTCATTTGGAATTAATTCAAGCAAGCGTGTGTAAGGAAGGAAGAACAAAGAGTCAAACTGAAACTTCATATCTAGAAGCAAACAATATAATTCTGACTACAAGTTGCTGGGTACACATAATGGAAGAGGTTACTTATCAACCTGCCTTACTTGTTAGCAAATCTCCAGCATCACCTGACTAGCACTGTTGGGATCAGACAAGGCTATTCATTCAGCTTAATATATTCTGTCATGCTTAGCAATTTAGCTTGCATAGTTAGACCATTTAGGTATCTCAGCCAAGAAGACCACAAGCAGAAAACAAGAAACCTTTTTCAGCTGGATGAAATGTCCAGGTCTTACCTGAGGAGACAGAAAGATTTCATGCATTTATGTTTTTGATACAATGTCAACATTATGGTTTAAGACTTACCTTCCTCTTATTTTTATTTAATGAAGAAGTCAAGTGCTCAGTCCTGAATATACTGTAGGCAAACACTATACATTCTACTTCAATGTGTTACATAAAGTTTTCAGTCAGTGTCCAATTCAGCCAGGCACTAAGGTTGTTGATCAGAAGGTCAGCAGTTTGGCGGGTCGAATCCCGAGTGCCGCGTAACAGAGTGAGTGCCTGTTACTCGTCCCAGCTTCTGCCAACCTAGCATTTCGAAAGTATGTAAAAAATGCAAGTAAAAAAATAGGGACCACTATGGTGGGAAGGTAACAGCATTCCGTGCGCCTTTGGCATCTAGTCATGCCGGCCATATGACCACGGAAACGTCCTTGGATGAGCGCTGGCTCTTCGGCTTTGAAACGGAGATGAGCACTGGCCCCTAGAGTTGAAAACGACTAGCACACATGTGCGGGGGAACCTTTACCTTTACCTTTAAGGTTTTCAAAGAAAAAAAATGGTAGAAGCTCTCCTGCCTTGGGCAAAGGGTTGGACTAGAAGACCTTCAAGGTCCCTTTCAGCCAGTGGTGGGATTCAGCCAGTTCACACCAGTTCAGCAGAACTGGTAACTAATTTTTTGTTGCCCAGGCCCAGAATGGACTTCTGGAAGTGGCATCCACACAGAGAACCAGTTGTTCACATATTTGAATCCCACCACTGCTTCCAGCCCTATGAGTCTATGGTTATATGTTTTTTGTTTCTAAGGTCAGCAAACAACCAGAAACAATATTACTGGTAATATTACATGTCTGATGCCCTATGGCAAATAGGATTATGCAAGTAATCCTTCATTTATATTTGGCAATTGTTCAAAGTTAGAACGGCACTGAAAAAAGTGACTTATGAATGGTCATCACACTCATGACCATTGCAGCATGGTCACAGGATCAAAATTTGGGCACTTGTCAACCAGCATGAATTTACAATGGTTCCAACATCCATGGTCATGTGATTGTCTTTTCTGACCTTCCCAGATGGCTTCCAACAAGCAAAGTCAGTAGGGGAAGCCAGATTTTCTTAACAACTACGTGATTCACTTAATAACTACAGCCTTTCATTTCACCACCATGGGGGAAAAAAACACCTTGTAATATTGGGTACCTTTCTTAGCAACAGAAATGCTGGTCCCAGATCTGATTCTAAGTCAAAGACTATCTGTACTCTTTGCCATCAAAGACTTTGTCCTCCAGAATTGAAGTAATATGTATGTGCACTAGAGCAAGGGAATGGAGAGAGGGAGGGAGGGAGGGAGGGAGGGAGGGAGGGAGGGAGAGAGAGAGAGAGAGAGAGAGAGAGAGAGAGAGAGAGAGAGAGAGAGAGAGAGAGAGAGAGAGAGAGAGATTAGAAGGGGAAAAAATCCAATATTCAAATGACACGTTGGAAAGATTGCCTTCTAAAGAACTGTATCTGCATTTGACAACCCAGATACAGATTTTTGGGAGAGATACTGCAGTAGAGAGAGAAGAGCATTCAACATTCATGAAGTTGCAAACCAATCCTAACACAAAGCTTCTCTGCCCTCAAGGGAATTTATCAATTCATGGATAAAAATTCTGCTTTCAATTTTTATTTTAAAAAAGGATCCCAAGAAGCAACTGCACTCATTAGTATTTCTATTGCTGTTGACAAAGATTTTGCATTATATTTTTATTTGTAACATCAAGGGTTTTGATTGCTCTATTTTTCCCCAGAATTGCCTTTATTGGATATGCACACCAATATTTGCATGAGCGATAAAGTCAGTGGACCAAATGTAATAACAGGTCAATCTGCAAGTGAGGTGGCATTTGCAGGGTTAAATACACAAGCTGTACTTGCAATTTCTTCTCCAGGACATATCAAATATTTGCAGGAAGTGAGAAACTGGCCATACATTTAGAAAGGAAGCAGGAGAGGGGAAAAAAACCTAATGTCCAGGATGTTCATCTTTTTCCCCTGCAGATGCAGAAAGCCTTTTTGATTTAGCAGCTTCTAATATCATTATCATATCCCCCCCTTTCCCCCTCACTTGTTTGTTTTAGGGGTAAAAAGGGATTATTTCTTAATGTCCCTTGAAATCTGGCTCCCAGGTCCATCAACAGAATATCACTATGGCTTGGATTTGCATTCTCTGGTCATCAGTCTTTCATCTTTCCACTTCGTCTTCTTTGTCATGTAAATTGGAAAAACAGATGATTATACTTGGAATATTCCCTTTAAAAAAAAAAACTTCCTGGTGAGATTAGAATACAATAACAGATTCGGAAGGGACCTTGGAGGTCTTCTAGCCCAACTCCCTGCCCAGGCAGGAAGCCCTATATCATTTCAGACAAATGGTTGTCCAATCTCTTCTTGAAAACTTCCAGTACTGGAGCATTTATAACTTTTGTAGGCAAGTTGTTTCAATGAGTAATTGTTCTCCCTGTCAGGAAATTTCTCCTTAGTTCTAGATTGCTTCTGTTCTTGATTAGTTTCCATCCACTGCTTCTTGTCCGGCCTTTAGGTGCTTTGGAGAATAGCTTGACTCCCTCTTCTTTATGGCAGCACTGTTTTCATATCATTCCTTGTCCTTCTTTTCATTAAACTAGACATGCCCAATTCCAGCAACCATTCTTTATGTGTTTTAGCCTCCAGTCTCCTAATCGTCTTTCTTCTGATGTTCTGATATTCTGTGTTATAAATTTAGGACAGCCAAAGGAGAGCTGGTATATCACAATGAAGGGAAAAACTATATCACAGTGAAGGGGGCCTCATGAAAAAGTATACAAGCCAGTCAGTTTTCTACTTTAATTTTATTCCATAACTTGTGATTCTCTGCTGCTCTTCCAGAACCATGTATCTTCCATAGCATTTTACATGCCTGAGACTTGTAATCAAGACTAGGCAACTCTTTGGACTCTGGGACAAATTTTGGAGTATTTGTGGGTATTAGGGTTTGCAGATGTAATACCTGTCAGCAGTTCCTTGAAGCTGCTGTGTCTTTTTGAGGAATCACATAGTTGCCCTCTGATGTTTTGGTTAAGGAGCTGCAGACAGGTGTTAATCTGAGCGTCTGGATCTGCATCCGCTCTGCTGCTTTTTTGGGGGGCGAGGGAGACCCAGACTGTCAGCACATCATGAGTTTTCACATGTTCATTTCAAAGATACATAGCTCCACTTTTCTTGAAAATCTTTTCTCCCTTGGTGGTATATGGCTGCCTGGCAGATATTTCTAATCAGAAAAGCACCTTTATCTCCTTTGCAAGCTGTAGCCTAAGAAAGGCATGAGAAGTATCTTCTTGGCTGAACCCAAGCAGTTGACTGCAGTCAGGCTAATGTTAATATAGTATTGGAATGTGGATTTAAAATGGTTAGGGGTTTTCGTTTTGCCTTTTCACTGAGCAACCAACTCTTCACACATTTTGAGTTTATTTACTGTGAGTCACACAGCTGGATCAGAGTTCGTTCAACATTTTCAGCGGAACTGGTTCAGAGAGTAGAAGATACCTCAACTGAGATAGAAAGATGTTGGTGTTCCTAAATTGTACTAGAGGCGACCCAAATTCAGCAGCTGAAGACTGGATCTGCTACCATTTTATTTCGCCTCTAGAGGTCCCTTAAAAAGCAAAATCCTTGGGCTGACAGCAGATTTTGCCCAGAATCTAGAAAGTTAAAGAAAAGAGAGTTAGAAAAGTTGACAGGGTGGTACTGATGCCAAAGTGGAAAAATATAGGAAAGCCCATATTTTGGGGAAATCCTTTAACTACATATTATATTGGTTGGAATAGCTATTGCCATATGATTACCTTACTGGATCTTCTCAAACTATTAACTACTAGGAGGAACAGATATACCAAATATAGTACAGCAATTCCCTTTTACCCTAGGGTGCTTTTTTAAAAAAGGCAACTGGTCTTTATTTTTCCTTGAAGATGTTTCTCTTCCCAACCATGAAGATTCTTCCTTTCCTTTCCTTTCCTTTCCTTTCCTTTCCTTTCCTTTCCTTTCCTTTCCTTTCCTTTCCTTTCCTTTCCTTTCCTTTCCTTTCCTTTCCTTTCCTTTCCTTTCCTTTCCTTTCCTTTCCGTTTTTCAGGACTGAAGAAGCTTCTTGGAGGAGAAGTAAAATGTCTTCAAGGAAAAACAAAGTCCAGTTGCCTTTTGAAAAAGCATCTTTGCGAGAACTATGATATGGATGACTGAGAATCTCCATAGAGATTCCCTTTTACATTCCCTCTTTTTTACTACCTAACATGCCTTTAATTGATTAAACAGATATTGACAGATCTGCAATCTCTTCCAGCTTCTTATTGCTTTTCTCTCCTAATAGAATAGATACCATGCAAGTCTCTATGTGGTTTGACAAATCCCATGGCCCTTCATGCTACCTTAGATATTTAGGCTTTCAAATTATATCTAATCCCTCAATTCCCTTCTTTTTTTTTTAAAGAAAGAAAAGTGCCAGCATCAACCCTTTTATGAATTGCTCTATTATTTTTATTTTTCTCTGCGCACATGTTCTGCTCCATGAACCTACTTCCACTGCATTAGTGACACTTGAACTGCACAGAAGAAGAATGTCATCATTTTGAAAAACTGATATACAGATCCTTTAAATTTGAATTATTTTAGGGATCCTCCACTCTCTGTAGGTAGGCTCAAATGAGAAGCAAAATAATTCTAGATGAATTAGGCACAGTTTGATTTTCCTAACGTATTTCCCCCCAAAAAAAGTATAGTATGCAACAAGATTCTGTGTGTGTACAGTTAAGTTGGATAATGTGAAAAATATAAAGATGTCTTATATTTGTCTGCAGGACAGTACTTTGAACTTGGGACTTCAGGCCTTATATGTAGATTTTATTTATTTATTTTATTATATTTATATACCGCCCTTTCCCGAAGGACTCAGGGCGGTTTACAGGGTGATTAAAACAAAAAATACGAAAGTTAAAAACAATTAAAAAATTATATCAATCCCTGAACAAATAAAAACCCCAGTTAAAATTAAAATTAAAATTCTCAGCCTGGGCCAGAGAGCTCGAAGAGTCAGGTCTTCAGGTCCCAGCGGTTGATATAAAAAAGCAAGAAATGGAATCTTTGTTAGAGGTCTCCCATTTCTATTGTACATGTAAGAAGAAAATAGCAGCCAATGTTGGGCTAGATGCATATACTTTGCTTTTCAAATCTTCTTAGGTAGAATTGACATTGCTGGAAAATAGGGGTTCTGGAAAAGACACAAAATTTGTAACCCAAGACATCCCTGTCCCATCAAGCATGACTTAAGATATTTCTCCAAAGCTCACCAGTGGGATCTCTTAGATCAGGGCTTTTCAACCTTTTCACCCATTGTACCACTTTTAGGATATGGCAACATCCAAATACCACCAGTCGCCTAGCAAGGTGTCAAAAATGTGATGACCAAAAAAAAGGGGAAAAAGTGATGAAGTACAGGTAGTCCTTGACTTACAAAATTTTGCTTAGTGACTGTTTGAAGTTAGGCACTGAAAAAAGTGCCCCCCAAGCCACAGCCAAGCAAGACACCTGCCTGCCTGGCCAGCGGCGCTCTTCCTCCTATCCGAGGTTTTCACTGTTATGAGCATTTCTGTTGAGGATTGGCAGCGGCAGTGGGGTGGGTGGTGTTTGGTCTGCTGGGTGGTTGCAGCAGGTTTTGGTAACTTCACATGACCCTGGGACACTGTGACCATCATAAATATGAATCAGTTGCCAAGCATCTGAATGTAAATCACAAGACCCTGGAGATGCTGCAACATTCCAGCTGATCGGTGCCTCTTCTGGGCTCAGAAGCGCCAGGATCAGTGCCAAGCTCCAGCTGGAGCCTGGCGCTGATCCTGGTGCTTCCACTAAGCCCTGACAGCCCCGAAGAAGCACTGATCCTGGTGCTTTCGCTCAGCCCTGACAGCCCTGCAGCTTCAGCCATCTCACTCAGGCTTGTGCAGTGCTGCCACTGGTTCAGCTCATTCCCCTCCCCTGCTACCACTTTTCTAGGATGGTCGCGTACCACCTGCCAGGTGCCAATGTACCACAGGTGGTACCCGTACCACTGGTTGAAAAGCCCTGAGTTAGATGAGTAGGAATTATTAAGTACAAGGGCAGTTTATTATATTTCAGCTGAAATTTCATTAGGTTTTATTTTCACATCAGTGGAAAGAAATGCAAAATGTTCTGTGCACATACAATTCCAACCATTAGAGCAGCTGTTTCAGGGAAATTTCATGTCTCAGTTGAAGCATATATACTCTTTACTGGAAAGCCTTCAGAAGAAAGAGAGGAAAAGACCAAGTGCATCATCAGTGAAGGTCCACCATCCACTATTTCTGGGACTTTCCTTTCCCTACATTCAGCATCCTTGTCTTTAAGCCCAACATATCCAGCTTCCCACACCCCACACCCCAGCTGCCATCTTTCCAATGGGGACATGGGAAAAGAAAAGTGCTGGGAAAATTACCAGGGACAAAAAAAAGCACCAGGGCAGGCCAGCTGGATATGCTGTACCTGAATCTGAGAGTGTGGGTGGTGGCTAAGGAAGAATGTACATTCCAAAAAGTGAATGAGGCCATGACAAAAATTGGGCACCGTCAGTAGTACGCATATATTTAAACTGAAACATGTGCTTTCTTTCATACCAGAAATATAAACATTCTATCTTGTAAGTTCTGCCAGGCTGGTTCATATGGGCTACAGTTTGATAGAACCAAAACTTAGGACAGACATGTCAAACACAAGGCCCGGGGGCCAGATCTGGCCCGTGAAGTGGTTTCATGCGGCCTGCGAAGCCATCCTGGAAACAGTGAGGGAACGGCCCCCACTGCCTTGGCCCTGGCCCAGAGACCCTCCTTCTGCCAGAGATGCTCAGATCTCTCCCACTCCTGCCCAGGCCCCCATAGGCACCCTTGATGCGAACGATGTAGAGCTGGCCACGCCCACCCAGTAGGCCATATGCACTTTAGCCACGCCCACCCAGTAGGCCATGCCCACCCAGACCATACCCACCCGGCCCCCTGAGGGCAACCACAATGCTGATGTGGCCCTCAATGAAATTGAGTTTGACATCCCTGACTTAGGACATTTGGGTTGTTCTGGATTTTGGCTGATATAAAACAGGGTCAGTCCTTTGTGGCATGCAAACTTTGGGGGGTGGGGGGTTGGAAATCCTGTGGGTTTCTGAAAAGGTCTTTATTAGTAGTAAAATTGTGTAACAGCATCTTAAAAGCTGGCCAGAGGAATTTTTTTTAGCTCAGCTTATGCCTAACCTAGTGTAGTTAAGGCAACATCACTCTGAGTCTCTTTGTAGCATTTTCCTCTCCCCTGGATTTAGGAATCTTTTTTTTTAATCCCATTTATATCCCGCCCTTCTCCGAAGACTCAGGGCGGCTTACCATCTAAAGCACAAATCAACTGCTCAGTAACAGTTGAGTTTTAGCCTTTGGGTTCCCAGATTCTGTTTGGCATTCAGTTACCTTGCATCTCTCTCCCTTTCTCTTCTACGTGACCAGGACTATGTCCTTTCTATTGATATTCTTCTTCCTTCCAACATCATCACTTTCAAGTTCCATCCTGAATATCTTAAAGGTGTTTTAAGTGAGACAGTTGTTGGATGTGTTTTTTAAAGGGTTATACACTGTCCTACCTACTGTACAAAGATCAAAATCATGAAAACTATGGTATTCCCTCTGATGTTTGATGGAAGTGAAAGTTGGGCTTTAAAGAAGTAGGATAGGAAGATTATTGACACCTTAGTTCTTTGGTGTTGGAGACGTATCCTGAGAATACTGTGGACAGTCAAGAAAATAAACTAATGGATCATCAAACAAATCAATGCAGAATTTTCACTCAAGGCATAAATGATCAGGCTCAAATTATCCTACTTTGGGCATATTACTCAGCTCCCAGGAGAAGACTCCAAAGAACAGCAGAAAAATGAATGGACCCAATTACAGGGGCACTGAGTGAACCACTGAGAGACTTGGAAAAAAAATAGGGAAAGACTGTCATAGAGAAGTTTCCATTTATGTGGTCACTAGGAGTTGGAAATGATTTGATGGCATATAATCAATCAATAACTAATATAGTGTCCAGAATCTTTGAATTATTTGTATAAAATTAAGAAAACTCAGGGAAGTAGGAGACATAGGGACATCACAATTAATTAATGGATTGATTGATTAAATCTTTATGCTGCCCATTTCCCCTAAAAGGTGACCTTGGGCAGCTTACAAATAATAATAATAATAATAATAATAATAATAATAATAATAATAATAATAATAATAATAATAATAATAATAATAATAATAACAACAACAACAACAACAACAACAACAACAACAAAGTTGGAGGTCATCTAGTCCAACACCCTGCTCAGGCAGGAAACCCTATATCATTAAAGACAAATGACTGTCCAGTCTCTTCTTAAACACTTCAGTGTTGGAGCATTCACCGCTTCTGGAGGCAAGTTGTTCTACTGGTTAATTGTTCTCACTATCAGGAAATTTCTCCTTAGTTCTAGGTTGCTTTTCTCCTTGATTAGTTTCCATCCATTGCTTCTTGTTCTGCCTTCAGCTGCTTTGGAAAATAGTTTGACTCCCTCTTCTTTGTGGTAGCCCCTGAGATATTGGAACACTGCTATGATGTCCCCCCTCGTCCTTCTCTTCATTAAACTAGACATACCCAATTCCAGCAACCGTTCCTTATATGTTTTAGCCTCCAGTACCCTGATCATCTTTGTTGCTCTTCTGTGTACCCTTTCTAGAGACTCAACATCTTTTTTACATCATGGTGACCAAAACTGGATGCAGTATTCCAAGTGTGGCCTTACCAAGGCATTGTAAAGTGGTATTAATATTCCACATGATCTTGATTCTCTCCCACTGTTAATGCAGTCTAGCACTGTATTGGCTTTTCTGGCAGCTGTAGCACACTGCTGGATCATACTTGTTTTACTTATAAAACAAATAAAAATAGCTAAAACATTAAAAAATTAAAACAACACAGATTAGCATATTATTAAGAATTGTACCCAAAACTGCAACTAAGAGAGCTAAGAGAGAGATTGGACAGGGATGAGATCTTCTTATCCTGTCAACCAACTCCAGAGGCGAGTACCCTCCTTAGACCCCCCAGGCCAATCACAAGAGCCAAGTTTTAACACCTTTCCAAAAGGCCAAAAGGGAGGGGGGAAATTCTCACTTCTGGTGGTAGAATGTTCCATAGAGATGGAGCCACAGCGGAAAAGTTCTTGATCCCGCCTGCTTCAATTCCTTAGCAGATGGGATACGTAGCAGGCCTCTTCTTCTGGCATGAGTGGGGCAGGCTTTCCCCATTGGGGAGAGATGGCTCCTCCAATACTCTGGACATTCAGTCCTTCCTCCCTTGGGCAGCATATAGTCTGAAGCAGATAGTCTAGTACTCCTCTGCTGTCCTTAATTTTCACCTCCACGTGTGTTTGCCCAGCCACTTCTGCATTTCCTGCTTGTCTTTACCACATTTAAGCTGCCCAGAGTTGCTCTATCGGGGAGATGGGCAGCATATAAATTTAATAAATAGGTAAACAAATAAAAGATTTCAACTCAAATTCTGCTTTTCTTCTTCCATCTCCTATCCTCTCTTTCTTTCTTTTTTCCATGTTCCTGGCTGCTGTCTCCTGTGCCTCCCTGCCTATCTGTCTCTCTGGCTTTCTATTTGGTTTTTCTGCTGTTTCAAGCACTGCCTCTCTTCGGTCCTTCCAGGATTGTTACAAGAAGTTGTTCTCCTCAGGCCTTTTCTCCTTCTGGCTTTTCCTAACTTCTGCTCACCACTTTACCAACCTGCTGAGAAGTTGTTGTTGTTGTTATTGTTATTATTATTTTCCTTTGAAGAAGTTGCTATGACATTGAGCCTCAGTTTCATTGCCTCCTCCGCTAATGGAAGAAAAATGTAGCCTCTATCTCTTGCCTGCCTCTGGAACAAATGGAAGAAATAACTTCTGTCTGGAATGGACAGGAAAAAAACAAAACCAAAAATGTTTTGACGTGTTTGCTTTTGTTTCATTAGTAGAGGAGACTGTGAAACAATCTCAGGGTCATAGCATCATTTATTGCAGAAGGGGAAAAAGTTTTTTTTTTTTTAAAAAAATGTTATCTTATTCCCACACAACACATAAAATTAAATTAAAAGTAACAATAATAAACATAAAGAAATACTTTTTTTAAAGAGTTCCGTTTCTCACTTCTCCAGTGTGGCAATCAGCAATCAACGTGCAATATAGCTCTTGTATTGATGGAAGTTGGGCACTTCTGATTTATGGCAACAAAGCCTGTGGTATAATTTTGGTACTTATGAATGATGTTGGAATGCTCTCTAAGGATGGGAAATCTCTTACTATGAGAGGGAATGTTGTAGAAAATTATTCTGATAGGGATTTCTTTACATTTTTAACTCTTTACACTTTTTATTTCTCTTCAAAGAACAACAAATGTTCATCTTCAGGTTAAATTATATGTAACTTTGTCAGGGACAACAGACTTTCAGTTTTAAGGTGAAACAATAGATTGCACAATGAGGTCAAAAGGATGCAAGTCAGTTGTGGTTTCCTGCACTGAGGTGTCCTGGGCAGCAAGCCTCAGACCCCCACATAGGAGTGTATGTGGCTCCAGAAAGCTTTAGAGAGTTCTAACAATTCTAAGGATTTATGATTAAATCTAAATAAACTTTTGGACTGAGACAAAGGCTAGATTCACACTATTGTAAGCAACAACGTGGTATCTTCACTTTCAGGTTCTTATATACTGCCAGATGATTTAGGTACAACACAACAGACAACATGAAGATAATGGCATGGTTTGTAAACCCTGTCATTGTAGTTGGTCAACTCTGGCTTGTAGCTTAGCCAAATGTGTCAACCCAACCAATGTGGCTTGCTTGGTTTGAAATTATTGTGCAGGTGAATTCAGCCAGTGTGGTATCTGGGTTCTAAACTAAACTCAGATGCACTATTTATTTACCATCTTCTTTCTCCTGCCTCTGCTAGGTTTTTTTTTTTGGTTAAATGTTGCAGCTAATCAGTTGATGCAAGTAACTGCTCTAATTAGTAAGTTATAATAAGACTAAAGGAAGAAGGACAGCAAAAAAAATTAGAAAATACGGAAAGCATATTTTAGATTAATAGAGACAAAGAGTGCAGATTCTGTAAATACATTGAGACTATACTACATATTTTACTTTCTAATTGGTCCCCTTGAGAAAAGATTTTGCCATGAGGTTCTTGTCCTGGATAGACATTTGAATTAGACCTTGTCAACAGCCTTCTAACTGTTTTCAGTTCTCCATATGCTAATTATGGAGTTGGGCAATTCCTTCTGAGTGTTAGATGTTCAGAAATTGCTCCATTTTTTATGTACAAGTAAGAAAGAAAGCCATCCAAATGTCCTGAAGAGGCAGAAACAGGCAGTGGATTTAAAGGTGCAAATGATCCTCCTGTTATTTGTAAATTCAATTTGCCATTTATTGCCTCTTTCTCATATGACAACTCTTAAGAATATTATTTTCTCATTAAATATGAAAGTCCTTTCTCCCATTTGCTCATGGGCTATAAAAACTGGATTCCTACTTTTCTTGTTGTTAATCATACTCTTAATATTTTCTCTGATAATATACTTAGCAACCTGTTACTTCAAATCTTTCCCTATTTGCTTCTGACCACAGAACAAATATACAGCTCGTATTTATTTCTTTTTTTTCTTTTCTCTGCCTGGGAACAGTGCAGTGGCCTAGTGGTGAAGACACTCACCTCCCAATCAGAAGGTTGAGAATTCAATCCTAGGCAGAGGTAGATGTTTCCCTATCAGGGCAGAAGGAGAAAATATCTGCTGTGAACTCCACATAGGTGCCAGGAAGGGCATCCAGCCAGTAAATGCTCAGCTCCATACAGTCGCCCTGACTCCACCCTGAATAAAGAGATTGAAGGGTCATAAAAAAAAATTCTTTGCCCTGTCCTCATTGTATTGCCTTCCTTTATATTTGGCTCAAACCTGATACATCTTAAAAAGTAATCTTTTGGTCTTCTTGTATTAATTGTTTTTTTTTTTGTTGTTGTTGTTCCCTTTAAGCAAGCAACAACCTGTAGCAGTTCTGCCATCAAGGCAGTCTGTTATGCTTCACTGGCAAATGTAGCATCACAGTTCTTAAGGAGCAGCATCAATTGGGCATTTTAGGCTTGTGTGCCTCATCACTCCTGGTCCTTGGGCCATTTTGCTTTAGGCAGAACTTTGAAACCAGACATTTTCATTGTACCCCAGGCATCTAAGCCAATCTCTGGCTTGACAACCCAGATTAGCTGATAGCAGAGCTACTGCTGATAATAGGACAGTACAATGAATCATGAAAGATATCAGATGTTCTACTGCAGCTTTATAGCATAACTGGGTTGATAGGCATTGTTCAGGCTGCTAATGAATATGGGTTTAATGTTCTTTTGTAATGGTACTAAACTTGTTTCCAAAAGGAACCAGGTTGTCAGTTAATAGAATGGCTCACTTTGAACAATCTTGCATAAAAGGCAAAATCAGAGCAAGTATTGACAGGTAGCTAAACCAACTGGTTTAGTCATATAGTACTTCCATCCTCCACATCCCCTTCTAATGCTAAGAAGGTAAAGTTAGGTATTGGCAATTATTTTTCAACTAGTTTGCATTGTTTGCTGGCAGTGGATGGAAACAAAGCTGATGGAATGAAAAATGTTTGTTCTTAATATACAGTATCTTGTATATTGCAGATGGGAACAGCCCCATGTGCTGGCATTGTGTTTCTAGCATCAGTGGGGAAAGAGAGTAAATATTACATCAGTATAATTGCAAGCTATGTAATGATGGATAATATTTTAAGGAAGACCATTTATTTGCAGATGAGCCTTTTATTAGGTGATTCATATTCTGGCTCAAGTAAAATCCCACTTACAATTCAGTGCTGTCAGAGAGCATTAAAGGCAAATTTCCATATCTGACTTTGGAAATGTGTTATGACTACAGCTCCTAAAATTGAAAAGTGGCATTGAAAGTGATTAAGAAGATTGGAAACTTGGGGAATCCAGAACATTTTGAAAGCACCAGGCGGTGAAAAGCTAAGGTTAGTATTTAGCAGACCTGGAAAAGATCTTGGTGCAAGTTTGGCAGAGGGCACTTTACTCGGACAGCTAAAATATTGTCTTCTTGGTGTTTGGTTACAGGGCTTAAAATTCACTGCCTAGAGAAGTCAGGAAAATTCCCTTTATGTTATTGTTTGCCAGATAATATATTGCTTTTTTTCTGTGTCTCTTGGTAGGTTTGCCTCCTGAGTTGGGGGTTTGTTGTTTGTCTTTACAGCATTTTCTTAAAATTATATTTTGTATTTTTAAAATCAAATTAGAGTTTGCTTTGTATTTTACTTTACTTTTTATTATTAGCCATCTTGTAAACTTTTTTGGAAAAAAGTTCATATCTCAACTTATTCAATATAAGACAACATCCCATATTGGTTATTGGAAGCACTCTAGTCTAGGATGTCCTGCAATATTTTATTTACTTTTCAATCATTCTTTAAAAGTCATGCCTCTGCCACATAATCAGGTTTTGAGAGAGATGGGTTGCTGCTCATTTTTTCATAGCACAGAATAAAAGTAAAAATCTGCACTGTGGAGAAGTGAAATGAATATATTAGTAACATTTTATTAAATTAGATGTCAACAATCTGAACTTTCAATTTGACTTTCAGAGTTCTATAAGGACAATTATAAAAAAGATGTTGAGACTCTAGAAAGGGTACAGAGAAGAGCAACAAAGATGATTGGGGGACTGGAGGCTAAAACATATAGGGAATGGTTGCTGGAATTGGCTATGTCTAGTTTAACGAAGAGAAGGACAAGGGGTGACATGATAGCAGTGTTCCAATATCTCAGGGGCTGCCACAAAGAAGAGGGAGTCAAGCTATTCTCCAAAGCACCTGAAAGCAGGACAAGAAGCAACGGATGGAAACTAGTCAAGGAGAGAAGCAACCTAGAACTAAGGAGAAACTTCCTGACAGTTAGAACAATTAACCAGTGGAACAACCTGCCTCCAGAGGTGGTGAATGCTCCAACACTGGAGGTTTTTAAGAAGAGACTGGACAGCCATTTGTCTGAAATGGTATAAGGTTTCCTGCCTGAGCAGGGGGTTGGACTAGATGACCTCCAAGGTCCCTTCCAACTTATTATTATTGTTGTTGTTATTATTATTATTATTATTATTATTATTATTATTATTATTATTATTATTATTATTCTCAAGTCAGTCCTCGTTAGTACTAGATAATAGGTACAAAACTCTGCTAGCTATGTCATAGATAACAAAATCCACCAATCGCTTTCCTGATCAATTCACATAGGCTATAATGCATCAACACAAAACTAGAGAACCATCCAGCATATCAAAATATATACATAGGAGAAGTATCTTATCTCACTCTCCTAACCCTGATAACTAGCTACTTTAATCTTGAGGAACACAGTCAGTAGTGAAGTAGCATTAACCTTACTACAAACTTAGGATGGAACCTTTATCCATGAAAAAGTTTTTAATTTATACTTTACTAATAGTTAGAACTAATGTCTCCACCAGTTCTTCATTATATTGGTATCAGTTTATAGCAGTCATTTTTAAATGTTTGTAAAAAAGACTGCATAAAGTATTATTTTTTTAAAAAATGACAGCATAATTCTTGAAAGATGTAATGTGTGCTCAGTTTTAAATATGCCAAAAAGAAAGATAGGTCAGGCATATCAGCAATGTCTTTTGCTGATATGCCAAGTGTTTGTTCTCCCACAACAGAATGTTCATAAATACTTGTTCACATAAGAAAAATACTCATTACTGTCCTTGCACTAGAAACAAGAATGGCATATAATATTAGTATCTCTGAGAATCAACCTTGTAATCAAGCATGGCACAAGTACAAGCAAGTATAGATGCTACTTTCATAAAGTGAGCTGCAGACCTTTCAGGGAAGTGTGAAGGAGTAGGGAAGAGGGAATTTCATCTCCAAATCCATTGAGGTAAATTACTTTATAATTTACTTTTTTTTCTCTTTGGCTGTTTCCCTTGGTAGCAAAATGGATTAAACTAGCTGGTTTAAATCAATTTCTCTTCAAAGTTAAAAGGATACTGGAGAATGATGATACAGCATAGATGAGAATTTCTTTTCAGACTATTCTAGATTTCTTGGAGATATTTCACTGGCCACCGATAAATGCTGTATACATTGAATGATGTACCCATTGTTGTTCTAATTATTGGGTTGTCCTCTTCATTTTTCTTCCACCCCAGTGTACAGAATTCTAAAGAGAGTAAGATTTTCATATACTGTATTCTAAACATAATAATTTGTGTCTGGTTATTTGCAACTCAGATGAAAATACTGGATTCATTTGTTTCATAATCCATTCTTTTGCTTAGTTATCAGTGGTATTTTCAAGGGTCTTCCCCAACACCAAGGTTCAAAAGCATCAATATTTTTTTTTCATCCTGTTTCATCAAATCCCAACTTCACTTCTATAAAGTATCACAAGGAGAACTGTTGCCTGGACATTTCTGATGTTTGTGGGTATAAACATGTCATGGCATCTGAATAATTTTCCCAAGACCTTCATGGGTCCTCTACCAAGTGCTAGTATGTGGTATTTTTCTTGATTTTTGAGTACTAATTGAACCTAAAAGGCAGAAGCTACCTACCACTTCAGTGTCGCCACTGTCTATTCGAGGGCTGATTCCTGTATTGGTTGTCATTATTTTGATCTTTTTTATATTTGATTTTAATTCCCCTTTTCCATGGTTTTCATTGCTAAAGCTTTCAGTTAATTTACATTTTCAGCTATCTTCCACTTATTACTGTCCAGAAGTGTACCATATTGAGGCCTTAGAGATATTGGGATGGAGGATTTTTTTTTTAAAAAAGGTGAGATAGCATCACTGATCACTTAATTAGAATCCTGCCCCTTTTATAGGAGTCCTGTGCATGACACTTGTAATAAAAAGATAGACCTTCAATTATATAATTGTAGCCACCATTTTGATTTTTTTTCACCCCTCCTAGAGATACTGCTGTTGAGGCCTTCCAAAAAATGAGAACTCCCATGCTTTTTTTCTCCTGCTTGTTCACTAATTTCCCCTGAGATTATGGCAATGAGGTCACAACTTTGTCGTTCTTTAAATAAATGTCTCAGCCTGGGATAGCTGAAGACCAATAACCCTTGATTCAGCTCATCATCAGATGTTGCCAGGAAGATGATTACAGAAGTACGCTGTTTTGCAAGAGGCTGTAAGAATCAAACCCTAAGGGTGCTATATGGCCTGCTGAGTTCCATTGTGGGATGAAATGTAATATCTGGCAAGCTTAATGAGATGCCAACCCCTCTGTTTCCATGTATCAATGGCACCTGGCAATTTCTTCAGCATAACATATAGTTTTGAATTCATTAAATAAACTTCCTAGTCTGTATTTTTATGATAGTAAGTAACTGTGCCATACTGATTCTCATTCTGTTTGTCTCGTTCAGCAATACTTGCCTGGATTTATGTCATCATAGTATGCCCAGATGGCCTATACATATATCAGAAACAAAAGCTTACTTTATTTTTTTGTCATCATGCTGTGCAAATAAATAAATGACATTCTATATTAGGACCGCTTGATCACAAATCTTAAGCACAATCTCACAATAATTAGGAATGTGGTTTGAAAAGAGATGTTTTGTAATATCAAGCAATTAGATCATGAATCCCTTTATGGTGTAATATTTAAACTTCAGCAGGCTGAGATTCATTTCTTTTTCTAAATATTTGTGATTGCATTTACTAACTAAAGTTAATAATAACAGAGACTGTGAGATAGGACAAAAGGCAAACAAAAGCAGAGAGAGAAGACATGAACAACAGGCACGAGTGTGCATTGTATATAAAACTACTGTATCTCTGTTGAAAGGCATAGACCAGGGTCTTCAAACTTGGCCCTTTTATGACTTGTGGACTTCAACTCCTAGAATTCCTCAGCCAGGCATGCTGGCTGAGGAATTCTGGGAATTGAAGTCCACAAGTCATAAAAGGGCCAGGTTTGAAGACACCTGGCATAGATGGTTCCTGAGTTGGAAGCACTGCTGTGTGTAGTTAGTACTGGTATCCTTTGGCTGTTCCAGCTTTAACTTTTCCTATACATAACAGCTGCAGAAAAGAGATGGAAAGGAGGACACCAAGTGATCCACTGTGGTAGATGGGGGAATGCATCCCACAGCATTAGTTAATTACTTCCTTCCAGGCACACATGTCTGCAGATAGCACCATTGCACTATTGTGATGCAACTGACTTTTTGTACATGTGATGTTATGATACAGTTTTAACCTTCTCATCCTGTGACACTATATTTTATGGTTAGCTAGGAAACAGAATCCCCCCAAACTTTATTCATTTTTATTGAGCAGCTCTGAGATTTCAAGACATGCACTGTTCTTCAGAACATGCAGAGTGTCTTTAATATTAAGTAAAGACTCACTTGAGTGAGTGACTCAAGTGAAGTTTATATTTTTTTTTATTGAAAAGTTTTACAATACATTTTTAGATAGAAAAAAGAAACTCCCTCCTCCCCTTCCCCTCTCCCCAACCCTCCCCTCCCCTCCCCCCTCCCCGACTTCCCAGAGCTGAATACAGGGTATAGACTTACAAACATAAGTTAAAATATGCTAACAACAAGAATAAAATATTAAATTCTATCGTGCTTTAACTCTCCATAGTCATAATTATATTACTAACAACAAATAACTAATAATATAAAACCACTACTTATTCAAATGCTAAATGAAACTTTTTAGTCCCATATTTATTCTGAATATATTCAATCCATCTTCTCCATTCCACAATATATCTCTGTTGCGATTGTTCTTTCAAATAAGCTGAGATCTTTGCCATTTCCGCCAAATTGGAAACTTTCAAAGTCCATTCTTCTATAGTCGGCAGTTCCTCCTTTTTCCAATATTGCGCTACTAAAAGTCTTGCTGCCGTAATTAAATTCAAAACCAATTTAGTATCTATAACAGTAAAGTCTGTAATAATACCCAACAAAAACAACTGCGGAGAAAACCTTATCTTTTTCTTAAATATCTTTTGCATATTCCACCAAATTTTAATCCAAAAAGCTTTAACTTTTTTACAAGCCCACCATATATGAAAATATGTTGCATCCTCACAACCACACCTGAAGTTTATATTTTTATATAAGAGTAAAATTGAAGTTTCCAGAGTGAGTATGGATACCAATGGCCTTGAGGAAGACAAGATTTATTTAATAATATGGCTTAATACTATTTGCTGGATAAATTAACATTTACCAAATAAAACTAAAGCTGAAAGAAGAATTTTATTTCTCTTCTTGTTTCTGAGTATCTTTGTATTAGCAGTAGAAAAAATGGCAAACTACTTCATAATGAACCAATTTGGTCCAAATCAAGGAAATATTGATTCAAGAACTCAACTTGAGGGTCAATCATTTTGCTACAGACAGCATCAATACCTTTTCTCTCAGATGCAGACCAGTTGTGCTCTTCACTTCATTTAGTGTATTTCTTTCAGCCGAGTTCCTGTTCCACTATGTAATTGTGTTTTTTTCCCCTTAAAAGCTTGATGCAGCTGCCAAACAAATGCTCCTCTTTTGGCACTCAGAGCTTTGATTTTAGCGATGTAGATTGCTTTTCTGTACCATGGAGACTGATTCCATTTCCTTGCAACTGTATTTGACCCCCACTGCACTTAAGACAATGACTTTATCATCTGGAAAGGCCAGAAATAAGAGTTTATCCTCAATAAGGAATGCAAGAACCTTGTGTTCTACTGGTAGTCTTCAATTTACAATCATTCATTGAGGAACTGTTCAAAGTTATGGTGGTGCTGAACAAAGGGACTTGTGACCACTCAGCATGTGGTCCTCAATGGAACTGCATCTACATGGAGGGAAGTATGTAGTGGGGTGCCCCAGGGCTCTGTTCTGGGCCCAGTGCTCTTCAACATCTTCATCAACAATTTGGGCGAAGGGATAAATGGGGAACTCATCAAATTTGCAGATGACACCAAGCTGGCAGGAACAGCCAACACTCCAGAAGACAGGCTTAAGATACAGGAGGATCTGGACAGACTTGAACACTGGGTGCTATCTAACAAAATGAAATTCAATGGTGAAAAAAGTAAGGTTCTACATTTAGGCAAGAAAAACCAAATGTACAGGTATACTATAGCGAGTACCTTGCTCAATAGTAGTAACTGTGAGAGGGATCTCGGAGTTCTAGTGGACAATCACTTAAATATGAGCCAGCAGTGTGCTGCAGCTGCCAAAAAAGCCAACACAGTGCTACGCTGCATTAACAGAGGAATAGAATCAAGATCACATGAAGTATTACTACCACTTTACAATGCCTTGGTAAGGCCACACTTGGAATACAGCATCCAGCTTTGGTCACCACGATGTAAAAATGATGTTGAGACTCTAGAAAGAGTACAGAGAAGAGCAACAAAGACGATTAGGGGACTGAAGACTAAAGCACATAAGGAACGGCTGCTGGAATTGGATATGTCTAGTTTAATGAAGAGAAGGACAAGGGGTGACATGATAGCAATGTTCCAATATCTCAGGGGCTGTCACAAAGAGGGACTCAAGCTATTCTCCAAAGTGCCCAAAGGCAGGACAAGAAGCAGCAAATGGAAATTTAATCAAGGAGAGAAGCAACCTAGAACTAAGGAGAAATTTCCTGACAGTGAGAACAATTAATCAGTGGAACAACCTGCCTCCAGAAGCTGTGAATGCTCCAACACTGGAAGTTTTTAAGAAGAGATTGAACAGCCATCTCTCCAAAATGGTATAGGGTTTCCTGCCTGAGCAGGGGGTTGGACTAGATGACCTCCAAGGTCCCTTCCAACTTCTTCTTCTTCTTCTTCTTCTTCTTCTTCTTCTTCTTCTTCTTCTTCTTCTTCTTCTTCTTCTTCTTCTTCTTCTTCTTCTTCTTCTTCTTCTTCTTCTTATTATTATTATTATTATTATTATTATTATTATTATTATTATTATTCTTATTATTATTCTTATTCTTATTATTATTCTTATTATTATTATTATTATTATTATTATTATTATTATTATTATTATTATTATTATTATTATTATTATTATTATTATTATTATTATTTCTAGAAGTTATCCTTGCAGCCTTTCTGCAGTCCTGTGATCAAAATCCAAGGACTTGGCATCCTGCTTGCACTTATGACCACCAGGCATTTCTATTCCATCCACTTGCCTATTCCGCCCTCTATCTCTACCCTTTTGGCCTCCTGTAGTTTATAGTCCCTGCTGCTCTATCTGACCTTTATTGTCTTCTTGCTTCTTCTGCTGACCAAGGATGCCCAACCTGGCCCCTTGTGAGGGAGCTACTGGCTGCACAAGGCTTTCTTCCATAAGTCATGCACAGTGGCTTTCTTGAAAGACCTGGAGAAGATGGCTTCATGTGGCCAGCAGATGCTTTATGAATGTCCAGGGTGGGCATACCATATCAGCAGTGGGGTTAAGAAGGCAGCACAAGTTGGCTGGGTTGATGGAATACAGGGTGGCAGGGGCTTCAGAGTGTAGGATGGTGAGGGCAATTGTGGCTGGGCTAGCTGCAGCTGTGGTGGCTGTGGCTGGGTCATGTTGGTGTTGGGCTTCTAGCAGCCCCAGAGCTAAAGTGCACCAAAGATCCCTTGTGTATAGGGCCACTGGGCCAAGCTGGGGCTAGACATTGTGCTGCATTGTGGCTTAGGGCATCTTGTAGCTCCAAAGCTGTGGTGTGTCAAGAAGCCTCTTTGTGCCAGGTTGGATTAGCTGAGGCCTCCAGGGGTGGCTGTGGGTTCATAATGCACTGCAGCTCAGGGGTTTCTTGCAGCCCCATAAATCAGGGGTTAGGGTTAGGGTTAGGGTAGCCATAAGGGGAAAAATGGGATGGGAATTAGATGGATGGGAGCAGTTGAACAGGAGGCAATCCCTTACTTTACTGAGGATTGGGGTTGGGAAGGATTAGGGTGGCTTCTTGGCTAACAACTGGTGTAACAATGGCCACAGGGTGTGCCAGGATTTCCATCACTAAGCAATGCAGTCATGTGACAACCCATTTTATGAATACATCATTTAGCGATGGAAATTCTGGTCCCAATTGTAATTGCAAGTCAAGGTCTACCTGTATCTTGGAATTCTTTAGCAAGTGGCTTAAAGAATGCCAGGACACAGTTATTGACTTCACAAACAAGAAGGGAATCTTGATGCAACTGAAGAAAGTAAACTTGGGAGTTACTGATTTCAGCAATGCCCTGAAAGTCTTGTCATGAAAACATCTGCGGAGTTTAGAAAATTTTTCGATCTTGGCCTTCATGCCAAATTAGATCCATAGAGTCCACACTACAACTTCAGCAGAGAGAATGAATATCCATTTAGAACAGGAATAGAAGTCATGCCAGATTTTTGATATGTAGTCATGGATCTTTCATTTGAGACTGTACATGAGGATTTGCCTAGAGGTGAGAGATTCAATGGTTTTGCTGCAACCACTTCCAGTTGCACCTCTTATATGTGCCACAATTTCAGGGATCACTAGCACTTAGGAAATAGAGAACTTTATCAGATACTGTTGTATGTTGTCTTTTGTAATTATATAAATGTTTTTGATTCTAATTCATTGGTGTTGTGCCTTCACACCTCCAAGGTAATTCCAGTGTGTCAGATATCAGTTTCTTGCTGAGATGACTCCTATCATTTTTCTATGAAACAGTGCATCATACTAAAAATATTTCTTTTGCTTAATCTCTGCACTTATTAGCAGGCCAGATGCTTGTATTCTCACTATATTGTGCCAGTCTACAGCCTTTGCCCTTTAAAATTCTGACAAGCCACAGTTGGGATGTATTGATCTCTAGAATTACAAATAATTTTGTATACAAATACAAAATAATTTTGCAACCCGCAGTTATAGTCAGTAAATTGCCTTCACTGAGTACATATGTTTAATGTATTATGTAATCTCCAATGGGATTTTAAATCTGCTCTATCCTGTTTCTAAAACGTCTGATTTTCTGTAAGGAAAATAAATGTGAGAAAACATTATAGAAATTGAAGACATGAGTCCAGGCATTCACTTTGGGGGTAATATGTACCATTTCATTGTAACTGTGTGTTGTATTATGTCTTAGGGATTACAAGTCTTTCTGAAATAAGTACTCTAAATGCAGCTGTGATGCTGTATACCAACATCACTCAAGGGTCACAGAGCCTGGGTACAGATTCTACAGGAAAATATAATCTGTTCTGATGGGATTTCTGTAACTTTTCCATACAGACTGTTGCATGAATAACTGCTTTTAGCTCATACAAGTGAGATACTAGAGGTTTGTAAGGATAAAAGTTAGTCCTGACTGGGGTAGCCTATAAATAAATATAGATTCCTAAATGCAACAACAACCTAGTTGACTGTTTTAACAACTTATGAGAATTGTCACTGCTTTATTGTTATAATAGTTATGATATGCAGTGTGTGTACTATAATTATAACTAATTGCATAATAGGCCCTTGTGTAGAGGCACCATTGTGCCCTCAAGCATTTCTTCAGTGACCACTAGATTCCTGCCCTATGTGATATTTTGGTAGACAGTCTAGTAAAGAAGAACACATGAAGTGAAGCAACAGCCTCTAGCAATCTTCCATGGGTGAGGGTGGACTTGTACCTAAGTCTTCCTGATCTTATTTTGAACCCATTGATTCTTCCACTTTGGGTCATTGCTTCAATATTTCCTTTCCTAAGAAGAGAAACAATTTGCCCATGAGTGGGGGAAAAAAAAGTAGTGGGAATAGGAGTGACTTCTGACTTTCTGCCAGCTTCCCTATTGAATTTCCTTGTGGGAAAATGACAGAGTACATTGGAAATCCTTCCTTCCTTCCTTCCTTCCTTCCTTCCTTCCTTCCTTCCTTCCTTCCTTCCTTCTTCCCTTCCTTCCTTCCTTCTTCCCTCCCTCCCTCCCTCCCCTAATGGATACATGATCCCTCTCTCCAAACATTGCTAAAAGCCCCTGCCCTCCTATCTCTCACCCAAGAGTGACAAATGAATCAAACAACTTTCAATTCTCCTAAAATAATTTTTTGCAGCCCAAACTAGTCCAAGCCCTCTAGTCTCAAATCTCTTTTGCATTTTCAAAGGCCTGTAAGTTACTTAAGCCTTGAAGATTGCTTGATATCTCTGGTAGTTCACAGAACTAGATACTGTCCTTTTTCTTTTCAGTAAAGTCTTTTTTAAGGTCCAGCTTGGGTTGAAAAAATGGTTATCCAACTCAGCCTATTGTTAGTATGTTGTGGCTGTTTACTAAGATAGACCATCCTTTCAAATAATGGCTTCATTATTATCTCATTAAAAACTCATATGAGCTGATTTATAAATATTAATGTGGTGCAAAAAAAATTCACAGGGAGCAATCTTATTAATTCTATATAATTAAATAGATTTAATTAAATTTTACTTTTAATGTTAATTTGATTAAGTTTTCATCCTGGCATCAGCCATTTTTAAAATATACTTGGACTGAAGTGGCGGTTACCATTAGGGAGACCTTATGCCCGCGGGAGACCACCGTTTCTCAGATAGTCGGGTGTGAGTCTCTCTTTATGAGATTTGGTCCTGGGGCACAGTTGGGCTTGCTGCTGGTGTACATTTCGCCTAGTCGCACAGCGGCAGCCCTGCCCGAGCTGCTCGATATCCTCTCGGGCTTGGTGGTTGAGTTTCCCAAACTTATAGTTTTGGGAGACTTCAATCTACCATCCCTGGGAGGTTCATCTGAGCTAGCTCGGGAGTTCATGGCTTCCATGGTGGCCATGGACCTGACGCAAGTAATTTCAGAGCCAACTCATGAGGGAGGCCACACCCTTGACCTGATTTTTTATCTAGACGGTGGTTGGATGATCTAGGTGGGGGCTCTCCATTTATTATGCCCCTGTCATGGACCGATCATCATCTCCTGCGGCTGGTCTTCCGTTTTGCCACCCCCCGCCGTGGGGGCACGGAGCCAATTAGATGGTACCGCCCCAGACGCTTAATGGATCCTGATAGATTCCAAGCGGCGCTGGGGTCCCCACCTGCCTCCACTGCTCACAGCTCGGCGGATGCCTTAGTGGAAGCCTGGGAAAGGGCAGCCACTGAGGCACTTGACCGGGTTGTACCCTTGCGGTCCCTGACCCGGCGCAGATCCCAGCGAGCTCCATGGTTTTCCGCGGAGCTCCGGGAGATGAAGCGTCGGAAACGGGGCCTAGAGAGCTGCTGGAGGTCTAGCCGATCCGAACCCGACCGATTGCGGTTAAGAACCTATATTAGGTCTTATCTCGCAGCGATGAGGGTGGCGAGGTGCAATTACTTCTCCACCCTCATCGCGTCCGCAGATAATCGCCCGGCCGCCTTGTTTAGGGTGACTTGCTCACTTCTTAATCAGGAGGTGAGGGAGGATCCCTTGCAGGGTCGTGCCGAGGAATTTAGTCAACATCTGTCGGATAAAATCACTCGGATTCGGACCGGTTTGGACTCCAGCTGGGCAGAGTCAGGCGATCAGGACACGGGCGGTCTTGTCAATGTTACCTGGGAAGAGTTTGATTCTGTGACCCCTGATGAAGTGGACAGGATTATGGGGAGGCTGAGCTCCTCCACATGTTTGTTGGACCCGTGCCCTTCCTGGCTGGTTTATGCAGCTAGGGAGAGGACACGAGGCTGGCTCCAGGCGGTTATATCTGCTTCTTTGAGTGAGGGTTATTTCCCCACCGTCTTGAAGGAGGCGGTGGTGAGACCTCTCCTCAAGAAGCCTGCCTTGGACCCAGCTGTTTTGAACAACTTTCGTCCAGTCTCCAACCTTCGCTTTCTTGCGAAGGTTGTCGAGAGTGTGGTGGCGCATCAGCTCCCTCTGGTCCTGGATGAAGCGGATTATCTGGACCCCTACCAATCGGGTTTCAGGCCCGGGTACAGCACGGAGATGGCATTGGTCGCTCTGGTGAATGATCTCTGGAGGGCCTGGGATAGGGGATATTCCTCTGTCCTAGTCCTATTAGACCTCTCGGCGGCTTTCGATACCATCGACCATGGTATCCTGCTGCGGCGTCTCAGGGGATTGGGAGTGGGAGGCACAGTTCTTCAGTGGTTCTCCTCCTATCTCCTGGGACGCTCGCAGTCGGTGTTGGCAGGGGCCAGAGATCGGCCTCTAGGTCTCTCGTTATTGGAGTTCCTCAGGGGTCGGTTCTCTCGCCTCTCCTGTTCAACATCTACATGAAACCGCTGGGTGAGATCATTCGTGGTTTTGGAGTTGGGTATCATCAATATGCTGATGATACCCAACTTTTTTTTCCCAACCCCAAACCACCCCAGTGATGCCCTCGCTGTGATGTCCCGTTGCCTGGAGGCGGTTCGGGTCTGGATGGGGAGGAACAGACTTCAACTCAACCCTGACAAGACTGAGTGGCTGTACATTCCGGCATCCTGGGACATTCAAAATGTTCCATCTCTTTCTATGGGGGGTGAGCTCTTACCCCCCGTGGATAGGGCTCGCAACTTGGGAGTCCTCCTAGATTCACGGCTTACCCTGGAAGATCATATAGTGGCCGTGACGAGGGGGGCTTTCGCCCAGGTTCGCCTGGTGCGCCAGTTGCGGCCCTATCTGAACCGGGATGCCCTGTGTACGGTCACTCATGCGCTCGTGACCTCTCGCCTTGACTACTGTAATGCTCTCTACATGGGGCTTCCCTTGAAGACCACTCGGAGGCTCCAACTGGTACAGAATGCGGCCGCGAGAGTTGTCTTGGGAGTTTCCCGGTACTCCCATGTTACACCTTTGCTCCGCGAGCTGCATTGGTTACCAGTTGTCTTTCGGGTGAGGTTCAAGGTTTAGGTTACGATCTTTAAGTCCCTACATGGCATGGGTCTGGGATACCTCAGGGACCACCTGCTGCCGGCATCAACTCCCCTCCGCCCTGTGCGTTCCCACAGAGAGGGCCTCCTCAGGGTGCCGCCAGTCAAGGAATGCCGACTGGTGGCCCCCAGGGGGAGGGCCTTCTCTGTGGGCGCTCCGGTATTATGGAACCAACTGCCGGTGGAGCTCCGGACGGCATCAGACCTCCGAACTTTCCGTCGTGGCCTGAAGACCCACCTATTTGAAATGGCTGGTCTGGCCTGACGGGGGATTATGGGTTTAATTTGTCGTTTTAGATTTGTATTACTGTTTTTAACTGGGCATGGGTTTAATCTTTTTTTAATTTTTGTATTGTCTTTTTTATATATGCCCTGTGAACCTCCCTGAGTCCCTACCAAGGAGAAGGGCGGTATACAAATTGAATAAAACTTGAAACTTGAAACTTGAATGCTGTCTATTCAACTGTGCATATGTTCTTTTGGGCTATCCATAAAAGTTGGAATCTGTTAAGAGATCACAAATAGGTTTTTCAACCATAGAGGTCTGGATAATAACATTATTATATAACGTTGGGAGGAAAAATATCTGCCCCTGCTGCAAATTGTTCAGATAACCTTTGTACAACTGATCTAAGCCCATAGAGTGTTGACATCTGTTGTTTCACAGAATTTGAATTAGCTATTTTGTTTTGCTTTGCCTTTGCCTTTTTTTTTGACGAAAGAGTAGGATAGAAGACTTTCAAGCAATATTTATTTATTTTTATTTATTTTAATTCCATTTCTATCCCGCCCTTCTCCGAAGACTCAGGGCGGCTTACAAGCTTAGCAGTAGCCTTCATCCTATGTATATGCCTGCTTATTAGGGCTTTCGCCCCCCCCAAGCAGCATTATTACAAAGTCAGCTTATTGCCCCCAACAATCTGGGTCCTCATTTTACCTACCTCGGAAGGATGGAAGGCTGAGTCAACCTTGAGCCTTGTGGGATGCGAACCTGCACTAATTGCAGGCAGCTGGTGTTACTTAAGGAGGCATTAGCCCACTGCTCCACCAAGGCTCTTTTTATGTTCACATTTGTTGGAGTTCACATTTGTTGGAGTTATTCAGTTTATAGCAATAGCACTGGAAACAGCACTTAGACTAATACAGTATACAGCTTCATTGTTCTTTGCAGCCCCTCTCTAAGTGGTTTGCCGAGTCAGCACATTGCCTCCAACAATGGGTCCTCATTTTACTGATCTCAGAAGGATGGAAGATTGAGTCAACCTTGAGCCAGTCAGGATCAAACTCCTGGCAGTGGGCAGTTAGCCTGCAATACTGCATTCTAACCACTGTGCCATCACAGCTCTTATAGTGTCACGTTCCATGCTTTCCCCCCACCTTCCTTCTCCCCTTCTGTCTTTATTATCCTGAGTGTGTATCAGTACATTGTCTTCTTTGTGCTTTTCTTTGTTGATATGATGTGATATACCAATAAATAGATAAAGCCACTCATTCCTTTCTCCTGACTCTGCCTACCTGATGGCATTGGGATCCTAGCAATGGATGACCAGACCAAACAAACTGTAACAAGGATGTATATTCTAGTCATGCACATCTTTCCCAAGTAAATCCTATTGGTTCAGTGGGATTTAAATGGATTTAGCTTGTGTAGAATTGCAATCTAAGCCAATGAAATCCTATTGCATGGTTAAGGGGCGATAACTATCAGTTCCAACCAGCCAAGGACTAGAAGAAGTGCAGCTTTCAAAGAAAAATGAGTGAGAATCCAGGCTTCTGATAGAAAAGCCTCCTATAAAAAGATCCGTTTGAACTTCTGAAGGGGGAAAAATCATGACTTTTTAACTGTTGTATTTCCACCAAAAATTCCCCTCTCTGAATTTTTACATTTATATTATAAAGAAAGAAAGAAAATCCATTTTCCATCTTTTTACTCTAAAAAACTTTTAGCAATTTATCTGATCCTGTGTACTGGTAATATATTTCAAACATTAGATCTTTAGTGAGTTTCCAAAGTTTGATTGTCAGCATACTGCATGGGATGACCTGTATTATTAATTGAAGCAGAGGTTCTTTCCCTAACAAATCAACCTGTTTCCAAGCTGGGAGATTGAATTCCCATTTTTTTTTCTATTTTCCCCACACAGTTTCTTTACAGTTTTATGTTGCCTTCAGATATTTCACAAAACAGCTTTTGAATCTAATGAAGGGCATTAGTGGATAAAAGGAAAATACCGGTAAGCCTAATGTATTTTTGAAAGAAAAAAAAAAAGAAAAGTAAAGGTGTAGCATAGGTTAAAACATAACTTCTTGTAATTATTCTAAAGCTCTGTGATGGAGGAAATAAAAAAAAATCAGACATTTTACGAGAGGTCTATCAACAATGCCCCTTCATGGATTACTGCCTTGTCGTGGCGAAGGGGCTTGCGTAATTCAATGAAGCTATCAGCTATGCCGTGCAGGGCCACCCAAGACGGACAGGTCATAGCAGAGAGTTCTGACAAAACGTGATCCACTGGAGAAGGAAATGGCAAACCACTCCAGTATCTTTGCCATGAAAACCCTATGGACAGTACCAAAAGGCAAAACGATATGACGCTGGAAGATGAGCCCCTCAGGTCGGAAGGTGTCCAATATGCTACTGGGGAAGAGCAGAGGGCTAGTACTAGTAGCGCCAGAAAGAATGAAGCGACTGGGCCAAAGCCGAAAGGACGCTCAGCTGTGGATATGTCTGGTGGTGAAAGGAAAGTCCGATGCTGTAAAGATTTTTTCTCCATAGGAACCTGGAATGTAAGATCCATGAATCAAGGAAAACTGGACGTGGTCAAACAAGAGATGACAAGACTGAACATCGACATCTTAGGTATCAGCGAACTAAAATGGACAGGAATGGGTGAATTTAATTCAGATGACCATCAGGTATACTACTGTGGGCAAGAATCCTTCAGAAGAAATGGAGTAGCCTTCATAGTCAATAAAAGAGTAGGAAAAGCAATACTGGGATACAATCCTCAAAATGAAAGAATGATCTCAGTTCGAATACAAGGCAAACCATTCAATATCACAGTAGTCCAGGTCTATGCCCCAACCACCAGTGCTGAAGAGGATGAAATTGACCAGTTCTATGAAGCACTACAGCACCTTATAGAACTAACACCAAAAAATAATGTTCTTATCATCATGGGGGATTGGAATGCTAAAGTAGGAAGCCAAAAGATAACTGGAATAACAGGCAAGTTTGGCCTTGGAGTGCAAAATGAAGCAGGGCACAGGCTGATAGAATTCTGTCAAGAGAATACAATGGTCATAGCAAACACTCTTTTCCAACAACCCAAGAGACGGCTCTACACATGGACATCACCAGATGGTCAACACAGAAATCAGATTGACTATATGCTCTGCAGCCAAAGATGGAGAAGCTCTATACAGTCAGTAAAAACAAGACCAGGAGCTGACTGTGGCTCAGACCATGAGCTTCTCCTTGCAAAGTTTAGGCTTAAACTGAAGAAAGTAGGGAAAAGCACTAGGCCACTCAGGTATGAATTAAATCATATCCCTGTTGAATATACAGTAGAGGTGACAAATAGATTTAAGGAATTAGATCTGATAGACAGAGTGCCTGAAGAACTATGGACAGAGGTTCGCGACATTGTACAACAGGTAGCAACCAAAACCATCCCAAAGAAAAAGAAATGCAAGAAAGCAAAATGGCTGTCTGAGGAAGCTTTGCAAATAGCTGAGGAAAGGAGGGAAGCAAAAGGCAAGGGAGAAAAAGAAAGATACACCCAATTGAATGCAGAATTCCAGAGAATAGCTAGAAGAGATAAGAATGCCTTCTTAAATGAACAGTGCAAAGAAATAGAAGAAAATAATAGAATAGGGAGGACCAGAGATCTTTTCAAGAAAATTGGAGAAATGAAGGGAACGTTTAATGCAAAAATGGGCATGATAAAGGACCAAAATGGCAGGGACCTAACCGAGGCAGAAGAGATTAAGAAGAGGTGGCAAAATTACACAGAAGAACTATACAAGAATGAGCTTAACGTCCCTGATAATCACAATGAGGTGGTCACTGACCTCGAGCCAGACATCCTAGAATGTGAAGTGAAGTGGGCCTTAGAAAAGCTGAGCAACAACAAAGCTAGTGGAAGTGACAGTATTCCAGCTGAGCTATTCAAAATCTTAAAAGACAATGCAGTAAAAGTGCTACACTCAATTTGCCAGCAAATTTGGAAAACTCAACAATGGCCACAGGATTGGAAAAGATCAGTTTACATTCCAATTCCAAAGAAAGGCAGTGCCAAAGAATGTTCAAACTATCGCACCATTGCACTCATTTCTCATGCTAGTAAAGTCATGCTTAAAATCCTACAAGCTAGACTTCAGCAGTATGTGGATCGAGAACTACCAGAAGTGCAGGCAGGATTTCGAAGAGGCAGAGGAACTAGAGATCAAATTGCCAACATACGCTGGATCATGGAGAAAGCTAGGGAGTTCCAGAAAAACATCTACTTCTGCTTCATTGACTATGCTAAAGCCTTTGATTGTGTGGATCATAACAAACTGTGGCAAGTTCTTAAAGAGATGGGAGTACCAGACCATCTTATTTGTCTCTTGAGAAACCTATATGCGGGTCAAGAAGCAACAGTGAGAACTGGACACGGAACCACTGATTGGTTCAAAATTGGGAAAGGAGTCCGGCAAGGCTGTATACTGTCGCCCTGCCTATTTAACTTATATGCAGAGCACATCATGAGAAAGGCAGGGCTAGATGAATCAAAAGTTGGAATTAAGATTGCCGGAAGAAATATCAACAACCTAAGATACGCAGATGATACCACTCTAATGGCAGAAAGTGAAGAAGAACTAAAGAGCCTCTTGTTGCAGGTGAAGAAGGAGAGTGCAAAACTTGGGTTGAAACTTAACATTAAGAAAACCAAGATCATGGCATCTGGCCCTCTCATTTCCTGGCAAATAGATGGGGAAGAAATGGAGGTACTGACAGATTTTATTTTCCTGGGCTCCAAGATCACTGCAGATGGGGACTGTAGCCAAGAAATTAAAAGACGCTTGCTCCTGGGGAGGAAAGCCATGGCAAATCTAGACAGCACACTAAAAAGCAGAGACATCACCCTGTCAACAAAAGTGCGTATAGTCAAGGCTATGGTCTTCCCAGTTGTAACGTATGGCAGTGAAAGTTGGACCATAAGAAAGGCTGAGCGCCAAAGAATTGAGGCCTTTGAACTGTGGTGCTGGAGAAGACTCCTGCGAGTCCCTTGGACCGCAAGGCGATCAAACCGGTCAGTCCTAGAGGAGATCAATCCTGACTGATCTTTAGAAGGCCAGATCCTGAAGGTAAAACTCAAGTACTTTGGCCACCTAATGAGAAGGAAGGACTCACTGGAGAAGAGCCTAATGCTGGGAAAGATCGAGGGCAATAGAAGAAGGGGACGACAGAGAATGAGGTGGCTGGATGGAGTCACTGAAGCAGTAGGCGTGAGCTTAAATGGACTCCAGAAGATGGTAGAGGACAGGAAGGCCTGGAGGAATGTTGTCCATAGGGTCGCGATGGGTCGGACACGACTTCGCAGCTAACAACAACAATCAACAATAGCTTTATGGGGAATAACTGAATATGAAGAAACTGAAGTTGATATTGAAAAAAGCAAATGTCTGATTATCAGTAATAATCCTGAGCAAACTCTAGTTGCTTCAGAATCTCTCTCACTTCCTTTGTGATCACGGCAGCAAAACTAGGATGAGTTTATGGATTTTATTTATTTTCCTTCAGCTTCATTGCATTCTCCTCAGATACAATGGATCTTGTAGAGCATTTGTGGTAGAACTGAGTTTGGTGGGTAATGTACTATCCCCATTCTCGAACTGGGCTTCTAATCATATGGGGGAAGAATGTGAACATTTAAATATGGTTTTGGTGATGATGGCTTTAACCACCCAATGAATGGACAGCTAGATAGCTAGACAGACAGACAGACAGACAGACAGATGGATGATAGATGGACCATAAGAGGAATGTTTAAACTTGTTTGAAGCCTGAGGGCTTCAGAATCAGCCTTTGATGGGTATTCCTCCAAAGTAAATCAGGTCAGAAAAATACCGAATTGCATTTCACTAATGCCATTCATTAAATGAAAACTTTTGTTCATAGAGGTATACTTAATTATGTTTGGTGAATGTCTGTATTAGAAGAGTTGCTGGAAGGCAACAATTGACTGGATCTCTTGTGACTGGATGAGTCTATTTTTAGTGCTACAAGCTTTTGGAACCACATCTGTCTTTGGGAAACCTTGGCCATCCTGTGCTGTAATAGGAATAAAGTACTCCATTTTTTATGATTCTTAGTAGGCCAGAATTCTAATTCTATCAATTATGTTTTAGTCAGGTTTTTATTTATTGATTCACACCTGCAGACACCAGGGTATTTGACTTCATGATGTGCAAGTTGGGTCAAATATTAAATTTTCATTTCTTTAAATGATTAAAAGAAACCCATAAAAAACAAAAGGAACATACTTAGAAGCTTTTGTTTTTTCTTAAGCATTTCCTGGAACCATCATGTGACACAGACTGACCAAGAAATGGTCACTCCAGGAAATGCTTGAGCAAATAATACTGGAGGCTGATGGCTTTTCTAAGTTGGTAAGAAGTTTCTTAATCATCTCCTAAATCTTCTAAAGTAAGTCAAATTGCAAATATCTAGCTTCTATTGTATATCTGGGTTTGATTCAGCACTGATTCCTGTAAACTGCCTGGACAAGTTCCTGCAGAATTCTTGGTAAGTTTTTAGAAGTGGTTTGCCATAACTGTCTTCCTAGGGCTGAGAAAGAGTCGTTGGTGTAAGAATATCTGACTGGTTTTATGCCTCCTGATTTCAAGCCTGATCCCTTAAGCACTACACTAAATTGGTTCAAGAAGAAAAGAAAAAAAAGGAAAAGAAAGGAAAAGGAATTAAAGCCTTTAAATCAGTACTAAGTCCTTACAGCTTTTGTAGCAAGATTTCAGATGTGCTTTTCCATTGCCTCCTTCTTAAGGGCTGAGAGAGAGTGACTAGCTCAAGGTCACTCAACTGGTTTTATGTCTAAGGCAGGATTAGAACTTGCAATCTACCAGTTTCTAGACTTGTGCCTTAACCACTGAACCAAACTGGCTCTCGCCTAGCTTTTACCACAGATTTTTATTTGGGAAGGACAGACATTATTCAGATTTTATTCTTGCAAGCATTCTTCTTATTGTAGGCATGTAATATTCAATTTCCACTTTTGTCAATATTACATTCTTTTTAAACTTCTCCAATACATCTTTTCTACATGCACATGTGTGCGCATGCATGCACAAACACCCTATACACAGATGGGAGCTACTTATTTCCATGATTCCATATGTCCACTGGTCTTGCCACAACTTTTACAGTAAGAGAAATGTGGATATCAGTAATTTCAGGTTGTGCAAAAGTTCCAACAGATGTCATAGAAAAGGGGTGGGCAATTATGTGGATTTTAACTCCCAGAATTCCTCAACCAGTCACAAGTTGTAAAGGGGCCATATTTGTCCACCCTGTAATAGAAGATGATCTATGTTTCTGCCAATTTCAGCAGAAGACATGCACTTAGTGTAAAATCTAATTCTGGAACCTCTAATGTGGCATTTAGTACTTCCATTAATGTTGTATATTATTATATATAATATATTATTCCATATACAGTACATTGATAAAGGTATAGAAAAGCCAGTGTGCTACAAAGCATCAGCTTCTACCAGCATCCATACTTTCAGGTATGCTTCTTTAGAAAACTACCTACAATTTATTTTCGAAATATCAAATGTGCCTATTATTAGATTGAAAATATCTGGATTAGTGCATCCCACTGATTCTGTCTCCCTGAGGTAACAAATGAGATTGAATTCTCCATTCTTCCAATAAGAAAATGTTTCCTACTGCAGGTTCATAGAGGAGGAGAAAAGATAAAATTCTGATAATATCACTTTGGGATAAGCTTCTGCCAACCTAGCAGTTCGAAAGCACGTAAAAATGCAAGTAGAAAAATAGGGACCACTACGGTGGGAAGGTAACAGCGTTTCATGTGCCTTTGGTGTCTAGTCATGCTGGCCACATGACCACGGAGACATCCTCGGACAAGCACTGGCTCTTCAGCTTTGAAACGGAGATGAGCACCGGCCCCTAGAGTTGGAAACGACTAGCACGCATGTGCGGGGGAACCTTTACCTTTACCTTAATGTGAAGAAAAATGCAAAAATAAGGGGGATAAATCAGAAATTGGAAGGAAAAGGTTTCATGTCAGAACAGTAACAAAGATATACCATGCAATCATCAAGAAGTCAGCTGCTTCTTCTTGCAGTTCTTCCATTAATTTAAGCTGCCATTCAAACTGGAGCATGCATCTAAAAATTGGTTTACCTATGGCCATTTATCTGACAAAAAAGATAGGGATTTTAATCTGAGGACAGATTAGAATGCCATCAGAACTGTTATAATGCTCACAATAGGATAACATTTAAGGGCTTGGAGACAATGTTGCAATGGGGGTGAAGAAAGAGGTGCTTTCTGAAAGTTCAAACCAAACATGGCCCAACATTAATTTATCTGCATGTTGTCAGGAGCCCCTCTTATTACTGTCTGGCAACTTTTATTGATTTGACTGTGATAATGTGATAATTAATAGATAATTACAGAATAGGTGAATTCAGTAGTAGCTCAGAATACTGGGCTCACGAACCTACTGCTATTATTGCATGGAATTTAACCTGCTGCAAGCCTTATTGTGGGAACAATTGAATAAAGTTGAGGTGCTATAACCAGAGGATCCCTTGTTTTAAGTAACAGTACCTTTTCCTAAGGCTGAAAGACTTCAGCTTTTGAATATATTTAGACTGGTTTTGATTGGCTTTATAGAGGTTATCTCTTAAACGGCATGATTTGTGGTCTGGGAAATAACTGCAGATATATAAGTCACAATGTAAATGCCAAGGGCAGAGCTTGCATGGTGGCATTGCAACACATTTGATCCTTTTAGGATCATTTTGGCTAGAAACAGACACTTGTATTCCCATGGTTTGCATATTCAGGGTAAGAATGTTAGTAGTGTATTACATATTTTCTTAACATTAACCAACTGTATTATGCACATCATTATCATCACCATAATCCAGACATCATCATTATCCTATCAGGACAATGACAATGGTGGTGGTGGTGGTGATGATGATGATACTGCTTCTGCTGAAAACAACTGAGAAAAGTTGGCTGAAATGTTTTCAATAACAGGTTATTCTGTAAGGCTCAGTCTTCCAATAATAGTACTTAAAGTTATAGATATCTTTGTGCATTCTTTTATAGACTTTAGAAACAAATCCCTCTGAGAAGCAGCAACCTTATGGGCAAAAGCTAAGACAATATGACTCTTGTAACTTGGTTTCTTAAAAATGAATAGGATCTAACTGAACTAAACTATGTGGCCAAATGCTTCTGTCTCTCTGAATAGATGTTTTGATTTTGGAGTTTGGTTCCCTTCAAAGTGGCTAGAACTACTTCAGTCAGAAATTAAACCAATTGACACCTTTTGATGATAGCACTAATTCTTACTGTTCTCCAGTTGCTACTGGCATGAAACTCATTTAGAATGCCATTAAAAGAAAGATATGAATATTTCTTCTACATTTGCAATTTACCAAATGCTGATCTCTCCCTCTCTCCCCTCCCTCCCTCCCTCCCCCCCTCTCTCTCTTTGTGTGTGTGTGTGTGTGTGTGTGTGTGTGTGTACATGTGTGTGAAGCCTATTTAGATTTTTCATTTCAATTGCTGCTCTGGTTAAGTCATTAGTAAGTGAATCCCCAGGGAAAAATATCATATCACAATGGAGGTGATATCTGACATTAACCAAATGCCAGACTTTTTGATAGAAGAAGTCAAATTAATCTTAGAATGCAACATGAACAGAGTTAATTTCCTAGGAGGCAGAAAATACAAGAGTCATTCTGATGACATTTTGATTATAGCCTCAAGTCATAGGGAACTTATTTAACCTCTTTTTTGTGCATATAATTTATTGCTTTTATATTTGTTAGATTTTTCAGAACCTTACCTAATGTTTCCAATTTCTTCTAGTTGCTAAGTTATCTTAAACAAAGAGGTATTCTGTTAGATTTGTAATCTGATTTCATAACATTATCACATCCACCCAATTTTACGAGAGGTTCCCTTTTTGATATCTAATAGGTATGCTTTCAAAAGCACATTCAGATTAATGTGTCAAATAATGCCTTCAAAATCCATATTTTATTCAGATGGTTCTCAAATATAATGCCAAACTTTGACTGATCTGGACATGGTGGGATGAGAAACAGTCATCATCTAAGGGCTCTGAACAGAAGAATTACCATGTGATAAATAAAAGTTTGGAAGGCACTGATTCTATTTTGGATTTGAGACACACCAAGACCACTTCAGGTTGTGCGGTTTTCAATTATTATTCTTATCAAGGTTCCCAAGTCTAAGTCCCAGAAGGTTTGAATCCTGTGACCGCATTGCTGATTTCTAAGTCTTCAATCAGCTTGTACGTTGCTTTAGTGCACGGGTGTCAAACTTGCGACGTCATGTGATGTGTCACGATGTATCGTGAGTGTGGTTTTGGCATGACACATCTGGCACGCAGGCTTTAGTGTGTTGAGCTTTAACAGTTAACATTGACACATGAAAAAAAAGTGCCACCACTGCTGCTTATGGGACTAAATTTGGATAGTTTCTTGACTGGTGTTGCTCAAGTCATATTCAGAATACAGAAATTGGAGAGTGGCCTTGTATGTATCTGTCTCTGTCTCTCTCTGAATATGTATGTGTGTATCCTAATTATTTCGATAGAAAGACAGACAGACAGACAGACAGACAGACAGACAGACAGATAGATAGATGAAACCAAGTGTTCTGTACCAGCCTGCTACCGGCCCTGCAGAAAAGGCAGGGACAACCCCTTTACAAATGGCAAGAGGCTGGAATTAAGCCTGCCAAATTTATTAACATAAAACAGAGCAAAACAAGACACCAACCATGAAACAGGAGCTATGAAACAGGAACTATTCAAGCGGTTGCCTTCAGCAAACCAGCCCTCCCACGCATACCCCTTTTATACAGTTCAGGGTGTGGCTTCTCTCTGCCTCCTTCCGAGGTGCCCCATTGCCTTCCTCTGTTTACTCCTGATTGACTGCCTTCCGCGTCGGGTGTCCTTGAACAGGGCCAGCTGTGGGTCATCTTCATCCATGCTGTCAGGCTCACACAGCTGGGTCTCCGTCGTGACCAGGTGGGAGGGGCCTGGCTGAGGGCTCTCATCAGCAAGCTCTCCAACCCCCTCAGCAAGCTCTTCAACACCCCCTTCCTCCTCTGAGTCGTCCGACCCAACTGCCGAACCCACAGGCTGATCCTGAATCACAACACCAAGAATGAAACTGATGCAGGAGACAGAGACTTTCTTTTTCTGCTACCGCTTCCTCTTTAACTTTCAGAAAGAAATTAAGTGCTGAGGGACAGGGAGTGCCCTCAGACAAACCAATGCTTACCCTTGCTCTAAAAGGTGATTGGCATATGAGCTGCACTCTAAAAAAGCCTCACAATCACCACAGCTCTGATGGAAATTGTTACAGGTCAAAGAATTGTTTGGACTAGATGATCATTCTCTTGCCCTACGCGCTCTATAGCACACAACTCAGATTATGTTACATCAAAGGGTTCTTTTTCAAATGCTTCGCTTTCCATCAAAGTGTTTTTTTTAATGTGTTGCTATTTTCAAAATGCATTTCATTCTGCACAACATTTCAGATGCACTTTGCCTCTTTCCCTTCCTCCTGACAGCACCGAGTAACCTAGGGACCTAGCTAAGCACAGGATTCTGGAGCTCCTGGTCTTTCTTTTTGAAGAAAGATGAGTGCCTGTGAGTTTTGCTTTTCAATTATCACACCAAATGTGTGGGCTTTAAGGGGAGATGTCAGCAGCTAGAACAAAGACAAACACCAGCAGCCCTGAGGATGTTCATTCTACTCATTTCAGAGAAAGAAATGGACAGAGCAAACTCACGAATAGGATAATTGATAGATGAAGAAATGGCCTTATACAGAAAGGCAAAGCAAGGGTGTAGATTAAAATAGACATTCTCCCTTTCACTCATGTTCCCATATTTGTGGAGAAAATGTTAGCGTTCTCAACAGTAGTGGTGATAGCACACACTGTCATTTGGTTCTAAATGTGGGCGTGCCAGACCTGTGGAACCACTTGCCGGTTGAGCTCCGGACGGCCCCCGACCTTCGCTCCTTCTGGCGCGATCTAAAAACGTATTTATTTGAGCAATCTGACCTGGTCTGATGGGTTAGGGTTGGGGTTTTAATATGTTTTTAAGTATTGTTTTAAACTTTAAATTTGGGCATTATATTTAATCGTTTTTAACTTTTGTATTCTGTTTTTTATATTTATTGCCCTGTACACCGCCCTGAGTCCTTCGGGAGAAGGGTGGTATAAAAATATGATAAATAAATAAATAAATAAATAAATAAATAAATAAATAAATAAATAAATAAATAAATAAATAAAACTGAATTTGGGAAATTTGGGAAATACATGCATAGAAGAAACATGCTACAATAATTCTGAAACTGAAAGTAAGAGAAAAAGGGGAAATAAATGTAGAATTTGTAAACCAATCATAAAGGACAAATCATACATTTTGGCCTCATCTTAGAATAAGTTACTATAGGAATCCAAGTTGAATGGATTCCTATCTTCACGACTGGAAAGACACAATGACTAGGAAAAAATGCTGATACTAACCTTTTCTTCCATTTTTTCCCAGTGTTGGGGGAAAACAGCATTATGTTAAAATACAAAATTATTTTCCTGATACCCTAAACATGTAACAGATAAGAAAAAGCAGGCCTAAGAAATACTCTAAAATTACACTGTATAGGATTATGCCTTTATGGAATATGCAGCAGTTGCCACACTGAATAAATATATGTTTTTCATTATAGTTTTAGTGCACATTTAAGACACATTATAAGAGCAAAGAAGCATCAAAGACAAAGGAAGGGAAGCATATTAGATTTAGCAAGTAATCACATCAGTTCTTAATGTATGAGTGTATTTTGTGAAAAGAGAGAAAGATGTACCTCTGCTGCCGTCATGGGCTTTCTGGAAAGCTATTTTTCTCAGGAAAAAAGTATTAGTACATGTTTTGCTAGGTTTGTTTTCCTAATGCAAGCATATTTTGTCTTTTTTATTATACATTTTTACAACCAGACCCATTTCCCTTCGCAGCAGTCTCATACAGTACAATGGCAGGGAAAATAATTTACTTCATTTGTCTTCTTAATGGATGGACATTGCTTTGTCTATTGTGTGAGTTTTACACCGATTGTTACCTCTTTCAGGCATGCCCAGTAAAGGTCATATTATCTGCCGCTAAGGGCCTTCCTGAGCAAGAACAAACCATGAGAGCAAATTGTCACATTAGGAATAAAGGCAACAACATTAACTTCAGCAGAGAGATTTGTATTGATCCTGTCAAAGTTCTCATAGCCCAGTGCAAATGATAAGGTGATTGGCAGAGTTATATTAATTACTTAACTGTAGCATCAGATAAGATGTTCAGAGACATCAGGACTTTTCCACACCCTCAAATGCAGTCTCCACTGTCCTCTTTTCCCTTTATGATCTGCTGCAGAATGCTATTTTACACACACACACACACACACACACACACACACAGAGAGAGAGAGAGAGAGAGAGAGAGAGAGAGAGAGAGAGAGAGAGAGAGAGAGAGAGAGAGAGAGAGAGAGAGAGAGAGAGAATGAGAATTTATTGTCATAAATCCTTTAAAAATGTTCAGAAAGTTGCATATTCCCTACTCAATAATCCGGGATCAATAGTTTATGTCAAATGCATTTTCAAGCTTCTCTGTCATTGAAATTCTGGTAAACTGTTTTTGGAGACCAAAGGCAGAAATCAGTATTATAAATTTGTTTGATTCTTAGACATCCTTTCTTAGAAGACCACAGAAATGCCCCCAAATATTTATTTGGTGCAAAAATATGATTTTTCAGCCAACCAAGTAATCCTGTCACCCTTTTACGGTGATTTTTATTCCTAAAATGAATGGGGCTTAACTGATTAGAAGATTTTTTTTTTAGATTTATGGGACATTTCAAACAGGAAACTGGACACCTTAAGTCTTGTAGAAGCTTATGATACCCATGCCACATTTAAAACATCTCAAGTCCTCAGTATATCTGGAGGATTTTAAGGGGCAATTTGTTTACCTTAAGCCTCTGTACTTCATTCTTACCCACCCACGTTAACATCTCTTTCATCTGCACACTGCTTAATGAAAAATAGCTGGTCTGTTACATCCTACCAGACTCATTCTGTACACCTGACTGAATTCCACAGTGCTTTTATTGAAAACACTTTCCTTTTTAATGGATCCCAGTAACTGAATAAACTTTGCACATCCAAAACATTTAGTCACAAATGTCAGCATATGATTCTGGCTGTGAACTGGAAAATGGTGGCTATGTCTGTTGCATTTTCAAAGTAACAGATGTAATGTATTTTACAGTTTCTCTACTAAGCAATGGACCAATTATAGTCAAGGCAATGGTTGAAAAATCTGTTGACCTAATCTCATCCAATCTCCATTTTAGAAAAGAGTGAGAAAATATGAGATAGAAAATCGAGTGTCTAATGAGTGAAGGATCATTGCAGTGAATGGATGAACATTAGACAAGAGGAGTGATCAGTGCTGGATCTGTAAGGATTCTCTTTCATATGTCATAGACAGTACACTTATCAAATTTTTATGAGCTATAAAACCTTGCTTGCTGAATGAGAGGAATAAGGCACCTGATGGATCACATGCTACCAACTTGCTAGGAAACTTTTTTCCACTGGTGCATTATTTTTGTAGCTAAGAAGTTTTAGGAAGCCAATGATTTTCTATCTCCCATTTATCAACAGCTTAGCTTTGAACATCTTTCACTATAGAGAGCGAGCATTTTATCCATATATCTTTCCTCTTTTAAGGCATCCAAACGTTAATCTTCAGAATGTAGTGGATATTACTATGTCTGTCTCATTCTCTGACAAAAGCAAATCAAAATATGGAATTTATAAATCAATTTCAATTTAAGAATTTGCAAAACTAAAATCAAGCATCTTTCTTAAAGCACATTTGCAACTATCTCCTTATATCAAATTGCAAAAACGTAAATATTTCTAGGATGATAATTACAGTTTGTTAACCACCTATAAAACTCAAATTTGATTTCCAAAGATTTTCTTTACTTTTACTTAATAATTTATATTTCCTGAAATAAGAAAATATTACCAATTAAACTTATTTAAACACATTCCCACGTCTTTTTCCCCACTTAGTGCCTGATCTACAAGGAATACATTTTCTTTCATAAAAACAAATTGATTTCTTTGAATTCTGTTTAAGCAAAAATATTCTGGTCATCCTAGTCTACTTCAGTAATCTGCTGCTTTTTCTTTCTAAATAGTGTTATGACTTTGCAACAACATGCAGTTATGGTTTTATGATTCCTAGTTTCTGTTTTTCTGCACTTATAAAATCCCTAGTGCAAATTCTCTTTGCAGAAAGATTTCTTAATTCCCAGAATAAATCCTTCAGCTATGTGGATATTAGATGTAATATTTTAATTAATGAACCATTTATTTGAACTTATCTAATAAATTACCCTTTTTTCTCCTGTTTGTGTTATACCATGTTGAGCAAAATGAAGTTGTAAATTGTGGCAGATTTGTGACACCAGCATTTTCTTTTCATAATTCACCTATGCTTTTCCATACTTTGCTGGTTTGTTTATATCCCACCTTCATTATTTTTACAAATAAGTCAAGGTGCTAAACATATCCAACACACTTTTCCCCTCCTATTTTCCCCACAACAACAATCCTGTGAGGTGGGTAGGGCTGAGAGAGAGTAACTGACCCAATAGGAAGTCCAATATAGGAATATATAGGAAAACCAAGTTGCTTCTTGTATACTATTCTAAATCTAAAATTAACATACAATATTTTCAGGTGAAACGCTTTGTCTGTGTGCAACTAACTGTGGCAAAGTTGAAAGCATACAGTTTGCCTTGAAACCAGACTAGATGGTTACCATAAGGGGCAGGTACTGTAAAAACTCTTTCACTAGAGAGATAGTTTTTATCTATGGTACCAAGTGGGTAGGATATAAGAATTTGAACCTCAATTTCATTACAAATAGAGCTTGCATTTGCTACACAGTAGTAACAGATTAATTTCATTACTTCTTGCAATAAATTTACCAGACTGAAAACTTGAGTCTCTACTCACATCACTTCCATCTCTTGTGTCTGCCAAGAGAAATTTGACATTATGGATTCATACATATTTTTTAACATTTACAAGAAGTTTTGTCACAATTTGAGAATGCTGGGAGAACTGTTTGAGTATTAGAGGTGGAATATAAATTAACTTCTATTCTTCTTTTCTAGAATAAAGAAGGTAAAAGCAACAGGGCTGAATTTGCTCGAGGAAAACATGCAGACCAATAAAGCAATTTGTTGTTGTTGTTAGTTGCGAAGTCGTGTCCGACCCATCGCGACCCTATGGACAACGTTCCTCCAGGCCTTCCTGTCCTCTACCATCTTCTGGAGTCCATTTAAGCTCACGCCTACTGCTTCAGTGACTCCATCCAGCCACCTCATTCTCTGTCATCCCCTTCTTCTATTGCCCTCAATCTTTCCCAGCATTAGGCTCTTCTCCAGTGAGTCCTTCCTTCTCATTTGAGTTTTAGCTTCAGGATCTGGCCTTCTAAAGAGCAGTTAGGGTTGATCTCCTCTAGGACTGACCGGTTTGATCGCCTTGCAGTCCAAGGGACTCGCAGGAGTCTTCTCCAGCACCAGAGTTCAAAGGCTTCAATTCTTTGGCGCTCAGCCTTTCTTATGGTCCAGCTTTCAATAAAGCAATTATTCTGTGACAATTCAGAAGAAAGTAGACAAATTTTTAGAAATAAACAAGATACTGTTCAAAGTTACTCAATTAAAACAAATTGGTTGAAAATGAAATAATCTGTGTTTTTTTGTTTAAAAATAATCATTTCACTGATTTTGTGGAAGTTCTTTAATTTGTAGTCTTGTAATATATTTATATTAAGAAATAGGATTAACAGTAATCAGCATGGTTTCTAATGGTTTTAATGAGTTAGAAAATAATAGTATTTTAGCATTAAGTTCTGTTAGATAAAGATGTTGAAAAAAGCTATCCATGTAAAAATGTTTATTTCTTTTTAAGATACAAGATGATGGAATTTTTCAAAATGACATCCTGGAATTTTCAGTAGATATAATAGAGGTTTCCACAAAATGGTTGACCTTGGGAGTGGACTTGTCTATTCACAAAATTATTTTCATTTTATGGATTATACCCAGGCACAAAGTATGCATTTACTGGTAGGTGATTATTTCCTTCTATCACTCTTGTCTTGTCTTGAGATGAAGTTTATTCCTTGTGATCTCAGCTTACTTTGTCCCTTTTCTGAGTAACTAAGCACACTTCCCAACAAAGTGTGGGATTGCATCCAGTCATTTGCCCTCTTTCCTAGTGATGCCCATTCATGAATACAAAGTTGATAATAGAGGCTAGTTAGCAGTTCAGCATAATGGTTTTTTTTTAAACATTGAAATAATGTTTCCTTGCAGCCTTCAGGTCATTGTTGATTTCTGGTGACTGCCTGAATTAGTCCTTGCACTTTTCCTTGGCAAGATACTGGCTATGGGGTTTGCTACTGCCTCCCTCCTAGGGCTGAATGGCCCAAGGTCCAACTCACCTAGCTGGCTTTGTGCATAAGGCAGGACTAAAACTCATAGTCTCCCAATTTCTAGCCCAGGGTTTTAACTATTACACCAAACTGGCTCCTGTTGAAAGAATATAAACTCAGTAGTAGACATCTGGTGTTCTTTAAATTGTTCAAAGAAAAACCATCAGATCCATTTCCAAGCTAGGATTAAATAAAATGGAGGCTAAGATGGTGCAAATAAAATGGAGGCTAAGACACTGGAAATAAAAATGGAGGCTGCTTAGAAAGAAGGTTCTAGTTTATTGATGAGCAGAATCTGCAACAGCATGCAGTTCTGGGACAGCTGACCAAATAGAGTGGAGAGTGGATAGATCTTTATATAGGGCTCAGAGATTTTGAAGTGGAAATGTTTCTGGATTGTGCCATGAGGTGGACTTTTGTGTCTTTTGCTAGTCTGAAGAGAGTGTAGGATAAATCCTATTATATCCTAAAGGTCCTGTCCTGTCCTTAGATTTTGGGTGTGGGGGATATAAATTTTTAATTATTGTGGCGGCTGAAGGCATTTTGCTTATGAATGGTTTGCCCCAAAACTGCATTTCTAGTTGGCCTCCTGAGTTTCTGCTTGGGGCAGGGAGACTGGGGACTGTTTCTGCCTAAGATATTTTGCTCCATTTCTCCTTCAGGGGATTTATAATATTCTGCCTTTTTAAATTTCCTCCAAAATATTTCCTTTTCTAGGAGGGTGCATGCTGGCTTTCTACAAAATAAAACAAGCAGAAGCCAGGAATCCAAAGGTTCATGAGGCAACTGGATTTTCTTGTTTTTCTTTGAAGATATTTCACTTCTCCAAGAAGCTTCTTCAGCTCTTGGATGAGAAACAAAATGTTTTCAAAGAAAAACAGGAAAGTCCAGTTGCCTAATGAAAAAGCACCATGGGTTAACTATGACCTGGATGACTGAGAATCTCCATAGACAGAAGCCAGGAACATTCAACTTTCTGGAGGATGCATTTTCAAAAGAGCTGGTTCTGCAGGGCATTATTATTGTGTAATAATGCCTGCAGTAAAAAAAAAGTTAGCCTAACTTAATAGGAAAAAAAAATAATGTGAGGGAAATCATGGGTAAAGTTCTGATTTTTACTGAAGACATCATATATTAGATTTTTATTTACTCTTATTAAAACTCATGTTAGTGAAATCTGCCACCTAAAAGGATTTATTGTTCTTTTTTTTCTTTTAAAAAGGTTACTATTGAAGAAAGGAATACAATATTTGGTATTTTGAACATCTCAGGGAAATCTCACCAAATTGTGAAGAAAAAGGAAGAACAAAAATTCTTTTAGTACTGATTACATAGATGTGAATTAAGCTGGAGAAAATTAATTTATGAAGACACGCATTAAAATAGGGTATCAAACTGAATAGTTCGGGAATAGGTGCTAAAATAATTATTGGCACTTTTTGTATAATACAGTACAGTAACATCCATTCCATCTGATAAAAATGTTATATATAAAGACAGGGAAGAGGAGAAGGAGAAGGAGAAGGAGAAGGAGAAGGAGAAGGAGAAAAAGGAGGAGGAGGAGGGGGAGGGGGAGGGGGAGGGAGGGAGGGAGGAAGGATGGATGGAAGAAAGGAAGGAAGGAAGGAAGGAAGGAAGGAAGGAAGGAAGGAAGGAAGGAAGGAAGGAAGGAAGGAAGGAAAGAAGTGAGGGAGGGAGGGAGGGAGGGAGGGAGGAAGGAAGGAAGGAAGGAAGGAAGGAAGGAAGGAAGGAAGGAAGGAAGGAAGGAAGGAAGGAAAGAAGGGAGGGAGGGAGGGAGGAAGGAAGGAAGGAAGGAAGGAAGGAAGGAAGGAAGGAAGGAAGGAAGGACTTGGTACTTAATTGTGATGCCCCAAAAAGAGTTTGCATCCTTGGAAAATGATTGGATGTTGACATTTGGCTAGACACACTGAAGAGAAGCTTGACACTACTTATCAGACAGCATGAACTCTATCCTTTATATTAAAATTACATTGCCCGGTTACCAAAACAGTAATTCTATATAAAGACTTATAAAACATAGATTGCTCTCCAGACTGCAGTTATTATTAAAATTATTTCTCAAAAATTGTTATTCCTATTTCTTCAGTAATTATCAAGGAAATATGATTTGGTTCAACATTTGTTCTTCCAGTTATATTTATCTGGATTGCTTTGGGCAGGATGGAAGGAAGAACTTCAGAGTCATAATGTCAGATTAATCCAGTGCTAACCAGGAAGAGATTTGGTGACCAATGTAACCCCCTTTCAAATCCTGCTGGCTCATTATGGTGATTAAAGAAATCTTTAATTTCTTGTCTTAATTTCACTGGAGAAAATTGTGTGATCCTCAGGGAAATGTTAGGAAATGAAGAGTCTTAGAATTTGTGTATCTGATACCTATGAAATATTCCTCTTTATTTTCCCAAACTGGTTTCTCAGTGTAATATCAGAACTTGTTCCATATTTTCAAGTGAAGCAGACAGCTGAGTCTGCTGGAATTTGCTGTTTTTCCACTCCTTTCATGTGTGCATGCAATATCATGTCACAGGATAAAGGGTGGGACTTGTATCAAGGCACCATTTTTATCAGTCTAACACCTCTGCCTGCTTCTCCCATTCCAATCCAGGTAGACCCAAAGATTTGAATTTTGAATTTTATTGAATTTATATACCGCCCTTTCCCGTAGGAAAGATGCATTTATTTCACTTCCGACAATTCTGAATTTAGTGTTTGTTTCGTTGTGGGATAGCACTAAAAAGAAGAAAAAAAAGAAAAATGAAGGGCTAAGAAGGCGTCATTTTTCTTCCATTTGTTAAAGTTATTCTATATTTAACTTAATATTTACACCTTTTTAAAATGTTGAAAATCTGTGCACTTTTGAAAAATAAACACAGCAGATATATTTCTGCAACAATTCTTATGTATTTCATCTTTCTCAAAAGAAAACTCCATATTTTAATGCATTTACATATAGTCTAATCATTTTGGTTTTTTTCAGATTCTAATTATTGTTAATTTGGTCTACTGCATAGTTAGACAGATGTGTAGACTGGATTTGGCATTTTTATCCAACTTTGGAGTGCATCCCAAGGATCTGGAATAGGCAGATGTTTGATGGTGTTAAATGTTGAAGGATGTAAACTGTTCATAGTAAAGGTGCCTTTTGCAATCTCAACGGTGATTTTGCTACAGTGTTTTTTCCACTTGTCCTGCAGTTGTTGGCACTATTATTATTATTTGTATGGTATTTATGTATTAACAGATTGACAGTCATAGGATGATGGATGTTACACACTCAGATGTGAAAGACAAAGCACTGCAAGGTTTCATCACTCAAAAGGGGTGATGAGTTGATATCAATTCCCTAAAACCTTTCTTTTCCTGCCAAAAAGCATCTGTTTTTCTACCTGATTCTCAAAATAACTGAGAAGGTCCTTCTATTTTTTTTCATGTTTTTGGTTTAGTTGATTGCTGGAGATGTTGGAGAGACCACTGTTGATACGGTTGCTTATGTTATTTTGGTACCTGTAATATTTTTCAATCATTCTGCATCACCACTTGTGGGTTCCTTTTTAAAAAAATGCACATCGCTATTGAATAGTCTATTCCTTTCAACTAAATATCAAATTCTGTTATCCTCTTTTCTTACTTTTTTCATTTGTTCTTTCTTTCTTGTGACGCCTCCATTGCCATTATCATTTTTTTCACCTTTGAGCCCGTGTAGGTGAATGCAGAGGTTTCTGCTGTGCCCTGCTCTTTGTGAAATGTTTTTGTGAGCTTGGTCCCTCCTCCTCACAGCCTTCAGAACCCGTCATGATGCCTTGAAGGCTTGTTAATGCGTTCGAGTTTGGGCTGAACATGAGCTGCTGCCCTCTGTGCTCTTGTCTCTCCTATTTTATGTCCTGTGTTCTGATGTAATTTTGTTTGGTTTTTAAGTACCCAGTTCTATAATTATTTTACAAGAAAAAAAGAGGTAGCTAAATAAACAACATTGCACATAGCAGATTTTATTTTCTTCAGAGATTGATTTTGTCCCTATTGGATCCGTTTTAGAAAACAGCAATGGAAACCTGGGGCTTGAAAGGGTCATTTCCCAAAACTCAATTTACCTGCAAATTTCAGCATATCCATCTGCCATCCAGGACTACTTTGCCCTTCTCTGCTGGCATTTGCATGACACATACCCATTTAGTGATGGGGAAATACTAAATTTTTGCTCATGCCTTCATTTAAGATACAATTCATGCCCTGGTAAAAGATCCAGTTCTCAGCTGCCAGATAGATCATTAGCTTGGCAGGGAAGAGTAATGCTTCATTGTTTCCCAAAGGACTCCAAAACACAATTTTCAGCTAAATGACTGCCATTGTTGAATGCACATAGATTTAAATACAAGATTGATAGTTGCCTGAAGGCTGCTGGGATGCCATCAGTCAATCAGCAGGAGCTGCCTGAGGCGATGCGAGAGTGAGTGAGAGAGTGGGAGGATACATGACTGAGGCTGAGCAGGGAAGGAGCTGAGCTGAGTCACAATAGCTTCCTGATATCCTTCCCGCAAGAAATCCTGGTTTCCTTTTTTTGTTTGCAGAGAATACAAATCTGGACAGGTCACTTGCATGCATAAGATCTCTAAGATCAGCACAGTCTTTCCAGGGTCTAACTCTTATGAATTAATGCAATGCCAGATGCCCAGGAGCATCTGAACTGAACTGAACTATCCCACTTTCAGAGATCCTGAGACAAGATTGAGTCCCAGGAAGAAAAGGAAGTGCATGGAAGACAGATTCTTATCTGGGTAGCCTGATCACACTGCAAGTTGACAGAGGATCCTGAAAATGTCTGCAAAATTCTCCTTGGTGGGATGCAGTATGCTGCACATAGCTTAACTATGACACAACGGTGGTTTTGAACAATCCTCTCTTACTCTCTGCATCCTTCTCAGCTGCCTAAATCTCAGTTAAATTTCTGTGACCATATCCTACACAAATTCCTTCCACAGAACAATGACAGATTAGGAACCACAGGTGTCAGGACACAACAAAGTAATGGAGAGAAGGGCAACTAAAAACAAACCAAATCAATTTGCAACACCAATATCTGCTTCCTCTTTGGAACAGTACAATAAACAAACAAAAAACAACAACAACCCCACCACCTGGAACCTTCAATTAGTTTAGAATCAGTGGCATGCACAGTTTTGGGTGCCCCTAGGTTTAGCTATGTAATGTAAAGTAGACAACAATCTATTTTTAGTAAGCTAGAAAAATGTGGGATAGCATCACCATCAGATGGACTTTAACAGGCTGACAATCCATACTCAACGAGTAGTCCTTAATAGTACTACATCTACATGGAGGAAAGTAAGCAGTGGGATACCACAGGTTTCTGTCTTAAACCGATTACTCTTCAATATCTCCATCAATGACTTAGATGAGGGAATAGAAGGGGAACTCATCAAGTTTGCAGATAACACTAAGCTGACAGGAATATCCAACATCCCAGAAGACAAGCTCAGGATCCAAAAAGATCTTGACAGATTTGAACAATGGGCCCTATTCAACAAAAAGAAATTTAATGTAGAGAAAAGCAAGGTTTTACACTTAGGCAGGAAAAAAAAACAATTGTACAAATACAGATAATGCAAAATCTTTCAAGAAAACAGTAACTGCAAGAGGGAAAACCTAACTTTTCCTAAAGATGTCCTACCTGTCCTACCAGGTTAAATAGGCTTTGCATACTTCTAGTCCCCTCCCTTAAACATTGCCACATTATGGGAGTTAGAAATCCTGCCTTTTCTCTGGCAACATCCTCCTGATGTTCAGCATCTCTACATTGCTAGTCTTCTAAAACTCACTGAAGAACTGGCTTTCCCCCCAACCACAGGGATAGAATGAGATGACTACATGTTGGAAGCTTGATTTGGTGCCAGGTAAAGAATTACATGTAAGAAAATAGTCCAAACATGCTTAAGGATATTTATAATTTTATGCTTTACATATCAGAAAATGTCTGCAAGTGAAATCAATGAATTGTTAGAAAATAAATATATATAGATATCCATCCCCCCATCCATCCATCCCCCCCCATCTTCGTACCATCAATGAACAATCCTTTGGCCATATTTTCAACATCGGCCCCAAGAGACTAATTGAGTGCTATATGATCCATCGTTATTCCGAAGCGGACTTGTATGCCCTTAGGGCGGTTCCTGCCTCATGGGCGCGACCTGTCGCCTGTTTTCATACTCCCCTTAATGACGGGCCCAAGCCTTGGGACTCCGAGAGGTGGTTGGGCTTGGATAGGGGCCTCGAGTTAAGACGCGCTAAGAGGCCCCTGATCAGATTTTTAGCCGGTTATTTTAGGAGGTTAGGGAGGGGGAGGGAGGGGGGGATGGGGAGGGAACTTGTAACCGGCACTCAGTCTGGTCCTGTTAGAGGTCCTGGTGGGACGGGGTTGGGGGAGGTGGCTGCTGGCGCTGGGAATGTGGGGGTGGGGTATCGAATCCCCACGGCGATAGGGTATGGCAGCAGGTGTTTGCGAGGAGGGTCATATCAACATCTGGGATCGCGCCCCCGCTATCTTCGAGCGGTGGCGCGCTCCGACCCTCCGGTTAGCACCCTCTTACCCGGGGATGAGGGTGATCAGGCCCCTGAGCTCAGGCTGGTCTATTTTAACGCTAGATCCGTAGTTAATAAAGCTCCCCTCATCCGTGATCGGATTGAGGAGGAATGTGCGGATCTAGCGTGCATCACGGAAACTTGGCTGGGCTCGGAGGGAGGGGTGCCTCTCACCGAGTTATGCCCGCCGGGTTTCCGGGTGCTGCACCAGCCACGGGCTCAGGGCAGGGGTGGTGGGGTGGCAGTGGTTATTCGGGAGACATTGTGTCCCCGGGAGGCCACCATTGTCCAGATGGCCGGGAGTGAGACCCTCCTCTTGAGGTGTGGTCCTCGGGTTCAGTTGGGCTTGTTGCTTACATACCTGGCGCCCAGCTGTGTGGCAACAGCCCTGCCCGAGCTGCTCGACACCCTCTCAGGGTTGGCGGTGGAGTTCCCCAGGCTCGTAGTCCTGGGTGACTTCAACCTGCCATCACTGGGAGGGTCGTCGGAGTTAGCTCGGGAGTTCATGGCTTCCATGACAGCCATGGGCCTGACCCAGGTTATTGAGGGCCCGACTCATGAGGGGGGTCACACTCTTGACCTGGTGTTTCTGTCTGGACAGTGGTTGGATGATCTGGGAGGGGGTTCTCCGTCCATCACCCCTCTGTCATGGTCAGACCATTACCTCCTGAGGCTAGTTTTCCGTCATGCCATCCCCCGCCGCTGGGCGGCGGAGCCGACCAGGTGGTTCTGCCCCAGGCGCCTAATGGACCCAGATCGGTTCCAGAGGGCGCTTGGGCCTATACCTATCACCCTTACCCACAGCCCAGTCGATGCCCTGGTGGAGGCCTGGGAAACGGCAGCCACCAGGGCACTCGACTGCGTTGTACCCATGCGACCTCTGACCCGACGCAGATCCCGTTGGGCCCCATGGTTCTCTGTGGAGCTCCGGGAGATGAAGCGGCGGAGACGAGGTCTAGAGAGCGGTTGGAGATCCAGCCGATCCGAATCCGACCGATTGCAGTTAAGAACCTTTATAAGGTCTTATCTTGCGGCGATAAGGACGGCGAAGTCTAACTACTTTGCCGCCCTTATCGCGTCCGCAGATAATCGCCCGGCTGCCCTGTTTAGGGTGACTCGCTCCCTCCTTAATCAGGAGGTGAGAGAGGATCCCTTGCAGGGACGAGCCGAGGAGTTTAGTCATCATCTGGCGGACAAAATCGCTCGGATCCGGACCGGCTTGGACTCTGACTGGGCAGAGTCTAATGTGGAGGAATCAGGCGGTGTTGAGCACGTTATCTGGAATGAGTTCGACCCTGTTTCCCCTGATGATGTGGACAGGATCATGGGGAGACTGAGCACCACCACCTGTTTGTTGGATCCGTGCCCCTCCTGGCTAGCTTATGCGGCTCGGGAAGGAACACGAGGCTGGTTCCATGCAGTAATAACTGCTTCCTTGAAGGAGGGTGTCTTTCCTGCCGCCTTGAAGGAGGCGGTGATGAGACCCCTTCTCAAGAAGCCTGCTTTGGACCCGGCTGTTTTAAACAACTACCGTCCAGTCTCCAACCTTCGCTTTCTGGCGAATGTTGTCGAGAGTGTGGTGGCGCATCAGCTCCCTCTGTTCCTGGAGGAAACTGATTATCTGGACCCGTACCAATCGGGCTTCAGGCCCGGACACAGCACGGAGACGGCATTGGTCGCGCTGGTGAATGATCTCTGGAGGGCTAGGGACAGGGGTTGCTCCTCTGTCCTGGTCCTATTAGATCTCTCAGCTGCGTTTGATACCATCGACCATGGTATCTTACTGCGGCGTCTCAGGGGGCTGGGAGTGGGAGGCACCGTTTTACGGTGGTTCTCCTCCTACCTCCAGGGCCGCTCGCAGTCGGTGTTGACAGGAGGGCAGAGATCCGCCCCGAGGTCTCTCATTTGTGGAGTCCCTCAGGGGTCGGTTCTCTCGCCTCTCCTGTTCAACATCTATATGAAGCCGCTGGGCGAGATCATTCGTGGTTTTGGGGTGGGGTATCATCAGTACGCTGATGATACCCAACTTTTTCTTTCCACCCCGAACCAACCCAGTGATGCCCTCTCCGTGATGTCCCGGTGCCTGGAGGCGGTTCAGGTCTGGATGGGGAGAAACAGGCTTCGTCTCAATCCCGCCAAGACTGAGTGGCTGTGCATATCGGCATCTCGGGTTAACCAAGTTATTCCATCCTTAATGATGGGGGGTGAGGTGTTACCCCCCGTCAATAGGGCTCGCAACTTGGGCGTCCTCCTGGATTCACGGCTCAATTTCGAAGACCATATAGGAGCCGTGACCAGGGGGGCTTTTGCCCAGGTTCGCCTGGTGCGCCAGTTGCATCCCTATCTGGACCGAGACGCCCTACGCACAGTTACTCATGCGCTTGTGACCTCCTGTTTGGACTACTGTAACGCTCTCTACATGGGGCTGCCCTTGAAGACCACTCGGAGGCTTCAACTGGTGCAGAATGTGGCCGCGCGAGTTGTAATGGGGGTTTCCCGATACTCCCATGTAACACCTCTACTCCGTGAGCTGCATTGGCTTCCGGTTGCCCTCCGGGTGAAATTCAAGGTGCTGGTTATCACCTATAAAGCCCTACATGGCCTGGGTCCGGGATATCTGAGGGAACACCTGCTGCCGGCATCAAATGCCCTTCGCCCAGTGCGCTCCCACAGGGAGGGTCTGCTCAGGGTCCCGCCGGTAAGAGACTGCCGGCGGGTGACACCCAGGGATAGGGCCTTCTCGGTGGGAGCGCCTGCCCTCTGGAACCAGCTGCCGGTGGAGCTGAGAACTGCCCCCGACCTTCAATCATTCCGCCGGGGCCTGAAGACCTGGCTCTTCGAGCTCTCGGGCCCAGACTGAGGAGGAATTTTTAATTTGGGGTTCTTTTTAACTGACTACAGGGTTAATTTAATATTTTTTAATTTGGTTCTTAATTTTTGTATTTTGGATTTTTAATTCCCTGTAAACCGCCCTGAGTCCTCAGGGAATAGGGCGGTATATAAATATAACTAAATAAATAAAATAAATAAATAAATCCCCACCTCCTCCTGGAATGCTAAAACTCAGGGCTAATATTGAAACTGAAGTAATGTTTCCTATACATTTTTAAAATGTTTTTTTCTATTGAGTTAATAGTTGTTAATTGCCTGGAATGTGAGGGGTCAAACTGTACAAAATCAGAATATAGCATTGAGAGAAAAATATCTTTATTTTCATAGGTTTTTCTTATAGATTCTTCTGTTTAAAAGAATTTTGTGGAAAATGACTTGCTATCTACAGTTTTTCAATATCTCTTGTATTATTGTTTGAGTCGTTGCTGGCATTTGACAATTCCTTATATGTGTTTCTGGAAACCACTGAAGTGTGATTTAAGAAATCCAATAATATAACTGTAGTAAAGAATCATAGTTAGGTCCACTGAAGAGGAGCACTCCAATAAAATTATAGCTTTAATTTTAAAGCTGACCTTTAGTATAATTTAGTAAAGGAATGTTTGTTCCTAAATGACAAAGAGTTCCTCTTTGTCTGTGTATATGCATAGATATATGTAGGCATGTTTGCTGGGGTATGTATGGATGTGAATCTGCATATAATTTTTAACTTGCACAGCCTTTATATTGTAGTGAAGTGATTTAGGATTATATATAAGAGAAGGAGAGGGAGAGGGAAAGGGAGAAGGAGAAGAAGGAGAAGGAGAGGGAGGGAGGGAGGGAGAGGGAGAGAGAGAGAGAGAGAGAGAGAGAGAGAGAGAGAGAGAGAGAGAGAGAGAGAGAGAGAGAGAGAGAGAGAGAGAGAGAGAGAATATTTTTTCTGAAGGAAGGCCTCTTCCTTGAAAATTATGGACTGTATTCTACCATACAGCCTAAGAAAAGATTTGAATCAGTATCTCCTCATATTTATATCTCAAGTAAATGATAAACAAAATATTTTCATTATTTATTTCTATCTTTATTATTTTTATAAATAATCCAAACACACACAATGCTCCTTTCTCCTCCCATTTCCCCCCGATGTCAGCTGAGTTCAGACTGAGAGGCAGTGATTGGCCCAAAGTCATCCAGTTGGCTTTCATGCAAAAAGTTTATACACCTCCTGGTTTCTAACCTGATGTCTTAAACACTAGGCCAAACTAATTTTGAATATGCAATGAACCCTACAATCTTTTCCATTAGAAGCCAATAGGGAGTGTTTTTGTTGGCAGATCCAGTACCATTTCTTCTGGTTGTTTATCTCAGGAGAATGATGTCCCACCTTTGGAATAACCACACCTGCAATGAGCAACACCATCAGTGCTGGGAGACATTTATCTCCAAGCAGTGGTGAGATTCAAATATGTGAACAACCAGTTCTCTGTGTGGATGCTGCTTCTGGAAGTCCATTCTGGGCCTGGGCAAAAAAATATATATTAGCTACCGGTTCTGCCAAAGTGATGTGAACTGGCTAAATCCCACCACTGTCTCCAAGTAATCCTACTGAAATTATTAAAGCTCTAAAAAGTGGGCATAATAAAAACTGCTTCCTTTCTATCTCCAAAATGTGCACAAATGGCTTTCCTCTGGGATAGGGAGAGATTGACCTGTATTCCTGCTGAGATAACTGTGGGTCCGTCTAAACAAAAAGAAGACTTGCAACCAAATGGCGCTTCTTATTTTAAGTAACAGTGCTCCAGAGTTCCCTATTTTAAACCTTTTGCTTATATAAAACAAGTGGAGCAGTACCCAAACCCCAGTGTGTTCCAAGTCCAGCAACTACACTCAGAATAAGGAAGGGAGCAGCACTGTAAAGGTGGCATGTATTATTAAGTCTGAACTAAGATCAAATTAAAGAACCACAAGAAGGAAGTTCAGCCTAACAAGCTCATAGCATGACTTTTCTTTGAAGCTTAAGCAGTGGCTAATTTTCTTCCATGATGTTAGTGAAACTGTCACTATATTCCCATGTTTTTTGTCTAAGTAATAGCCCAAATATACTTCAGAATCTTTGCAACAGCTGTTTTCCCTCAGGATCTCACAAAGGCCCAAGGATCACCTCACCCTCCTTAAAAAACAAAAAACAAAAGTTCAACGAATAGAACTCTTGACTCCTGAACACTATTGGGCTTCTAAGGCATGCCACTTCAAAAAAAAAAAGAAAGAAAAGAAAAGAAAAGAAAAGAAAAGAAAAGAAAAGAAAAGAAAAGAAAAGAAAAGAAAAGAAAAGAAAAGAAAAGAAAAGAAAAGAAAAGAAGAAATATTATTTTAACACTGTATTTGTCATCTAAAGGAAGATGGACACCTAGAATTGTTGTTGTTAGCTGCGAAGTCGTGTCTGACTCATCGCGCCCCCATGGACAACATTCCTCCAGACCTTCCTGTCCTTTACCATTTTCTGGAGTCCATTTAATCTCACGCCTACTGCTTCAATGACTCCATCCAGCCACCTCATTCTCTGTCGTCCCCTTATTCTATTGCCAGCATTAGGCTCTTCTCCAGTGAGTCCTTCCTTCTCATTAGGTGGCCAAAGTATTTGAGTTTTAGCTTCAGGATCTGGCCTTCTAAAGAGCAGTCAGGATTGATCTCCTCTAGGACTGACCGGTTTGATCGCCTTGCAGTCCAAGGGACTCGCAGGAGTCTTCTCCAGCACCATAGTTCAAATGCTTCAATTCTTTGGCGCTCAGCCTTTCTTATGGTCCAGCTTTCACTGCCATACATTGCAACTGGGAAGACCATAGCCTTGACAATATGCACTTATGTTGACAGGGTGATGTCTCTGCTTTTTAGTGTGCTGTCTAGATTTGCCATGGCTTTCCTCCTGAGGAGCAAGCGTCTTTTAATTTCTTGGCTACAGTCCCCATCTGCAGTGATCTTGGAGCCCAGGAAAATAAAATCTGTCACTACCTCCATTTCTTCCCCATCTATTTGCCAGGAATTGAGAGGGCCGGATGCCATGATCTTGGTTTCCTTAATGTTAAGTTTCAACCCAAGTTTTGCACTCTCCTTCTTCACCCGCATCACGAGGCTCTTTAGTTCTTCTTCACTTTCTGCCATTAGAGTGGTATCATCTGCATATCTTAGGTTGTTAATATTTCTCCCGGCAATCTTAATTCCACCTTTTGACTCATCTAGCCCTGCCTTTCTCATGATGTGCTCTGTATATAAGTTAAATAGGCAGGGCAACAGTATACAGCCTTGCCGGACTCCTTTCCCAATTTTGAACCAATCAGTGGTTCCGTGTCCAGTTCTCACTGTTATATGTCTTGGCCTACATATAGGTTTCTCAAGAGACAAATAAGATGGTCTGGTATGCACATCTCTTTAAGAACTTGCCACAGTTTGTTATGATCCACACAATCAAAGGCTTTAGCATAGTCAATGAAGCAGATGTAGATGTTTTTCTGGAACTCCCTAGCTTTCTCCATGATCCAAGGTATGTTGGCAATTTGATCTCTAGTTCCTCTGCCTCTTCAAAATCCTGCCTGTAGTTCTGGTAGTTCTCGGTCTACATACTGCTGGAGTCTAGCTTGTAGGATTTTAAGCATAACTTTACTAGCATGAGAAATGAGTGCAATGGTGCGATAGTTTGAACATTCTTTGGCACTGCCTTTCTTTGGAATTGGAATGTAAACTGATCTTTTCCAATCCTGTGGCCACTGTTGAGTTTTCCAGATTTGCTGGCAAATTGAGTGTAGCACTTTTATGCATCATCTTTTAAGATTTTGAATAGCTCAGCTGGAATACTGTCACCTCCACTAGCTTTGTTGTTGCTCAGCTTTTCTAAGGCCCACTTCACTTCACATTCTAGGATGTCTGGCTCAAGGTCAGTGACCACCTCATTGTGATTATCAGGGACATTAAACTCATTCTTGTATAGTTCTTCCATGTAATATTGCCACCTCTTCTTAATCTCTTCTGCCTCTGTTAGGTCCCTACCATTTTGGTCCTTTATCATGCCCATTTTTGCATTAAACGTTCCCTTCATCTCTCCAATTTTCTTGAAAAGATCTCTGGTCCTCCCTATTCTATTGTTTTCTTCTACTTCTTTGCACGGTTCATTTAAGAAGGCATTCTTATTCTTCTAGCTATTCTCTGGAATTCTACATTCAATTGGGCGTATCTTTCTTTTTCTCCCTTGCCTTTCGCTTCCCTCCTTTCCTCAGCTATTTGCAAAGCTTCCTCAGACAGCCATTTTGCTTTCTTGCATTTCTTTTTCTTTGGGATGGTTTTGGTTGCTACCTGTTGTACAATGTTGAGAACCTCTGTCCATAGTTCTTCAGGCACTCTGTCTATCAGATCTAATTCCTTAAATCTATTTGTCACCTCTACTGTATATTCAACAGGGATATGATTTAATTCATACCTGAGTGGCCTAGTGCTTTTCCCTACTTTCTTCAGTTTAAGCCTAAACTTTGCAGTGAGAAGCTCATGGTCTGAACCACAGTCAGCTCCTGGTCTTGTTTTTACTGACTGTATAGAGCTTCTCCATCTTTGGCTGCAGAGCATATAGTCAATCTGATTTCTGTGTTGACCATCTGGTGATGTCCATGTGTAGAGCCGTCTCTTGGGTTGTTGGAAAAGAGTGTTTGCTATGACCATCGTATTCTCTTGACAAAATTCTATCAATCTGTGCCCTGCTTCATTTTGTACTCCAAGGCCAAACTTGCCTGTTATTCCGCTTATCTTTTGGCTTCCTACTTTAGCATTCCAATCCCCCATGATGATAAGGACATCATTTTTTGGTGTTAGTTCTATAAGGTGCTGTAGGGCTTCATAAAACCAATCAATTTCATCCTCTTCAGCACTGGTGGTTGGGGCATAGACTTGGACTACTGGTTTGCCTTGAATGGTTTGCCTTGGATTCGAACTGAGATCATTCTGTCATTTTGAGGATTGTATCCCAGTATTGCTTTTCCTACTCTTTTATTGACTATGAAGGCTACTCCATTTCTTCTGAGGGATTCTTGCCCACAGTAGTATACCTGATGGTCATCTGAATTAAATTCACCAATTCCTGTCCATTTTACAGTTCACTGATACCTAAGATGTCAATGTTCAGTCTTGTCATCTCTTGTTTGACCACGTCCAGCTTTCCTTGATTCATGGATCTTACATTCCAGGTTCCTATGGAGAAAAAATCTTTACCGCATCGGACTTTCCTTTCACCACCAGACACATCCACAGCTGAGCGTCCTTTCGGCTTTGGCCCAGTCGCTTCATTCTTTCTGGTGCTACTAGTACTAGCCCTCTGCTCTTCCCCAGTAGCATATTGGATGCCTTCCAACCTGAGGGGCTTATCTTCCAGCATCATATCGTTTTGCCTTTTGGTACTGTCCATGGGGTTTTCATGACAAAGATACTGGAGTGGGTTGCCATTTCCTTCTCCAGTGGATCACATTTTGTCAGAAATCTCTGCTATGACCTTTCCGTCTTGGGTGGCCCTGTATGGCATAGCTCATAGCTTCATTGAATTATGCAAGCCCCTTTGCCACAACAAGGCAGTAATCCATGAAGGGGTCACCTAGAATAGATTATGGCAAACAGAAAAAAAGCACCCTATAACTACTAGCTTTCCCCCTCAGCAATATCACAAAGTATCTGCTGAATGCAAGGCCATTTTGAAAAGCAGTTTTCAACATGACTTCAACTTTTCTCATTTTTCTTGTCCTTTGCAAATGTGCGCATAATCTTATAAATATATTCATACAGTATAAAACACCTGTGAATTCTATCCCTGGCTTGCCCAGTCAGTGTTAAAATGGTTTTATTCTCTGATCCAACAAGGAATTGCTTGGCAGAGTTTGTTATGTTAAAACTTTTCCAAAATCAATTCAGCCAGTGACCTTTAATAAAGCTGACATTTAATAAGATATATCAGTTGTTCAGACAGTACATGACTGTTCACTTCAATCCCTGATACCTGTCCTGAGAGTTTTGCTCTGAGATTTCTCATTCTTTGGAGAGCTGGATCGTTGTTGTTTTTTAACTAATTTTATCTATTATTCCTCTTTTGTCTGGGAAAAGTCATAGAGGTTTTTTAAAAAAATGACATGGCTATTCAAAGGGCCAGGTCAGCTTTGCTCACAGTTCTGCCAGGGCCACTGATGAAGAGGCCTTCACATCAACTTCAAATCAATCATGAGAGGAGAATCAAGACAATCTGCCATTCTAGGTAAGGTAATGTGTTTTTCATTTTGTGTTTGTGACAATTTTCAGATCGTTTCTTAGATGTCCTCTTTTCTTCCCCCCCCCCGAGTTTCTGAAGCCTAGACCAGGGGTAGGCAACCTCGGCTCTTTTATGACTCATGGAGTTCAACTCCCAGAATTCCATGAGTCATAAAAGAGCCGAGGTTGCCTACCCCTGGCCTAGACTAATTTAATTTAATTTAATTTTATTTTATTTTATTAAATTTATATACCGCCCTTTCCCGAAGGACTCAGGGCGGTTTACAGGGTATTTAAAATCAAACAGTACAAAATACAAAAGTTAAAAAAGAATTTAAAAAGATTAAATCATCCCTTAAATAAAACCCCAGTTAAAAATTCTCAGCCTGGGCCGGAGAGCTCAAAGAGCCAGGTCTTCAGGTCCCGGCGGAATGAACGAAGGTCAGGGGTGGTCCTAAGCTCCACGGGCAGCTGGTTCCAGAGGGCAGGCGCACACACAGAGAAGGCCCTCCCCCTGGGCGTTATCCGCCGGCAATCTTTTACCGGCGGCACCCTGAGAAGACCCTGCCTGTGTGAGCACACTGGACGAAGGGAACTTGATGCTGGCAGGAGGTGTTCCCTCATATATCCCGGACCCAAGCCATTTAGGGCTTTATAGGTCATCACCAGCACCTTGAATCTTTAACCCTTTTGACTAACCCTTTTGAAACTGTGTAACATGCCTACTAGGTCTTTTCTATGCTGAGTGAAATCCACTTTAAAAAAACAGAAACAAAAAAACCCAAACCTTCCTCCAAATGTCAAATAAGAAGCTACATCCTTTTGAAACTGTGTATGCAATATCATAGTAATGTTGGAAAAATGGAGGGCTTACATCATAATGACTTAAATCAATATGGCCCCCATGGTTGCTGCTGCTTCGTGGCTAGGAGGGGTAAACAAATAGGAATTCACCAATCATGAGCTGTGGTAAGCCTAATCCTGACAGATTGCCAAAGCAGCGGAAGGAGATGACACCTAGAAAGGCATTTCTTAAGCCAGTTTGATTTCTAATTTATTCACTCATAGGAATCAAATGACTTAATGCTGTAATGCAGAAAAGCCCAAAGAGTGTTACAGGATTGTATATTCTGCATAAATAGCTTCCCCTGCGGACTGAAGATATGGTTTTCAGGGCTGGAGGAGAACTATTTTTTTTTTGCTGAATTCATTCCACACCAGAAAGTGCTTTAGCTGATTTTTGCATGTGTACATTGCATTGATTCAATGTATTCAACAAACTATCATGACTGAAACCAAGGTTCAGTAACATATACAAACCTGATTTGTGGCTGGATAAATATAGTTATATACCTTGTACAATAACTATCAGTGCCTGTTTTCTAGCACTGTACAATAATGAGACTTTAAGGCACATCATACATGTTAAATGTAAGTCTCTATAAAATATTAATGGACAGTATTGATTTATACTATATAATACTTTAATTGAAAGGATGTACAGGCAATCCTCAACAGTATGTTTAGTGACCATTCAGAGTTAAAACGGCTCTGAAAAATGTGATTTATGACCGTTTTTTCACAGTTACAACCTTTGCAGCATCCCCCAATCCTGTGATCAAAATTCAGATGCTTGGCAACTGGTTCATATTTATGACCATTGCTGTGTCCCAAGGTCACGTGATCACCTTTTGCAACCTTCTGACCAGCAAAGTCAATGGGAAAGCCAGATTCATTTAACAACCAGGTTACTAACTTATCAACTGCAGTTATTCACTTAACAGCTGTGGCAAGAAAGGTTGTAAAATGGGGCAAAACTCACTTAACAATTGTCTCACTTAACAACTGAAATTGTGGGTTCCATTGTGGTCATAGGTTGAGGACTACCTGTATTTTCATATTTCATTTGGATGGCGTTGATGTTGAAGAGGGCGTAAGTTGAGTAGTTCTTGCTGTTCGTGCCTAATATTTGTTTTTTTTTGAAATTAGACTGAAGAACCATTCAGACCTTTTTTTCAGTTGTCTCCCCAAGTCAAAAAAGTACCTGTTTCCTGGTCTTCCTTTCAGCACTTCTGTATGAGGACCAAGGTCTGAAACATTCCTTCTGTTCATAATGAGCTTTCATTCAAGAAATTGATCAATAGCAGAAACTAACAGATCTGTCTCTATTCCTTGTTTCTCTATCTTGCATCTGCCAAGATAGATTAGACCATTGCCAAGGTCACACCATATGTTGCAAGTGAATGAAAAGATATCTGCTTGACTTTTTATAAGACCAGACGGCAGAAAGACAGGACTGTAGCTAAAATGTGTGCACCGTGACGGATTAAATCTGCATCAAGGTCACAAAGGATATTTTAGTGGACCTCTTGACACACCTGGGCATGAAAATGCAATTTCCATCAGACAGACAGGTTTCTGCTGGCTAGAAAATTAATACAAGAAAAGTAATGTATCTCTGGATCAAGAGAAGTGCTTTGCTTTGGTGAGAATGTCTAATTCCAGTTTCCCACCTAAATTGTGGCACTCCCAAACAAGAGGTTTTGTAAATGTGTTTGGATGGCAATACTAATTGCAAATTCAGCATCTTGTGGAACATGCTATCTGACTAATATAGTATAAACCTGCTCCCTTTTTGTTTAAAAAAATGAATAGTTGATCTACAATACAATAAGATTTAACCAAAGGTATATCAGTAGAAACAGCAAGTACTAAATAACCCAGCCACAGGGAATTTTTGAATCAGCTAAATGGACTTTGAAGTCGGCAGGATTAAAAAATATATATTAGATTTAATTTAAAAAAAATTACCATAGGCTAGAAGAAAAAAAACACTGCAAAAATGACTGCAGCTGTTTAATTTTTTCAGAAGAATAGGATGAAAATAGCAGGAATTATAGACCCTTTAGAAGACTTTAAATGCCCTGGGTACTTTAAGTGGGATTTTTACCCGATTTATTTTTGAAATATCTGCTTGCATGTCTTTTAAAGCAGAGGTGGCTGGACTGAGGAAAGAAGATCACAGTGCCCTCCAAACGGTTTAGCACAGAGACCACGAAGAAGAAGTGAGGCAAGTGTTCCCTTCACTCTAAAAATAATAACTTTCAAAAACTGTTAAAAATAAAGACTAATAATAGAAAAGTCTACCACCCTGATTACTTATTTTTCTGAACTGACATGCTTGTTGGCATCTCATTACCAGCATTAGCCTTTTGGGAGAATGATTTCACAGGGTGAATTGTGAAGTACGTGCGCCATTGTGAACTTTGTGTGCATCTTTCTGTACCTCTATCATCTATCAATCATCTATCATCATCTATCATCTATCTCTAGTCTTAGTATCATCGAAGTGGTGGGATTCAGCCGGTTTGCACCACTTTGGCAGAACCGGTAGCTAATTTTTTGTTGCCCAGGCCCAGAATGGACTTCCGGAAGCGGCATCCACACAGAGAACTGATTGTTCATGCAGTGTATGCTACTCAGCATACACAATGAACAGCACAGCAGGAGGCTGGACAGCTCCGGGCTATAACCGTTTACGCGGGAAAAGCCTGAATAGCTCAAGCTGTTGACAGCCCCAGGCATGGTCAGCCCTGGCGGGAAGCCAGGGTTTAAACCTATTGGCCACCTGCACTGGCGGGAAGCTCAGGTTTGAATTGATTGGATGTGATTCACCTGGGCATGTACAAATAGACGCCAGGTATCCCCTTTTGCCCAGATTCATTCTGTTCCTGAATAAACGCATCGTTACCCAGCTCTGTGTCCGTCTCTCTGTGAAGCACGCGACCTTACAGTTCACATATTTGAATCCCACCATTGGTATCATCTCTCTCTCTCTCTCCTCTCTCTCTCTCTCTCTCTCTCTCTCTCTCTCTCTCTCTCTCTCTCTCTCTCTCTCTCTCTCTCTCTCTCTCTCTCTCTCTCTCTCTCTCTTAATCTCTATCATCTCTATCTCTATATTATCTCAGTCTCTGTCTCTATATCTCTACTTCTATCATCTCTATCATTTCTATTGGGAAAAGGTATTTGCAAGAATTAAAAAGTGTGAGACAGGAGGACTGAAAGTACTGAAGAACTGCCATAGATTGGACACAGACTAACAAGGCATCTACCACAGGTTAGAAAGGTAGAATGAGAGTTAAGGAATAATAGATTAAATCAATATAGGTTTGAAGAAAATAAGAAGAAAAATAGACCAGGTTTTCTTGAGAAAGAGGAGCAGAATAAACATGAGTCTCGCCTTCCAAGAAAGTCTGTCCAAATAATATCTAGAAGAAGAAAATGATGAAAATAGAAGAGCAGACCATAAGCATGGTTTGCAGAAGATACTAAGACTGTGTGATGTGCAGATCCAAATCTAAAAAGGTGTTTTGGATTCTGCACCTATTCTCTCCTATAAATTCCAAAGATAAATTGCAATCCAGAGAAGAGGATGACCAGCAGTTGCCTTCAGAGATTTAATTACAGTAGCAATGAGTGTATCTTTGGAAGATCTGAAAGACCAGATTAGGACAGATCATTAAGGAGAAAAAAATATTCATATAGTCACTAGGAATCGGCAACAACTTGGCATTCAATCATCACTAAGAATTAACTAGTTTAGCAAGGCTGAATGCATTGTATATGAAATTCTGTGTAATTGTTGCCTTTGCTTGGTTTTCTATATTCACCTTTCCCCAATAAACTCCTTTCTATATCTAGAAATTTGGTTTCACTGACTTTAATGAATTTTCCACTAAACACTTCCCCACATACAAGTTACACAACTATATATGTCCTGAGATTTCAGAATTTATAGAATCATAGGGCTGATATAGGCATACAAGGTTTATTAAATTCAATATTCCTGGGTTTTGGCATCTTCTTTTCTAATTTTCTGTGGATAAGGATGAAAGAAGGCATCCAATTCCTTAGACTAAGTAGTATCAGAGGTTCAGTCTGGCAAGTGGCAACTTATAGTATGATCACTTATTTATTGGATACTTCTTGGAATAAATAAATTGCCAGGGAGGTTTTAGCAACAGCAATAGCACTTAGACTTATATACTACTTCACAGTTCTTTTTGGCCCTCTCTAAGTGCTTTACAGAGTCAGCATGTTGCCCCCAACAATCTGGGTCCTCATTTTACCAACCTCGGAAGGATGGAAGATTGAGTCAACTTTGAGCCAGTGAGAATTGAACTGCTGCCAGTCAGCAGAATTAGCCTGCAGTACTGCATTCTAACCACTGCACCACCAGGGCTCATAAATTAAATTAAGCTCCTCTTTTATTTTACTTGGGAACCAATTTTTTTTCTGAACCATAGACCAAATTCTAAATTCCAAATTCTAGTTGGGAATATTCAGGATAACACATTTTTTACATTCTGTCTGTATCTGGCAGATGACATATGCTGTAAACCAGGCATGTCAAACTGCCAGCCCATGGGGCGGATGCATCACGACGAAACTGCGCCCTCCCCATTGCCAGCAATGGGGAAAACATCATGATATGTCATGAGATGTCACATGACATCATGAGTTTGACATGCCTGCTGTAGACTCTTAGATGTGTCTGGGTCTGGGTTTGGGTCTGTCTGTCTGTCTGTCTGTCTCTGTCTCTCTCTCTCTGTGTGTGTGTGTGTGTGTGTGAGAGAGAGAGAGAGAGAGAGAGACAGACAGACAGACAGACAGACAGACAGACAGACAGACAGACAGACAGACAGACAGACAGAAAGACAAGTGATGGCCCAACAAATTAGGACTGTAGATTTAGGCAGGGTCAGTAGATGAGAACAGGGAGAAGCAGCTGAATACAATGCAATGAATTTGATACATATTTTGGATTTGCTGGTAGCAAGTATTAATATCTTAAACTAGTTTGGGACTCTAATGAATTGTATTTTTTTATAAGTGCATATTTAGCTTTGCAGACGAATCGACCTATTTCCTTCTCTCTAAATAGTTCAAACTGGTATTTACAATATCTGCAATGTAATTTGACATTGGGAGACAAGGTTTTTTTTACTCTTTTTTCATAAACAGTTATGTTATGATCCTGCATCAAGGCAGGTTGAAGCATGATATAGCCATATTACAGCTTCCAACTCACGCTACATTAGCATAATATGACAGCATGTTTTTTGCACATTTCTTTCAGTTAATGGTAAGTACAATATAATGATAGAATGAACTGGCTAAATAACCATGCAGATAGTTGGCAAATATTATGAAGAAGTTTATTCAAACTGATAGTTGCTCCTGGGTCCAAATGTACTATATGTCATGTATAATTTATCAGAGTTCTCTTATGCCAGATCAATTAAAATTAATGGGAAGCTACACTGGAGTACTAGTGAAATTTCATTAATTTCAAAGGAGGAAAGAGATGGAGTGCAGCTATGCCTTCCTGTGAGGACATTCTGCAAAATTTGGCTAAACAACTGAGATGATTTCTGCCTTAAAGCCTCACTTTTTTGCCTTACAGTTTTTACTATAGCCTATCAGAGCATTGATATTGTTATGTATATAGAATTACAGCATTGAGCCGCTGACACCACCAGGTGGCGATGTACTCTATCCGGATTGGCTGGATAGTCCACGGCAGAAAATCCAGACGAGCAGATTGGTCCCAGGTTCACCTGGCTAGGTGTATACGAGGGACCAACAGTGGCCTTTGTCTCAGTCCGGTGTGTCCATTCAATAAAGTGTGACTTGATGCTGTGATCAGTTGTCCAAGTCGTCCATGCGGTCCACGCAGTCCAGACTTGCTATATAACAGATATTATTATTGAACAGCTATTTTCTTCATCATCTATGATGTCTTCTGAGAAATGACTATCAACCTGAGATTCATTTCATCCTGTTCTAGGACACAGACTGATTGGGAATAACAGAATAGTAAAATTTCCCATCAGCAGTACTGATTTAATGCTCAGTCCTTTGACTACATCCCTGGTGAACTCTTCCCTATTGAAGAATGAGGCACAATCTGAGGTCTTTCTGGACTTCTGCTGGATGTGCAGGTGGCAGTTGTGGCCAGGAAGGCATTTTCAAAGCTTCAGCTGGTATGCCAGTTATAACCTCCCCTTAGATGGTCACTAACACCTGGTCACCCCACAGTTTGACTACTGTGAGATTCTCTACCTGGGGCTACCTTTGAAGTCCACCTGCAAGCTTCAACTGGTTGAAAGTGCAGTGGTGTGAGAAGTGATGGTATGTATTGGTATGCCCATGCAACACCTCTGTTTCAGAAGTTTCACTGTTGCTAATTTGCTTCTGTATGCAATTCAAGGTACTGATCACTAACTATAAGGTCATAGGACCTAGTGACTTGAGGGACTGTCTTTCTTTCAATTCAGTCTGACAGAATTGGCACATGCCAGGTTGCTTCAATGAAATAATGTTATCTATCAGGACCCTGTAGCAGCACCTGCCTTTTGAAATGGGGTCCTTATCCAAGATCTGGCTGGGTTCCACTCTGCTGGGGTTTCAAAGAGGCTTGAAGACCTGGTTCTTAACCCATGTTTTTGATCGCAGTGTGTGGGTTTGTTTCTTTTTTGTTCCTGTCCAGTTCTTCTCATCTTTGCCAGCTTTTATTCTTTTATTTCTGTGTATTTTAAAATGGTTATACTTGTGAGCTGCCCAGAAGTGTGGGAATTGGGTGATACATTTTAATAATTATTATAATAACAATCAAATGGATTGTAGCACATGAAAGTTAAGTTTCTTTGACATCTCTCATTTTTGCTACAGATGATGAACCCAAGCTCCTATGCTGAAAGATGATCAAGTTCAGAAATTTAAAGAAGGAAAATCTGTGTTGGCTCTCTGCTTCTTCCTGGCATCTCCTTTCTGAAAAACAGTACATTGGTTCTTCTTTGGAGTATACCTTACATCTTCCTCCATGAAGAATTTGGATTTCCAAATTTAGCATTAGGTGTGGCCAAGGAGCAGCTTTATATGAACGAATGCACTTATCCGTCTCTCCTCTCTCTCTTTTTTTTTTTTTGCTTTGCAGAAATAATTCTCTGACATACTGCTTTTTTCTCCTTCACTTCATCACTCCACCAAGCATCTTTTTCCATTAGAGTAACTCCACATATTTTAAGAGCATAACCCTTCTGTTGTCTCTGTAACATATGTTTTGTTCTTAGCTGAACAGTTCCCATATTCTCTTTCCTTATGGCTATGTCTTTTAAGGAGATAGTTTGAGAGTTCTTTCTGTTGTTGGGCTAGAAGGGGAAAGAGCCTTGGTGGAGCAGTGGGCTAATGCCTCCTTAAGTAACACCAGCTGCCTGCAATTAGTGCAGGTTCGAGTCCCACCAGGCTCAAAGTTGACTCAGCCTTCCATCCTTCCGAGGTAGGTAAAATGAGGACCCAGATTGTTGGGGGCAATAAGCTGACTTTGTAATAATGCTGCTTGGGAGGGGGGCGAAAGCCCTAATAAGCAGGCATATACATAGAATGAAGGCTATTGCCAAGCACATTGATTTGTGCTTTAGATTGTAAGCTGCCCTGAGTCTTCGGAGAAGGGCGGGATATAAATGGGATTAAAAAAAACTTTTTGGCAGACTTCCTATCAATTTCACCCAATTTAAAGAAAAAAGAAACAAAGATTTTCTCAACTTTTTTCTTCCTGTTTAAAAACGACACAAAGAAATTAGCTTAAAAAAAAGCAGACTTTCATGAAAAGCAGCCCAAGCATCTGTTGATATCAGGTGCCTTGTGAGTAGGGATAGGAGCAGAGAGGCCATACGGTACATGCAGAACAAATTTCACCTACTTGAGATGGAGGCCTTTGTGTGAGATGTCAGGAAGGGCAGCAGGATGACCTGATTTCCCTGCTTATGCTAGCAGAGATTCAGGAAAGCTTTGATATGGAGCCAGACAACTTGCCTGGCTCAGTGGCTAAGGCAGCATTTCTCAATCTTGACAAGTTTAAAACACACAGACTTCAACTCCACATGCCTTAAAGTTGCCAAGGTGGAGAAACCCTGGGTGAGGGGCAGAGTGAAGACACATGTCTGCTTCTTTGAAACAATAGGTGGCATATCTTCCTGCTTGTGGGGCAAGCAGGAAGTTATGGATCAGTCTTTAGTTTCAGACATGCACAATTTGTTTACTTTTCTTTATTCATTCAGTTTGTTAATATATGCCATTTACATTTGACTGTTCCAATCTTTCAAGTCTCAGACATTTATATGCAATGATTAAGGAAGGGGGTCTGCCATTCATCATGGGTTTCACAAAATGCTTTTTAGCAGGGTAGAAAAGAGGTAGGCTAGATCAGCAGATTAAATCAAATGCATGATGCAGCATTCCCTGGTGTTAACAAGGAGAGAAGCATTCATGTTTCACATATTTGGGCAGTGTGCACAAAGACAATCAGAGGCTAGTTTTACTCTAAAATATGGTCCATTTATTTGATGCAAGCTAGCGGTGGCTCAGTGGGTTAGGACGCTGAGCTTGTCGATCAGAAGGTCGGCAGTTTGGCGGGTTGAATCCCGAGTGCCGCGTAGCAGAGTGAGCGCCTGTTACTCGTCCCAGCTTCTGCCAACCTAGCAGTTCGAAAGCACGTAAAAATGCAAGTAGAAAAATAGGGACCACTCCGGTGGGAAGGTAACAGCGTTCCGTGCGCCTTTGGCGTCTAGTCATGCCGGCCACATGACCACGGAGACGTCCTTGGACACGCGCTGGCTCTTCGGCTTTGAAACGGAGATGAGCACCGGCCCCTAGAGTCGGAAACGACTAGCACGCATGTGCGGGGGAACCTTTACCTTTTACCTTTAGCATCTCTAATCCAAAAATTCTCTAGCAAGCCAACTTCCTGTTGCCTACTTCCTACCAACAAGGAGGTATATGCTTTTTTAATTTGGGGTTTTATTTCTAGAGCTAAGGGCTGTCAAATTGCCAACCCATGGGCCAGTTGCATCATGCAGAGGCCGCGCCAACCCCAGGTCCAGCAATATGAAAAAAGTTGTGATACGTCGTGACACATCACATGACACATCACCTATGCTATAGCCTGTTTGGAATTACTGTGAGTGAACTGGGTAGCCACATAAATTTATTTATTTATTTACTTACTTATTTTAAATAAATAAATATGCATATACCATTTATTTATTTATTTATTTATTTATTTATTTATTTATTTATTTATTTATTTATTTTAATTCCATTTATATCCCGCCCTTCTCCGAAGACTCAGTAGCCTTCATTCTATGTATATGCCTGCTTATTAGGGCTTTCACACACACCCCAAGCGGCATTTTTACAAAGTCAGCTTATTGCCCCCAACAATCTGGGTCCTCATTTTACCTACCTCGGAAGGATGGAAGGCTGAGTCAACTTAAGGAGGCATTAGCCCACTGCTCCACCAAGGCTCCTTAAATGAGAGTTAGAGAAAATAATGCAAGAATTTGGACATGTGAACGAATCCATGCAGGAATTGCTATTTGTGCTAGCTGGCTGCTGACATGCAGACTTTTAGTGTTCCCCCAGCACTGAATGTGGCTCATAATAGTTTTCTAAGGATAAAGAGATCACTGGGAAGGAAGGAAATAAAAAAGAAAAGAAGTGCATCTTTTACTATAATCCATATCACAGGAATGGAATGGGGAAAAAAAAGAATGTATAACTTTTTTTTAAAAAAAATAACCTGGGCAGATTACTAGAGAGAAATAAAGGGATCTGTTGACAATGCATATAGGTCGATAGTGAAGCTTTGGTTAACAACAACAGACCTTCAAAAAGTATTTGTGCAATTTTCCCTCATGAAGTATTGATCTTTAAACATGTCATTTTCAATGCAACAGTTTCAATAGAAAAGAATAATATAAAAACAAATCTATAATATATTTTAGACAATAGGTTTCAATTCTCAGATATTGTGATAGAAAATTTATTTTGATATACTTAAGGTAACACATATTAGTATTGTTCCAATTCTATCCCCCCACCAAAAATGTTCACCTTGTTTCAAATATTGACAATAGTAAAAGAAGTAGCCATTGAATGTATAGTAAAGTCATATTAACTACTTTCAGATAAACTTTTTTGTATATTTTAAAGACAGATTTCATTATTACAAAGCATTGACCCAACACTTGGAAGTTCACTCATGAGCTCAAAAAAGTACTAATCCCTTTTCTAAAATAACTCTAGTAATTCAATGTTTCACAACCGAAGAGAAAGTCAATTTGCCCCAAGGCATGAAAGAGGGAGAGAAAGATTCCACTATGTCTTTTACTGAAGGATAGCCGATTGTCAATTAAAAATCGCGACTTCATGTTTTTTTCAAAATGGTGCTGGGTTGGGGCTCACCATTATTAGAATGTGTTGGTATATTGGGGATATGCAAATGTTTGAAATGTTCTTTGCTGACCACTGCAAGGACTATTTTCAGTATGTCTTTGATAAAGTCACTCAACATTGCTTGTAGTTGGACACTGGCTAGACAGGTCCTTTGGAAGCGATTGAGGCACAGCTGGGCTCCATTATATGGAAGGAGTTTGAGAAAGTTACTTTTAAGGACCTGTGACCCTACAATTGGTTAAGGAGTCCCAGGAGGTTGCATGTGATTAATGTCTCATTGAGGGAGGGGGTGCTGCTGTCTGCCTTGAAGGAGGTAGTGTATGCCCTTTTCTTAAAAGTCCATCCTTGGATCCAAATATTTTAGACAATTTTCACACGGTGTCCAACCTCCCCCTTTTAGGTAAGGTATAAGTGGCAGGTACTCAGCTTTAGAGCCCTGGATGAAACAGATTATTTAGATCCTTTTCAGTCAAGGTTCAGGAAGTGTTACAGTACTGAGACCGTATTGGTTGTGCTTGTGCACAATCTACAGCCTGGGATGGGGAGGATGCACTTATCCTGGCTCTCTTTGATCTCTTGGAAGCATTTAATACCATCAATTATGGTGTACTTTTGGTTCAGATCCAACGATTGGATATGAGTGGTACAGTTTTGCACTGGTTCTCCTCCTTTCTCCTATGGCTGTTGGCTGGGGGCAAAAAGTAGGCCCTTGAATCAGGGCTCAAGTCTTTCATGCCTTCTCTTAACATTTGCATAAGACTGCTGAGAGAGATTTTCCAACAATATGGGGTGAGCTTTTTATCTTAACTTTTGTATATTGTATATTTTGTATATTGTATAATATATACAATATATTATTGCCCTGTACACCGCCCTGAGTCCTTCGGGAGAAGGGCGGTATAGAAATTAAATTAATTAAATAAATAAATAAGTTCCAGTATCTGGAAACTGGGGGGTATTTGGACAGGGAAGAATTGGGTTCAACTCAACTGTAGCAAGACATAATGGCTCTGTGTTTTTTTGTTTCCTTGATTGTGGTGAGGTATTATCCTTGACTTTTGCTAAGGTTGCAGTTCCCCAGAGACACCTTGTGGATTTGGGACTCCTCTTGGACTCAGGGCTCCTGCTCAAGTGGCAGCTGCGGCTAGGTGAGCCTTTGCATAGACATGTTTTATGTGCCAATCAGTCCCATTCATGGACTGGGAGGCCTTGCATCATGGTCATTTATGCCTTAATCACATGGACTATGCCATACACCCTACACAAAGCTGCCTTTGAAAATCATCTGAAAATTACCATTGGTCCTGGGGCAATATAGCAGATTGCACAGTTTGTCCATGTCACACCATTGTTGCTCTGATTTGCAGTATATTCTCAGGTGCAATTCAAGGTGTTGGTTAAAGCTCTGAATGATATAGAGTCAAGTATAGGACTGCCTCTCACTGAGGGTATCTGCTTGTTCCACTAAGTCTGATAGGATGGATAGGCTCTGTGTCTTTTCTGTTAAATGTTGGACTAGTGAGATCAAGGCAACATAATTCTCAGTAGTTGAGAACACCCTACCCCTGCCCCTAGGATCCAGCACTCCTATAGCTTCTGAGCTTTCCAAAAAGACTTGAAGACCTGGCTTTTCCCACGAGCTTTGGGATAGTATAAGGTAGAGTACAGAAAGTTGTCGTACCTGTGGGGATATGTTGTGGATGGGGGCTCCAGGAGTGTCTATGTGGGTGTTTTGGCCAGCGATAAGATGGCAGCTATAGCAATCTTTTAAATAAAGAAAGAAAAATGAACAATCTAGGCAAAACCTACATGTAAAGGTTATACTTGCTCAATCTCGTATGCGGAGACAAGAAGGGTGGGATAAAGGAGCAAGTGCCATTGCATACATCATAAAATCATAATTCAAATAATGTGAATTATGAAGCTAAATCATATTACATCACGATACAAGTTATATTACTTTGATACTATGAACCTAACTCTGGAATGTGGATATAGTCACAATAACAAATAGAAATAATATGATTGCTACCCATATACATAAAACATTATTTTTTTTCTTTCTGCTTCTTTAAGTATTATACTTTAGGACCTCCTTGTGGAATGCTATGGAGGTCGTTCTGACCCCATGATCCTGCGTATAACATTGTACCATAATTTATCATGATGTGTGTTCACTGCAGAAAGCCCTGGGCTTGTTCTCTCCCTGAACCTGAGAGAACTTTGGAAGCCAATATTTTTATTATTGCTAAGTCAGGTTTTTTCACCCCTTATTTCATAAATCATGGACTCTTACGTTTTGGTAAGATTCAACATACGTCAGCTTCAGAACATGGTTATACAGCTGCTTGTTTAAATTGTTGCTGTGGCTACTTCTTTCCTATTCACATTATAGTAAAGCAAGGATTAATACAATAGATGAAACCAGCCTATATTGGTTCTGCTCCTAGAAATGTTAGCTGAGGTAATACTTCAAAGGAAGCATTAATCCTTGTCCCACAGCTAAGAGCCAACATGCTAGCTAAACACTAAGCATAAATAATTAATGAACAAATCCAAGAAAATCTGAAACCCCCCCTTTCTGTTTTTCTCCCTTGTCAGCCATCTGTTTTCCTCACCGAGAGCACCCACCACTTTCTTTCTTCAGCCCCTATTTCGGTTGCTTTCCTTCCTTCTTCCTTTTATTTATTCATCATTTAGTTTAAAAATGTATATACCACCTGTCATGCAGTGCTACTGCAGGTGGCCCAGAGAATTAAAAATACATTTGAATAAAATAATAAAAACTCATAAAACACCATAAATGCAGCAATAAAACATGAAAAGTAATAATGGCTGTAATTCGGCAGCCTTTCTATTGGCTCTCAAATGTCAAGGCAAGCAAAAGTGTTTTTAATGTATGCCTAAACTGAAGATATAATGCCTGATGCTGCGGGGGCCATATGAAACCTTGGTTATTCCTTCAGACAGCTCTGAAAGTTCTTGCCAAATTGTAGTTTTAATGTTGTATTAGGGGAAAACTTTCAACATACAAGACTGAGCTCCAGTCATTAATTCTGTACAATTTTAACAACATTTTAAGAGGCATATCAAACTGCTGGCCCATGGGATGGATGTATCACAACAAAACTGTCCCCACCCCCATTGCTGGCAATGTGGGAAAAGTCATGATACGTCACAGGACGTTATGTGACATCGCGAGTTTGACATGCCTGGTCTAAGGCACCAGGCTAGAAACTGGGAGACCGTAAGTCCAAGAAAGCCAGCTGGGTGTCACTGGGACAGTCACTGCCTCTCAGAAAAACCCTCCTCATAGGGTTTATTTATTTATTTATTTAATTGGATTTATATACCGCCCTTTCCCGCAGGATTCAGGGCGGGTTGCTGTTGTTGTAGGGAAAATAGGAAGAAGGTGGGTTGCAAAAAAATAAATAAATGGTTCTCATTCTCTCTCTCTCCCTCTCTCTCCCTCTCTCTCTCTCTCTTTCTCTCTGTGCTATAACCTGGAATATGAACCCTGGAATGTTATTCAAGTCCCATCTCTAAAAATGTGCCTCCTGGGCTTATATTGCAGCAAGGTTGATACATTCTTCGAGGGTTTGCAGAAAGGTCTTTCACATCTTGCAACTCAGATGTGTTACCAACTTTGGTCTTTTTCATGTAACTCTCTTTATTTTCTCATTCTCCACAGCCCATCCATCTTGACTTTCCAATCAATAATTTGTCTGGAAAATAAAACATCCCAGTCCCCATTTCCTCATGCTCAACAGTGATGGCTTTTTTTAATTCTCAGCTGCAGCCTTTTAACACCCAACAGACTCCAAAGTGAAAGAGGCTCACCACCATGTTGATTACTGGAACCGGTCTCCAAGTCCTTAAGAAAATATAGCCAATGCTTGTTGGCGTAGGAATGTGGAAATGGAGAAGGGCTGGCTGTTCTCGCTCTTTGATCTTTTATTAGAATTTCAAAATGGAAATTATCACTGCCAACAAACAGAGCGAGAAAGAGAGAGAATCCAGTTATTGATTCATTCTGCAATCTAAGGAGTACAAGTTAAATAGATTACAACTAAATTAATCATTAGAGAAACTGAATATAGTTTAATTGTCACTTTCTTCTTTACTTCATTCCCTAGTAAGTAACTGGCTATAAAAAAAATTCCCTACTCATTTCCTGGGTTCTGTAGCTCTCCCTCTCTTCTCATCCCTCCATTTTAACTTGAAATTGTCAAATACTAGATGTGTTTCTAAAATTTCCAAGCTTTTTCAACTCAAGGGAATTATGGTCTTGTGAACTATGCACTATTAATAACAGGTCTTTATACAGTAGGTTAAAGAAGAAATTATTTTTTATGACATAATAGCAGTCTTATTTGCAATACTTAGATAACATCAGGAAACAAATTCTTTTCTGACACTGAATATGATTTGCTACATTTTCAGTGGTGCCCAGATAGTTATAGCTAGTTCAGAATAATCATTAAATGGCAGACTACTGTATTCCTGATCAAGGTAGATGAAACCAGGCCATGATTTTTCTGAAATTTTCCATTTTGAATGTGTTAGAATGGCATGAAATTAATTTTGCTGGAGTTTTGATACTGGTTTTTAAAAAATCTACATTATTAAAAAGAGATACAGTTTATTAAATCATTTTCTAAGAAACAGATCCAAATAAATAATTATTATTTTGTCAGCCAGGTTTCATTGTTAATATAATACCTTTGAAAATCCTTCTTTCCTCTACTGATGCTCAAACTAAGAATACAGAACACATTTATTCTCCTTATCCTTGGCTTCTCAAAATGAAATGTCTTTCTAGTTGAGTGCAAATCTATTTTTAGAGCCAATGCTTAGGATTGGTCTTATTTCAGATTAGATATTGCAGAAATAATAATAATAATAATAATAATAATAATAATAATAATAATAATAATAATAATAATAATAATAATAATAATAATAATAATAATAATAATAAGTTGGAAGGGACCTTGGAGGTCATCTAGTCCAACCCCCTGCTCAGGCAGGAAACCCTATACCATTTCAGGCAAATGGCTGTCCAGTCTCTTTTTAAAAACTTCCAGTGTTGGAGCATTCACCACTTCCATTTTATTATATATTTATTTATTTTTATATTATTTCCCTGAGTCTATGAAATATCATTTATGCTGGTGATATTCAATTGCATATTGTGGTAAGAAAATAGATGTATCAAACAAAATGGAGGTTGTTCCTTCTTCCTTCCTTTTCTCTTTTGGATATGAACAGAGTCAAATGCAACTTGATTCTTTTCCTAATCCTATCAGATTCCTCCCTATTTCTAGGCAAAGACTCTGCAAATCCCATATAAGGCATAACATAGAAGACTCATTCATTGATAATACAGCTCGACAGCCACTCTAATAACAATATTGCAACATATTAATAAGATGCTCCATCCATGCTCCATGGGTGTATTTGTATAATTAAGGACCAAGTGCCTTAACAATGCATTGCTGTCCCTCCTAAAAATATAGTTTTGACTAACAAATCAACTCTATGAACACTGACAAAGACCTGCTTAGCTTCCCCAAAAGTTGCCAACAAATCAGATCCCTACAATCTCTCAACTTCTATAAAAATCTTTCTTTACCCTAAGTTCAGGATTCCTCTTTCTTGTAAAGTTGGGAGCCAACAATCATGAATTAAACACCTCAGAATGTTCCTCTAATCTTCTGAATTTTCCATGACCTTTATTGTTAGTCCAGGCTGGGTCAGAAATGTTGAACTGTTGTACAAATGATAGGATCTTGTCAGGAACCGGATGCACAGATAGAAACATAGATTGTGTCCTATCAAGATTGAGATAATGTTGGGCAGTAAAATTTGATTGCCAGTGGAAGGCCAGTTGAATAGCTTCGATCCCTTCCCTGGCACTGTATATTTGTCTCTCAAAATGTTATACAGTATATTAGAACTAAGATAGTGCCTCAAAACTATATTTTGTGTCTTTTCACTTTCTTAGATCTGTGTTCTATTTGTGTCATAAACATCTCTTAAAACTTAATTTCTCCGTTCAATAAGGTAGAAATTAAAATATTAGGCAGAAATTAAAACAACTGCATGTAGTATTTCTTTTCCTTTCAAAACTAAACAAGTTATTTTCCTCAGCTACACCAGGAAGGATACAGGTAGTCCTTGACTTACAACAATTTGTTCAGTGACCATTCGAAATTACAACAACACTAAAAAAAGTGATTTGTGACCTTTTTTTCACAATTATGACTGTAGCAGCATCCTCATGGTCACATGATCAAGAGCCTTGGTGGAGCAGTGGGCTGATGCCTCCTTAAGTAACACCAGCTGCCTGCAATTAGTGCAGGTTCGCATCCCACCAGGCTCAAGGTTGACTCAGCCTTCCATCCTTCCGAGGTAGGTAAAATGAGGACCCAGATTGTTGGGGGCAATTAAGCTGACTTTGTAATAATGCCGCTTGGGGTGTGTGTGAAAGCCCTAACAAGCAGGCATATACAGAGAATGAAGGCTACTGCTAAGCTTGTAAGCCGCCCTGAGTCTTCGGAGAAGGGCGGGATATAAATGTAATAAAAAAAATAATCAGATGCTTGGTAACTGATCCATATTTCTGACAGTTTTTGTGTCCCGGGGTCATGTGATCAACTTTTGTCACCTTCTGACAAAGTCAATGGGGAAGCCGATTCACTTAACAACCATGTTATTAATTTAACAGCTGCATTGATTCACTTAAAAGGAACCACACTTCTTCACTTAGCAAGAAAGGTCATAAAATGAGGCAAAACTCACTTAATAAAATTCTCTCTTGGCAATAGAAATTTTGGACTTAGTTGTGGTGGTAAATTGAGGACTATCTATATAAAGGAGCAGTATGGCAAACTGGTTAAAGTAGTTGCTTAATATTATGTTAGAAAGCTAGCTTTCAATGTACAAAGAAATCATAGTTTATTAGACCATGGAATGCTTTGTATAAGCTCATTGCATATGAAAATATCTTCTTAGTTTATCAAACAGATTTCAAAGCTCTTTTACTTAGTTTCATACTGACATAGTAACACAAGAGCTGGACATTATAATAAATATTTTTTTTCTCATACTGACATAGTAACATGAGAGCTGGGCATTATAATAAATATTTTTTTCATGGCTGCATTTATAAAAAGGTCAACATCCAAACTGTGCAAACATTTATTTTCTTATTTATTTTAAATATTTCCTTAAAAAAGAAAAAGAAACATGGACCAAGTATACAAACAACATTATACCTTTGATGGGTTGGCTTTCAGCCCTTCCTTCTTGCTGGGTCTTCATATGTTTTTGCATCCATACAGATGCCCAAAGAAAACAATTTACAGTTTCTTTACTGATAAATAGATGAGAGGTGAAGAATATAAGCAGTGCCCTGCTGAATTGAACTCCTGGCTTATCTGGTCTAGTAGTCTGTTCTCATAGTGACCAACCAAGTATAGCTAGTATTTGGTTGGCAACCAAATGACTAGTCAACCCACTAGTCTCCCAACAGAATCTGAGAGGAAAGTTCTTATAGGAGAAAAAAAAAAGGTGGCAAATATAGAGAAGTAACATCCAGGTCAGGTGTCTGAGAAAAAGCTTGAAGTGATGGCTGGCAGTTGAACTGGCTAACATTAGTTTAGACAGTTCTAGTAGCTCGTAAAGAAGAATTGTTGGTTTCAGTCCAGAGAAAGGTTAACTAATGACTTTAAACTGGATTTGACAGTGTTTATGCTGTTCATTAGAGGTCTGAGGTCCATGAAAATTTTGAGGAGATGATCTGGGGAAATACTGATAAAGATGATGAATAACTCCATGGGGCAAATTAATAATAATAATAATAATAAGTTGGAAGGGACCTTGGAGGTCATCTAGTCCAACCCCCTGCTCAGGCAGGAAACCCTATACCATTTCAGACAAGTGGCTGGCCAGTCTCTTCTGAAGTGGAGCATTCACCACTTCTGGAGGCAGGTTGTTCCACTGGTTAATTGTTCTAACTGTCAGGAAGTTTCTCCTTAGTTCTAGGTTGCTTCTGTCCTTGACTAGTTTCCATCTGTTGCTGCTTGTCCTGCCTTCAGGTGCTTTGGAGAATAGCTTGACTCCCTCCTCTTTGTGGCAGCCCCTGAGATACTGGAACACTGCTATCATGTCACCCCTCACCCTTAAAGCAAAGAACCTAGTGGGTTTCAGAAGATAGCTAGAAGAATGAAAGTCATGTTTTTCTAGCTATCTCAAAGGCAGGTGCCTTTTCCACTTACGGCTTTAAGACTTTTCTTAAAATAGGAAGGCTTAAGTAGGGACAAAATTGCAGTAGACTATGGATATTTGAATCATAATATGCACATAAACATATTTAATTTTTACTAGAGCTTAATGTTTCACGGGTAAAATGCTCTCATTTATATATATTTTTAAGCACCATCATTCAGAAAGAGGGGAGAAGACCTATTGTTTTGATATATAGAGAAGTTAGAAACTGTAAATTGTAATTGCTAAGCTTAGCTGGAATAAAACAACTTACATTATGTATTTCAGGAGTAGTTTAAATACAAAGGGAAGGGGGAAAATAGAAAGCTTTTTGTACTGTCTCTTTCAATCAAATCCTTCAAACCCTTAAATATATCTCATGACAAGATTAATAATTCTGGAGCTATTAAGTCAGGCAGAGTATAAGGGATGTGTAATAAATAAATAATCTAATTGCATGTTTTAAAGCAGTTCTACAAGCCTATAAAATTTTCATCTCTAAAGGACTTTGATAAGTTTTCTATTAAATTATACTAAAAATGAATTACATTTTGCTAAGTGACTGCCCTTCTTGAATTGCTTGGAACTATGAAATCATTCTCCTCTGTAGTCTATTTCTATCATTGGAGGAAGGGTAGCAAAAGGTTACTTACAAGACCTTTTTTGTTAATAATTCAATGAGAAATGACAGCTTTTATCATCATCCATTTAGTTATTTGTGCTGAAATGCACAAGCAGTTGTTGAATGGCTGCCCTATTGCTTTAAAATATTGATGAATAAGTCAGTAGTTGCAAGCATAAGAATTTTAGAGTCTTCAACAAGTTAAATACAACATGGTCTAATGTATGAATCAACCACCTTTGGAAAAAGTAACATTTTCTCATTTTTTTTCTTGACTTTTATACTTTATCGGATCAAATCTAGGCTTCTTTAGCTTTGCTGGTGGCCTTACCTCCTTCTAGCTCTTATGTTCTATACCATAGGTAGTCACTGCAAACAATCTGATAATGGGAAAAACAGGCAAGCAGTAGTAGGTAACTCCATCTACTTTAAGGTCTAACCCCAGACATTTGCTTTAGCACTATCCACACTGTCCTGTGTCTCCCAAAACATGACCTTTGTGGAAGTTGTCCTTCTCTAATAACTCCGATGGTTGTTTGCCCTACCCCTATTGAGTATTTTAATATTTCTCTTTATTTATTTATTTATTTATTTGTTTGTTTGTTTTTATATACCGCCCTTCTCCCGAGGGACTCGGGGCGGTGTACAGAGCAAGGTAAGTATACAGTTAACAATAATAAAAACAAATGAAACCCCAAGATCTATCAGGCCAGGCCGGCCTGCTGGAACAGGTAGGTTTTTAAGTCACGCCGGAAGGTGCGAAGGTCGGGGGCCATCCGGATTTCGGTAGGCAAGCAGTTCCAGAGGGTTGGCGCACCCACTGAGAATGCTCTGCCCCTGGGGGCCACCAGCCAGCACTCTCTGACCGGTGGCACCCTAAGGAGGCCTTCCCTGTGGGAGCGCACAGGACGGAGGGGTGTTGACGCTGGCAGTAGGTGCTCCTGTAGGTAATCCGGACCCATGCCATGTAGGGCTTTGTATGTCATCACTAACACCTTGAATTTCACTCGGAAGGCAACTGGAAGCCAATGCAGCTCACGGAGGAGAGGTGTGATATGGGAGTATCGGGAAGCTCCCAAAAGTGTTCGTGCAGCTGCATTCTGCACCAGCTGAAGCTTCCGAGTGGTTCTCACGGGCTTGTATGCTCAACTGTACTTTTATATATAGTGATCAGACAATACAATCTTGAGTTGTCCTTGATGGGAGCAACATCTAAGGTAAGAGGCAACTTTAAAGGTATTGGGGAGTGCCGACCATGATAAAACAGGGGACTGTAGAGTGGCATGACCATTTTCCTTGCTGTGTCAAACTGTTACTATATCCTTGTAATTATGGTGGGAGGAGCTGAAAGCATTCATGAGAAACCATCTTACCTTTTATTTGTCTTTCCTGTTTCTTTTCCTGGATTTTAAAACATGAAAGTGATTGAGTGCATAAGCTTTTCTCCATCTTCAATTCTTTTCCAGGAAACAATGCTTTGTTGATCAAATCTGTGCTTCTTAGTGGGATGAGTTGATTTCTTGGCAAAATAAACTGAGCAGGAGAAAATTCACTGTATCACTGCAGTTGAGTATATGCAAGGAACTGTTTGCATTCAAGTAAGGAAAGGGACGCGGTGGCTCAGTGGGTTAGGACGCTGAGCTTGTCGATCGGAAGGTCGGCAGTTTGGCGGGTCGAATCCCGAGTGCCGCATAACAGAGTGAGCGCCTGTTACTCGTCCCAGCTTCTGCCAACCTAGCAGTTCGAAAGCACGTAAAAATGCAAGTAGAAAAATAGGGACCACTACGGTGGGAAGGTAACAGCGTTCCGTGCGCCTTTGGCGTCTAGTCATGCCGGCCACATGACCACAGAGACGTCCTCGGACAAGCACTGGCTCTTCGGCTTTGAAACGGAGATGAGCACCGGCCCCTAGAGTCGGAAACGACTAGCACGCATGTGCGGGGGAACCTTTACCTTTACCTTTAAGGAAACAGAAGAAAATCAAAGGTCCAGGGTGAAGTGACATCTATTTTTATTCTTCCCCTAATGAAATTCTTTGTGTGTGAGTCATACTGAACTAAGTTCTCTCTTTCTCTTTCTTGTAAAAGAATTCCTGAACACAGGAACAATAATTCAACCCAGTGTTATCTTCTGATGAATAGCTTGGAGGGAGCTGCTTTGGACTAGAGGGCATAGTAATTACAGAAATAAATAAATAAAGCATGACTACTTAATACAACTCTAAGCAGATGCTGCTGCTTCAGCAGTCTATGAATAAATCCTTCAATGCCAGTATGCAACAGGATTTATCCAATTGATAAGCATAATCTCTTGGAAGTGGGGTGATCAATTGTATAGAACTATGAAGTAGAATTTTTTTAAAGGGTAACTTAGGCAGTTCTCACTATATAGATTGCAATTAATATTGTCCTCTGTAACATAGTTTTGTATGAATTACAGTTATAGGTCTGAAGGAATTCAAATGCTAAGGAAATATCCCTTCAAAACATTATAATAGTCTTTATTAACCTTGGACCATTGGACAGTTGCAACAAGTTCACTCCCATGTATGATATACTTAGGTGTTCACTGCAACCTAGGTATTGCTCTTTAGCAGAGGGCCCAGATATAATGTCATTGCTTTACTGTATGCGTGGGAAATGAAGTGAAAATTGTTGAGATAATCACATTAAGACTAGGATAACATTGAAAGCATAGAAAAGACAACATGAAAAATAAAACCAAGGCCATATGATGGGAACAGAGAGATGTTGATAATGATATGATAGAACAACAAGATACGCTGTAAAGCCTACACAAGGCAGCAAGTTCCTGAACCAGTTCAGAAAAAGACATCTCTGGTCCTACACTGCTTGTTTGCAAATATCAGCACATGGAATGAGCAAAATATGAGAGATTAAAGAAAGAAACCAGTGGAACAACCTGCCCTTAACCAGTTGAACAACCTGCCTCCAGAAGTGGTGAATGCTCCAACACTGGAAGTTTTTAAGAAGAGACTGGACAGCCATTTGCCTGAAATGGTATAGGGTTTCCTGCCTGAGCAGGGGATTGGACTAGATGACCTCCAAGGTCCCTTCCAACTACTACTACTATTAATTATTATTATTATTATTATTATTATTATTATTATTATTATTATTATTATTATTATTATTATTATTAATAAACACATAACACATAACAATATTGATAATGAAAACCTGGAGAAGCTGAAGACAGGGCACAAGAAACTTCAATATTATATTTAGTTTAAGGAATATTTCATATTAAGACTCTATCCCTAAAACAAACCTTTAATGACATTTGGGAAAGACAGAGTACCTAGGGAACAATCAGATAAGAGACAGCACAGCCCACAGCTGCATAATGGTAGAGCAAGATGCTCAGAAGGAATCCTTCCTAAGTTAAAGGCCTGTAAATCTGACAGTGGGACAATTGCACTTTCAGACTTCCAAGAGTCATAGCTTGTAGAAACATAGAATCATAGAGTCTAGGATCACAAAATCACCATAAAACTGTCATAGAATCATAGGTCTGGAAGAGAACTTGGAGGTCTTCAAGTCAAACTCTCTGCAGGAGTCTTTATTCTATCCCAGACAAATGGTTGGCCAATCCAGTGATGGAGCACCAACAACTCTAGAAGGCAAGCTATTCCAATGATTAATTTCCACTGTCAGGAAATTTCTCCTTAGTCCCATGTTGGATCTCCCTCTGATGAGCTTTCATCTATTGCTTCTTGTCCTACCCTCAGGTACTTTGGAGAACAGGTTGACCCTGGTGACAGTCCTGCAAGTATAGGAAGATGGTGATTTGAACTCATCTAAAGTGAATAGGTGTTCTCTTACCAATTTCTTTCCTATTTTGACTATATTCCTGTTATGTCTCTCATGGTGCTGCTTTTGAAAGGCTGAACTATCTTTTCCCTTATGCATAAAGACATATGCAAACAAGAAATTAAGCAATTCTGCTTTCTTACTGCTGCCCATCACCTTCTTGATAGTTTCACCTATTAGTGGACCAATCATTTCCTTGACTTTCTTCTTGTTTCTTACATATTAAAAGAAACTTTTTAAATATAATTTTTGGCATTTGTTGCAAGTCTTAATTCATTCTAAGCCTCAGCTTTCCTGACTTTGTTCTTGCACATTTGGCTATCTGCTGGTATTCTGTTCTAGTTATGAGTCCCTCTTTCCATTTTTTATACTTGTCCTTTTGTTCTCTCAGTTTTGTCAGAGAGTCTTTTATGCAACCATACTGGTTTTGTTGGAGTCTCTTGTTTTTCTTTCTCTGTGGTACTGTGTTACATCGGACTTTTAGAATCTCATTTTTCAGGGTTTCCCAAGCATCTTGAGTTGTTTTCTCCTTTAGGAGTTCTACCCATGGAATCCTTCATAAACTCTCTTACTTTGTTGAAGTCAGTTCTCTGAAAGTCTAAGACATTTAGTTTGACTTTGTTTGATTGCTTGGGCCTGCATTATGGTGAGTTCCAATATGACATAGTCACTCTATCCCAAAGTTCCCACAACTTCAACCACATTTATCATTTCATTCCTATTACTGAGACTTCAGTCCAGTATAGCTGACTCTCTAGTTCAGGGATGTCAAGCCTGATCGCATCGTGGCCATATCATGATGTATCAGGATGTTTTTTTTTCCTTTGTGGGGCCAGAGTGGACGTGGCCTGTGTGGCCCACATCTGGTCCGTGGGCCATGTGTTTGACATGCCTGCTCTAGTTCCTTCCTCTACATTTTGAATGACAAATTCATCAGCTAGCATGTCAGGAATCTGTTTGATCTCCCATTTGCTGCAGAGTTCATTTCCCAGTTAATATCTGGGTAGTTAAATTATTTAAATTAATCCATTAATGTAGCTTTACAATAAAATAAAATTAGCTTATTTGGTTTTGTTTCTTGTCTGGTAAGGCTTATCAGCTGGTAAGGCTGATAAGATCTCACAGATGCCTTATTTTATGTTGAGAATTAAGATCAGTTAAATAAAGTAATAAATCTTTTCCCTGGACCACATCAATGCCTCAAAATAGATTGGAACACTAGTTTCTATAATTTCCAGCCATAATGGCCATTTCTTTACTCTTACATTTACCTCTTTCCCTTCTCCTAGAAGTTCAAGCTAGACATCTATGGCTGGAGTGCATGTGAACCCAATAAAGCTCATCATCAACCTTATACACACTGAATTTCCCAAACACATCTAGAAGCTTGGGTGCATTATTTTGTAGCATCATCCAAGAAACATAAATGATTAATTAATTGGAAATAATTATATTGTGTGCAGAATATTGTATTTGTATCATGGTTTGTTTCACAACAATATGATTTTGGAGTCTTTGAAAATTCTTTTGAATGTTGAATGTATGTTAAACAATTTTTGTAGTGCTGATGAAGGCATCTGCATACCACACTTTCACGGTACTGGTGACATTTATTGATTCTGACAAATAACTTGATGTTGTCCAGTAGCAGGTCACTCGGAATGTATGAAGCATATTGAAAACAAGATAAATGTCAGCATCATTAATGTCATCAGAGTCTTTCAAAATGAGAACTATTCAGAGTATGTAATCTATACCAAAATGATATTTTATGAAGTCTGGCATCCAAAGGGATTTGTTCATTTCTGCAGAAATGAACTTTGGCATCTTATTTAAAGATTCCTTCGCCAATTGGTGATGGGTAACCTTTTTAAAAAATGAGAAGGATAAATTGCTAGCTGTTTTAGATTTGAGTTCGTGATATTTATGTTCTTAAATACTGAAACAGACTATGTTGTCAGTATCAGATTGTGTGTGTTTGTGTGTGTGTGTGTGTGTGTGTGTGTGTGTGTGTGTGTGTGTGTATTTGAAGACCTGTCATAAGACATGGAACTATACTAAATATTTGGGTTTAGGAGGGGCTTGAAGTTTCAATATTACATTAAGGGAAATAAATAAGGTCATCTGCCTATATCATCAAATTTGGCTGTGTGATGTAGGCTGTTTGAAGATGGAAGGAAGCTTTGGTAATTTTTATGAATAAGAAAATATTTTTGAAGTCTTCAAAATAAACTAGGAACAGCTTTTACATGCTAACAAGATTTTTGAATACATTTAATTTAGGCTAAAATTAATGAAATTAATACACAAAGAAATACAGACAAGTTCTGATATTTTAATGGGAAGAACAGACAGGGAAAACTGGAAATTTGATACTGCTATCCACTACATATCAATTGAAGATATTAAAAACTCAAAACAGCACTATGAGCATGACAGAAACATGCTAAGTAGTGCAACATCAGAAGATTAGACAAAATCTGATAAACAGTGAGCTCTTTCAGACAATTTATGCCAATGATAATTGGTAGGGAGGGAACTCCATAACCCAGTTCTTGGTTTGTAATTTGTCTCATCCTTGCCAGCAATGCTTCCCCACATCCTCAAATATGAGGAAAAGGGAGTTGTTAGCCTTTACTATCTTGATCCCCTACATACAGTATATGCTTGCTGTCCATACAGTTGGGGAATTCTAGGCCTGTTCACAAATCTGACAGGTGTCCAGGACCAGGGGAACATTATTTTGATACTGTCTAAATATAGAAACTGCAGAGTGATAATTCTAAATGAACCTGACTCTCTATGTATTAAAACATAGGGTAATAGGGAAAGTTTTACTCCTGTGTTAGGAATCTTGGGCTTCATACTAAACAAACTTTTTCCTTGATGATGTAGAACATTATGTTTCTATGAAAGCTAGTTTGGTTTGAACTCACCAGTTCAGTATCTGCTGTAACAGTAATTCAAACCTTGAGTGCTTTTAGACATAAGCTACCAAGGTTTTTGTAGAATCAAGCATTAATTTATCTCGGAATTATGTTGAAATGACTTTATGGAAACTTTATTTCTCAAGGATGTAAAACTGAAAGACAATCATCCTAACTACATTAGAATCACCAAATTACTTTTAGGTTGACATTTCCATTTCCATTACTTGTCTATCCAAAAGGAGTATACTTGGTGCATATCTGAATGAACGTATGATTGAAGTTAATTATTCTATTCACCTTTAAATGAATTATAGATTGTGCTGTTTTGCCCAAGAGAAAAGTCATTTTCACCGATTGAACACATCCAAGAATTGTTATTACCATTTGTGGTTTCTCTAATGCAGCTTCATCTCCATGTTTCAACACTGCTGGATTTGTAATAATGTGTGGAAAATTCAAAGGTTACTTGAATTAAATACCACTTTTGCTGTTATAGTTTTCATTCAGAATAACTCATGGTAAGATATAAATTGACATCTAATAGTCTTCAAAGAAAAAAGCAGATGCCACATTCTCCATTTAAATGTCAAATAGTTCTACCAGTAGCAAAGTATTTGGAAAGTAATATTCAAGAAAGTGTGTTCCACTATTTTTAATGCATGAATCTCAGGAGACATTAGAAAATTTTCTAAATTACACATTATTTGTTAAATATTATGTGCCTTTCCTGTAATGGTATCAATTCTTTCAATATTTTTGAAACCTGGGAATGGCCATTATTATTTTCCTTTGTATTTGGCATAAAGGTAAAGGTAAAGGTTCCCCCGCACATGCGTGCTAGTCGTTTCTGACTCTAGGGGCCGGTGCTCATCTCCATTTCAAAGCCAAAGAGCCAGCGCTTGTCCGAGGACGTCTCCGTGGTCATGTGGCTGGCATAACTAGACGCCAAAGGTGCACGGGACGCTGTTACCTTCCCACCGTAGTGGTCCCTATTTTTCTACGTGCATTTTTACGTGCTTTCAAACTGCTATGTTGGCAGAAGCTGGGACGACTAACAGGCGCTCACTCTGCTACACGACACTCAGGATTCAAACATAAATATGGGAAAAATATATGTCTGAGGTATTTCTGTCTTACTGTTTTATTCTAACTTTTTAAGTTATTTTCATTTCAATATATAGAAACACTTTTGTTTTTCTCCAATCTGCAGGAATAGAGAATTTCAGTGAAATTCATGTACAGGGTATAGAGTTATAAGACATATATATGATTAGCAGTCAAATAAATTAAAAAAAATTCTAAAGAGACAGGAGGGGGGGGCAAAACAAAACACCTCTGAGGAGAAGGAAATTTCAGGCCAATAGAAAGACAGACATGAAAAACAGAGATTTTCATCATCTCTTAAAGCAGGGAATGAATTCATTAAATTCAGAGGCTCACAATATAATAAAGAAAATAAAACACAGCACAATTTCAAAGCATAACCAATAATAAATAAATAAATAAATAAATAAATAAATAAATAAATAAGTAAGTAAATAAGTAAATAAATAAATAAATAAATAAATAAATAAATAAATAAATAAATAAATAAATAAATAATAAATGTAAAGCACATGGCAAATCCAGCCAACAGAACTCATAGGCTCCAGCTACTTTAGACCAAAGTTTGGGAAAAGAGCAGATCATCAGGGCCTTTTAGAGTTGCCTGCATATTAGAGGGAACTGCATTCCAGAGGGAGGGTACCATGATGGAGAAGGAGTGCTTCCTTAGTCCCAAAAGACAGCACTGTTTTGAAGGGACCCAACGTGTACCAGTCCTATTGGTGCATATCAGCTGAGCATATATGCATACACTACGGGAAATAGGTGGTCCTTCAAATAACCTATCCCAGGGGTGTCAAACTGCTGGCCTGCAGGCCAGATGCATCATGCGGAAGCTGCGCCCACCCCATTGCTGGCAATGGTAAAACCGTCCTGATACATTGCACGACATAATGTGACGTCACGAGTTTGACATGTCTGACCTATGCTATGCATGCCTTTCTAGGTGACAACCAGCATTTTAAATATCATCCTGAAGTAGAATGACATCTAGTACAGCTCACATAACAGAAGTTCCATATGGGCATACCATCACTGCCTGAAGTGTTGCATTCTGGATTAGGGGAAGCCTCTGAGTGATCTTCAAGGACAACTTAATGTACAGCTCCATTGGGAGCAATTAAGGTATGACCCTAATAAGCAGAGCCTCTTATTAATCAGGAACTGTACAATTGCTACACATGATGAAGGCATGCAAAGGCCTGCAGCTGCCAAATGCTCTTCAAGCCAAGAGAACTCTCACACTGGCTGGCTCCAAACAGGAAAGTGCAGCTTCTCCAGAGCCAAGGTTGGAAAACCTCCAGTTCTAAAAAACATTTCAATAAAAGCTTTAACAGTTCTGGTTGGGATTCATTTCTATTTCATCCAATCTTCTCCTTTAGGGAAGTGTAATTTTTACTATCTTTGTATAACAGTGATATACTGTATGTTCCCAGAGATATATTACCAGAAGGTAAACAGAACAGAGGTCAGGAAAGTATTACCATTGGGGGTTATTTTTTGGTTGGTTGGTTTTTTGTATGTGTACACATTAGCATATAGGGGCCTATTTTATTATCATAACATCCAGAAGATTTGGTGATGTTTATTTATTAAATTTATAAGGCTGCCCATCCAGTGTATCCAATGTAACCCTCAGTGGTAAGCAATGTAACCCTCAGTGGTAAAACATCAGTAATAAATCAAACAAACAAAGTGAAGATCCTCTCATTAAAACACCAATACCATACATCCATGCTGAAGCTGCCAAAGTTAAAAGCCTGGCCCTAATGCCAAGGGAAAAAGCCAGGGATTCTTGGCCTTCTGAAAGATCAATAACACTGTAATTATATATCCGAGGTGAGGATCTTCCATAGGACAGATGCAGTGATAGATGTGGCCTGCTTCCTAGGCCCCGCCAGATAATATTGCCTCATTTAAGGAAGCCAGAGAATGGCCACTGTATCAGTTCTTGTGGAATGGGCAGAAATGATCAGGGAGAGGCATTGTAACCTAGTCTCATGTCACAGAGGGCTTTAAAGATGACAATCAGCACCTTGAATGGCATCCCGAAGCCTCTTTGGAGCCATGTAGTTCATGGAGAGTGGGGTTATGTTGGCATCCATGGTGCATCCAACACTGCATTTGTTATCATATTCTTGACCAGCTGAGAAAACGGAATGCTTTTCAGACTCAGCCCTTGAGTGCATTGCAATCAGGAGGCAACCAAGACATGAGTGACTGTACTGGCTCACGAAACATATTTCTGCAAAGGCTAGTGCAACACAGATTCAAATACGTATCTACACTATAGAGGCTTTTTCTATTTGTTTTTATTTTTTGAGCTCTTTTAGACTATTTTAGTAGGCTCTCAACTGTGTAAGGGCACTATTTCCTTCAAATAATGTAGTTTTATCTTTATTCAGAAAAGGGGAGTGTTAAAAATTTATTATTTCATGTTTCTAGACTGCTCATCTTCCTCAATTTAGCTGAACTCTTGCTTGAGGCTCTGACGTAGTAAAAGCAGGTGTTGAATCAAAGTAAAAGTTGAATCAATGGGGCTTTGTGAAGATATTTAGTTATTGTTTTCTTTGAGCAGATTTGACACTTGTCCCATCCCAAAGATTTAACCATGACATTAAAAAGAGTGTCTACCTTTCCATGTCCCCAGGTGGTAGTCTGGTAGTTATTTCAGAAATTAACTTGGAGAAAACAATTACTCCCACCATATTTTACACCATATTTAATAGCTTTCCATTCCAAATGAAATTCATTTTCATTTGTTAAATATTTTCACTGTGTCACTAAATCTACTGCTTAATCAGTCAGTTTCGAAGCATAGGATTGGCAAGATGATTTCTTCTGCTGAAACAGAAGTAGGTTTCTTAATCTTTGCTTAATTGGCTATTTAGAAGAAGAACAGATTTACCTTCCTATTGATATAAATCATTCAAATTGCCTTTCGTGAATTGTTGAATGCAAAAGGCTTGGTTCTCAGCAAGGGTGCTATTAATCTGAGAGACTAAAGTCAAAATATCTACCTACATGCTTAGACATAATGATGGCCATGAGTTACAAGAGAAAACCTTGACCTTTAGTGCCCCAGAAGTTCATACAAGTAGAGTTATACAAGACCTGATGATACAGAATCTAAATAGCCCCAAGGCACAAATACTATCTAGAATTCTACAGAAATGTAAGTTGTCCTAACTGTTTAACAGACTTCAAATTAGTATGCTGAACAAGCTGAACCATCTTCAAGACTGATCTGTTTAATAGTCTATTCCTTTATGCAAACCCAGGGGCTGCACCTACACATGAAGAGAGAATAAATGGTTAGCTAGTTCATAGGGAAACTATTTTTACAGTCAGAAAAGAGAAGAAGCACCGGATGATTTTTCTGCCTTAGATATTAAAATAATGTGGTTGAATTTGGACACTATGATAAAACATTTTTAGTGCTATGCCACTCAGCAGACATAGTAGGCATAGTTAATTGGTTGTCATTCTAAATATTTGGCCATTTTCTGCCATCTGGATTAATTTGGGTGGTTAATTTAGGGGTGCAGATTGTTAAATTTTAACTCCCATCAAGTCCACCTTTCATGATCAAAGCAACTGGAAGTTGTTAAACTACCGTAACAACATCTGGAGCTCTGCAAAGTACTTAACTGTGCTTTAATTCTTATTCTAAGCTGCTTGAAACTGAGATCAATTATGAACCTTCCGGAGTTACATTCCGAGGTGCTTCCTTGACTTTGCCATGATTTCTTCTTCCTGAAGCCTAGATGAGAATATTATTTGTACAACTGAAGTACAAGTCACAACTTTCCATTTATTTGTTCATGTGCATCTTTTTAACATTTGTTTATTCTGGAATGTCAACTTTTCTATATATAAATCAATAAATAAAATAGATAAGAATCTATGCATCAAAAAAACCTTAAGATCTCATTGGAACTCAAAGTAGCATACATACCTATTTACCTGATATCATCTGCTCCAGGTAAATCTTTTTCTGAAAGTTATTAAGGTGGATTGCATACCCTTACCCTTCACGAAGCTAAAGGTGTGGTGAATGGAAATGTGACTTTCCTGTTGTTGCCCCAATCTTGTGGAATAATGTCAGAAATTTGACATATGTAATATCATTATGTGTGAGCTAGATTGATTATCTGCATGTGTCTTGGTGCATTTCAAAGTGCTGGTTGTTTCCTTCAAAGCCCTTGATGATTTGAGACCAAATTTTTCACAGAATTATATTTATATAATCAAATACCTTCTTCCAAAACATAGTATAAGACATTGTAAGAGCATATGCTTTAAAGATGTATTCTTTATTTATTTGATTTGATTTCTACAGCTGCTTATCTCAACAAGTGACTCTGGGCAGTGTACATTATAAAATTAAGAATGTTATGGCTTCCATTATTCTAACTGCTATTAGAATAATGGTAACTATATAAATAATTGTGTTGGAGAAAGTCTTTAGTTCCCAGAAATCTCTTGTCAAAGCTAGCATTTATAAACATATCAAAATCTAAACCTAGGAAATTTCTAGTTCAGAAGCTCAGACAGATGATTTGGGCCAAAAATGGAAGTGATCTTCTCTGTTAAACAAGTAAATTCACTAGAGCTTTCATGATTTTAAGTGGTCACTCAGTCAGTATATTATGGATTGATCATTCAGTGGGGACAAACTTTCACAACTATGCTGTTTTCTGCATTGTCTCAGGTCATGTGATTCAAGTAGTAATTTTGTAAGAGGAAAGCTATTGAAGAGTTAGGGAAAGGTTTATATTTAAGTGAACAACTGAGGCTGGAGAAAAACAAAACAAGGCTTCTATGTCAAATTAAAGCAACATCTTGAAGGAAGCATTGCTCATAAATCAGATTCCCTTGTTGAAATAGCAACTATTAATTGAATAATTACTGAGATTTCCTAGCTTCTTATTTCCCCACCTCTGGAAATGAAGTACATTGACAAGCAAATAGTACATTTTGCAACAATTCAGTTACCAGAATTCCCTAGTAGCTAAACATGTCAGAAATTTATGCTTGGATTATCATTCTAGCAATGGAAGATAAATGCATGCTTAAGTGAGCTCAAAGTCTCTTCTCCCCCTCCTTTTAACATGAACCAAGATGTGAAATTATCTGGAGGAAGACTGAAGCTCTTGCACATCAAAATAAAAACTTTGCTGGCAAATCCATTGGCCTAAGATGCCCCCATTAAACACAAAGAAATTAGCTCTGCAGTAAGTGGCTTTCTATTACAGTACATTTTGATACTATTTGTGCATCTCCATTGCTTTGATTTTATATACATTTTTAATATGCTTTCTCTGTCATACCTAAATAGCTTTCAAGAACAATTTTATGACACTTTCTATAACTGATCACTCAGTCTTGTGACAAGATAGACTTATTTAGAAGCAGGTCCCATTGAAATCAATAGGAATTATCTCTCAATAGGAATTACTCAGAAAAAGTTACTATAACATGCATAGGACTTTCTAGAAAGTCCTTTAATTGACTGATTGACACATGATACATGTTTTGGGCCTTACATTAAAGAAACTTAAATGACAAAAAGAAAAGCCACTGCTTCTTGGTCTTTGCTTGTACATTTGGGGGATACAGATTTGCTTTCATGAAAGCCATATAAGACACCCACATTTGCTATAGTAAGAATTTAATAAGTATCTGATGTCCTTTCTTGTGTCACAGGCAGCAACAGAAATTCACTCTATGGACTTAAATTATGATGCCATAGCTGAAAAATAATATTCTCTATGCTATTCAATGCTGAAATAATCTTTATGGAAGAAACATGAGCAAGGCAATGTGTAAAGGTGTAAAGGATCTTCTATCACTGAAATGATGTTGAGACTCAAGAAAGAGTGTAGAGAGGAGCAAAAAAGATGATTAGAGGTCTGGAGGCTAAAACATATAAGGAACGGCTACTGAAATTGTGTATGTCTAGTCTAATGAAGAGAAGGACGAGGGGTGACATGATAGCAGTTTTCCAATATCTCATAGGCTGCCACAAAGAAGAGGGAGTCAAGCTATTCTCCAAAGCACCTGAAGGCAGGACAAGAAGCAACGGATGGAAACTAATCAAGGAGAGAAGCAACCTAGAACTAAGGAGAAACCTCCTGACAGTTAGAACAACTAAGCAGTGGAACAACCTGCCTCCAGAAGTGGTGAATGCTCCAACACTGGAAGTTTTTAAGAAGAGACTGGACAGCCATTTGCCTGAAATGGTATAGGGTTTCCTGCCTGAGCAGGGGTTGAACTAGATGACCTCCAAGGTCCATTCCAACATTAATAATAACAATAATAACAATAATAATAATAACAACAACAACAACAATAACAATAACAATAACAATAATAATAATAATAATCGCACAGTCAGGCAGATGTTCAGACTGGATTTGGCATTTTTGTCTACCAAGGACCTGGGATAGGCTGATGTGGATGTTTGATGGTATTATAGATATTGTTGCAGGATGGAAGCAGTTCCTAGTAAGATCACCTTTTGCAATTGACTAATCGCAAATTTGTCAATGACAATGGTGTTCAGGTTGTGCTCCAGTTGTTTTGGGATTGCACCCAAGACGCCTATTACTATTGGTACTACCCTTGCTTGCCTTTGCCACAGTCTTTCTATTTCTATTTCTAGGTCTTTGTATTTTGTTATCTTCTCCAGTTCTTTCTCGTCTATTCTGCTGTCTCCAGGCACTGCCACATCCACTAGCCAGACTTTTTTGTCTTTCTTATCAACAATTGTTAAGTCCGGGGTATTATGTTGCAGGTGCTTGTCTGTTTGAATTCTGAAGTCCCAGAGCAGTTTAACTTTATCATTTTCTATGACTTTCTCTATTTTATGATCCCACCAGTTCTTGCTTACAGGCAAATGATATTTCTTGCAGATCTTCCAATGCACCATTGTTGCTACTTTGTCATGCTGCTGCTTGTAGACAGTCTGTGTGATCTTCTTGCAGCTGCTTACCAGGTGGTCCACTGTTTCTTCAGCTTCTTTGCATAGGCAGCACTTACTGTCTTTTGCTGTCTCCTCAATTTTGACTTTGTATGCATTTGTCCTTAAGGCTTGGTCTTGTGCAGCCAGAATTAGTCCCTCGGTCTCTTTCTTCAACTTTCCTGCTCTTAGCCATTGCCAGGTCTTGTTATTATCTGCTTTCCCATCTCTTTTTTAATGTACTGGCCTTGTAGTGCTTTGTCTTCCTATGCCTCTATTCTGTTCTTTATTTGGTCTTTTTTGTAGGTCAGTTTGGTCTCTTCAGTAGTCAGTAAGCCTTCCTGATAAACTAATTTCAGTGGATCTTCATCATTGTCCTTCAGATATTCTTCCAAAGCCATTTTTTCTTCTTCAACCATCTGATGTACTTGCAGCATTCCACGTCCACCTATTTGCCTTCGTAGATAGAGTCTGTCAATGTCACTGCGTGGATGAAGGGCATGATTCATTGTCATTATTTTTCTGGTCTTCCTATCCATTGCTTTTAGTTCTGCTTGAGTCCAGTCCACTATTCCAGCTGTGTATCTAATGACTGGAATTGCCCAGGTGTTAAGTGCCTTCACGGTATTTCCTCCATTGAGTTTGGACTTTAAGATCTTCTTCACTCTTTTGATGTATTCACCTCTTTTTCTTGACTTCAGTGTGCTGTTGTCAGCTTGAAGGATACCCAAGTATTTGTAGTAATCTTCCTTATCTAGACTTTTAATGTTATTTTCGTGGGACATCTTGATTCCTTCAGTTTTCACTACTACTACTACTACTACTACTACTACTACTATTATTATTATTATTATTATTATTATTATTATTATTATTATTATTATTATTTCCTTCAGTTGTTGTTGTTGTTATTATTATTATGGCATTTTGTTTTTATTACACATAGGTTTTCAATGCATAAGATATATGTTGTCCTTTTACTTGGGTTTTACACATTTGTTTCTATCTAGTTTTTCCTTCTATACAGTGGCATTATTATTTCTTATACAGTATTTCATCAATCCTTAATTTAAACTTATTGTAACATATAAGGAAAATATTCCAACAAAGCCTAGTGATGTATCATCTTATATTTTCTAAATTGGCATATTGATCGCAATGCATAAATAACAATAAAAATACAGATGCAACTGTCAGGAATTTGGGCATTTTTTATTGCAGAGTAATTTTATATAATTCAAATGTTCATTAACAGAAAAGTTAAAGCATCTTTATAAATATTAGCCTGGTTCTCAAGGCAGTTTCCTTGTTATTACTGTAATGCATGTATTATTGTTTTTAATAGGGTGATCTTCATTCAGAAACAACGTACTAATTTCCATGTTCTCTACTTGTCTTTGCTTTGTGACATGGCTCATTTCAAATTACATTTCATTCAGAGTAGAAAGTGCCTGTTTAGTGCAGAAATGGTTCTTTACTCTGATGTAATAAATAATTAAACTGAGAAAAAGAGGACAAGATACCTCAAAATGACAACTCTTTTGATATCAATATTTGCTTTTAATCCTTTTTCCCCCTTCTATGAGAGATAATGTAAAACCATTCAGGAAACTGGATATTAAACTTATCCCAACAATAGAATTTGGTCTTTTATTTTAAATTACTTTGGCCAGTCACAATTATTGGTTCCAAGCTCTTAATGTCAGAAAGATTTATATGCACAAATATACATAGAAGAGATCATTAATGGGACCATGGAAGCATGTGATATTATTAAGAAAATTTGTGAATAGAAATAATTTGAATATATATGAGACAATCTCATCAAGAGTTTCTGAAATCAATTTGTATTTTTAAGCAGCATTTGTAAATAAGACAAAACAAAACAAAACACTAAGCTACTTTGACAAAACAGAATAACAGTGAAATAGAGTTGGAAGGGGGCTTGGAGGTTTTTTGTTCAACCTCCTGCTCAAATAAAACCACTTGATTATAAGAACAAACTCACCATATGCTGCTATTGGCGTTAAGTGTAAAGCAAATGGTTTTCCGGGTTTTATTTTCCTCAGATAGCCTTGTGATTGTTTTCCGCCTTTAAGGTACTGGAAATTAATGACAGAATACAGTTAAATTTTGCAGTTATTCCAGAAGTCATCAAAAGTTTTTTCACAGATAGAAAAAAAGAAAGTCTTCCCTTAAGCAGATTGTGTTTATAAAGTGCATCTTTGATAAGGCAGGGCTATGTACCCTTTGGTAGCCAAGAGATTATAATATTTTGTTTTGTTTTTGTTTGGCATAATATTTTGTTCTGAGGGGAGGAGGGCTGAGAAATGGGATGGCCTCATTGCACATCTTTTAAGGGAAGTTTGTGGAAGGTTTCTCATGGCTCAAATAGGATGGGGGGAACTGTCCATTTTCAACAATCATAGTCAAAGGAGACTCCAAGTTTGTAAATTTGGGAAATGCAGACCACCCTCTTACATTATTTTAAACTGGTCCTTGTAACAGAGATTGAATCTGAAGTTGTAGGCCTAAAGAACACATTTTCTACCACCATCTGTCATTTTTTGCTTTCTGCCGACTGTTTCCTCTGAATTTTAAGATTTCCTAGATTCCTTGGTCTCCCTCTCAGTAGTATACTTACTGAATAAATCTATTATTGGTTTATTTAGGAATAGAAGGTATACCTGATCTCCCTAATTCACTTTTGTTTTAGTTGGAAGCTGCCACAGAACTCCTATATAGAACAAGCAGATGAGGTATTGAATTTCTGGCTGTCACAAAACTTAAAACCTCTGGAGATTTTATTCTATCAACTGATGCTTAGTCAATTAACTATTTACATACACCCAAAGATGAAATACTATTCAAACATTTCACTTTGTGTGCTTTTTTCCCCCAAGCCAACACACATATCATTCTTCATCTTCAACTCTAGGGATATTAACTTTTGTTTTGAGGCTGTCAAAGGAAAAAGAGAAGGGCAAACAACCGAATTTTGCTAATTTTGTTTACTTTTTTTTTAATCATGCCCCTCTCCCATTTCTAAGAACCATTAATCTTTTTGACAACATAGAGACTTTGGTGACAAAACAGTGGCTAAATGAAAGTTTAGCAGTTGGCCAAACAAAATGGGAATTGGATGCTACTTAAACACCTTCATCAAGTGATTGGGTCAGGGGCCAAAAGAGATTGGATGATATTCTGTTTTGAACAAATTCATGATTTGATTATTTAATGTAAGTTCACTAAACAGTTCTGGACACTGGAATTGAAAATGGGAAAGAAAATTAGTGTACAGATAATTTTATTTCATTTTCAGTCTAAATTTAATTCAATAATAATAATAATAATAATAATAATAATAATAATAATAATAATAATAATAATAATAATAATAATAATAATAATAATAATAAGAAGAAGAAGAAGAAGAAGAAGAAGAAGAAGAAGAAGAAGAAGAAGAAGATGGCAGCGGTGGGAGTGATCCGGCAATAATGCCAGATCTTCATTAAACTAGACATGCCCGTTTCCAGCAACCGTTCCCCATATGTTTTAGCCTCCAGCCCCCTAATCATCTTTGTTGCTCTTCTCTGTACCCTTTCTAGAGTCTCAACATCTTTTTTACATCGTGATAACCAAAACTGGATGCAGTATTCTAGGTGTGGCCTTACCAAAGCATTGTAAAGTGGTATTAGTACTTCACTTGATCTTGATTCTATCCCTCTGTTAATGCAGCCTCGCAATGTGTTGGCTTTTTTGGCAGCTGCCACACACTGCTGGCTCATATTGAAGTGATTATTATTATTATTATTATTATTATTATTATTATTATTATTATTATTATTATTATATTTATTTGACTTATATACTGCCCTACTCCCGTAGGACTCAGGGCGATTTACAGGGCAGTTAAAATCATAACATCATAACATACAAAAATTAGAAAAAGTTAAAACAATTAATTAAATTTAAAGCCCAGAATTTAAAAGTTAAAAAACATTAAAACCAATTAAAAACCAGTTAAAAACCCCTCAGTCTAGGCCCTACAGCTCAAAGAGCCAAGTTTTCAGGTCTCAGCAGAATGAGCGGAGGTCGGAGGCAGTCCTAAGTTCCATCGGAAGCTGGTTCCAGAGGGCAGGCGCACCCACAGAGAAGGCCCTCTCTTTGGGAGTCACCCACCAGCAATCCTTCACCGGTGGTACCCTAAGAAGGCCCTCCCTGTTGGAGCGCACAGGACGATGGGAAATTGATACCGGCAGCAGGTGTTCCCTCAGATAATCCGGACCAAAGCCATTTAGGGCTTTATAGGTCATCACCAGCACCTTGAATCTCACTCGGAGGGCAACCGGAAGCCAATGCAACTCGCGGAGAAGAGGTGTTACACGGGAGTATTGGGAAACTCCCATCACAACTCGCGTGGCTCGTGATTGTCTACTAGGACTCCGAGATCCCTCTCACAGTTACTACTATTGAGCAAGGTACCACCTATACTATACCTATGCATTTGTTATTTCCTGCCTAAATGTAGAACCTTACTTTTTTCACCATTGAATTTCATTTTGTTAGATAGCGCCCAGTGTTCGAGTCTGTCCAGATCCTCCTGTATTTTAAGCCTATCTTCTGGAGTATTGGCTATTCCTGCCAGCTTGGTGTTGTCTGCAAATTTGATGAGTTCCCCATCTATCCCCTCATCCAAATCGTTAATGAAGATATTGAACAGCACTGGGCCCAGAACAGAGCCCTGGGGCACCCCACTACACACTTCCTTCCATGTAGATGCAGTTCCATTGAGGACCACACGCTGAGTACGGCCTGTCAGCCAGCTACAAATCCATCTGGTGGCGATGCTATCTAACCCACATTTTTCTATCTTATCAAGTAGTAGGTTGTGATCTACTTTATCAAATGCCTTACTGAAGTCCAAGTAAATTATATCTACAGCATTCCTCTGGTCCACTAGTTTTGTCACTTGGTCAAAGAATGTAATAAGATTTGTCTGGCATGATCTGTTTTTGACGAACCCATGTTGACTTTTAGTGATGACTTTGTTTGCATCAAGGTGTTCGCTGATTTGTAGTTTTGTTATCTTTTCCAGAATCTTCCCAGGTATTGAGGTCAGGCTGATAGGTCTGTAGTTTCCTGGATCTATTTTTTTCCCTTTTTTGAAGATGGGAACTACATCAGCTCTCTTCCAGTCCTCTGGTAGTTCCCCAGTGCTCCAGGATCTTTGAAAAATATAGTTCAGTGGTTCTGAGATCACATCTGCCAGTTTCTTGAGAACTTTGGGGTGTAATCCATCTGGTCCTGGTGATTTGAAATCGTCTAGGCTGGACAGGTGTTCACTTACCATTTTCTTGCCTATCTTAACTTGCGTTTCTATTCTGTTTTTTATGGCACTGGTTTTGGTAGGTTGGATTGTTTTTCCCCTTTGTGTAAAGACAGATGCAAAAAACAAGTTAAATAGTTCTGCTTTCTCCCTGTTGCTTGTCACCTTCTTGCCACTTTCCCGCACTAATGGACCAATCATTTCCTTAACTTTTTTCTTGTTTTTTATATGTTGAAAGAAGCTTTTTTGTTATTTTTGACTTTGGTCGCAAGCCTTAGTTCATTTTGAGTCTTAGCTTTCCTCACTTCATCTTTGCAGGCATGGGCTATTTGCTAATATTCTGACTTAGTTATGTGCCCCTCTTTCCAATTCTTATACTTGTCCTTTTTATCTTTCAATTTATCAGAGAGTTCTTTATGCAGCCATGCTGGTTTCTTTTGAGAGCTGTTATTTTTCTTCTTTGTTGGTATTGTACTAGACTGGGCTTTATTATCTCACTTTTCAAAATTTCCCAAGCTTCGTGAGTTGTTTTCCCCTTTAGAATTCTCATCCATGGAATTCTTCCCAAGTTCTCTCTAAGTTTATTGAAATTAGCTCTTTTAAAGTCCAAGACTCTAGTTTGGCTGTGTTCTATTGCTTGTGCTTCCAGAATATTGAATTCCAATATTGCATGATCACTTCCCCCCAAGGTTCCTGTGGCTTCAACATTTTCTATCATTTCATCTCTGTTTGTGAGAATTAAATCCAGTATGGCTAATCCCCTAGTTCCCTTCTCTACTTTTTGGGAGAGAAAGTTGTCTGCTAGGTTTGTCAGGAATCAGTTTGATCTTCCACTTTGTGCAGAATTGTTACACTTGCATCCAATATAACTGAAGAAATAAATGCCAAATTATTTATTTATTATTCATTTTTGATAGCTACTATCTCAGTCCAATTGACTCTTTTACTATTGGTAAATCCAAGGCTTGTTTGTCTTTCTTGGTGGTTTCATCATTACAGAGCATGGATATCTTCAGAGAAGAAAAAGAAAATCAGATTAATGTGGCCTATCAAGTCTTGAAAATATACCTCGTCTCAAAGGTTAAATAGAGTTTGCAATGAAATATATGAATCAGAAGATTTTCTGGCACCCTGATTTGGATGTTTTGTAGAACTTGTAGAATTGCACAACACGATCATCAGGGTGCTGCTAAAGCACAATCTGAGCACCTCATTTGGTACTAAATGTCCAACACAGAGGTTTGTTCCAGTACAGATAGCATTACAGAGACATAAATGCATCCAAACTGTACACAGATGACTACTCCATGCAATCTACATAATTTATTGTGATATTTAAGTTCTGGCCAAATTTTGTTATCTGCACATTGAGAATGATGCTGGCAGACCATACCAGTGGAAACTCACAGTGGACTTTTATTTCTCACCATCTCCATTATTTTTCACAAAGTTAATTTGGGCTACTTTATTTGGAATAAAAAAAGAGAGGAATAGATTCTTTTTAATCTGTTCTCTCTTCATTAATATATTTGGTTTGTGGTTCAGTCCCCATTCATTTTGTTTATTTGGCTAAACTACTTCTTTCATACTGATCATTCATTTTTGTATTCAATGCACATTCATTTGATATGCATTCACTGTTGATCTCATCTTTTCTTGTTTTACCAAACACACATGTTAAATAGCCTATTCCCATTGCTTTCAGCTTACACCCATGTTTCTCTTGACATACCCAATATTCACTTCTATGTAACAAACTGAGCAGAATTTTTGTTGTGCAATTTTCATTTCTTTTGAGAAAATTTTGTTTTTTGCAACAGACTACAGAGTATCCAGTACTAAGCTTCCTGTTCTGAGCCATGGAACACTGCCAGCTTTATGAAGTCAAGATGCACTAGTGAGAGAAGAGAGAAAAACTATGGTCAACTCATTCCTATTGGTGTATGCCAACCTTCCTCAAGCCAAATAGATTGTTGACTGCCCAGACACAGGTAGATATATAAATGATCCTATACAAAAGGTGTCAGGTTTTGAACTACCACACAAGAAATGGATAACTTTGAATAGGATTTGTACCTCACATGGGGTTTGCCAGGATTCACTGTAGAAATGGGATATAGTATAATAACAATAACAATAACTGTAATGTATTGTATGTATTATTTTAATGTATTATATGCTTAAATCACTTGCTTTATGTCTAACTGCTTGTTTAATGGCTGACCTACTTTTGTATGTTATGTAATGGTTGCTGGCTGAGCTAGACTTGCTGTCTCCAGTCAGTTAAGTAGGTTTGGGGCGGGAAACTGCTACTTTAAATCTATTGGTCACCGCCTAGAAGCCAACCATATAAATAGCTGTGCAGCAGCTATTAGCTTGCTTCTGTTCTGTTCTGACTTTGTTCTGACTCTGGGATGTGCTGCTTCATCGTAAGAGCCTGAAGTCACTAGGGGGTGAGGCCAGCACAGAGCCTGGCAGGAACTATGTTCCCCACCTCGGTCTGCTTAGCAAGCCATGCTGGAGACCACCATGCCCTAAGGATCCATCTTAGGGCCTACGCAGAAGCCAGCAGCACAAAACAACGTGAGACACAAACCATGAAGACTGCTCACCATGGCGAAAGTCAGGAAACTCGAAGAGTTTGACGTGACACACCCAGAGAGATGGTGTCCTATATTTCCCATGTAGAAAACTACCTCTGCACCAACCAAGTCAGTGAAGATGGGCTGAAGGCCCATTTTTTTAGTCCAAGCCTGGGAGAGTAAAAGAGCCCTCCAATAGCTTTAAAGCTTGATACCCTAGTAATGCCAATACGGGTTAAGCCCCATCAAGTGCCTTTCACATTAAAGCCCAAAATCGATGCAGAGCTGGATAAGCTGGTCAGTCAGGGGGTATTGCAGCCCCTAGACAGTGGGGTTTGGGAGACCCTCATTGTAACGCCACTCAAGGCCAATGGAGAAGTAAGCATATGTGATGACTATAAGTGCACCATTAACTGGGTACTTCAACAGCACATGTACCCAGTGCCTGTTGTCAGCCATATTTTGGCATCCTTGCAGGGAGGCAGCATGTTTGCTAAATTAGATTTAGCACAGGCCTACCAACAGCTGCCAGTGGATGAGGCCATGGCAGCTGCACAAACCATTGTTATACATAGGGGGGCCTTCAAGGTCAAGTGCCTACAGTTTGGGGTGAGTGTGGCCCCAGGAATTTTTGAGGGAGTGATGGAGCATATGTTCAAGGGTATTCCAGGGGTCTGCCCCTACTTCAATAATGTTCTCTCTCCCCTCCTGTTCAACATCTACATGAAGCCGCTGGGTGAGATAATTCGTGGATACCCAACTTTTTTTCTCCACCCCGAACCAACCCAGTGATGCCCTCACCGTGATGTCCCGTTGCCTGGAGGCGGTCTGGGTCTGGATGGGGAGAAACAGGCTTCGTCTCAATCCTGCCAAGACTGAGTGGCTGTGCATATCGGCATATTGGGTTAACCAGACTATTCCATCTTTAACGATGGGGGGGTGAGGTGTTACCCCCCGTTGATGGGGCTCGCAACTTGGGCGTCCTCCTGGATTCACGGCTCAATTTTGAAGATCACATAGGAGTCGTGACCAGGGGGGCTTTTGCCCAGGTTCACCTGGTGCGCCAGTTGCGACCCTACCTGGACCGAGATGCTCTACGCACAATCACTCATGCGCTCGTGACCTCCCGTTTAGACTACTGCAATGCTCTCTACATGGGGCTGCCCTTGGGGACCACTCGGAGGCTTCAGCTGGTGCAGAATGCGGCCGCGCGAGTTGTGATGGGGGTTTCCTGACACTACCATGTAACACCTCTGCTCTGCGAGCTGCATTGGCTTCCGGTTGCCCTCCGGGTGAGATTCAAGGTGCTGGTGATGACATATAAAACCCTTAATGGCTTGGGTCCAGGATATCTGAGGGAACACTTGCTACCAGCATCAAGTTCCCTTCATCCAGTGCGCTCTCACAGGGAGGGCCTTCTCAGGGTGCCGCCGGTTAAAGATTGCCGACGCGTAACACCTGGGGGAGGGCCTTCTCTGTGGGTGCACCTGCCTTCTGGAACCAGCTGCCCATGGAACTTAGGACTGCCCCCGACCTTCGTTCATTTCGCCAGGACCTGAAGACCTGGCTCTTCGAGCTCCCCGGCCCAGGCTGAGAGTTTTTAGTTTTTAATTGGGGTTTTATTCTCAGGGATTAAATTTAATTGTTTTTAAGTGTTTTTAATTTTTGTATCACTGTTTTAAGTACCCTGTAAACCGCCCTGAGTCCTTCGGGAAAGGGCGGTATATAAATCTAAATAAAATAAAATAAATAAATAAATATCATATAGGGCAGAAATCTAGTGGTCACTAAAGAAATGTTTGAGGGCACAATGGTGCCTCTACACAAGTCCTGCTTATGCAGGTGCATGCATATACACCCACACTGGATAGTATAATATTAATAACAATAATGCAGTAACAATTCTCATAAGATGTTAAAACAGTCAACTAAGTTGTTGTTGCACCCTAGGAATTTATTTATTTATAGGCCACTCCAATCTGGACTGACTTTTATCTTCACAAACCTCTAGGCTCCCAATTCATCTCTCGCTTGTATGAGCTAAGAACAATTATTCATGCAACAGTCTATTACAAATTCATAAACTAGCACTCTTGTTTATTTTATTACTCAACTGCTTTTCTTCAACTTGCTACTTTTCTCCCCTTATTTTCTGGCTTAAAAAACGTTACTCCCCATCATGCAGCATTATTTTAACTAAGAGATAATGATGAGATAAGAAATTGAAACTGAGAAGCAATACATATAAATATTGAAAACAAACACTGCAAGGAATTTTAATGTTAGTATACTGCAGAATTAATGAAGGGAATGTAGAACTTTCAAACATTCTTCTTCAATGAAAACCAGTGTTTATTGTATATTTGGGGGGGGGGTTTCCTAAAACATTCAATATTTAAATCCCCTGGCTGTGCTCAACAAAGCATTAATTTGATTATACACTTAGCCATGCATGCACACTTTTCAGAACCTATCATAGGTGATATTTTTTTTGCCCAGTGTTTGCCACCAGGGTAATTATTAACATTCACAGTTAATTTGCATCACCTTACTTAGTGTATAAATTTGTCTGTGGGAGGGAATTTTATAAATAAATGTTATTTTAAGGTGTTGAAGAGAGACAGGTTTGCTGCTATTTATTAGCTTACCCAATTGACACTCTTGTATTAAAATTGTATCCTCCCTGTGACATTTCTTTCAGCTTCTTGAGTGTGTTGTTTGAAAATTTGAATATGGAAAAAAGGAGACTGAACCATCCACCTCTCAATATTGTTAGAGTCCAGAGGCTAATAGAAGGCTAAGTATTACATGGTAACTTGGAACTATATTACTTTGATGACTCTGTTAACCCACACCTAAAAACACGGTGTGTCAAATAAATGAAGAAGAGTCGTATCAGTTTTATTGAACTGAATTTCCATTAAATTTAAAGGTGAAATTCAATTTAGTTTTTATCAAGATCCCCAATCAGGTTTTGGCAGGATCCATAAGCCACAGCAGGACCACAGGGAAGAAGATGTTAAGGCAGATTGTAGTGTCTTGAGAGACGACAGCGAGACAGCAGGCAGGTTCAAACCAACAGCGTTTATTTGGGCAGAGGTCCCGGGCGAAACAGTGCCGGGAATCTCTCGTATTTATAGTGAACAGCGAAGAGAACAACAACAACAAGAACCAATAAACAAGCAAGAATCTCCCGCCAGATAAGGACGTCCAATAGAGGGAGACCGGCTAAAGGTAGGCGCGGCTGAGGCGGCTTTGTTGCCGGGGCCAGCTGGCAGCTTTTGACAGCTCCGGCCAAGCTGCGCATGCGCGGCTCCTGAAGTTTGACAGCTGTCAATGCACTGCGCATGCGCGGCAGTTTGACAGCTGTCAGAGCCGGCCGGTTTGACAGCTGTCAGTGTGCTGCGCATGCGCGGCAGTTTGACAGCTGTCAGAATCGGCCGCTCGCCGCGTGTGTGTGGGGGGGAATGCCGCGGCAGCCTTTTGACGGTTGTCAACGGCTGCCGGGGATCCCTTATGAGTGTGAGGGGTTGTTTTGTGTCTGAATATATTACACAGATGTTGCAAAAGCTACACCTTCATCTCAGGTAAGGGCTGCTACAGAGAAGGAAAAAAGCTAAGCTAGACCAGCTCATGTATTGTTACTGAGTAACTGTTTTCTTCTTTCTCAACTAACTTGCTTCAAGATGAACAGAAGAAAAAGGAAGCAAGAGAAACTAGAGGTCTTTCTTTTCTCAGTCTAATATAGATTGTTGTCATTCCATCTCTCACACTGTAGTTTATGACTGAAGACAATTTGGATGAGGGGATAGACGGGGAACACATCAAATCTGCAGATGACACCAAGCTGGGAGGCATAGCCAACACTCCAGAAAATAGGCTTAAAATACAGGAGGATCTGAACAAACTGGAACACTGGGCGCTATCTAACAAAATGAAATTCAATGGTGAAAAAAGTAAAGTTCTACATTTAGGCAAGAAAAACCAAATGTACAGGTATAGTATAGGTGGTACCTTGCTCAATAGTAGTAACTGTGAGAGGGATCTCGGAGTCCTAATGGACAATCATTGAAATATGACCCAGCAGTGTGTGGCAGCTGCCAAAAAAGCCAACACAGTGTTAGGCTGCATTAACAGAGGGATAGAATCAAGATCACGTGAAGTACTAATACCATTTTACAATGCCTTGGTAAGGCCACACTTGGAATACTACATCCAGTTTTAGTCACCATGATGTAAAAAAGATGTTGAGACTCTAGAAAGAGTGCAGAGAAGAGCGACAAAGATGATTAGAGGTCTGGAGGCTAAAACATATGAGGAACGGTTGCTGGAAATGGGCATGTCTAGTTTAATGAAGATCTGGCATTATTGCCGGATCACTCCCACCACTGCCATGTCTGGACGGGCTGTCAAGATGTGATGTGGCTGTCTCAGGCAGCAAATCTTCCACTGCACTAACTACACCGATCAGCTGTTTCCTCCTCAATCACCCAAGGGCTCTAATCCACACTTCCGCATTTTTAGCCCTCACAATAGGGTGGACCGATGACACACTCAATGGCCAGGTTGTTAACATCCAAGGGGCTGTAAAAATGAGCCTTCCCAGAGCCTAGCTCACATTTTGGCAACGTCAACAGCTGTCAATGAAAGCTTAGTATTGAATAAAGTTTTTTTGTCCCGGAGATCAGCGTTTTAGCAGTCTTTTAGTATTCATTTTAAATGGATGCACCTGGGACTCAATCTTTTAGGATATCCCCAAAAGTTCCCAGTGGTTTTCTTATGTGTGTGCAGATAGTCCAGATGTACAGACATTCCTGGTTATACTTGTTGAAAGTTGTAGATCAGATTGGGTGGAGCTATCAACATAGAAAAGTTGAATAGCCCAAATAAAATCAGTCTTATTACTTGGTCTTATGAAAGGTCAAGATAGAATATAACATGCATTTTTATTTATTTGGAGGGGGCAGGCAGCTCATTTATAACCATTATTTATTATCTCTTGTCCCTAATATTCCAAGAGCTCTTGTCTGCCATAATATATAAAATACAAAGTGGATCAATGTATAACTTAGAATCATTATAAAGCAGAGTTATATGTTCATGTAAGAACTGTGAATAGTTGTGTTAATTTCTTTTGTGAACAAGCATCTGTGATTTGTTGCTTATAGCTGGCACTAGGAAATCGATTGCCAACAAACAATTAAATTAAAGCAGGTTAACACTTTGGCTAATGCATTCAATCCATGACATGCAATTTCAGCTTGCTAACTAGTGTGATGCTAAAGGCTATTTGACATCTGTTCAGTGAAATTTGGCTGCTTATTCTACTGCCAATTTATTACATTTTTTTAAAAAAAATCACTAATTGAGTTCCTGAATTGGAAAGTAAAGACATAACAATAACACAATTTGACATTTTTTATAAGGTTCTGGTGTTTTTTTTTTACAAAAGAAGCAGCAACCTTTACAGAAGAATATTGAGAATCTTGACATCTGCAATATAAATATTATGAGGAATTAATCAGCAAGTTTGGCACACAGAGTCTTTATGCTTTTGTCTCCAAAATAGAATGTAATTTTTAGAGACAGCTTTATTGTTCTGAACTGGCAACTAAATTCAAATAATAAATACCAATAGAAGAGAATATACATAGCTAAGGATTGAACTATGGAATTCTTAGTGTTCTCTGAGCTTTTTTCCCCCAGACATTTTATTACCTGACTACGTAGCATCATCAGTGTTAACTAGCTGGATAATGAAACATTTACAAAGAAACAAGCAAGCTCAGAGAACCCAGGGACACCACAAATATATAGTAGCACAGAATGAATTCCACCTAAAAAATAACCCCCAATTTATCACATTCAGAAAGTAAATCAAACTATTTCCAGAATAAGCCATCTGCATGTTGAGGAGTCTCATTTCCATAAAATGGATTCAGTCCTAGGCTGTATTAACAGTGGGATAGGATCAAGATTATGTGAAGTATTAATATCACTTTATAATGCCTTGATAAGGCCACACTTAGAATATTGCATCCAGTTTTGGTTACCACAATGTAAAAAAAGATGTTGAGACTCTAGAACAGGCATGTCAAACACGCAATGTCATGTGACATCGCACAACGTATTGTGACTTTTCCCCCATTGCCGGCAATGGGCTGGGCATGGTTTTGGCATGATGCATCCAGCCCGTGGGCCAGGAGTTTGACATGCCTGCTCTAGAAAGAGTGCAGAGAAGAGCAACCAAGATGATTAGGGGACTAGAGGCTAAAACATATAAAGAATGGTTGCTGGAATTGGTTATGTATAGTTTAATGAAGAGAAAGACTAGGGGTGACATGATAGCAGTTTTCCAATATGTCAGGGGCTGACACAAAGAAGAGGGAATCAAGCTATTCTCCAAACACTTGAAGGCATGACAAGAAGCAATAGATGGAAACTAAATCAAGGAGAGAACAAACTAGAAATTACCCTAAGGAGAAATTTCCTGATAGTTAGAACAATCAATCAGTGGAACAACCTGCCTCCAGAAGTTGTGAATGCTCCAACATTGGAAGTTTTTAAGAAGAGACTGGACAACCATTTGTCTGAAATAGTATAAGGTTTCCTGCCTGAGTAGGGGGTTAACTAGATAGAAGACCTCCAAAGTCCCTTCCTACTCTGTTATTATGTTCTGTTGTGTTCTTACTTGGAGACATGTGGAGATTGTTGGAATGACAAAGCAGTGGAGGAGTGATTATGGCTGGTGCTAAAGGTGTTTCAGTCTTTCAAAAGAACTCTGAGGTAGTTCTTTTGCATTTTACTATGCAAAATACAACTGGAATCAATTATAAGGAGAGAAAGCATAACACATTCTGAATGAGTTAAAACAATTTAAATAGCAAAGCTATTCCAGTGAAGCAAACTGTCAGGCAAAATGAAACAGGTTTCACAGCTGATCCCCAAATCCTAAATTTGGTTTCTATAGAGGACACTAGTCATGCATGTTTTTTATTCTCTACACATACAGGGAGAACTATGTGGACAACTTCTTTCACATATGCGGGGTAGGGGGTCTATACACTATGGTCAAAAAAGTCAAGAAGGTGGCAACAACACAGTGTGATCAAAGCTCTTCTTTTTTTTGTTATGTTGCATGTTATATGTGATACACATAAAAACAAGAAGAGTTTCTCTCATATAGTTGTGACCACCATCTTGACACCGTCACACAAATATATATTCTTAAAAATGATTTTGCTGTTGTCATAACAACTCATAGAGGAAGCATAAACATTTAGTCTTTGTCACCTTGCACTCTCCATCCTCTTTCACTCATTCTCCTTCCCCCTGCATCACATATGTTCCAATCCAGCAATACACATACACACCACCACACAGATCTAAATGGATAGGAAGGCAGAAATCCAATCTTTCTTGGACATATGGATGCTCATCCTGGTTCATATTGTCCAGCTAAGCTTTCTTTGTGAGGGGTGGATTCTTCTTTGGTCTTGTACCATGATGGCTGCTAGATCAGCAGATATGCAGCTGAGTGGGCCAGGGATATTGACATTGACAAAAAAAATTAGTTTGATGACCTTTACATTTAAAACATCTGAGTAGGCAAATTATCTTGGTGGGCAGGTTATTTCATTTACTGCTATTTGCCATTTCCTTATTAGGCAATTCCCTGCATGACTTGCAAAGATCAGCTATCCCTGTCCTTCTGCTTACCCCCTTTAATCTACAAGGGGGAAAAATGGGGATGATGATGATGATAAAGATCACCCCGAGTACAAGTCATTAAAGTCCTTATAATGGCCAACTAGGTAGAGGTAGAGCCAGTTCTGACTAATGGAAAGGTTGCTGTTAGATAATAATTGAAGAGAGTCTCTTAGCAAAAGTAATGAAATTATCTTAGTGCTTCAGTCTTCCTTGCGCTATGCAGGGTGATTGACTAGCTTTTAGTTCTTAGCAATTATGATATAAGGAGAGCACAATGCACACTCATCCCCATGGATTCATCCATATTATTCTCTTTTGGGGACATTACACAACACTTGCAACATTATGGAAAGCACAGTGAAACAGGAAAAAAAGAAAATAAAGTTAGGAGAACAAAAAAGAGAAATGTAGAACATCACCATTCACTATGCTTCTCTGTATTTTTCTATTCTATTTTTATTTATATATTAAACTTATATGGTTCCTCATCTTAAAATAAGAGCCAACTAAAAATATGAGCAGTGATTAAAACATGAATAAAGTAGCAGCTGAGAAGAATGAACCCTGCACAATCAATATAAGCAGAGACTGATCACACCCATTATCAGGGCCCCAGGAAAACCAAGTTGTTTTTATGCCTTGTGGAAGGCCAGCATTATCAGGGGAGTTGGGGGAACTCTGATCTCCCACAGAGAGGGCCTCCTCAGGGTGCCGCCGATCAAAGAATGCCGATTGGCGACCCCCAGGGGGAGAGCGTTCTCTGTGGGCGCGCCAGACCTTTGGAACAGCTTACCGGTTGAGCTCCGGACGGCCCCCGACCTTCGCTCCTTCCGGCGCGATCTTAAAACATTCTTTTTCGAACAAGCTGGCCTGGTCTGACGGGGTGGGGTTGGGTTTTTTAAAATTAGTTTTTAACTTAATATGTATTGATTTTATGGGCATGATGTTTAATTGGTTTTTAATGGTTTTTTTAATTTTTGTATCTGATTTTTATTGTGTATTGCCCTGTTCACCGCCCTGAGTCCTTCGGGAGAAGGGCGGTATAGAAATCAAATTATTAAATTAAATTATTAAATCTCTTCGCAAATGAGCCTTGCTTCCATCATGTATGTCACATGGTGTCTTTTTTTTGTTTGAATCTTACCTGTTAACATTTTTTAGCCTATCCATTCCATTCAGTCCTGACTTGTTTGCTCTTCCCCTTCCACTCAACCCTTCCAGTCTTCCTTTGTATGTTTGCTGCAAGTTATTAGGAGTCTGAACCAATAACAGGTGTCAGTTGTATTGAAAAATAGATAGACACATCCCTGACTGCCACTCCCCTTTATGTGAGTACAAAAACTCCTTATGCACTTATTAATAAAATCATTAAACAACCACTATAAATCTGATTGCAACCAACAGCCAAACTTCCACTCCATGTTCACAGAAAGCATTCCATAAGTCATGTCTATTCACTGTTTCTATACACTTTCCTTATCACATTCACATATTTCTCTAATCTATTGAAGAGGAAAAATCTGGCCTATATAACTCCCACCTGGCATAGAGCTACCTCATTCTGACCTAAACTCTGACAGCCCTTTGGAAGGCCTTCAAGACTTGGTTCTGTCATCAGGCCTGGGGTCAGGAGGTAGGGTTGAGCCCATACAATGGTTTCCTAGTTGTTACTGATGGACCTGTTTTTACCTCATCTGCCATTTCAAGGGTGCTGTTTTTTGTTTGCTTGTTTGTTTTTCTGATTATATACTTTTAACATTGTTAGGTACCCAGAACAATTAATTTTAGATCGGAAGTCATATAAATTTAAACAAACAAACAAACAAACAAATAAATATACTAAACTTCCCAAATTTTGCTTGCTTCCTCCTTTCACTATTAAGAAACTAGTTTGTTTGTTTGTTTGTTTGTTTTAAAAAAAAACTATCCACAAGTGCAGAGGTGGACCAATTCTTTCTTTTTTTTATAATATTTTATTAATTTTCCAATTTTACATTTAAGTATTTAAAAGGCAATGTGGTGGCTGGGTTAATCAATAGTTCTATAACAAAATCTTTAGTACAAATCTCAAGTTACAACATCAAATATTTCCTTTCTTTTTCCCTTAACATTTACTGTCTCGTATTTAAGCTAATACAGTTCTTATTATATCAACTCAGTAAAAACATCATTATTACATTTATCAATAAATTTTTAGCTTATACATACCTTAATTATTTTTTACATTCAATCTTCATAAACAATCCATATCCTGTTATTATTTTTTCCACAATTTTTAGTTTCCCATCAATATTCCAATTTAACCTTTGATATTTATAATTTTCAGGCTTTGGGTAACCAAGATTTCCCTTGTCTCAATTCATAACAGAATCTAATATCCAAAATACACATTTTATCTATTTGAATATAATCTTGTTCTATTTCCTAAAAGTTATCTATATCCCACCATATTTAATCATCTACTTAATAATACAATATCCCCTTTAATAAATCAAAACCATTATATATATTACCTGGGCTAATCAATAAATCAAACATATTCCTAATATTTTTTTTTCCTTTTATGTCTAATTTTTAAATATTAAATAGATAAAATCCTTGTTTTCAATTAATTTCCAAATATTTTAAATCTAATGACCAGAATTCCCCTTATCTCAACTTCTCCCTTTAACCCTCTAATTAATAATATGTTCTTTGAAATAAGACAATTTAATTACCTTTTTTTTTTGGAATGAGTAACCCATTTGTATTCATTAAGTTGTCTCCCTATTATTCCTATTCCCCATGATTGTCCTGATATGTTTATCTTCCATTCAATCTGTTCTTTTTTCTCAAATTTCTTCTGATTTTTATAGAAAGTCTTTTCCATTTTCAATGTTGTCACTCTCTTTTCTGGATTTTCCATTAACTTTATTTGTTAGTCAAATGAGTCCTCTGTATTAATATTTGATTGTTCCACTTCTTCTGTTATCTGCATTGTTAGTTATTTGGTTGTAGTCAAAGTTTGGATTTGTGTATCTAAGATGGTGTCTTGATCTTTTATATTAGGTCTTATTTTATTACAAGCTGAAAGAATGGTTTCATGTATTGCTTTCAACATGGAAAGGATCTTTTCCGGGTCTTCATCCATCTCTTTCATGTGTTTATAAATAGTCTTTGTAGTAGAAATTGTTTGTCAAGCAAGATTTTACAGTCCAAGTTCATTATCTTATATAGTAACCAATATTCCTCAGATAAAGAGATAGGAAAGAAATTCCCCACATATAACTGAAAATCAGTAAAGGTTTTCATTCCCAGTTCAAGCAGGCCAGTTATGCCGCCCAGCTGTTCTCTTACAGCTGAGTTTTTCACAGGTGGTGCCAAGAGTCTTATCTAAGGTCTGGGCTTCGATCCAAGTCTCTTTTAGGAAATAACAAGTTGTAATACCAAACTTTGCCACAAGATGTCATCGATGCCATTTAAGGTTTTTTAAGTCCATATTTTTTATAATCCTTTTTCCAATTTTATTTCTTTTTTGTATATAAAAGCAAAAGTCTCCAATAAAAATAGGAAAATTTTTGGTCCCCAGGTTTCGGGAACATATAAATTAAATTAAATTAAATTAAAGTTGTTCTTTTAGTGCTTTAATTCCCCGGGGTAGTCAGTCGCTGCTATTCTTAGAGGGTGGGATAGAAATTCCCTTCACTCTCTCCTCACAGGTGGAAAGATACTTCAGCAGCTTTTACAGGAAAAGAAAGTACTTAGGGTAAAGAGAAGATCAGATCTCACCCAGTTTCATCCACGTTGCTTTCGAAGTGCTTGGTGGTAAGTTTGACCGGCTGTCTGCAGTCTAGTGATGGGCCATATTACTATGGCCGGTCTTTCCTCCACTGGTTTGGAGGGCTGCCCCAGATCTAGCGGAAGGGCTGTCGCCCTCCCGTGATCAAGCAGGGCTCCCCTCCTTGCTCATCGCTCCTACAAGGCGACTTTCGACCCTTTCCAGGGTCCCCCAGCAGAGTGAAACCGAACGCGGAAGACGGAGCTTGCGTTCCAGCATCTGCAGCAGCCGCAATGGCAAACTGGAAGTCCTCAACCAATTATTTCTTTATTTATTCTCTGGAGTAGCCCTAAAATCACTATTTTTATTTATGGGTAGGCATTTTTTCCCCTAAACTTAACAGCAAATATCTTTCTTTTTCTTATAATGGAGAAAATTTACTTATTAAATGGGAGAGGGGGTTAGCTTTGGTCTTTTAATATTGGCTTGATTTAGTTATTGTTTGTGAACAAACTACAAAGCCAATGATTCCATGGGCATATCAAGTAAATAAGAGGTGTGTATTTATAATTTGGTGGTGAGCAGAAGTCAGTTTTCAGGATAATTCTATTTATCTTGTAAGGGAATGCAAAAGGACATGGGGGGAAAAGCCAGTCTCAGGAATACATCTTGAACTGAAATTCAGGTACACGTTTAGGTTCATTTACCAGCATCTAAACAACTGATATTTTTATTATCTAAGGAGTTGATTCTCAATTATGTTTTTGTACTTTTTCAGATATACTATTTACTCACTTATGAGTCTTTAGGATTTCATGTCTCTGCAATTAGAAGCCAAGAAAATTTCTAAAGAAATTCAATGTGGTGAACTTCAAGAGTGAACACAGAGTACATTCAGGTTAGTGTGAGGAGAAATTTTATGCTATAGTCCCTCTATGCAAGTTTTAGGCCTCATGGAAAAGTACTGACCCCAAAGTTTGGGCTGTAGACAATTTCACAATTCAAAGGAAATATTTTCATTCTAAGCTCTAACTGTCTTTTGCTCAATATGCTTTTGCAGTGTTGCCTGTTTTATGTGTATATTTAGAACATACAGGTTGAATCTGTGGGAAATGGAGAAGTGATACTAGCAGATGTGTGTTTCAGACGTACACGGGTATGTGGAAAGTTGTATGTGGAAAGCAGTGGTCAGCAGAAAAGTACAAGGAATTGGTTCCTTGATATTGCAAGATTTGCAGCCATCTGTTTGTGGTTTTAAGGAGAATTACAGTATAAAAGATTGAGCCTGGACCTGGTTAGGGGCCATTTGACTTCTAGCTGTCACTTCCATGACTGCTAGTCCAATGTTGGTCTTCATTGCAATGAGTTATTGAATGTAAGTATTTTATGTGTGCTCTAAATTTAATAAAATAAACCTCTGAATTCTAAAGTGAGACTTTTGTGATGTGCTGTCTTTGTTTTCTCTTATGTCCAGGGTCAGAACAAGCAAGAATGACACTAAGAAACTTCTAGCTCTTCAAGATTCTTAAGGCCTTCATAGAGCACAAATGCACACTGGAACAGCCATTCCTACACAGGGATTTAATTTAATTTAGGCTAGAGTCGGAAACGACTAGCACCTTTACCTTTACCTTTTTATCTGCAAAGACTTCATCTTTACCTTTCTTCTTTGAAGTCCCCCAGGACATCAAGAAGAAAGTATCCTTCCAGAATGAGATGCTGCACGATTTACCAGGTTAATGTCAAAAACAAGGAGCCTGGCCCTCTTTGCTATGCTCCAGAGTTGTCCAGCTAGGACTTTTCTCTGGATTCTAGAAAGTGGCCTTTTGGGGGGGGGGTGATACTCCCCAGGAGTGAATGCCTTGGTGGATAAGAGCTGTAGATGATGTTGTGGTATTAGCCAGATAATATTGAAGAAATTCCAAATGTAATCCTGGTGTCTTAGTTTGATCTTTTCCCCCATTTACTAACTTCCACTATTAGCTTATCTCTTGACTGCCATTTAATTTCAAAACACAGTTTCAGACTCAATTTCTAGCACTTTAGTTAAAAGAATTAGATAGCAGCTACTGGGAACAATTGATTTCCAAGGAGCTGCTTTTGGTTAGAGCACAGAAATGGGACAGATGGGTTTTCATGTATAACTCCATATGTTGCATGCTCTTAGATTTGCAAGAACCAACCTATTCCCACACTTGCAAACCTACTTAAAAAATCAATATACAAATTGTCCTTAATATTCATTCTGTCTTGTATTTGCTATCTGATGGAGTTTGAAATCTTTATGTATGCATAATTTATGCAGGCACTTATAAAAACTATATTAGATTAGGCTACAGGGTGATTTAGTCAAGCATTTCCTGCTTTTAGCCACTATCCAGATATTTAATAGACACTCAGAATATCATTCTTTCAGTCTTGTAATTATATAACATTAACTACATGTGGCCATTAAGAATCATATACATTATAAATTTGTCTCATCCTTCAGTTTAATAATTTGGTTATAACCTGTTTTTAAGAAGTATTTTTATCTTCCTGAATCTCCCATCATGTAACCACCTGTTCTAGTATTTTGAGCAAATATGCCTTTTCAATGTCATTTTCCATCAAGAGTTGTAATTTTATATATTGTACTTTTATCTCCTTACCTTTCTCTTACCTTTTCTAGAACATCTAAACATTTAGATGTTCTAGAAAAGGCAGCCATTTGTCTGAAATGGTATAGGGTTTCCTGCCTGAGCAGGGGGTTGGACTAGATGACCTCCAAGGTCTCTTCCAACATATTATTATTATATAAAACTTTTATTCATAAAACATGAAACTCAGTCAACTGAACACTTAAATTGACTGGCACTAATGGTTGACACGGGTTGCTGCCAGCATCCTAGGTATCAACCAGGTATCTCCTTAAAATGTAAGATGTTCCGAGTAGCGCAGTTTTTTGTAGCTTTGCTGGAGTTATTGCAGGAAGCTGCAATTTCTTGATGTATTTTGCAAAATTTTTGGACATAGCTCCCAGTGCCCTGATGACAATGGGTATCACTGTTACACGTTTCATCCATAACTGAGCAGTTTCGATGGCCAGGTCACGGTATTTTGTAAGTTTTTCCAGTTCTTTTTCTTCGACTCTGGAATCTCCTGGTACAGCAATATCAATCAACTGTACGCTTCGGTTCTCTATGACTGCGATATCTGGCATGTTGTGTTCCAAATGGCGATCTGTCTGTATTCGGAAGTCCCACAAGATCTTCACCCTCTTATTCTCGACAACGTTTTCCACCCTATGTTCCCACGACTTGTTGGAAACAGGTAAGTCGTATTTTTTACACAATGCCCAGTGCATAAGTTAGGAACTCGGCCATGTCTAGCTTTGTAATCAGTTTGCACAATTTTGCTGTACTCACATATTAAATGTGAAACAGTTTCAACTTTGTTGTTGCAAAGTTGGCAATTTGGCGGCTATTATTATTATTATTATTATTATTATTATTATTATTATTATTATTATTATTATTATTATTATTATTATTAATCGTCGCACAGTTAGCCAGATGTTCAGACTGGATTTGGCATTTTTCTCTACCTATCGAGTCCTTACCAAGGACCTGGGATAGGCAGATGTGGATGTTTGATGGTTTTATAGATATTGTTGCAGGATGGAAGCAGTTCCTAGTAAGGCCACCTTTTGCAATTGACTAATGGCGAATTTGTCAATGCCAATGGTATTCAAGTGGTGCTCCAGTTGTTTTGGGATTGCATCCAAGGCGCGCCTATTACTATTACTTTCCATCATCATCATCATCATCATCATCATCATCATCATCATTATTATTATTATTATTATTATTATTATTATTATTATTATTATTATTATTATTATTATTATTATTAATTCCTTATAGGAAGTTTCTGTAGTTTATTTCAATTGTCCTTTCAAAAATCTTTTCCCATATTAAGTTATATTTTTTGAGATGCAAGGCCTGAAAGTATACAGAATATTCCCACTGGGACTATGCGTTACATTTGAATACACAAATATACACCAATTTATTTAGCTGTTGTAGCTTCCCAACAGTGACTCTGGGTGGCAAAAACAATAGGATTTTTTTTCTTAAGGTAAACATTTATATTAGTCCTCAGGATAAACCCAAGCAAAATAATGGACAGAAACAAAAATTCTCAAGAGTCCATTTGGCTTTCCACACTGGAAGCACATTCGTATCTTCAATGCTTTGTGAAAAACTTGGAGAGTTGGCCTTTAATTCCTTTGCTCTTTTCACAGCAGCTACATTGACATTTTTATTGATTATGTTCCCCATGTGTATTATAATTGTTAACTAACAAAAATGGGAAAAATGTGGTGATAAATATTAAATGAGGTTTTCGCGGGTGTTTGTATGTAGATCTTTGGTCATTCGGGTTTTTCCCCACGTAGAATTGAAGGTATAAGAGCAACGTTTCGATGACAGATGAGATTTCATCGAAACGTTGCTCTTATACCTTCAATTCTACGTGGGAAAAAACCCGAATGACCAAAGATCTACACACACACACACACACACACACACACACACGTATATGTATATGTATATGTATATGTATATGTATATGTATATGTATATGTATATGTATATGTATAATGTATAATGTATAATGTATAATGTATAATGTATAATGTATAATGTATAATGTATATGTATATGTATATATGCAACACAGGACTGCCAGATCTGGGCTGCAAATATTTAGAAGCCTACTAGATGGCAGCAAAGAAAGGCATCAAATCCTAACCCCTTGGTGCCATCCAGGTAATTTTGGATCATAGAAAAAGGCATGGAAGGCATTTTTAAAAATGTTAAAACAAAATTTGTAGAAATAGGCTTTATGTAAATCATTGGGCCTTACCTTTAAGTTAAACAGTGGAGAAAGGATTGAGCATTCAGTCCCACCGATATTTACTAAAAATCATCATAGACCCAGAAAGAATTCAGATTCAGGTAATAAGATTTGTTGGTTAAACTACCTCTGTTCAACAATCTGTTATTTTATTTTATTTTATTTTTTATTTTATTTTACTTTACTTTATTATTTTATTTTATTTTATTTTATTTGCTCTTTCTAAACCTAAATTGATTTCCATGTCATGTTCATAGCAAGAAATCTGATATCACAGTGATGACAAGAGAGATTGTAATGCATCCTGAAAAAAATGGAGGGTAAAAGATCAAGCAGAAAATGACAATGGTTCATATTGCATATAATAGTACTTTTGTTGCCTCCCAACAATGTCTTACAAGTTCTTTGTCTCCTTAGATATTTTTCAATTGATTTGATTTCCTCAATAGTAGTAGGTTTATGGAGGAAATTAATATAATTATTCGTTTTTGTGATAGGCTGGTATGAAAGTGACAGCAAAAATGGAAGTAATAGAATACAATTGTTTTCTGGGAGATATGCATTTAAAAGAAACTGCAGTTCCTTGGCTCTTAACTCATCTATGATATGACAGCTAGGAAACTATTCTGTATTTTTTTTAAAAAAAGAAGAGCTGAAATGGGAAAGATGTGTTGCCTTGCAATCCTTTAACTGCATAAGAAAAATGGTAAAATGCTGAGAAGCCCAGTCAAATATTATTCGGGTAATTTGATATGTGAATTCCAGCCATCTTCCAGATGCCTGTAGCATTTGCATTTTTTACTCTTTAAGTCATGACTGACTGAATGGATGAATGTATTGCAACATTCACAGTGATACATATTTCTTTTTTTTTTCCATGAATAAATAAGTCTGATAAAATGGAATAGAAAATAACATCTTATAGTGATAAAGAGATGACCTCACTTCTTTGCCTCTTGATCAACTTCCCTGCTCCCAGCCTGAAAGCCCTGCTTCATCATGGCTGTGTGTGGAAGGGATGAGCAAACAAAATTGGGAGTATATGACAAGGGTATATATTCCCAGAAGGGACATCCAAGGCCTTGAAGATCATCATAGTTGTCCAGCTAAGGCACGGGTCCGCAACCCGCAGCTCCAGAGCCGCATGCGGCTCTTTAAGCTGTCTCCTGCGGCTCCCAGTCCTCCTCCGCCATGTGCAGTTCCAGAAAAAAAAAGTGGGACTAAAAAAGTTCCATCAATCAATTCAAACTGCTCACAAAAAAAAACCTCCTGAAGTTTGAATTGATTGGTTGAACTTCTTTGGTTTCTGGAACTGCCCACAAGCCATTTGTGGGACTGCCCACAAACCTCTTTGCTTCTTCGGACTGCACGTGGCAGCAGCAGAGGAAGCGGAGGAAGAGACAGGAGGACTGGGAAGGTGAGTGGGCCCTTTTTCTGCCTGCTGTGTGGGTGGGGACAGCCAGTCTCAGGGTGCCCCGGGCCTGCCTCTTCCCTGCCCAGCAGGTCTCCCCTTGCCCTGCTCCACCGCCACCTCTGCTAGCTGTGGGGGTCCCACCAGGGGTCTCAGAAGCTTCCCCTGTCGACCTCCACCTTTTGGCCATCCCCTTCTCTCAGCTGGCTGGCCCTAACAAAGAGGAGTCGAAGGCAGCAGCTCTGCAAGCCTCCGCCACCCCCTTCGTTCGGGCCAGGCAGCTGAGAGTAGGGGGCAGCGGAGGCTTGCAGAGCTGCTGCCTTCGGCTCCTCTTCATTGAGGCCATCCAGCCTCCGCCGCCCCCTTCTCTCAGCTGCCTGGCCCGAACGAAGGGGGCAGAGGAGGCTTGCAGAGCAATGTTCATGCCAAAGCAGGACACGTGTGTGCGGTACCATAATCGAAGCCACGCGAGGAGCCGAGCTTAGCGAAAGCACCTCCTATGCCTTTTGCTCCACCTGAGAAGCAAAATAAAGGGTGCCAGGGCGCACGCTTACGCTCAGTTGTATGTTTGGAACCCACGTGCTCCATTTGTAGTTGCGGTGTCCCCGGGTGGGGACTTTATTGCTTGGCCCACCTGCCTTGCGGTAACCCACCCTTTCCTTCTCCCCCACTATTACCCTTCTCCCCCTGTGCTCGGTTGGCCTTGGAGCCGCTGCTGGGCAATGCCATTTGTGTGCTACCGAAAGAAGGTGATCCTGGGAAACCGCTCTGCCCAGCCGGATGAAAGTGGAGGGGTCTGTCTGCGGGAGACACCAGGTGGCAAGAGGTGCCAGGCGGCTGCTCTGCTGTGAGCGGTGCCTCAAGACCCAGGCATGGGTGGGAGTTGGAGGTTTGGCAGGGAACAAAGGAAGCACTGTGGAAAAGGGAGCCAGGTGGGCTGGGCATGTGCCTAAGAAATGGCCAGGAGGATAGCAGCGAAAAGGGGACCGAGGGAGGGGTGGCAGGTTTGCACCATTCCTGAGCTGACCAAGTCTGGAGGGCAACTCATGAGGCGTCTGGGAGCTGGCGGGTGTTGCCTGGAAGAGAGGCGGGGGCGGCAGGAGTTTGCAGGTGAGGGAGGGGAGGCAGGCGAGCGCCAGAACGCCAGGGAGATTCCCATCTTGGTTGCCTCATTTGCTAGGCAGTGGCAGGGTGTGAAAGAGCAAGTGGTTGTGCGTGTGAAGTCGCAGAAGATGCTAAGCCAGAGGCAACCCTCGCATTGAGCTGCAGAGAGATGGATGGGGGGGCAGGACCAGTGCATGTCTCATCTTAGGCTCCACTCTTCAATTAAGCCTGTTGTTCTGCGCATGCGCGTGCACATTTTGTGGCTCCCACTTTTTTCTTTTGTGAGGGTACCGGTTCCGAGTGGCTCTTTCACCATTTCAGGTTGCCGACCCCTGAGCTAAGGCATGCAGGTGCCTATATTGGGCAGAATCAATATAGGAAGATGTCAGAGGCAGATGATCACTTTAGTAACAATGGCAAAGGCCTGAATTCATTTGGCACAGAAGAAAGCAATGGGCCACCATTCCTGTATTTGAACCAAGAAAACCACAAGTATAGAAAATATAAACTGATTGGGGACATACTGCCATATGATATGCCCCTCAGGTCAGATGGCATTAGACTACTGCAACGCTCTCTACATGTGGCTGCCCTTGAGGACCACTCGGAGGCTTCAACTGGTGCAGAATGCGGCCGCGCGAGTTGTGATGGGGGCTTCCCGATACTCCCATGTAACACCTCTACTCTGCAAGCTGCATTGGCTTCCAGTTGCCCTTTGGGTGAGATTCAAGGTGCTGGTGATGACTTATAAAGCCCTAAATGGCTTGGGTCCGGGTTATCTGAGGGAACACCTGCTGCCGGCATCAAGCTTCCTTCGTCCCATGCGCTCCCACAGGGAGGGCCTTCTCAGAATACCACCGGTTAAGGAATGCTGGCGGGTTATTTCCAGGGGAAGAGCGTTCTCTGTGGGCGCGCCGGCCCTATGGAACCAACTCCCCATGGTACCTAGGACTGCCCCTGACCTTCGCTCATTCTGCAGGGACCTGAAAACCTGGCTCTTTGAGCTGTCTGGCCCAGGCTGAGGGGTTTTAATTTTTATTGGGTTTTAGTTTTAAATTTCGGGGACTTCATTTAATTAATTGTCTTAATCTGATTTTAATTTTTGTATGTTTGTTTTAATCCTCCCTGTACACCGCCCTGAGTCCTCTGGGAATAGGGCGGTATATAAATTTAATAAAATAAATAAATAAATAAACCTGCTGCTGAGGAAGAGCTGTGGATCTTTCAAGAATGTTAATGGTGTTTATGACTTGGCTAGATTAAAGCCTTTGGGTTATTAGTTGTTGATGTTTCCATACAGGAAAATAAATACATTTGAAGTTGCAAAGATAGAATTGCAGTAGGAACATAGAAGGTGGGAAACAAGAAACAAGAATTGAAAAAGGAAGTTCAATACAGTGAAAGTTAAAATGAAATGATTAGAAATTGGTATCGGCAAATTGAGATGGACCAGAATGGGATACTTTTCAGTTAGAAGATCACATTGATCACATTCAGAACATGAAAAAAACAAAGAAAGTACATTGTTCCTTTTATATTTAGGAAGGGCATAATGAGAACAGCACTTGGCTACAATATAATTAATAACTGAATGATCTTGATTAGAGTTTGCAAACAAACCTTTAATACAATGAACGTTCAAATTTATGCTCCAACTAATGCAGAAGAAAACGAGTTTTATGATCAAGTACAATTTGAAATTGAGAGAATATGCAAGCAAAATGTGCTGCTTGTGACTGAACACTGCAGTGTCAAAGTTGGAAACGTGAAAGAAAAAAAATGTAGTTAGATTGCATGGCTTTGGAAACCAAAATGAAACAGGAGACTGACTTACAAATTTCTGCCACTCCAATGATTTCTTCATAGCTAATAGTGCCTTTAAATAAACAGATTGACAACTCTCTACCTGGACATCACCAGATGGAGTATGCATAAATAAAATTGACTGTATTATGATAGAAAGGAGGTGGAGGAGCTCAGTTATAAAACGAAAGACATGGCCAGGTTCTGTCTAAGGAACAGATTATGAACTGTTCATGTGCAAGATCCAAGTTAACTTAAATAATAATAAGAAAGCCAGACACTTTCCATGATATGAGCTTTACCAATGATATAACCACCATTTTCAAGGAGAACATCAAGAACTGCTTTGAAGTCCTGAACACAATTGATAGAGAACCAGAAGAATTATGGATCTAACTTTAAAGAAGTAATTATAGATAAATGTGAAAAGAGACAGCCAAAAATAACAATAAAAAATTGTAAAGTTGCCAAGGTTGGAGACCCCTATTGCAGATGACTCCTATTTTCTGACAGTTAGAACAATTAATCAGTGGATCGACCTGCCTCCAGAAGCTGTGAATGCTCCAACACTGGAAGTTTTTAAGAAGAGACTGGACAGCCATTTGTCTGAAATGGTATAGGGTTTCCTGCCTGAGTAGGGGGTTGACTAGATGACCTCCAATGTCCCTTCCAACATTATTATTATTATAAAACTTTTACTCATTAAACATGAACCTCAGTCAACTAAACATTCAAATTGACTGGCACTAATGGTTGACATGGGTTGCTGCCAGCATCCTAGGTATCAACCAGGTATCTCCTTAAAATGTAAGATGTTCTGAGTAGCACAGTTTTTTGTGGCTTTGCAGGAAGCTGCAATTTCCTGATGTATTTTGCAAAGTTTTGGGACATAGTTCCCAGTGCCCCAATGACAATGGGTATCACTGTTACACGTTTCATCCATAATTGTGCAGTTTTGATGGCCAGATCGTGGTATTTTGTAACTTTTTCTAGTTCTTTTTCTTTGACTCTGGCATCTCCTGGTACAGTGATATCAATCAACTGTATGCTTCGGTTCTCTACGACTGTGATATCTGGTGTATTGTGTTCCAAATGGCAATCTGTCTGTATTCAGAAGTCCCACAAGATCTTCACCCTCTCATTCTCAGCAACTTTTTCCATCCTATGTTCCATGACTTTTCGGAAACAGGCAAGTCGTATGTTTTACACAATGCCCAGTGGATTAGTTTAGCAACTAGGTCATGTCTAGCTTTGTAATCAGTTTGCATGATTTTGCTGCACTCACATATTAAATGTGAAACAGTTTCAACTTTGTTGTTGCAAAGTCAGCAATTTGGATTGTTAATAGATTTTTGTATCTTCGCTTTCATGGCATTAGTTTGTAGTGCTTCTTCTTGAGCAGTCAGTATTAAGCCTTTCTTTCTTGATGGTTCCCATCTTAAGGCCCATGTCAAGTTGTTATCACATTTTCTTTCAATGTTTTTCAAATGCTGTCCATGCAAAGCTTTGGTTTTCCATCTATTTAATCTGTCATCCAGCCGTTTTTCCTTATATTTTGCCTTTGTTTCTGTTATTTTTATAATGCTCTCTGTTTTCACAGCCTGCAGCAATTTTTCTGTACTTTGATTCTCATAATCATTCAAACTTTGTTTTTCTTCTTCTACAGTTTGGTGGATTTGCAATAGCCCTCTGCCCCCTATTTTTCTTGGTAGGTACAACCTGTTGATGTCACTTCGTGGATGTAGAGCTTGGTGCATGTTCAAAAGTTTACATGTTTTCCAGTCTAGGTGTTCCAATTCAGCCAAAGTCCAGTTGATAATTCCAGCTGTTTAGCGTATCACTGGGACTGCTCATGTATTAATGGCTTTAATTATATTTCCAGCATTCAGCTTTGATTTTAGCATTTTGCGGACTCTTCTGATGTATTCCTTTTCTGTTGACTCTTTGACTTTTCCATTTAAGATGTTATCTGCTTCCAATATGCCTAGGTATGAATGAATGAACCTTTATTGTCAAAGTACAACCGTGTATACATTGAGATTAACTGAGCTTCCCTTCGTGCTCCCACTTCCCAACTCACAGTGACAACAAACCCTCCATCTTATTACACCATATGAACTAATTGCACCACACACCGGCCTCGCAAGTCAATTCTTATTAAAGTTTATAAAATTATTTGCCGTTCAAAAGCCTAACAGTCCATGGGTAAAAGCTGTTTTTCAGCCTGGTGGTGCGGCTGGCGATACTCCTATATCTCCTACCTAATGGTAGGAGAGTAAAAAGATACCGTCCAGGGTGTGAGTCATCCCTGAGAATTTTCCTCACTCTTCCAAGACAACGAGCTCTGCTGATGTCATCCAGTGGTGACAGGGGACAGCCCACAATGTCTTGTGCTGTACTCACCACCCTCTGTAATACTTTCCTATTCACGGCTGTCAGACCAGCATACCAAACCACAATACCATACGAGAGGACGCTCTCTATAGTAGACTGGTAAAAGAGGATCATTAGCCATTATTCTACCCTGTTGTTCCGCATGAGCCTGAGAAAGTGAAGCCTCTGTTGGGCCTTTCTGGCCACCTGGGTTGTATTAACTTTCCAGGTCAGATCTTTGCAGAGGTAAACTCCCAGAAATTTAAAGGAGGACACTCTCTCCACACAGTCCTCCCCGATGTAAAGTGGGGCAGGTTCCTCTCTTTTCCTCTGGAAGTCTAGCACCATCTCTTTCATCTTGCCAATGTTCAGGTGCAAGTTGTTGTTACTACACCATATGGATAGTTTTTGTACCTCCACCCTGTATGCTGTCTCATCCCCACCTGTAATAAGACCCACCACAGTCGTATCATCTGCGAACTTAATTATCGCAGTGGATGGGTCAGATGATACACAGTCATATGTGTATAAAGAGTACAGGTAGGGGCTAAGCACAGAGCCCTGTGGCGTGCCGGTGCAAAGCTTCAGGGGAGTGGACAAAGCAGACCCGACACTCACTGTTTGTAACTGGTCCCTAAGAAAGTCTTGAATCCAATCGCAGATGGCGGGGGAGAATTTCAAGTCAGTCAGCTTCTTGATGAGAATGCCCGGCAAAATGGTGTTGAAAGCCGAGCTATATTTGTAACCATCATCCTTTGCTAGTGCTTTCACAATACTCCTGTTTCCCAGTTCTATTCCTTTTATTTTTCCCATTTTTCCTTGTTGCATGGATAATATAGCACATTTTCCAAGTCCAAAGTTCATTCTGATGTTGCTGCTAAAGTTGAGTTGAACTGCATCGAGTATTGATTCAAGTTCAGTGTGGCTTTTCACATACAGTTTTCAGTCATACATGTATAGTAGATGGTTTATCTTGCCATACTGGCTTGAGATGTGGTATCCCAGTTTTGTGTTTTGTAATATTATTGTCAATGGAATTAATTAATTATTATTATTATTATTATTATTATTTATTGCATTTATATACCGCCCTTTCCCTGAGGACTCAGGGCGGTTTATAGGGAGTTAAAAATCAAACATACAAAAGTTAAAAAACCAATTTAAAAAAGATTAAACCAACCCTGTACAATTAAAAACCCCAATTAAAATAAATTTCTCCTCAGCCTGGGCCCGAGAGCTCAAAGAGCTCAAAGAGCTTCAGGCCCCGGCGGAATGATCGGAGGTCGGGGGCAGTCCTCAGCTCCACTGGCAGCTGGTTCCAGAGGGCAGGCGCCCCCACTGAGAAGGCCCTATCCCTGGATGTCACCCGCCGGCAATCTCTTACCGGCGGGACCCTGAGCAGACCCTCCCTGTGGGAGCGCACTGGGCGAAGGGCATTTGATGCCGGCAGCAGGTGTTCCCTCAAATACCCCGGACCCAGGCCATGTAGGGCTTTATAGGTGATAACCAGCACCTTGAATTTCACCCGGAGGGCAACCGGAAGCCAATGCAGCTCGCGGAGTAGAGGTGTTACATGGGAGTATCGGGAAACCCCCATTACAACTCGCGCGGCCGCATTCTGCACCAGTTGAAGCCTCCGAGTGGTCTTCAAGGGCAGCCCCATGTAGAGAGTGTTACAGTAATCCAAACGGGAGGTCACAAGCGCATGATTAACTGTGCGTAGGGCATCTCGGTCCAGATAGGGACGCAACTGGCGCACCAGGCGAACCTGTGCAAAAGCCCCCCTGGTCACGGCTCCTATGTGATCTTCAAAATTGAGTCGTGAATCCAGGAGGATGCCCACGTTGCGAGCCCTATCAACGGGGGTAACACCTCACCCCCCATCGTTAGAGGTGGAATAACCTGGTTAGCCCGAGATGCCGATATGCACAGCCACTCAGTCTTGGCGGGATTGAGACGAAGCCTGTTTCTCCCCATCCAGACCTGAACCGCCTCCAGGCACCGGGACATCACGGCGAGGGCATCACTGGGTTGGTTCGGGGTGGAAAGAAAAAGTTGGGTATCATCAGCGTACTGATGATACCCCACCCCGAAGCCACGAATGATCTCGCCCAGCGGCTTCATATAGATGTTGAACAGGAGAGGCGAGAGAACCGACCCCTGAGGGACTCCACAAATGAGAGGCCTCGGGGCGGATCTCTACCCTCCCGTCAACACCGACTGCGAGCGGCCCTGGAGGTAGGAGGAGAACCACCGTAAAATGGTGCCTCCTACTCCCAACCCCCTGAGACGCCGCAGCAGGATACCATGGTCGATGGTATCGAAAGCCGCTGAGAGATCTAATAGGACCAGGACAGAGGAACAACCCCTGTCCCTTGCCCTCCAGAGATCATTCACCAGCGCGACCAATGCCGTCTCCGTGCTGTGTCCGGGCCTGAAACCCGATTGGTACGGGTCCAGATAATCAGTTTCCTCCAGGAACAGAGGGAGCTGACGCGCCACCACACTCTCAACAACCTTCGCCAAAAAGCGAAGGTTGGAGACTGGACGATAGTTGTTTAAAGCAGCCGGGTCCAAAGCAGGCTTCTTGAGAAGGGGTCTCACCACCGCCTCCTTCAAGGCGGCAGGGAAGACACCCTCCTTCAAAGAGGCAGTTATTACTGCATGGAACCAGCCTCGTGTTCCCTCCCGAGCCGCATAAGCTAGCCAGGAGGGGCACGGATCCAACAAACAGGTGGTGGTGCTCAGTCTCCCCATGATCCTGTCCACATCATCAGGGGAAACAGGGTCGAACTCAGTCCAGATAACGTGCTCAAGACCGCCCGATTCTTCCACATCAGACTCTGCCCAGTCAGAGTCCAGGCCGGTCCGGATCTGAGCGATTTTGTCCGCCAGATGATGACTAAACTCCTCGGCTCGTCCCCGCAAGGGATCCTCTCTCACCTCCTGGTTAAGGAGGGAGCGAGTCACCCTAAACAGGGCGGCCGGGCGATTATCTGCGGACGCGATAAGGGCGGCAAAGTAGTTAGACTTTGCCGTCCTTATCGCCGCAAGATAAGACCTTATAATGCAATGTTGAACAGTAGTGGTGAAAGTGAGTCCCCTTGGAATACTCCTTGTCTGATGTTGATTTCACAAATGTTCTCCCCATTTGCTGTTACTGTTTTTCATTTTTGCATATTTGCTTTCAAAAATGTACAGATATTTTTGCTGATTCCAAAGTTTTCCAAACACACATTAATGCAACTGTGGGGTAATGAGTCAAATGCTTTCTTGTAATCAATCCACGCCTTATTTAAATTTGTTTTTCATTGTTTTGCATTTTTAAGTGTCATTTTGTCAATGAGCAGCTGATCTTTTGTTCCTCTTGATTTTTTATAATTTCCTTTTTGTTCTGCTGGATACAAATTGTTTTCTATCAGATGATTGAATACTGAATTTGTCAGTATTCTTGTAAAAAGTTTGAACGCTGTTGGCAGACAAGTAATTGGTTGGTAGTTGCTTCATTCTGTGCTCTTTTCTGGGTCTTTCATTATCAAGTATGTTCGACCAGCTGTTAACCATTCTTCACTTGTGGCATTTTGAAGCATTTCATCAAACTGAGTGGCCATGCAGTGATGGAGGCTGTTGAGGTGTTTCAACTAGTATCTATGCAGCTCATCCCAGCCAGGTGCACTCCAGTTCTTGACCTTCTTTACTTGTTTTGCAACCATATCAGTGGTTTTTACAATATTCTCCATTTTGTTTTGTGTTGCTTGTTTTTGGATACCTTTGATCCAGGAGGCAGTTTTATTATGTTCCACTGGGTTTTCCCATAGTTCTTTCCAAAAGTTTAAGGTTTTTTTCTTTACCTCCAAGGTCCCTTCCATCATCATCATCATCATCATCATCATCATCATCATCATCATCATCATCATCATCATCATTATTTCCCCTTGCTGTACTGGGCCTTTTGGTTTAATTTGAAGAGCTTCAGTTGGTTTGTGTGCTACAGTGATATCATGTGGTTATAGTAGTCTGAGATGTTTTTGATATATGTCAGTGTTGCCTTTTTATACTTTGTGTTGATTGTATTGTAGTGGGTGGGGCGGTCAGGCATTTTTTTTGATAAAGTTGTGTATCTATTTTATTTGAAGCTGTTGTTCATGTGGTCTTTTCCCTTTTTCTGGTATCCTGAATTGCTGCAATGTACAGTATTTGTGCTTGTCTGAATAATGTTCTCACACAGCTCCTCTGGTGGGAGGTTGGGTTGTGACTGTGGTAGTCATGCACTTGATTATTGTGGGTGGTTATTATTATTATTATTTTGATAGATGTAGATTTCCAATTTGCTTCCTTTTCTTCTTCTGATAAGGATACTGCAGAAAGAGAGTGCATTGTTTTCTTCTTTCCATTTCAATTTTATTCCTTTGAAGATGTTGATTGTTGCAGGTTCTTCTCTTGTTTCTTTTTTATTATGTAAAGTACAGTATATATATCAGATCCGTACTTTTGGTTGCATGCCTGCAAGTACTATAGTTTTGAGATGCTGCCTTACAGTCTCTGCTATGAGTCTTGAGAGTGGTGATTACATGGGTAATTCCTCTGATTTCTTGCTTCTATGGATGCTTCTATGGGTACCCAAAAATACACAGGCCTGACATACCTCTTCATCTAATTGTATTGTTACCAGGGACCCCCCAAAATAGTGAAAGAACTTATAAAAAAAGTTTGGACATCTCATGGAGGGGAGCAAATATTCTATCTAATATTCTACAGTGCCTCCAAAACAACAACAATAAAAAAAAATCAAAGACCTATTAATAGAGATAGATGAAATTATGGTTTCATTCAATGTCACAGCATTCTTTACACCCATTGACCCAGAACTAGCAAAAGAATTCATGGCAGCAGCTCTATACAACAAACCCTATTTAACAAAATACATTAAGATCAAAATACTCAGAATCATAGACCTCATCAACCTTTACCTTACTACCTACTTTCAGTTTGATGGACAAATATACCAACAAATTAGAGGAACACCCATGAGATTGCCACTGCAATTATTACACCAATTATGTAACATAATTACACCAATTATGTAACATAGCCTGTGATAATTACATCTTTTTCTCCCTGAATAGGGTATTTTCCACTAGTATACTGTATTTTTATAACATTATATTCCAAAAACCATACAAGTAAATTTAAGGAAATGTTTTTTACAGCAGAAAACTTGAAAGTTGGCACATCTACTATTCCTTAAAGTATGCTTTATGAAGACTTGTAGTTTAAAAGCCAAACATAATAGGAAAAAACAAAAGAATTTTGATTCAGACATGCAATAATCCTTTTAATCATTTTCTAAAGCAAACAACACACAAACACCACTAATGTTGTACTGCACTTTAAGTGGCATTTTTCAATGAGAAATCCCACACAAAGGAAATTTACAGCTGGGGAAGAGAACAACAGCACACTTCAAGTTATTCTCTTGATGAATCTGGTCCAGCCTCCAAAATGACAAGTGAACATCATGAGCTACATTGCATCTACTGATCAAAATGCAAAGCATGAAAAGAGTTTGCCAGGTTCATTTGATTAACTACACCAGCAAATCTCTCCCTTGACAAGAGCTGGAACTACACAAGCAATCCTTAATCCTCTATTCAGAAGAACAAAATCCACTTATTTTATGCAAGGCGAAATCTTGGAGGTAAACCCACTTTCTTTCTTATGCAAGATCTCCATCAGGTTGAAGGTGCTCAATAGAATTTCTGGGTTTTGTCAAGATTGTTATTATTAGTACTACAGACAATTTGCCAGCTGAGCATAGAAGCTTGGGTGAGAAATCAGAAAGTTGGCACAAAATCTCTTTGGAGGATTACAGGAGAATTAAACATGCTCTACAAAGCAAGATCAAACAAACAGCATAGCTCAGTGGGAATCGGAGAAAGAGAGAAAAAAAGACATATTCAAATGAACACTAAGGGAAAAAAAAGAGCTCAAGCAAAATGGGAAAAGGGAACAGATCACCCAAAAATGTAAAGACAGGTAGCTCTGAACTGTAGAGATAGTATCAGGGCAGCTAACATTTGGAAGGAAGTGAGATTGATGAAGGATGAACAAGACAAATGACTCACTATATTGATTATATAATGGAAACAGCACAATACTACCAGGTGGCCAAAATAGAGAGAAGGAGAGAGCTTAGCTCCAGGGAAAGCCATGTGCTCAAGCAGGCAACTGTGAAAAGATGTATGAAATGGCAGGATTGAACCTTGGGATAAAGATAAATGATAAAGACAGCAGCAAGGGGATATTTTTTTACTTGGAATAAATTAATATTTATGAATTGTTTTTGAGAAATCCTGGATGATTAGAAGAGTTTAAGAGGGAACATAGAGTCCATATTAGGAAAAAAGGAAAGAAAAGAAGGATTTAAGGAAGTAGAGACCTGCCAATCTGACATCAGTACTTAGGTAGATTCTGTAATGGATATTAATTAATTATTGAAATTATTTATTTATTGATGACTTTAAACTAGCTCAGTCAAGGCCACCCGGTAAGCCGTTTGTTGAGATGATCGGAGTCAGTATGTACTTGTCAACAACAAATCTTAACTGGCTGCCAAGTAACTTTGTAGATTGTGGGAATCTTGTAGATGCATACGGGCATGGTATCTAACAAAGTCTCCCATGATGTTCTATTTAGCAAGTTAATGAATGTGAACTTTTAGGGTGTAGCAAATAGATGGGTTCATGTGCCCAGAGACAGGGATTATGAGTAGTTCCTTATTAAAATGAGGTATTGATGTAGGTGTTGAAAAATCCTGTCCCTGTATTTCTCAACATTTGTATAAATTACTTGGATGAAAAGGAATCAAAAATAAATTGAGAAATAGAATGGTGGGATAAGGGTACTTGTGAAAAGAATTGGTATAGGTACTAATTACAGACTGAAAATTGAATAAAAGCAGTGTGCTAAAGCTGCAAAAAGGCAAATTTAATTTTAGGCTGTATGAACTGAAGTATATTTTCCACACCACAGAAAGCTATCATTCTGCTTTGAACTATTGCCTTGAAACTAGCGGTTAAGCATCATGGTTTTTTTAAAAAAAAATCAGCTAAACTAGTATAGGTTCAGGAAAAAATAAACAAGGCAGATGATCAAGAAACCAGACTAGAAGGGAGAATAAAGAAATAAGGAATGCTTTACTTGGAGATAAGAAGAGGATGTCAAACTATTCTCAAAGGCACCGGAGAGCAAGACAAGAAGCAATGGGTTGGAAACTGACCAAAGAGAGAAGCAACCTGGAATTAAGGAGAAACTCCCTAACAGTGAGGACAACTAACAAGTGGAACAGCTTGCCTCCAGAAATCGTGGTTGCTCCATCAACCACGATTTCTGCTACATGGCAGGGGTCCGGAGTACCTTAGGGAACACCTGCTGCCGGCGTCAACTTCCCTCCGCCCTGTGCGTTCCCACAGAGAGGGACTCCTCAGGGTGCCACCGGTCAGAGAATGTAGATTGGTGGCCCCCAGGGGGAGGTCTTTCTCTGTGGGCGCCCCGGAGCTATGGAACCAGTTACCGGTTGAGCTCCGGATGGCGCCCGATCTTCGCTCCTTTCGCCGCGATCTGAAAACATACCTGTTCAAACAAGCCGGCCTGGCCTGAGGGGGGATTGGTGGGGGTTTTATTATCATTTTATTGGGGTTTTTTATTATGTACCAATTGTTTTTATGGGCATGTATTTAATTACCTTTTAATTTTTGTAACTCTGTGTTTTATTCTTGCCCTGTACACCGCCCTGAGTCCTTTGGGAGAAGGGCGGTATAGAAATATTAATAAATTAAATTAAATTAAATTAAATCACTGGAGGTTTTTAAGAAGAGACTAGACCAGGAGTAGGCAACCTCGGCTCTTTTATGACTCATGGACTTCAACTCCCAGAATTCCTGAGCCAGCATGGCTGGCTCAGGAATTCTGGGAGTTGAAGTCCATGAGTCATAAAAGAGCTGAGGTTTCCTACTCCTGGAGTAGACAGTCACTTGTCTGAAATGGTATAGGACAGGTTCTCCTCCTTGAGCAGGGGGCTGGACTAGAAGACCTCCAAGATCCCGTCCAGCTCTATATTCTATTCTATTTTTTCTAATATATATTTTTTATTAAAGAAATGTTTAAAAGAATAAATACAAAATACAAAAGAGAAAAGTAAAGAAAAGTAATAAGTAAGTGAAAAAATGTGCAAAGAAAGAAATAGAGAAGAAAAGGAAAAGTTATAAAGAAACAGCTTCTGGTTTTTTTTTTTCTACAGCATTTACAAGTACATTTATGTTTTACTCTCTTTCTCCAAGGTTACAAAATAACATCCTTGTTTGAAAATGACCACATTCTTGTCATGAGGAGATGATACACTGAAAAAGCTAAAGATTTTCCATTGTTTCCTAACTGTAAGAGGAGTTCAACAGACAGCAGGACGAGGGACGAAGGAAAAGGAGATTGCCTTAAATCTTTTTTGCTAGTTTTCAGGCTAAAGCAAAGCACCCCTGATTAAAAGAGAGGGTTTTGCACCGTGGAGGTGGTATGGTTCTCTTCTTTGAGGTAGCATGACTTGCTTGATGGAGCACTTTGCATTCATTGAAAGCTTTCCAATTTGTCTCCTTTCTCCTGGAGAAAGGTTTCTGTTGAGGCATTGCAGATATGCAGAAGCCTCTTCTGACGTTTTCAGATACAAGGGGATTGTAAAATGGCCACATAACAGTGCAGCATCCTCCACTTCTGTCCTCCGGCATCCTTCTTCAGAGGAGGAGCTGCAGAGCACAGCCAGTTGATTCATTCTTTGCTTTGCAAAAATTCTTCAGTCAAATCTTTGTGGAATCAAAGCTCTGTGTCAAAAGCTGTCTACAACCCTATTCAAGAGAATTCCAGAACAGAATACTGCTTATAAAACAAGGGAACTATAAAAGGAATGAATTATGGAACATTTTTTGAGATGGGAAAGTGAACTTTTCATTGGACACTGAATCTAGTTTTGTTATTTGATTTGATATTACTTATGCATTTGGGGGGGGTCTGTCTTTGTTACAGAAGATGTAGAACAAACATCTGAGTCAATGTTGACTTCCTCAGACAGCACTTTGTGTCACTTGTAAAAGAAAGATACGTAGGACAGGAATCTCATAGTTATGGGCCAGTGTCTGCATGCAATCCTCCAACTCATTTCTTCTCTCCCAGAAGGCAGGAAATGGCCAGAAACCAGGAAGCAATTTGATGACCTCTCAGTCACAAGAGATCCTCCTTTAGGCTGAGAAAAAAGCTCAACTCCATGCAAAAGTTGGGTAAACAGAAGGGTGTCTATATTACTAGCTCACATCAAATCACCATCACATTCTGCACTGGGGTCTATCAGGTTTGCTGCTTGTAATGATAGGGAGAGTGGCCATGGCTTAAATCTTCAGTTTAGGATAAAGCGTATTGATTCAAAGTCCACCATATTTCCTTATTAATCATAATTAGGAAAAACCCTGATTATGTTTTCCCATTAAAATAATTTGAAATTGAGCTATATCTGCAGAAATTATAGTCTCTTATGAGAAGGTGGCACATACCAAATTGAAAATATTTTCTTTAAAGAGACTGTCAATATTTTATAACTGGAAATAGTTGTCAGGCATATTTGCCTCTTCTGGGGAGATAAGTCCTGCCAAGTTTCAGATGATTAGATTCAAGGGTTTGTATGCTGTTATGTGATAACAACAGTATTGATTTCTGATTAATGGAAAACATTGCCAGGTAAGTGTCAAAATGAAAAGGTTAAAAAGCAGCTCTGTTTCATGGTAACTTTTTTTAAAAAAAGATATGTAATCAATAGTCTACTTGGATACATTTCATTATCTCTATTTTTTACTCCGTTTATCAACTAATGAAAAGTCTTTATTGTTGTTGACCTTGGGTTAATTAACTCATCCTCATAATAATTTGAATTTGAGAGCTTTATACTAGATACCTTGAGAGAGTTTTGATAGATTATGTGCCATCAGGTCATTTTTGATTCCTAACAAAGCTCAGACGAGAAATTGCTGACCTCTTCACAAAAACAAAAAAACAAAAAAAATGAAACTTCTTCCTCCAATGGGGCTCAGTGCCAGCATTTTTATATGATGCACAATTAGCAAAGATAAATAATTACAAGGTGTGATAATATGAGGACTATGAAAGGAGATTGGAAACATTTCCATAGGACCAGTCTATTAAAGGCTATTTATAGGTATTGAAGATTCAGTGGTATCCTTTTGGATTGGGGGTAACGTGCTTCAAAAATTCTAGGGGAACACGGATGGAAGAGAAATATGTTTCTATTTTTCCTTGTAAATACCCACCAAATCATTTGGTTGGCTACTGGAATAAACAAAATGCTAGACGAATGGATCTTGGCCTGACTTAGCATTTTTGTTTTGTACCTATCATTAATTATTATATGTTTTATCTAATGAGTAATTCAAAATGTGGGTAGAAACCATCTTGCTACTGTGATCTTTCAAATAATTGTGCTATTATATTTTAAACCTGAAGTGATTTCCATTTTTACCTGAATTACACTCAATTTTTAAAAGAAGGTTAGATCCAAAAGAAGAGATTTTCAGTGTCTATTTTTTGTTTAATTTTTGAATGACAATCTTCATGTACATACATGAAGATAAAAGAGGCTCAAGCCTCATTTCATCTGGTTACCCAACAGTAGGTTGGGTGGACCTGTGTTCCTTCAGATGTGGCTGAACGGCAATTTCAGCAGGAATTGTCTACAGAGATTATTCTGCAAAATAATGGAGGGAAAATTATAAGCATTGCCATTTAAACCACTGTGGTCCAAGAGTGTTCTGCTTGCTGTGGATTGACTCAGAAGGAAACTAAGATATTTTTTTCAAAGCAACTGGAATCATTATGGAGCTATTTCAAGATCAAAAAAATGACCCTCTGACATTTTTTTCTCATCTTCAAAGACATTATTTCTCCAAGATCTGCAAACAGCTTAGCTCTGTTCATGCAATTTCCACTGTGTTGAGAACTTAAAGAGAGTGTAATTAGGGACTGTAAACAATGTCCTTGTCCCTGCTTCATTTCACACTATAGCAGTGATTCTCAATGTTGGCAGTTTAAGAAAGCTGCATTTCAACACCCAGAATTCCCCAGTCAGCCATGTTGGGAGTTGAAGTCCAGCCTTCTTAAACTTGCCAACGTTGAGAAACACTACACTATAGTAATTCTGGTGGGAATCCTGAAGCGGAGAGGGAAGGTTGACTGATGTACTACTACCTGCACAGAGGATAAAGAGGGGTAGAATTGTCTATATGGCTCTTTTCTGTCTGAATTTTGAACTGTCCATGAATGAGGTTCCTCCCTTTAGTTATCTGGCATTGCAAGACTTTTTGTCTTCTCTCTTTTTTTCTACCCCCTCTTTTGAGACACATGGAAAAGAATACCTTCAGGAGATCTGAAGACGAAAAGGGGGTCAAGCAACAGTATGTGTGTCCTCAATCACAATGAAAACATTGCAACTTATGCTCTTGCATTTGACACCAGAACACAAGGATAAAAAGATTTCTCACCATGTGTGTTTTTTCATAGCTTTTTCATCGTCATGGTTTGTAGTCGATATTTATGGATCTTGGGATTCTGAGGAAGGCTATATGGGATACTAAGGTTTTGGAGGGAGAGGAAGAATGGACAATCACAGCTTCTGATTGTGGCAGAAGAACCTATGTGTGCATAATTATAGGATACTGAGTCCTTTCAAATGAATGTTACATGTTAAGCTACCGAACAGACTATCAAGGATCATAGTGTGCGGTGTGTTTGGCAAGTAGGCATAGCAATCAAACTATTTCATCACATATTCATGGGGGGAATTTCTGAAGAGATCTTAAATATATAGCTCTAGATTGGTGCATTGTAATTGAAAATTCCTGGGAAGCTGCAGTGGCCAGTCTGCTAATGAGAACTCAGCATGTTCTTACTTTCCCAGGGTGATTCTATTCCAGGCTGAAAGCAAGATATGAAATGTTTATCTCAGACTTTTATATTATCTTGTCTTCGTTGCCATTCTGGTTTGCTTTATTTGTAATTTGCCTTTATATTTCATATGTGCATTGTTATTTATTTTGAGATTAGTTGTAACATGCTTAGAGCACGTCATGTCTATTATTAAGTGATTTAACTAAGTAATACAGGCTCAATCATATGTAGACTGTAGAAATTATTGCAATCTAAGTTATGATTTAATGAAATCCTACTGGTTTCATAGGTTCTACTCTAAGCTGGTGTGCCACCTATTATTTAAAACTAATTCAAAGTTCTGATTTATTGTGTGTCCCATGACTTAATTTGTTGGAAGATAGTCTTATACTTTAATGTATTTAGACAAAATTCTAGTATTTCTCTTTAATCCACCCTTACTGTTTTAGCTGCTTTTAAGATAGGAGAAAAAAAATACATTCTTTTTCAATAATAAATCCCATGCAGGAAAATGGATTGATCAAGAGACAGAAAAAAGAACTTGGACTTATATGCCACCCTATCTCCCGAGGGACTCAGGGTGGCTAACAACAGTAAAATACAAGTAAAAATACAAACATTAAAAATTAAACTATATCTATAGCCCCAACTACAACCAATAAAACCTTAAAACCATATTAAAAACCCCTTATCATCAGTCCAGGTCGGCCTGTTGGAAAAGAAATGTCTTAAGGTCATGACAAAAGGACCGGAGGTCTGGGGTCATCCGGAGCTCCAGGGGAAGCTGATTCCACAGGGCACGTGGCCCCACAGAGAAGGCCCTCCCCCTGAGGGTCGCCAGCCGACATTGTCTGGCTGACGGCACCCTCTCTGTGTGAGCTCACAGGGCGATGGGAAGTCGTTCCTGGCAGCAGACGGTCCTGTAGGTATCCTGGGCCTAAGCCATGTAGAGCTTTATAGGTAAGAACCATCACCTTAAATCTAATATACGTTTCTTACCTCAAATTTGATAAATTTAGAGCTAAGCAGATGAATCTAGGAATCTAGGAACTAGGAAAGGAATAGGGTTGAGCATAATCTCCCATCTACTGTATATGTATATTGGCATTTAGTGACACAATCTGCTTCTTGGATCTAGTAGTTCTTGACATGGCCATCTGGTTGGAGACCAGGACTGAAAGTAACAAATGTGGCATCACAACATATCAACATAAAGTCTACCTGAGACATCTCAACAAATATACAAAAGAGTAAAATGAGATGCATTAAAAAAAAGTCTTATGGACTCTATTTTTTCAGGAAGTCCATTTCCCTCATTGTCCATTTTTTTAGTAAGCTTTTAATTGTTAGTAGAGCTGAGTTTTTATTTTAATAATATTGCTTTTAAATGTGCTTTGCTTTAATGGCTTTGTTTTTACCCTTGTGTTTTATCATTTGCATTTTTAATTGCTCTCAGTTTGCTTGAGTGTCAAATCAACAAAAAAGCATCCAATATTTAATAAATGGATAGATTCCATATAGCATTTACATAATTCTAGCATTTTTTTATTGTTTTGAGTGTTGAAAATCCATTTGTCACAAAGATGCTTTGAAGGCAAAGTTAGTAAGTGCCTTTGAAGGTGTTCATGGAATACTATCACAATATTGATGGATTAATACAAACATTTGCATGTCCATTTCTTCTAGGAATTTATTTGCTCATGGCAAAATTAAAATAAAAACAAAAAGTAACTATAAAAATACTGTAAATCATCATAAAATGATATACAGCATAGCATAACCAGTTACATTTATAATCATCCACTATACAATGGGCATTTCAGTTATACATAACATAGATCAGGGCTTTTCAACCTTTTCACCCATTGTACCACTTTTAGGATATGGCAACATCCAAATACCACCAATCGCCTAGCAAAGTGTCAAGAACTTGATGACCAAAAAAAAAAAAGGAAAAAAGTGATGAAGTACAGGTAGTCCTCGACTTACAACAGTTTGCTTAGTGACTGTTTGAAGTTATAGTGGCACTGAAAAAAGTGCCCCCCAAGCCACAGCCAAGCAAGACACCTGCCTGCCTGGCCAGCGGCACTCTTCCTCCTATCCGAGGTTTTCATTGTTGTGAGCATTTCTGTTGAGGATTGGCAGCGGGGGTGGGGTGGGGGGTTCTTTGGTTTGCTGGGTGGTTGCAGCAGGTTTTGGTAACTTCACATGACCCTGGGACACTGTGACCATCATAAATATGAATCAGTTGCCAAGCATCTGAATGTAAATCACAAGATCCTGGAGATGCTGCAACATTCCAGCTGATCGGTGCCTCTTCTGGGCTCAGAAGCGCCAGGATCAGCGCCAAGCTCCAGCTGGAGCTGACAGGCCCGAAAAAGCACTGATCCTGGCGCTTTCGCTCAGCCCTGACAGCCCTGCAGCTCCAGCCATCTCACTCAGGCTTGTGCAGTGCTGCCACCAGTTCAGCTCATTCCCCTCTCCTGCTACCACTTTTCTAGGATGGTCGCGTACCACCTGCCAGGTGCCAATGTACCACAGGTGGTACCCGTACCACTGGTTGAAAAGCCCTTACATAGATGTCTTGATACTGGTGATGCCATTAGTTTCTTTTAAAATCTCTTTTGTGAGAGCATCCCAAGCTTCATATCAATTTGTTTTCAACATTTTGTCTTTAAAAAATTTTTAATTTTGATCTCACGGTAATACTAGCTATATTGCAGAATATTTTTCAAGTGCAACTATAGAAAGTAATAACTTTGGACATCTTCAGAAAAAGTACACACTAAACCACTACCTGTCAGTCTAGTTGAGCCTTAGCTGTTTTAACTTAGGACCTAACCAACTAGCTACAACAAGTGTATGGACCACTGATGCTTTCTTAAGGGCAGTGTCATCCTCCAATTCTGGTCAGATTTTATTTTTAAGTGGGTAGAATAATGAACTCTATTTTTATTTAATTTATGAATCCAACCACTTCCTTGGAATTCAGGGCAGGATGCTTCAGAATGGGATGGAATTAGATTTACAGTATAAATGTAAGAATCAATTATTTGGGAGTGGAGCTATTCTTACATTGCTTTCTAATTACATGAAAGATACTGATCTTTCTTATTTCTAAAATTCTGTACTTAACTCTCCTCCTATCAGTGGCTTTTCTTTGCCCACAACATATTCACAGTCACCATCTATATAAATAAAATGAATGTGTGTCAAGTAATTGTAAAAGAATGAACACTAGCTGTATTTTTAATCCTATTAGTCTCTTGTCCCAAAGCACCCATATTCAATGACTGAAACAAGAATGATGGACTGCATTTGCAGCATTTTCATGATAGATATTCAACATAGTCAGCTAAGGGCATAACCATCTAATTTCTGCTTCTCTTTCTTTCATTGATTGATTAATGAAGAATAAGGTGATAACAATCACCACTAAATATTAAATCTCATTCTATGCATCTCATGTCTTTAATAATTCAGAACGTGCTGCAATATGATAAATAGTGAGCACTTAATGCTAAACTAATGTTAGGTCCACTGCTTTCAAAGCTTCCATTGCCTGGATAATTAATGTTATTCTAAATAGAAGTAAATGTACTTGACTTCTGTAAACATATAATATAGCCTGTGCAGACAGATCATCATTTATTCTAATTTAGAAGTAGCAGAAAAAGCAAAGATTACAAATCAGTTTTAGAAAGTGTCACATATATTTAGTCTTGGAGGCAAATATTAGGTAGTATCAGTTATAAAAATGTACCTCATTACTTTTAATTAGAATGATTAGATACCACTTGAATTATTATTCTGAACATGGTTGAATTCCAGCTTTGTGCAGTTTCAAGCTTCAGCCTAGAAGATTACTTTATATAGCAATACATTTGTGTTGTTGTTGTTGTTGTTTAGACTTGGGGTTGTAGGTACATTCATTTCTACCTCACGTGGCTGTTGCCATGTGTTTACTAAATATCATACATTCCCTAATTAAGCATAATAAAATTTGAACCTGCAAATTCCTGAAAAAAGATGTATTTAACTGGTAATAGTTACTTTATTTTATTTCAAAGGTTAGACAAAATTCACTTGTATACTTGGTCCTATTTTCATTTCTTAAGGTGGTTATACAATTCCTTAAGGTTGCTATACAGATAGCCCTTACAACTGAGCCCAAAATTTATAATTGTTAAGAGAGACTGTTTTTAAGTGAATTTCTTCCCCCCGTCTCATTTTATGGCCTTTCTTGCTGCTGTTGTTAAGTGAATCACTGCAGTTGTTAAGATAGTGATATGATAAACTGTAGGTCCACGGGCCCAATTGTTGGGAACCCAAGAGGTGGCTGGGCTTAACTAGGGACCTCTGGTGGAGATGCATTAAGAGGCCCCTGATACATTTTTTAGCTGGGTATTTTAAAGGGTTAGGGAAGGGGAGGGATAGTAGGATGGGGAGGGAATATTTAATTAGTACTCAATCTGGGCCTAAGAGGGGTCCCAGGGGAATAGGGTTGAGGGGAGAGGCTGCTGGTTCTGTGTGTACTGGGGTGGGGCTTCAAATCCCCATGACGATAGGGAATAGCAGCAGACGTGTGCATGGAGGGCCGTATCGACATCCGGGATTGCGCCCCCGCTGCTTGCGAGCGGTGACGCACTCCAACCCTCCGATTAGCACCCTTTTGCCCAGGGGTGAGGGTGATCAGGCCCCTGAGCTCAGGCTGGTTTACCTTAATGCCAGGTCTGTTGTTAATAAAGCTTCCCTCGTTCGAGACTTGATCGAGGAGGAACGCGCGGATCTGGCATGCATTACGGACACCTGGTTGGGCTCGGAGGGAGGGGTTCCTCTGATTGAGTTATGCCCCCAGGTTTCCGTGTGCTACACCAGCCACGGGCACAGGGTAGGGGCGGTGGGGTGGCAGTGGTTATCAGGGAGACTTTATGTCCGTAGGAGACCACCATTGTCCAGATTGGTGGGAGTGAGTCCCTCCTCCTGAGATGTGGTTCTCAGGTTCAGATGGGCTTGTTGCTTACATACCTGGTGCCCAGCTGTGTGGCAACAGCTCTGCCCGAGCTCCTCGACACCCTCTCAGGGTTGGCAGTGGAGTTCCCCAGGCTCATAGTGCTGGGTGACTTCAACCTGCCTTCCCTGGGAGGGTCATCGGAGCTAGCCCGGGAGTTCATGGCCTCCATGACGGCCATGGACCTGAATCAGGTAATTCAAGGCCCGACTCATGTGGGGGGGTCACACTCTTGACCTGGTGTTCCTGTCTGGACAGTGGTTGGATGATTTGGGAGGGTGTTTACCGGTTGTTACTCCCCTGTCATGGTCCGACCATCATCTCCTACGGCTGGTCTTCCGTTATGCCACCCCCTGCTGCTGGGCGGTGGAACCAACTAGATGGTTCCGCCCCAGGCACCTAAAGGACCCTGAATGGTTCCAGATGGCGCTTGGGTCTATACCTACCGTCCTCACTCACAGCCCAGCTGATGTCTTGGTGGATGCCTGGGAAAGAGCGGCCACTGAGGCACTCAACTGTGTTGTACACTTGCGACCTCTGACCCGTTGCAGATCCCGTTGGGCTCCATGGTTTTCTGTGGAGCTCCGGGAGATGAAACGTCGGAGACAGGGTCTAGAGAGCAGTTGGAGGTCCAGACATTCCGAATCTGACCGATTGCAGTTAAGAACCTTTATAAGGTCTTATCTTGCTGTGATGAGGACGGCGAGGGCTAACTACTTCACTGCCCTCATTGCGTCCGCAGATAATCGCCCGGCCGCCTTGTTTAGGGTGACTTTCTCCCTTCTTAACCAGGAGGTGAGGGAGGATCCCTTGCAGGGACTGGCCAAGGAGTTTGGTCATCATCTGATGGACAAAATCACTCAGATCTGGGCCGGTTTGGACTCTGACTGGGTGGAGTCTGACATGGAGGAATCGGACAGTCCTGAGCATGTTATCTGGACTGAGTTCAATCCTGTTTCCCCTGATGATGTGGACAGGATCATGGGGAGGCTGAGCTCCACCACTTGTTTGTTGGATCCGTGCCCCTCCTGGCTGGTTTATGCGGCTCGGGAGGGGACACGAGGCTGGTTCCAGGCAATAATAACTGCTTCTTTGAAGGAGGGTGTCTTCCCTGCCGCCTTGAAGGAGGCGGTGGTGAGACCCCTCCTCAAAAAGCCTGCCCTGGACCTGGCTGTTTTAAATAACTATCGTCCAGTCTCCAACCTTCGCTTTCTGGCAAAGGTTGTTGAGAGCGTGGTGGCGCATCAGCTTCCTCTGTTCCTGGAGGAAACTGATTATCTGGACCCGTACCAATCGGGTTTCAGGCCCAGTCACAGCACGGAGACAGCACTGGTCACGATGGTGAATGATCTCTGGCGGGCTCGGGACAGGGGTTGCTCCTCTGTCCTAGTCCTATTAGATCTCTCAGCGGCTTTTGATACCATCGACCATGGTATCCTACTGCGGCGTCTCAGGGGGTTGGGAGTGGGAGGCACCGTTTTACGGTGGTTCTCCTCCTATCTCCTGGGCCGTTCGCAGTCGGTGTTGACAGGAGGGCAGAGATCCGCCCCGAGGCCTCTCGTTTGTGGAGTTCCTCAGGGGTCGGTTCTCTCGCCCCTCCTGTTCAACATCTATATGAAGCCGCTGGGTGAGGTCATTCATGGTTTCAGGGTGGGGTATCATCAGTACACTGATGATACCCAACTTTTTCTCTCCACCCCGAACAAACCCAGCGATGCCCTCGCTGTAATGTCCCATTGCCTGGAGGCGGTCCAGGTCTGGATGGGGAGAAACAGACTTCATCTCAATCCTGCCAAGACTGAGTGGCTTTGCGTATCGGCATCTCAGGCTAACCAAACTATTCCACCTTTAATGATGGGGGGGTGAGGTGTTACCCCCCCCATTGATAGGGCTCGCAACTTGGGCATCCTCCTGAACTCACGGCTCAATTTCAAAGATCATATAGGAGCCGTGACCAGGGGAGCTTTTGCCCAGGTTCGCCTGGTGTGCCAGTTGCAACCCTAACTGGACTGAGATGCCCTACGCACAGTCACTCATGCGCTCGTGACCTCCCGTTTAGACTACTGCAACGCTCTCTACATGGGGCTGCCCTTGACCACTCAGAGGCTTCAACTGGTGCAGAATGTGGCCGTGCGAGTTGTGATGGGGGTTTCCCGATACTCCCATGTAACACCTCTACTCCGTGAGCTGCATTGGCTTCCAGTTGCCCTCTGGGTGAGATTCAAGGTGCTGGTGATGACCTATAAAGCCCTAAATGGCTTGGGTCCGGGATATTTGAGGGAACACCTGCTGCCAGCATCAAGTTCCCTTCGTCCAGTGCGCTCGCAGAGGGAGGGTCTTCTCCGGGTGCCGCCGGTAAAAGATCGCCGGTGGATAACACCCAGGGGGAGGGCCTTTTCTGTTGGTGCGCCTGCCCTCTGGAACCAGCTGCCCGTGGAGCTCAGGACTGCCCCTGACCTACGTTCATTCCCTACGTTCATCTGAAGACTTGGCTCTCTGAGCTCTCTGGCCCAGGCTGAGAATTTTAACTGGGGTTTTATTTTCAGGGATAATTTAATCTTTTAACTGTCTTTTAACTTTGTATTTTGTATTGGTGTGATTTTAAAATGCCCTGTAAACCGCCCTGAGTCCTTCGGGAAAGGGCGGTATATAAATCTAATAAAATAAAATAAATAAATAAAATAAAGAGAAAAGATGGCAAGGAAATTACAGGCAACAGGGAGAAAGTACAGCTGCTTAAGTCAAGTTTGCATCAGTCTTCACACAAAAAGAAACTACAGCCCAACACACCGAAAGAACCACTGCAAAAGACAAACTAGAAACAAAAATTAAAATAAGCAAGAAAATGGTAAGAGAACACCTACTGTATCTGATCTTGATGAATATAAATCACTGGGACCCCACAGATTACATCCCAGAATTCTGAAGGAGCTGGCAGATGTTATCTCAGAACCATTGCACCATATCTTTCAAAAATCCTGGAGCACCGGGGAAGTACCTGAGGATTGGGAAAGGGCTTCCCATCTTCAAGAAAGGGGGAAAAAAAGATCCAGGAAACTACAGACCAATCAGCCTAACATCAATACCTGGGAAGATCCTGGAAAAGATAACCAAAAAAACCAGGTCTGCAAACAACTAGAAGCAAACAAAGTTATAACTAGTAGCCAGCACGGCTTCATCAAAAACAGATCATGCCAAACCAATCTTATTTCATTCTTCGATAAAGTGACTAAACTAATAGACCAGCGAAATTCTGTGGACATAATATACTTAGACTTCAGTAAGGCATTTGATAAGGTAGACCACAGACTACTCCTTGGTAAGCTAGAAAAGAGTGGAATAGACAACATCACCACCAGATGGATCTGTAGCTGGCTGGCAAATCATACCCAATGAGTAGTCCTCAATGGCATTACATCCACATGGAGAGAAGTAAGCAGTGGGGTACCACAAGGTTCTGTCTTAGGCCCAGTACTCTTCAACATCTTCATAAATGACTTAGATGAGGGAATTGAAGGGGAACTCATCAAATTTGCAAAAGACACCACACCAGCAAAGCTGGCTGAGGAATTCTAGGAGTTGAAGTTCACAAGTCTTAAAGTTGCCAAGGTTGAGGACCCCTGGTCTAGAGGTTAGGGCATAAAGGCTAGAAACCAGGAGACTATGAGTTTTAGTCCCACTTTAAGCATGAAAACTAGCTGGGTGAATTTGAGCCAGTTACTCTCCCTCAGACCAACCCACCACACAGGTTTGCTGTTGGGAAAATAGGAGAAGAAGCAGTACTGGGTGTCTTTGGTGCTTTGAGTTATTTGTAAATAATAATAATAATAAACAAACAAATACATTAGTTTATATAAATATAATGGTATATAAGTCTGCACTGCTGTTTGGCTGCTCTGTTATTGTTTTTGAGAGTACAGCTGATAAATAAAATGTGAGTGAATCCAATGGCAATTAAGTAGATGACTTTATAAAAGCTAAATAAAAAGACAGAAAGTCAGCATTACATTTAAAATGTGCTGCATAGACCAGAACATCTAAAAGCTAATGGATCTCTTTGTGAGGGTTAAGAATAATGAAGGGAAGTGAAAATTGTCTAAGTAAAAATTGACACTTCTTCTCTAGTCTTTCATCTTTTAAAATTACTTGCAATTTGCATATTAGCTTCTGTGTTTCAATGTCTTCTGAATATTGAAGCATTTTGTTTTAATGCACAAAAAGCAAATTTGGACATTATGCCTACTGGAAAATTATACCATAAGCACCAATGTTTTTTTGTATAGTTCAGGTTAGAATAAGTTCATTTAGTTGTTTTGTGCCTGTGTGTGTGTGTGTGTGTGTGTACATACATATACATGCACAGACACACTGCAATTTACTGTATATAAATTTAGATGTAATGTTTTGAATATTTACTTGCAAAATGCTGATAGCTGCTGTTGGAGATTTTGACTAGCGGAACCATTTGGATCGGTCTGAATGATCAAAGGATTTGTAGAACAAAAGATATGTCTAAATATGTTGCCAAGATTGTATGCAGCCTTAAAGGTAGAACCATGACTTAAATTATTCAATATTACCTTTTCCTCTTGATCTCAATGGGTCTGGTTCTAAGTTGATACTTCTGGATCTAACTCAAACTTATGTATTAGGATTTTTCAGGTCCACTGGTGTAGCTCCTAAACCAAACTGAATACTTCTAGATGGAATTCTTACATGAATGGAGTTTTCCCTTTTTCTGAATAAAAAAATCCACAAAGAAACTCTAGGATCTTCACAAGTATTATTCTTAAATATCTCATTATATTAAAATATAAAATAAAATAAAAATTTGCTAGGAACGTTTCTGGAAAATTTGCTCATATAGATTATTGCTATGTATCTTCACGGTCATTTTGGAATCTATATTTTCATTCTATTTTTAATATTAGGCCATAAAATGTGGAAAGAGTAATTAACAACCACTGGCATAAAATATACTGGTAAGTGTTATACTATTTATAGATGTCAGTTGTCCTTTAAGTCTGTTCATTTTTTATGTTCACTGGGTCTTTACTTTCATTCTTGTGGAGTCACTGACTCAATGACAAGGCACATCAATAAATGGAACAGACTTCTGTTCTGTTCCAAAGTTTCCTCATTTACATTCATGTTTGCTCATTACATTTGCTCACATATTTGAGTGAACCTTCACTCCTAGTCTCTGCTCCCAAGCATTTTTCTTTTTCTTCCCGCTGCAGTTCATTGTTCTGCTGCCAAAAGATGTTGAGACTCTAGGAAGAGTACAGAGAAGAGCAACAAAGATGATCAGGGGACTGGAGGCTAAAACATATAAAGAACGGTTGCTGGAATTGGGTATGTCTAGTTTAATGAAAAGAAGGACGAAGGGGGACATGATAGTAATGTTCCAATATCTCATGGGCTGCCACGAAGAAAAGGGAGTCAAGCTATTCTCCAAAGCACCTGAGGGCAGGACAAGAAGCAACAGTTGGAAACTAAGCAAAGAGAGAGGCAACCTAGAACTAAGGAGAAATTTTCTGATAGTTAGAACAGCCTCCAGAAGCTGCGAATGAAAGCTCCAATATTGTTCGTATTACTGGGAGTTTAGAAACAAAACTGTAAAAATAATTCAACACAAACACTTAAAGAATAATAACTATTAGCATACAATGGCACTTAACATATATATTGTAACATTGACTCCCCAAAGTCTTGAGAAATAACTCTGTCCTGGCAGTTTTTCAAAAGGCCATTGACAAGGTTGGTGGTTGTTCCCTTCTGCCAGAAACAACTCTTTCAACTTCTTCATCTGGCCAACAGTGAATGGAATCTTTGAATGTAATAAAAAAGGCACAAACATATTGGATTTCCATGTTGCTTTTAACTCATCCTCAGTACATTGTCTTCTAGTATGATATTCTCAGTTTCTGAAGATTTTCTTTTTCCTTGTTAGGTGATAAATTTAGTTTAATGTAAAATTTAGTCTTGACTCTAGCTGCTTGTATTTTAAGTGCTGGAACTGCAGTGAAATGCAGAATTTGATTTATTTGGAAAGATAAAAGAGGTAATTTTTTTGAAAATTATGTTTATTATTCTCTAATTTTAGAAATGTCTGCATTTTATAGGTTTTTTAAAATAAACATGTATTTCTTAAGATGTTGTGATTTTGAGCTACACATGCTTAAATCTGAAAGTTATACAACAGTTTGTTTATTAAATAAGAACCAAAACAAATTCAAAACATACATGAGGGAAAATAGACTTAACACAATATATTGATACTAATAGATAAGAGGAGTTATAAGCAGATAAAAGGCAATAAACATGAACAGAGCAATGCCTGGTAAACATATGTTTGCATTTAGGGGTGTATATGATTAGGAAACAAAATCTATAGCATTCCTAACAAAGATTTGTTTTTGGAAAGGAGTGAATTATAGAAAAAAAGAACAGTAAAATGAAGTACTATTCAACTTTTGAGATGAGGAAAAATAAGACTTAAAGAAATTTAAAAGTAGGACTGGGAACAATTTTAACTTAAGGAAGAAGTATGAGGAAAAACAGACTTCAAGAAACACTGCATGTAATTGCTCTGACGGTGAGAACTCATAAAAATGACATAATTGGCTCATGGATGAATAATAATTGATAGGTTTACATGAAAGTACATGTCCCCTGGTCTATTGGCTTGAAGGTAGCATTTTTTGAGGGGAAAAAGAGAAAAGAAAGGGAATTGCAAAGTTTATTAACAAGCAAGAAGGCCCTTCCTAGGTTGCAAGAAATCTTCCCCAAGAGGGCCTTCTTGTCTTTTTATTGGGGATTTAGTAAATTAAAACCAAACCAAATTCTCACTGCAGTGGCCTATTGTATTTTTGTGGAGCCAGCAAGAAAATCAAAAAGAAAACTGCTTTTCTTTCTCTCTTTTGAGCTCAGTGGAGAGGGAGTAATGAGAGATTCTTTGGCATATAAATGTAAAGCATCTTATTTTATGCCAGTCGGTGACAGAAAGAATCTTAGAGAATCATCCTAAATGAGATTTGACTGAGGTGACCAGATCTGGTGTGATGTGCTTGAACTTCAGAATGAGAGATTATTCCAGTGTCTGACAATTTTATCCTTTTCCCCTATTCAATTTCAACACAATGTAAGAGTATGAAAAGTATAAAAGTTGCTTGCATAGTTAAATATAGACTAGAACTATTGATCTTTCACATCCTGTTTTGTATGTGGTAGAAGTTCACTTGCTGAATTGCTTACAATTTCTGATAAAAGTTTAGAAAACAAAGTACTAGTTTTACAGTAATATGAGGGCTGTATTACAACTGATTTTATACCAACATTCATATTCTTCTGTTACTATAAAACTGTATTTTACTCAAACATTTTCAGATTCATTTTAATAGAAGTCACCTGACACATGTATACCCAGTAAGCATACTTCTGTGATGATGACATAGGTCATCCAGGAAAGTGCCCAAATCCGCCTCAGTTCCATACCTGACCAAAAATTATGTCATTACCATCTTTTTTATGAAACATAAATTAAATCATTTGTGCCATAATACCATGTGTGATCTGTTACTTTAATGCCATTTTGGCATTCTTACAGATGCCTACAATTACACTTTTGCAATGTCTCATAATTCTATAGAATTTATAGCTGGAATACTTTTGGAGCAAATAGACAGGAATTATCTCCTATTCTACCCTTATAAAGCATGACCACACTGAAAACAGACTATGATTCCTTTGAAAAAAGTGCAGTTGCACTCTTAGCAATTTAAACCCTATGAAGATCAGGGAAAGATACTTATTTGTATCACGAGAAGAGTTGTCATTGTCACCCAACTCGATTAATTCTGCTTTGATATAAGGCAGCTTTAGATGAGGTCATCATAAGGCAGTGTCACATGTGAATAGCAGGCTATGTCGTCTCACATATAAACAGTAAAAGTATAATCACTAATCCATTTAGTGACAGCTAAGTTACAGCTTTGATTCACAGAATCGAAACTATTTTGGACACAACAAATTGGGAATTAGTTTAGTTGCAGTGGTAATTTCATGTTCTCCAATCAGTTTCCCTGTAAGGAACATACTGAAAGTTCTTATATGGATTTCTCATTATATAGACTCCCACAGTATAATTATACTTCTTGACTTTGTGAACCATTTATGAATAGAGACCCTTACCATATGTATGCATGCATATATGTATGTAAGATGATTAGGGGGCTGGAGGCTAAGACATAACAGTTGCAGAATTGGGTATGTCTACTCTAGTGAAAAGAATATTTGGGGGGGTTGCCACAAAGAAGAGGGAGTCAATCTATTCTCCAAAGCACCAGAAGGCAAGGCAAGAAACAATAGATGGAAACTAATCAAGGAGAGAAGCAACCTAAAACTAAGGAGAAATTTCCTACAATGGAACAGCTTGTCTTTAGAAGTTATGGGTGCTCCCTCACTGGAGGCTTTTAAGAGGAAACTGGATAGCCACTTGTCTGGAATGGTATAAGGTTTCCTGCTTGAGCAGAGGATTGGACTAGAAGACCTCCAACGTTCCTACCACCTCTGTTATTCTGTCCTGCTCTGTATTATTCAATATAGCCATCCCTCTCAAATACATAATTCTGGGCAGTTAAGTGTACATACGCACATATTTGTGCTATATGTACAATATATAAATATATGAATAAGAACACCTTAAAACAAGTACTCAGAGATTAGTACCTCAGAGAACAATGGGGAAAGGTTTGGCAGTGTTTAGATTGCTGCTTGTAACAGTCTCACCTTCTTCTCCAAGATGGAGATGTCATGTATATGGGACCTACTCTGTCCTCATACCAAATTTATGGCTATTAAGTCTATGAAGGGGCCTATGATTTCAGCATGCTTCATCAGATGGGTTGTTAAGTTTGTATTTAATTAGTAAACTATTCCTACAGAATGAATGACTGGGTGCTGAATAAACAAAGAATAGTTTGGGAAATGTATGCAATGCAAGCATTAAAAAAGAAGTTAGTATACAAGATTCCAAAAAATTGCTTTAATACTCACAAAAGGGATATGTGTAGTATAACTTGAGATCTCTGAGCTGTTCTAGTGGTAACTTTAATTTATATTCCATGAAGAATATCTTTGAAAATGTCTGTTAAAATATTTAATTACAAGGTGTTTTTTTTTTCTTCTTCTGCTTCATCATCCTTGCAGTTTTCTCCAAATCAATCCTGCAGTATTTATAACTTTGACAGCTGTCATGGGAAGGGAAGCAATCAAGTAGTGTAAAAAGGATGGCAGTTAAATCACTGGAAGTCTGGGTGGTTTATTGATTAAATTGGTTAAAATTTCCTTCGTTTTAAATTTGTTGGGCTCAGAAGAGAAAGTGTTCTGAACTACTTGCAAATACTTGAAGACTAAGGTACTCTTCTTTACTGAAAACCAAAAGTCTTCTTTCATCGGAAGGCAACAAATTTGCAGTCATTTTTGATGATTCACTTTGAAAGCCATTTACACAGACCCAGACACACAAACACACACACACACACACACACACACACACACAAGCAGAAGCATTCTCCATTGTCTGCTTGGAGAACACTGGGGTTACCTCTCTTCAAACTTCCCCCATCACTGCAGAATGAAGTGTGACACAATAGAAGCCATAATAGTTGGGAAGATAAGATGGTTACTGTCACATACTGTGCAAAACCATAAACATTTTTTTACAAGAATTATATTATGGTGACCCTGGACATGAATTACTGATAATAATAGTTGTGAAATGAATTATACAAAGATTAATTGCCAATGCTAGTATGAAGAATAAAGGTCCAGATACAGCATCATGATAAATAAAAGAATTCAAAAATTGTAAATTTTACCATTTAAACCTTGCTAACCCCTGGAAAAAAGTTTTAATATCCTACTTCAGATTTCATTGTACACCTATTTGAATGTTCCTGACTAGAGAATAATAATAATCATTTATGCCTAGCAGATACTATAAAATCTTTAGTTCTGCATTTCATAATATCACTACTGTAAACTACCCTTTGTAACCCTTCTGGCTAATTAGGATTTGAAAAACAAAAGGATACAGCAGGAACATGATACTTTTTCTGAGCTGCTTATTTATATTCTCAAAGCAAACTTGGCTTCAGCAAATGGCAACATTTCAAGGTATCAGCTATTCTTTCTTTATGGTCCAGTGATACCAATCCTGTCAAATCCCTAATCTTGTTAAGAAAAAAAAGTAAAAATTACCCCTTAGCCTCTTACCACCAAATTGAGATGTCCCAGAATTCATAATAAATGAAAGGCATCCAATTATGCATTAGGAATTAGGAAAGATTAAGACAGCCACTTTGGTCTAGTGGTCAAAGCACCTGGGCTAGAAACCAAAAGACTGCGAGTTCTAGTACTGCCTTACTAGCATGAAAGCCAGCTGGATGATCTTGGGCAAATCAGTCTCTCTCAACTCAACCCACCTTACAGGACTGTTGTGGGAAAATAGGAGAAAGAAAGTATGTTTACCTTCTTGAATAATAAGGCAGGATTTTTTTTTTAAAAAAAAAAACCTTTAAAAGAATATATCATTCAACCAGTGGTGGGATTCAAATATGTGAACAACCAGTTCTTTCTGAGGTTGCTGCTTCTGAAAGTCCATTCTGGGCCTGGGCAACAAAAAATTAGCTACTGGTTCTGCCGAAGTGGTGCGAAGTGGCTGAATCCCACCATTGCATTCAACCATAATATTTTTTTCTGTGACATTACAAGCTTGATTTTAAAAAAAAAATCAGTGAAAAGATAACATTTAAATCAGGTCAATTTCTTGTTGAAGATGTTCATCATTGAATAGAATACCACTTTCTCCCAGCAGAGCCCAACTCTACTCTTCTCATGACCTTGTTGCCTCTCTCCACAAACTCCCACGGAATCATTTCATGCTGAAGTTTATCTGGTATGATAGGCAGATTTCTGCAATCTTGACATTCATTACAAATCATCTTGAAATCTGTTCTACTTTTAGAGTTAGAAATAAAAAGCTCACACTTCCTAACTCCTCCACAAAATCACCTGCTAAACATTCAAATATATGAAATTTGAAGTATGGTAAATGAATGACTTCTCTATAGAGCATGACTTAGATTATGAGATGTGGTGTTTGTGTGTGCATGTGTGTGTGTGTGTGTGTGTGTGTGTGTGTGTGTGTGTGTGTGTGTGTTTTGAGTCCTAGAGACTGCCTGGACAAGTCCCTGCAGTTTTCTTGACAAAGTTTTTCAGAAGTGGTTTGTCTTCTTCCTAGGACTGTGAGAGAGTCACAGTCAAAGACAAAGCAAGTGGTGACAATTACGATAAAGTACAGTGTTTTAAAATGAAGGGGAATGATAGATATCATATCACCTTCCACATTGTGACAGCATCAATTTGATGGATAATGAAATATCATCAGGTGGTTATAGTTTGTTATAGCCCTTCCATTAAAGAACTTCACCTGATATTGGGTCAAAATGCAAATGCAACTATTGGAAATAAGTCAGTCCATTTATTTATATTTTAAATCTATGCAAAGACTACAGAAATCCTAATTTCATAATTTAGTTAAGTACATCGTTATTGCCATTCCCAGATACACCATTCTTGGTCTTATTGACTAAGAGTATATGGTCAGTATAATTGGTGCCTAATAAGAAATGAAATATTTTGTTCCAACAAGTAAATTGACTATGACATTCTGCATCAGGCCCTTCATTTTATACTCCTTATAATCTTCTGGTTCCCGCTATCTTGTTAAGCATTTGCCTCTGTTATTTTCTCTAGGAATCTTAGTCAGCCTCATTCTTACCCACAGATTTTGAGACAAGACTGAAACTGTGACCTTGGTGCATGTAAAACTTGGTCTTCCAATTAAAGTTTCTTTAAGATTTCCAAGCAAACCTCTGATAATACGCTGAAGCAAATGCAGTTAGCAAAATGATGTGAATTGATCCAGGAAAAGATAAAGGTAGGTCAGCTGTGCCATCTGTTACATATGTATGTAGCAAATGAGGAAAAGGGCAGGTGGAACCCCAGGGGATGTTAATATGAAAAAGCAATTTATAGGCAAAACAGTAGCTAAGCAAACAAAATACCTGGCTGATGAACAAGCCCTGGCTGTTAGGAAGAAGAATGGTGAAGCAATATAGTCCCCCAGCAGTCTGTTGTCAACACAAGGACTGATTATCTCTGATAAGATGTCATTTGGAGAAAAAGGCATTAGATAGCCACAGCAAAAGACTTGCATGCTGAAAAATTATGGTGAAGCAACTCCACATGACAGTGGTTCCAAACTGTTATACAATTAGCTGTTTAGTGTGCCTTCTGCTTAAGCTGATACTTGTTTTTAAAAAGAGCACTTGCTTTACTAGAATTATTTTAAGAGTTCCAGGGATCTGAGGTGAAGAGACGAGCCAAAATAAATATACAAGGCTAAGCAGAGTCTACATTTATTCCAGTCAGTAGTATTTTCACAGACTTAATATTGGGATATGGAAAAAAACATGTCAGAGCTTCTGCATCACCTTTACAAACATCAAGAAATGATACCCAGTCTGAGTGAAATTTCAGCCCACTATGTTTTTTATTTATGGTTTATTCTAAATATGTAATATTTATCACATCTGGGTTATACTATATTGGAATAGAATGAGTAGGAAAATGTGGAATGATTTTTCCTAAAAATGGACTGCAAAACTTTTGATATGGTGGAATATAGATCAGAGTTGATCTGTTTATCAGGGAGCAAATCACTTACAGTATAACAGAGTTGAAAGGGATTTTTAAGGTCTTCTAAACCAACCCTCTATTCAAGCAGGAGGCCCTATACCACGGGTGTCAAACTCGCCACATCACGTGATGTGTTGCAACATATTGTGACTCTTTGTTCACTGCTGGCAATGGGGTGGGCACGGCTTTGGTATGATGAAACCGGCCCATGGGCTGGCAGTTTGACACCCCTGCCCTATACCATTTCAGACAAGTGGTTTAGTCTTTACTTAAAAGCCCCCAGTGTTGGAGTACCAACAACTTCTGAAGGCAAGCTATTCCACTGGTTGGTTGTTCTTACTGTCAGGAAATTTCTCCTTAGTTCTAGGTTGCTTCTCTCCTTGACTAGCTTCCATCTGTTGCTTCTTGTCCTCCCTCAGGTGCTTTGGAGAATAGACTAACTCCCCTTTCTTTGTGGCAACCCCTAAGACAGGGCTTTTCAACCAGTGGTACGGGTACCACCTGTGGTACATTGGCACCTGGCAGGTGGTATGCGACCATCCTAGAAAAGTGGTAGCAGGGGAGGGGAATGACCTGAACAGGTGGCAGCACTGCACAAACCTGAGTGAGATGGCTGGAGCTGCAGGGCTGTCAGGGCTGAGCGAATGCGCCAGGATCAGTGCTTCTTTGGGGCTGTCAGCACTCAGTGGAAGCTCCAGGATCAGTGCCAGACTCCAGCTGGAGCTTGGCGCTGATCCTGGCACTTCTGAGCCCAGAAGAGGCACCAATCAGCTGGAATGTTGCAGCATCTCCAGGGTCTTGTGATTTACATTCAGATGCTTGGCAACTGATTCATATTTATGATGGTCACAGTGTCCCAGGGTCATGTGAAGTTACCAAAACCTGCTGCAACCACCCAGCAGACCAAACACCCCCCCACCCCACCCCCGCTGCCAATCCTCAACAGAAATGCTCACAACAGTAAAAACCTGAGATAGGAGGAAGAGCGCCGCCAGCCAGGCAGGCAAGTGTCTTGCTTGGCTGTGGCTTGGGGGGCACTTTTTTCAGTGCCATTGTAACTTCGAACAGTCACTAAGCAAACTGTTGTAAGTCGAAGACTACCTGTACTTCTTCACTTTTTTCCCTTTTTTGGGGGGGGGAGTCATCAAATTTTTGACACCTTGCTAGGCGACTGGTGGTATTTGGATATTGCCATATCCTAAAAGTGGTACAATGGGTGAAAGGGTTGAAAAGCCCTGCCCTAAGATATTGGTACACTACTATTGTGTCACCCCTCGTCCTTCTCTTCATTAAAATGACATACTAATTCCAGCAACTGTTCTTTATATGTTTTAGCCTCCCGTCCTCTGATCATTTTTGTTGCTCTTCCCTTTCCTCTTTCTAGAGTCTCAACATCTTTTTTACATTGTGGCAACCAAAGCTCTATGCAGTGTTCCAAGTGTGGTCTTATCAAGGCGTTATAAACTGGTATTAACACTTCACATGATCTTCATTCTATCCTTGTTAATGTAGTCTAGGAATGCATTGTTGTTGTTGTTGTTTTGTTTTTTGGCAGCTGCAGCACACTGCTGGCTCCTATTTAAGTGATTCATGTTCAAGTGATTTCAAATTGAAAAACTAAGCACTGAAGATCTATAGTGACCCTTTTTAGATTTAAAAGTAAATTAAAAGTACAAAGAAAAAAGATTAAAAATGTCGTATGATGATGTAATACTGTATGTCTGAAAGTGCTTTGAAATTGATGGGGAAAACAAATGCTAAACTTCAGAGCATTATAAAGTAAAGGAAGCAAAGAAAGAAAAAGAAAAAAAATCCTTCCTTCCTTCCTTCCTTCCTTCCTTCCTTCCCTCCTTCCTTCCTTCCTTCCTTCCTCCCTCCCTCCCTCCCCCCCTCCCTTCCATCTTTCCCTCCCCTCTTATGTGAGCTTTTATGTTCTTTAAAAAGTTGCATTAAACTTTTCATACAGTACAAATTTATATATGAAAAATAAACTTCATCATTTTATTCCTTGTCTTTGTGCAACCAGGGCATTGTTTTCAGGTAGTTATGAGGTGCTCTGATTGGCAACAAGTATGAATCTTCCAGGCAAGGACTGTCCAGCTGGCCACAGATTTGCATTTCAATTCACGTTTATTTACTGGGCGTAGAATGGAAACTGAACAAAAATTCTCCCTGAAGAATTTGAAAGAGAGGAACACATGGACTTCATTCTTTTCTTGAATTAATGTTAGTATCTATTGCCCAAAGAATCTAACACAAGGCTGTAGGCCACTTCATTTTTATTCATCTCCACAATCTTCTCCTCTGCTTCTCTTTCAGGCAGGGTTCATAAAATGAAAATTATCTATAAATACTGTAAAAGAAGTTTAAAAAGAATGACAAAAGAACCTTGCAGTGAAGGAAGTGAGTTAAAACCAACAAACCAACAAAATCCTTTACTGCTACCACAGAGAAGTCGTGATGTCTGAGCCCTTCTTTGATCCACCTCTGCATCTGAATTCTTTTACAGTATTATTTCCGAACAGATCAAAAATACAAAGGTGCAAGCCATCACCTTTCTAATTTCTGTGCATGGGTTGGCATGCACATATATGATATATATTTCTCTTATCTATCTACCAACCTGGAAAAAAATGTTGCTGATTTAAGAGTCACATTAACTTTAATGAGTGGATTCGTTAAATCAGCAGCATACTTTTTTCAGGCTGGTGTGAAGTTATTTAATGAATAACTGAGAGGAATTGTGCTTGCCTGAGGTCCAAAGCACTTATTCCAACTCATTACTGAAGTGTCCTCTGCACTTTAAATTTAAGATCTTCCAGAAAACAAAGTGAATGTGGAATAATGCAATTATAGAAGCAATAAGAGCTAAATGGAACATGACAGAGCACACAAAGTGTGCGTATGATGAAGAATATAAGCTTTGTGAGGTTAGGTGACTTTAATTATTTTATTCTCCTCTCAATTTGTATTCACACAGTGGGAACTTTTGAAGTATGAAATCTGTACATTATTATAGACAAATAAGTTGGGGGAAAATTGGTGACCTGGTAGTTATTGGAAAAACAGAAATACATTACTGACGGGAGAAAAGATTGAGGTTCATTAGGAAGGTACTGTAGTTATAAGTCGTGAAGTACTTCAGAAATCATTTAGAAAAAAGTGCTTCAAGGCATCCAGACAAATGCAGATGGAATATCTGTCTGCAACTCTTTAATGCAGCTGAATCTTCTCCCAAGATTACACAGAACTGCCCTTTGTGGCTACCAAAACCATAAAACACTTTGGGTTACTGTATATATTGAAATCTTTCTCTTTGAAGAGAAGCATTTAGAAACATTTTGCCCTGCAACAACAGTCAAAAAATTGGAAATAATGAACATGAAATGGGTGAAAATCCTTAAATATTTATCTGCAAAGTATGAATAATATTGAAAGTAGACCAAATAAGTGATTTAAAGCCAGCTTGAGTGTAGTACCATTCAAGGATTTATATGAGAGAATATAAAGAAAACTCATCAAATTTGTAGATGACACCAAACTAGCAGGAATAGCCAACACCCCAGAAGATAGGCTCAAAATCTAGATGGATCCTGATAGACTTGAACCCTGGGTCCTACCTAACAAAATTAAATTTATTGTTGAAAAAATTCTATACTTGGGCAAGAAAATAAAACAAAAACAAATGTATAGGTACAGAGTAGATGAAACCTGCCTCAACAGCAGTAACTGTGAGAGAGATCTCAGAGTCTTAGTGGACAATCACTTAAATATGAGCCAGCAGTGTGCTACAGCTGCCAAAAAAGCCAACAGAATCTTAGATAAAGATCTCGAGAAGCGATACTATTGCTTTATAATGTCTTAAAATACTACATCCAATCTTGGTCACCACAATATAAAAAGGATGTTGAGACTCTGGAAAGAGTGCAGGAAAAAGTCACAAAGATGATTTTTGGGGGGTGGGTGGGGTGGGTTTGAAGGCTAAAACGTATGAAGAATGCAGTGTTCCAATATTTGCAGGGCTGCCACAAAGAAGAGAGGTCAACTTATTTTTAAAAGCACCAGAAGGCAAGACAAGACACAATGGATGGAAACTGAACACAGAGAGAAGCAAGCTAGAACTAAGGAGAAGCTTCCTGACAGTAAGAACAATCAACCAGTGGAACAACTTGCCTTCAGAAGTTGTGGATGCTCTAACACTGGAGGCTTTTAAGAAGGGACTGGACAACCATTTGTCAAAAATGATATAGGTCTTCTGCTTGAGCAGTGGTTGGACTAGAACATTTCCAATGTCCCTTCCAACTCTGTAATTCTGTTATTTATTCTGATTTCTATTTATTCAGGAATAACATAGGGAATATGATACACACACAATCATACATTAACCACTTTTGTTGTTTTGAGAAAAGTTCTTTCCTTATTCTTGTATACATGCCAGAAATTCTACCACAGATAAATAAAGTCCATCTGATCTCTTGAAATTAGATGAATTTGGAATAAACACATCATAATATGCTGATAATACTGATGTTTAAGAAATGAAAGCATATGAAATAAAGTTCTTATCACTTCAAACGGAAGAACCCTGTACTTGGGAGAAAACTCCACTAGTTCCTTCCCTTTCTTCTGCCATTTCACTGCAAGGAACTTTTTGCCTTCTAAATCTTTAAACACAGCATTCATCCCTTGGTAGTTGCACCAGTGGTAGAGGACAGGAAGGCCTGGAGGAACATTGTCCATAGGCTCGCGATGGGTCGGACACGACTTCGCAACTAACAACAACAATAACAACAATTGCACCAGTGAGTATTCAATGAAAACCTGGCCAAAGAGTTCAAACTGAGGAAGTACTGATTGTGATGCAGGTGACTGCTTCCATATGTTGCTTTGGGGGAGAACTTCATATGAGTTTATTTATTTATTTATTTTATTTTAATTCCATTTATATCCCGCCCTTCTCCGAAGACTCAGGGCGGCTTTACAAACTTAGCAGTAGCCTTCATTCTATGTATATGCCTGCTTATTAGGGCTTTCAAACCCCCCCCCCAAGCGGCATTATTACAAAGTCAGCTTATTGCCCCCAACAATCTGGGTTCTCATTTTACCTACCTCGGAAGGATGGAAGGCTGAGTCAACCTTGAGCCTGGTGGGATGCGAACCTGCACTAATTGCAGGCAGCTGGTGTTACTTAAGGAGGCATTAGCCCACTGATCCACCAAGGCTCTTTGTTGTTTTCAAATCAATATCAAAGTCAAGAGGTGGAGTCAGTAAAGTTATTATTACATTTCAGAAGCAGCATATTATGAGAGAACTACAATACCGTGAGGTTTCTCAAGTTCAGTAAAAAAATACAATTCAGCTGATCTCTAAACTCAGTTCATGCCTCAGATGAAGTTTTGAAGTAAAGATCGTCAGCCTTGTGTCTCATACACTCTGTCACAACAGCAATATACAGAGAGGTTATGACATCTAAACATATTTTTTCTCATCTACCTACTTGACTAAAAAGTAAAAAGAATGGCATACTTCTACAAAACCTTGGCCCTGTGAACAAAACACTTCTTTTTCCTTGTCAGATAATTCAGATGGAACCAAAAGGAATCTCCTATTTAGAATTTCCATCTTAAGCTTACATTTTCCTCTCTCCTCAATCTCCCAAGTCAACATTTTAATAATAAAGTCTTTCTCCTAGGCAACTTAGTTATAGATAATTCCTATTATTTATTTATTGTAAAATAAGACTGCTTGACATATTTTGCTAAGGCACAGCTTGCTGAATGAACAATAGTTGGCAGAATTTGTATAACTGTATAACTGTGGTTTAATACAGCATAATACTGATTTATACAATAACATCCATACAACGTGCTAAATCAAAATAAAACCAATCATACTATGGCATAGCAATGTGTCAACTCTATTGAGAATAAATAGTATCATCTCCATTTACCATCTAATAGTAATAACTTTGTTGAATCTATTCTATATGTATTATAATACTGAATGCCATGTATATTTATACCAAATGGTTTCTAGACCATTAGAGTGGATCAATCTCTTTTTCCTTTGTTCTTCTCCAGTTTGGGCACTTGTTAGATTCCCATCTAATGGCTAAGATGAATCATTCTAAGCCATGCCAATACATTGAAAATTTGAGAACCTGGGCTTCTGGTTTGCATGTGCAGCGCTTCCAGATGTGTAGGAACAGTCTGCTTCCTGCCGTCCATTCTTTCTTTTTTGGAGGACCCTGAAAAGGGTTGAAAATTGCCCTGGAGGGGCGACTACGAAGAGGAGGCCTTCCCTGTGATCACGGAAGGGCAGCAGCCTTCCGCTTGAATCTGGGACAGCTCCTTTGGCCCAAAGAAGAAGAGACCAGCCATAAAGATGGCCGATCATTAAGCCACTCCCTGCCAAAAGCCAAAAGCACTACCTAGCTCTAAGAAGCAATCTGGAGGACCTGGGTGAGACTTTACCTTTCTTACTCCCTTAACTATTTTCCTGTGGGACTTTCCTGAAAATTTCTTTCCCCACTTTTTGAAAAAATGGCGAATATTTACTCTGGGAACAAATCTTAAAGCCTTGAAGAAAATCAAGTAATTCAGCAAAGAAATTAAGTAATTTTATCTGTATTTACTAAAAAAACTCCTATTTTCGGTGGGGATCTACTACCCTATTTCCTCTCTAAGCTGTGAATTAAGGAAAACAAATTAGATTAATGCTACAAAAGTTTTATATTAATTTGGAAAAAAAGAAAATTTTCACATTGCATTCTATATGCTATTGATGACATCTTGTGGTGAAACCTCTTACAGCAAGTAAATTTTTCTCCTGTTGTGAGAGCTGACTGAATAACAGAGCTGTCCTTAACATTACTTTTAAAGATAAGTGTGGGAATACCTGGCACTGAAAACAACTCTTTCGGAGGTGGATAATCTTTGACTATTATTAAAATAGCCTCCATGGAAGATTTAGCTGCAAACAACAACAAAATTGATGAATATATCCCACCACTTGATTATAAACTGATACTGGACACGATTTTGGCAATGACAGAGCAAATTAAAGCCACCAAATCAAATTCTGACCTTAAATGAGTAAATTATAATCCAAGAGCAAATAGAAGTGGAAACTAACACTAAAATAGGAGATTTCAAAGAACAACAAATGCAACCTACAGAGAACCTTAAAGTCCAAATTTCAATGTCAACTACAAAACTTACAACTCAAAAAGCAATAGCACCTGAAGAAAGCAATATTAAAAGTGAAGACACTAAAGGCCTTCAAATATACTATATTGAGAATTCAATTAATCAAATGACAACCATAACACCAGCTACTACTTTCTACCTAATCCAGATGGAATTACAAGAAGAAAAAGATGTGACTGATCTAATGACAACTATATTACATCAATCATCAAAAACTGAATTATTAAAGCAAAACTTCAATGGTTACAAAGGGGACACTTTCTTTGCAAAACTGACATTTGTATACTCTCCCTGGATTCAAATAAGGGGTATAGGAAGAAAGGGAGATACATTTGAGAATTTAAAGATGCCAAAAGGGAAGCCTGATTGGCACAAAAGGAAGGCAAGAGTTAGATTTAAAAAACTGAACTTGTTTCTTTTTTGGGATTCCTAAAGATAGAGTATAAAAATAACTTTCAGTGGATTAAGGGGAATCTCTAAAAATATAACTGATTTTACATTTAGGTTTTAGATCTGTAAGGGAAAACAAAAGTAAGCTTTTAGAATATAATTCTGAACTATATTATAGAATTTGGAATGATACATCAAAAGATAGTATTTTAACAATTGATGTACGGTTAAGATGACTTATAGAATATATTAGTTGTTACTTTTGAACTATATTATAGAATCTAGAATTTTATATACAAAAGATAGTATTTTAATAATTGTTGAACGGTTAAGACAAAAAATATCTTTCTAATAATTGGTGATTTGTTAAGATGAAAACTAGATTTTAATGGTAAAACATAAGAATGTTTTGCAATGAACAATGTATGTTTTGTAGACAAGAGAATTATTCTTTATTGAAATAGGGAATTGTGGGTTACCCAAAAATTAAGCTTTCTTTTGTACATTATAGGCTATTCTAGAATATTTTATTGCAATTAGATAAAATTTAAAAACAGGATATTGATATGTATTAGTGAAAATATATTGAAAATTTTGTTAATTGACTAGGTTACAACTAGAAGTGTATTAACTTGACTATTTTGACTATGTGATAACTAAGGGAATCAGAGAGGGAATCCCTGTTGATGTAACCTGAACTATTTACAACTTGCTATTTGTTATTTTGACTACCCAACCACCGTATTGCTTCACAAATACATCTATATGTAAATATTAAAAAAATCAATAAAACTTGTATAAAAAAAAAAGAATTTGAGAATCTGGAATGGGAAGGGAAAATTCCTGATCCCAGTATCTGGGCAAGTAGGAGCAGAAGTATAGCAAAGGAAGATAAACTTGAACTTAAATTAGCACAGATAACAGTATAACTTAGAATGTAAGGTGTCTAAAATTCATGAAAACATTCTGAGAATTTGTACAGAAATCCTCCTTAGAAAATTCTAAAATCCTCTAGGATTTTTCTCATTCAATTATGTAAGTTTGATTTATTTCATCTTTTAAAAACCACAGTGGAAATTATTTCAAGAAAGAAAAAAGAAAGAAAGAAAGAAAGAAAGAAAGAAAGAAAGAAAGAAAGAAAGAAAGAAAGAAAGAAAGATTTCAATACTGTTCTTTAAAACAAAGAAAAGGAACAAAGAAAGGGGAGGGGGCTTGTAATGGAGCCAAAGAAAAAGTCCAATACAACTTGCTTGGAAACCAAACTTTTTCTAAAAAAAAAATCTTTTAGTAAAACAACTACATTTTTCATGTGCCAACTTATGGTGCACTAAACTTTCAGTAACAAATTATACAAAGTATTCTAGATGGATATGAGGAACAGCTGTTCCATGGGCTAAATATGACCTGTGGAGGTTATCCATCCAGCCTGGCCAACTCCTCCCTCATTTCCCCAGACTGACTGAAAAAAATAGCTTTTCCTAGCTCAGTGCTCATAAAAGCTTCATTTTTGAAGGATGAGGTGATGAAGCGTCTGAGCTTCTTATCTTTGATCAGCTGCTGATCAAATATATATAAAAAGAAAACAAACCACTAAGCCTTCAAAATAGTTTACTTTCCAAGTGCCTAAAAGGGAAAATTCTCTCATTTCTCATTAGTGATTAGAAAGATATTTTTAAACCATACCTAGAACATAAATCTTTTACATCTGTCGAATGGAAAAAATAGGATGCATTTTCTGTGTAGAAAAAAATGGGGATTGATCTCCCCATACCATAGGAAAGGACTCTGTTTATAGTAAAAGGCAGACATCGACCAGTTCCTCTCTGACATTCCTGATCATAGAGACCTGGTTCAGAATATGAATTTCAGGGGGATCCAAAAATACTTTCCATCTCTAAAGCCTTTCTATAAAATTATCTGGCCAGATGGGTAAGTGCATCTATGGGAATATAGTCCTTGAACCAAATTAGCTTCTTTATCACTACTTTAATCTAGGAAACCTGTTCATCTAAAGGCTAAAATCTCTGATCTCCTCCATCACATTTGCAGTCTCATGCTTAAAAATGGAGAAAAGAGAAACTTATTTCACTATGGAAGCAGCACCTGGGAGAAATCAAATCTATCAATCAACAAATCAATCAATATTTTACTATGGTCACATATCAGAATTAAAAATTAAAGTGTTAAAATGAAAGAGAATAGAACAAGACATAATAGTATATTACAGTGGTAATATACAGTGGTGAGTTCTACAATGGGTAGCCAACGTCTACCAATTTTACAGAGTAACAGAATTTAGCTAATGTCAGAACCCTGTCCTTCTAGGGGAATGGGAGTGGGGGGGGCTCTTACTCTTTCCTTATTCTTTTTGGGTTCTGCCATTCTCCGGGGGGGGGGAAGCTTGGGATGCTGATGTGTATTTCCTTTGCTTTGCCTCTTGCTCTATCCCCTTTGATGTTTCTCTAATGGGGTGAGAATAGAATGTACCTCTGGCTATCTGCCTTATCTCCAGCCGTGGAAGAACCAGCACAGACACCTAACAGCCTTGGAAGCAGCATCTTATCATTCTGTTCCCATGGTGTTTTCACACCTGCTGATTAGCCTGTTTGAACATCTGGATGGTCAGTTGGGGTAGGGTTACTACAACCACTTTTGATTACTTGTTTTCACAGATCCTGCCTACTATTCCTGCTTTCAACATCTCCCAATAAAAGTTCCTTTTGAAATGGAGCCATTGCATGAGTTCTGCTTTCTGCACAGATTGAGGCAGGTCAAGAAAGAAAGAAAGAAAGAAAGAAAGAAAGAAAGAAAGAAAGAAAGAAAGAAAGAAAGAAAGAAAGAAAGAAAGAAAGAAAGAAAGAAAGAAAGAAAGAAAGAAAGAAAGAAAGAAAGAAAGAAAGAAAGAAAGAAAGAAAGAAAGAAAGAAAGAAAGAAAGAAAGAAAGAAAGAAAGATTATGATAATAAGACGTAACCTAACAGCTGCATCCAAGGCGATGACATCACAGAGACCATTCCAATCTTCAATTAATGTCCAGGCCCCCCAAACACTGTATTTTAAAATATAAAGGGGATGCCCACTATGTAAGTACAGTAAATGTACTGTAAAGGAATTAAAGAATATACAGTATATATAAAGAATGTAATAATTTCTTTACAGTACATTTACAGTACTTACATAGTGGGCATTCCCTTTATATTCTAAAATACAATTTTTTTGGGCCCCTGGACATTAATTGAAGATTGGGATGGTCTCCTGTGATGTCATCATCTTGGATGCAGCTGTTAAGTTATGTCTTACTTTGCAACTACATATGGTCAATCAACTTGGCCTGCTTGGGATGAGTGGCTCCTGTATGAAAGGGCAGGAGAAGGAGAAAACTGGGTTACAGTATCTGGAGCCAGTGAGAGGGATTCATGGTACTGTGTTTACTTCCACATCCATTTTATGGATTAGGACAATAGAAAAAGGGTAGAAGGTGATTTAGTGTTCTTGATGGTTGGTCCTGACTGGGTACCAGTGGGGGGATAGAAGATAAGAACCATCTGTTGTTAGGTGGGCTTGGAGGAGAGGGGGGAGAGTATGGCTGCCAGAGCCCACTGCCAATAAGGAGATACAACCAGTGGTGATCAAGTTTTCAAGCTTTGTCACATCTCCTCATGAATCTGTAAATTAAAGGTCTGTTATATTTATATGAGCCAAGCGCTACCTCAGACTATCCAGAAACAATAGATTCTGAAGAAATATTGTACTTCCTTCTCCACAGGAGTCTATGAAGTGTGAATTATGCCGCTCTGTTTATTCTAATCCATAGAAAGGCTTTTTAAAGGAATATCAACTCATCCTGTAGGCAATATCCCTATTCATCCCATTGGCAATTCCTGTTCTGAGACCCATTTTGGTCAGGGTTTGTTTTTTTTTCCCCAGTTGTCTCCTACCCTATACTTGTGCTTTTGATTTTTTTGTTGTTGTTGCATTTATTTATTTTGCCCAAGAGAAGGCATTAGCAATTGTTTCATCAAGTTTCATTTTTGTGTTTTCTGTCTACATGGGCTGCCTCGATGTCACTGAGAATAACGGGGTGATAAAATAATATTAGAAAATGAGAAGGCAGAGAAGGCAGGGCTCATTTAGACTTTGGAACAAATACTGCAAGGCTGAAATGAATATTATATTTCATGTAATGCTTTGCAATAATTGCCATTTTGGCTACAGCTCAATCATAAATGCATATGATATCATGAATCAGCTCTTGTTTACAAGGCTATTCCAGATGGTTATCAAATTACCATTTCTTGTTTTATTTAATGGTCAACTTGTTTCAATTAAAATGTCAGTTTCAACAGGCAAAAAATGAGGTAGGCAGATGTTTGCCTAGCAGGGAGAATAAAACCAACAGAAAACATAATACTAATATTACATTTCTCTAAAATTCATATTTGTCTCTGCTAAGGATAGATGGAAGGAAGTACATTGCTATACGTGAAAATCATTAGTACATCCTATTGTCTCTTTTTTTTTAAAAAAAAGATTTCACAGCTATATGCCTATAAATATAAATGTATTAAGGGCTGTCCAGCACTTTTGATACAGCTCTCAAAAGAAGACTTAGAGCTTCTGGAGCAGAGATTCTCTCTATCAGCAACTCTTTAAAGCAAGTGCATCTTTTCTAGGACTGGGCAGCAGTTCCAAAGGTCAGCAATCCTACTGCAGGAGAAGATGAAGTTGCTTTAATAAAATGCAGATGGGGCCCTTTCCACATTATGACATGCTCTGGAGAAAACATTAAAGCATATTCTCCAAATGCCAAACCCTAGAAATGTCAGCATTAAAACCAGGGGTGGGGCATATCACAATACAAATCAGCATGCTCACTGTCTTGTCTTCTAAACCAAGAAAGATATGTGGTGATTCTACCAAACAGGTTTCTTTATTCTTCCATGCCTATTGACAAAATCTTGCCAAAGTGAACAAGCCAACTACCTACATCAAGCATATACTCTGGGAACTATTTAGGGAGGAGCTGTCTTCACCCTCTTTCTCACAGATAGTATCTGGACTGAATTTGCCTCTTACCATTCTGCAAAGCACCCATTCCCTTCTGGAAATCTGGCCCCATATCATGGACACAAAAAATGATCTTATATTGCATTATTTTTATCATTTTTGGGTAGGGAAAATTAAAGAAAACAAAAAATAGTACTAGGAAGATAGAGTACCTTAGAAAGAGGCACAATCCTATAAGAAGAGCTTATAGCAATAATATTATGCTCCCATTATGCATTTCATTTGATGTTTCAGATGAATGTCAAAAACTCCAGCTCAAGCCAGCACTGTATTACATCAGTTAAAAGATCATAAAACAGTATGCCAGATTTTAAACACCAGTAGCTGTTATTGAGGGCACAGAATTGGCCTGAAGAGGGCACAGAATCAGCCTGAAGATTTAACATAGGATAGGCTATTAATATACAAAGTAGACAAAAACCTGCTGCTTAGTAAGCTAGAAAAAGATGGGATAGACAACATCACCACCAGATGGATCTGTAGCTGCCTGACAAACCTTACTCAGCAAGTAGTCCTCAATGATACTACATCCACATGAAGAGAAGTAAGGAGTGGGGTACTACAAGGCTCCATCTTAGGCCCAGTACTCTTTAATATCTTCATAAATGACCTAGATGAGGGAATAGAAGGGGAACTCATCAAATTTGCAGATGATACTAAACTGGCAGGAATAGCCAACACCCCAGAAGACAAGGTCAGGATTCAAAAAGATCTTCACAAACTTGAACAATTGGCTCTATCCAACAAAGTGAGTTTTAATGTGGAGAAAAGCAGAGTTTTATATTTAGGCAGGAAAAATCAAAAGTACAAGTACAGATTAGGTGGGACCTGGCTCAAAAACAGTAACTGTGAGAGGGACATCAGAGTCCTAGTGGACGATCACTTGACTATGAGCCAACAATGTGCAGCAGCAGCCAAAAAAGCTAATACAATCCTGGGTTGTATAAACAGAGGCATAGAATAAAGATCACATGAAATATTAGCACCACTTTATAAAACCCTAGTAAGACCACACCTGCAATACTGCAACCAATTTTGGTCACCATACTACAAAAAAGATGTTGAGACTGGAAATTTAAGTTCAGAGAAGAGCAACTAAAGTGATCAAAGGCCTAGAGACTAAAACCTGTGAAGAACAGCTGCAGGACTTGGGTTTGGCTAGTCTAAAGAAAAAAAGAAACGGGTGACATGATAGCAGTATTTCAGTATTTGAGGGGCTGCCACGAAGAAGAGGGTGTCAAACTATTCTCCAAAGCACCAGAGAGAAAGACAAGAAACAATGGTTGGAAACTGACCAAAGAGAGAAGTAACCTGGAATTAAGGAGAAACTTCCTAACAGTGAGGACAATTAACCAGTGGAACAGCTTGTCTTCGGAAATCGTGGGTGCTCCATCACTGGAGGTTTTTAAGAACAGACTAGACAGTGTTGAAGGAAAAGACTTCATCATGGTTCAGTCCAAGCCGGGAATAAACAACATGGCGACTGCTTTAGAAAGAAGGTTGCAGTTTATTGAAGAGGAGAGCCAGACAGAAAGATGGCTTTGGAAGAAAAGAGTGAAAGCACATGTAGGGAGTGGGTTTTTATACCCTCTGGAGCCTTTTGTTTGGAGTTGTTCCTATGGCATGAACTTTCACCTGAGTCTGAGTGTGACTTTCTGGTATTCTGATGGTGGTGGGTTAATCCTATTATGTCCCAAAGGTCATATACTGCTTCCCTGGGGCTGTGGCTGATGACTCTTATATTTTTGGTGTTGATTCTAGGGAGCAATCACAGTTTCCTGACCCCAGTCTTTCTGACAAGATTATCACCTGCATTTCTACAGAGCTAGTTTCCACTTGGGGGAGGGAGACCTGGGGCTATTAAGAAAAACTGGACATGCTTTTCTGCCTCTTTAAAATCCTTTGAGAAAATATATTTTTCTGCCCTTTTAATATTTCCTTCTCTGACAAGAGTCACTTCTCTGAAATGATATAGGTTCTCCTGCTGGAGCAGCGGGCTGGACTAGAAGACCTCCAAGGTCCCTTCCAGCTCCATTCTATTCTATTCTATTCTATTCTATTCTATTCTATTCTATTCTATTCTATTCTATTCTATTCTATTCTATTCTATTCTATTCTATTCTATTCTATTCTATTCTATTCTATTCTATTTGTCTTAAGCTCCACTGAAGTTGTGGTAATTCGGAGTTACATTTCCTTGAAACATTCTTTCAAAAGTGTGTGTGTGGAGAAAGGGTACATGAAGAGAATGGGAGAGAAAAAAATAAATCATTATTTGTTTCTTCATCAAGACAATCCCATAAAGTCCCCCTTGCATTTCTTGTTTAAGCATCTCTTGAAGAATGGAATAATTACATCCTGATTTGTAATATAAAGTTTTCTTCCCTTAGTCATGAACTGAAAGTCAATATATTCCTTCTCATTGCAACATTATTTGTAGCAAATATATAGATACATAACATAGAACCTGGGGTGGGTGGACAGGAAAAAGAAAGGAAAACTCATATCTGTCACTAAACATTCTGCTAGACCATTGCAAAACTTCAAAAGATTCAATTCAAAGCTGATTTGATTGGCTTCCCAAACTGAATTGACTTTCCACATCAAACCAGAAAGCTGAATGTAATTTTTATACTTTACTAGATGCCACTGAACAGATTTAGACAATGTGTATTTTTCCAGTCCAATTTATAAGTTAGAAGCAATCCAGTCTGACATTTTAGGAAGCCATTTTGGATAATGGATAAGGCCAAAGTCTAGAAGCATACAGACCATGAATTTTAGTCCCACTGTAGGCATGAAATCACCTAGGTGACCTTGGGCCAATCCTAGAGAGGATGCAAGGACAAACCACTCCTGAAAGACTTTTCCAAAGAAACTGCAATGACTTGTCCAGGCAATCACTAGTAGTCAACATTTGGATAAAGGACAATGCCCGCATCTGGGAAAAAATCAATTCAATTATCTGAATTGAATCAAATTGTTGTATATTACTCTAACAACATTTTCACAGCAATTATCCTGTGGCTTCTTTATATACCACTTCTCAGTTGATTTTATGAAAAAGAATGTATATGAAAAAACACAACCTAACACCAGAGAAATTCACTAACTGAATTTTGAGGTGGTCAAGGTGGTTTATGTGAACATCTTTGCTGATCCAGCATGGTAATTTCTTCAGCATCTGCAGCGTCTCTTCTTTTTTTTTTTATTCCCTCTCAAATTCTAGGGGAAATTATTAATGGAGAACTTGTCCCATTGATTTTTTTTTCAGTTGTGCCACTCCTCTGATGCCAAAAGAGAGCCTGCTTTGGAGGAAATTTTGGAAAAGTTCTCTGTTCAAAATTTCAAAATGCCCACACAGCTCAGTTTTAATTTAAATTGGCAAAGCAACATGGGATCTTTTCAAATGCTTTGGTTGAAGTGTCCATACGTTGACTTGGCATGTTGTCTTATGATGTGGAGATTCAAAAACATCAGTAGACCTTGCCTATCTTTGTTTTAGGCAGAATAACTCATGACAGACATAAAGCCATTAAACACTCTTTTTTTTTGGGGGGGTTGTTATAGCATTACCTAGACCAGGGGTAGGCAACCTTAGCTCTTTTATGACTCGTGGACTTCAACTCCCAGAATTCCTGAGCCAAAATAGACAAATGATAAAACATACAACACCACACTGTGATGCAAATCTTGCATTTTACATATGGAAGTACAGAAGGATAGAACTTTGTGATGAGGAACATTTTGCCATTTTGGCATCTCTGTGGTTAGGAATGGGTCCTTCTAAACTCACAGAGAAGTAACAATGATCTAAATTATTTTAAAACTGTAAAGCAATATGATTAAGTTCAAACAACAACTAGGCCACTGGAAATAAATTAGTTTGATTCTATTCCCTCCATAATATAACAGAATGTAAAATGATTCCATCCATGTAAGCAATAGACATGGTCTCACATCTTATAAGTATCTGTGCTATTTTTTATTATCATCAAAGGCAGCCATTTCATGCTCTCTTGCTGAATGATAAAAAATGAGTTGCTAATCAAAAGCTCAGCTATCTTTGGGCATGGAAGAGCTTTTGGCAATGCAGTTCTAGATAGCAGTATGTGAGCCATCACATCTTTAAAATACAGGAAATATGAAGATGTAGCATCCTGCAGGGCTATGCTCAGCTTTACCATAGTTCTTCCGTCAATCTATCCTTGTCAGTTCAGAAACCCAAGTAAGACGTTGTCTGTACTCTGTACATAGCAATGTAAATTTAATGAAAATCACTGTTTTCCCCACTGAAAAAGGAATTGAATTTCTCAGGCATGTGGTGAGAAGTTGATTAAACATAAAGCTATGTTAGAAAAAGAAGTCAAACTCAGAAAAAAAGTCTCTGTGTTAAGATTTCCATTGTAAAACTTAATCAAATTTTATGCATTTTGTCTACAGATTTATTCTCAAGGCCTGCCTGTTTCCAATTGTCTTTTGTTTTGACTTGTATGACCATTTATTTCCTCTTTTTTGTAAATATGTGTCTGTTGCCCACAAACCCCTTAAGATGTCAATCACTAAGTAAGCATGCAAGTAAATAAATAAAAAGTTCCTAAAACATATAACAGTACCAGGAAGAGTAAATACATAGAGCAATTTATTGCTTGTTTGCACATGTCACTGTATGGTGGAAATGATCAATATTTTCCCTTGAAGTTAGCACTGTCTGGGATTGAGTGGTGTAGAATATAAATAACTACCAAATTCTGTATGTAATTATGCATACAAGTGTGTATGGGTACAAGGACATGTATGTCGAACATCAAAAAGAAATGGCCAAGGTAACATCTTATTTTCTATTATTTAATCAATTTATATAGATGCTCATCTCACAAACAGCAACTCTGGCTGGAATAAAACAGAGATAAGTTAATAAATATCTTAAAAAGTATAAAAAGAAAACTAAAACATGGTTCTATGATTCTATAATAGACAAAGAGATGTTAAAAATAGTGGAGCTACCTTATTAATTCATCCATCTCTTGGGGTCCCTATGCATGCTGGTACAACTTTCAGAGGTTCAACAGTGGCAAGGTCAACCTTATCTCAAAGAGGATAAGATTCCACCACAAAAGAAAAGGCCTGCCATCTAAACCCACCAAATTTAGCTTCCTAGGCAACAGAACCAGTAACATGCCTTCCCTGCTGAACTTGGAAAGACAGGAAGATGAAATCAGAGAAATCAGTGGTTTCTCAAATAACCCAGACTCATAAAAGCCATAAAGGCCTTTAAAGGTCAACACCAGTATCTTGAACTGGACCCAGAAAAAAAAAACTGGTAACCAATGTATCTCATGAAGCAGAAGTGTAATGTATGTTCTACCAGAAACACAATAACTGCTCTTTCTTCTGCATTTTGCACCAGCTGAAGCTTTTGGATTCTCTTCAGGGACATGTAAAAGACATTGTAGTAGTCTAACAAGGAGGTGACTAAGGCATAAGTGACCACAAGTAGATCCTCATGATCTAGAAACAGGCACAACAACATGCAATACAAAGTTGTGCAAAGGCTCTCCTAGCCATGGCTGCCACCAGTTGAGTAAGAATCATGAATCCAGGAGGACACACATACCCCTGCCAGATTATGCACAGGGTCTCTTTGCGACAGTGCAGCCCCATCCAGTACCAATGATGGTAGAGTCTTAAAAACAGAGGGGCACAAAAAGCCATTCAACCTTAGCAGGGTTCAGCTGAAACCTGTTGTTCCCCATCAAGAGTCTCATTGCCTCCAGATACCAGGACTGGACAGTCATAGCATCACTTAATTTTACCAGGGACAGAGTTGTACATTATCATGATAACCATTAAAACAAACTTACCTATAACATTCCCCATGATAATGAGAAATAAATAGCAAGAATTATATTGAGGATGTTATGCAATTATTGAGAATAATGTAAGATATTCAGTTTGTAATTCTGAGTTATGTAGAACAGTCTGGGTTCACACACCATAGTAAGCCGTGGTTTATTTTGCCATACCTTTTAGACAGACCATAGTAGACTTGGAAATGATGTCACAATGCAAGTAGGAAAGGATAAGCCTTATGTTATGACACCATGTTGTTTGTTTTGTTATTTAGCCTTATTGCCGTTATTGATGGACATCTCTGGCTGAGAAGTAGAGCTGGGAGAGATGGAAGAGTAAGGACAGAATTTTTATTCTATATATCTTCTCAGTTTTAAGCTTTTAAGATTACTGGTAGAATAACTTTAAAAAAGCTGCCATACAACTTTTTAAAATTATACCTTTTTTATTTTCTGCTCTTAAACATATACTTATTTTGTTTGTAAATATTCTGTAATTATGATATCTTCAATACTTTTGAGAATGTATTGAGTTCTTAGGCATATATAGTCTAAAACGAATCTGGTGATTAACTTTGACATTTTAATCCAAATGGAATCCATTTGCTTAGGAACACTCACCCATGAGATGTTTAGCTTCTATCATTTTTGAGATCCTTTTAGGTATCTAAAAAAATAAATACATAGAAACCTAAAGGAAGAAAATGATACAATGGCTTGAATTAAATCCAATCCAGAAACCAACTTTTAAGGAAACTCACATTGACTTTATTACTCAGATTATAAAGTGAATGTGAGTCACCATTCGATACACAAAAGCTATCTGGACTGATAAAAAATTATTTTTGCAGTCCTAGAGTCAAGGTATTGTTTTCCACAGTAGGTCAGAAGAATAGCTTAGGGGAACAAGTCAAATGTGTGACATGCATCACCTTGCTCACATTTATCCCCTCACTATCACAGCATCTGCCACCCCAAACAGCTGCCTTATTCCATTTACTGATGGCACCAGCCCCACAGGTGGACATTACAAACTGAACACACTCATTGGATGTAGTCGGGGCTCTCTTTGTTTTCCTTCCCAAATTTCCACCAGCAGAACCAGAGCTTCTCCTGCGGTCTCTTCTCTTTTCTTACTTTCCTCATTACTTCTGTGAAACCTGTTTCCAACTAGCAGTTGTTAGAGGATGTTTTCCTAAGATGAGCTGAATATATGAGTTACAGCAGACTTGAGAAAAATCGCACAAATTAGAATCCCATGAACTCGGCCATATTTCAAATTCAATATGTCTTACATCCAAATATAACACTTTGAATTAAGAACCGTGAAATGTAATCCTGGAAGCCACCCTGGAAGAATGTATTTTCTTTTTATAAAAGACATGCAGTCTAGCAATAAAATGGCCCAAAAGTCTGGAGTTCAGCTAAAAATTGGTAAGTTATGATGTTTATAATAATAAATAATAACAATAAACCTTTATTGTCAAAGTACAACATGTGTACATTGAGATTAGCTGAGCCTCCCCCCGTGCTCTCTCCCCCCCAACACACAGTGACAACAAACCCTCCATCCTACCACACCGTGTGAACCAACTACACCACACACCGGCCTCCCAAGTCAATTCTGCATAAGTTCACAGAGATTATGTCCCATTTAAAAGCCTAACAGCCCACAGATAAAAGCTATTTTTCAGCCTGTTGGTACGGCTGGCTATATTCCTATATCTCCTAATTTCTGTTACCACATGAAATGTTACTTGTCAAATATGATAGTTTTTTTTCGAATATCAAGCAATTGCAAGCAGATTCAATACACTGGGATTTAGCTCAGAAACAATGGAGGAAAAATCCACCATGATGGAAATAAAGAGCCAGTGCCTGTTTTTTGTTCTGGAATCTGTTCTTAATTTTCTCAATTTGCATTTTTACATAAGAAATTAAAATCTCCATACCCAAGGTTCCCTTCATATCCTCAAATACACCACTAGCAATGTTGGGACAGATGCAGTAGATATTGAGGTGTCTGGTTCACCTACTAAATGAAGATTTTTAACAAAGTTAAAAATGCAGCTCCTCAGCTGAAATTATACCAAAAGCTCATGCCACTTGAAGCTGCACATGAGCAGCTGAAAGCACCTATTAATTTGACAAGAGTCATGTAAAATGTCTGAAACTGAATAAACTTGATTTGTTTGGAGAATATGAAATGTAAGAAAATGATGTTGGGAGCTTTCAGCTTGCTGGTTTTAGCAAAACCCCACCAACCAATCTAAATTTTACGAAGTGATTGAACAACTTTTCGTCTGAAATGGTTTAGGCCAGGTTTCCTGCCTGAGCAAGGGGTTGGACTACAAGACCTCCTAGGTCCCTTCCAATTCTGTTATTCTGTTATATTTTTCTTTTCTTTTCTTTGCCAAAAGCAGGAAGAAAAATACAATAACACGTCTTTCCATTATCTGAGTTTGATCCTGCTTTCAGCACTATTTCGTTAAATCCTTGATATCTGAATAGCAAAGATGTAAAGCTTTAAATCTCACCATAGAAGACCTTCAGTCTTCAGATTGCTTGTGGGAAAAGGTCCAATCTGGGTTTGCCAAAACCTGAAGGAGCTGTTGGCAAAATGCTTTTTCTTTGGGGGGGGAGGGAACCCTATATTTTGTCTATGTGAGCAAGTGTTATAAGTAGCCTACTTGTGATGGTTGTGTCTGAACAGGTAAGATTAATGTGGATAAGGAGGAATGAATGTATATGGACAGGGTATACCACTACATCTAATATGAATTGGCTGCCTTCCTAGGCATACACAATTGAGTTGCAGAGTGTGAAGAAGACTTTTCTACAGCATCTATTCCTGTCACTCTGAGTAAAAATGTCTCTAGAAAAAATAATTTAATAATTTATGTTATTAAAATAATTTAAATTGAACTGGCAGAATACTTTTGTGGGGTTTTTGTATTCAGCAGAATTTAGCTATGAATCTCATTAATAATTAAATTACTTTTAAAATAATAAAAGTCTTTTTCTATGATTTAAGAAGAAAAGTATATTAGAGGAATGAAAAAGAGATGTGGTGAACACATGCATTTATACAAATAAGCAATTTCCTCAACTTTAAAACAGATGCACATGTTGGCATCAGTTAATTCGGCTAAAGTTATTATATGAGACAGTTAAATCTGAACCATATTGTCTTTTCCCCTTGTTCTATTGTCATGGTTCCGACAGATGAAACCCTTCAAAAGAACTTCGAGGCATTGTTTATTTTAAAGAATCTTTTATTCGGAAAACAAAGTATTGGCACTACATAGTTGAACCCAAAAACTAAATTCCCCTCCCCTGGACACAAATCAACAAAGTACAATTCCCACCCCCAATAAACAGTCATAAAGCACATTCCCAAATTATCTTGAAAGCATGGGCTTTCTCCCCAGCTCTCCAGCCTGCCAAAATGTTATCAGCTCAGGACCCAGTTTGTCCTTGGATTCCCACAGCAGAGTTATTATTATTATGACTAACTAAACTCTCATCCCAATCCCCCCTCCCAGCACCAACTAATTCTGAAAGCATAGAGAAAATGGCTGCATTTTCATTTGTTGTCAAAGCAAGAATATCCAAAGTTAGCAGTGTTGACATCTATATCTATAAGCTATCTGCTCATAGGTGGCTGGTCTTCAATCCATTGAGTGAGAGTTTCAGGGAAAGTAAAATGAAATATGTAACTAATTTATATGAAATACATTAGGTTAAAAAGGAATGATAGTTATATAAATGCATTAGAAATTAACATACACACACACACACACACACACACACACACATACTTCAACACATACTTCATCTACAATGGACAAAGATACAAACAAATGGAAGGAGCACCCATGGGATCACCCCTTTCACCTGTTATTGCAAACCTCTACATGGAACACTTTGAAACCCTCGCTCTAGAAAAATCCAACCACAAACCCAAACTCTGGCTCAGATACGTAGATGACACCTTCGTAATCTGGCCACATGGCAAAGAAAAACTGGATGACTTCCTCACACACCTCAATAGCCTACACCCCAAAATACAATTCACCATGGAAACAGAAGCTAACAATCAACTTCCCTTCCTTGATGTCTTAGTCTACAAGAAATCCAATGGCTCCCTAGGACACACTATCTACCATAAAAAAACACACACAAACCGCTATCTGAACGCACTCTCACACCACCACCCAGCACAGATCAACTCCGTAGCCAAGACACTCATCTCCAGAACAAAACGCCTAGCTGACGAACAACACCTAAAAACCGAACTACACACTCTCACTAATGTACTAACAGCCAATGGATTCCAAAGAAACATGATTACCAACTTAATCCAAAGAGAGACACCCACAAAAACCCAAGACAGAGAACAAGAAAATGGCAAAGCCCTCCTCCCATACTTAAAAGGGACCACAGACAGAATCAGCAAGATCCTCCAAAAACAAAACATCAAAACAGCATTCTACACAGACAGAAAAATATCCACCATCCTAAGAAACCCCAAAGACATAACTGGGTTAGAAAACCAAGGAGTATACAAAATCCCATGCACCACCTGCCCCACCATATACATCGCACAGACCAACAGAAGAATAAGTGCACGCATTGAAGAGCACAAAAACTCACTCAGAAAGGGAGAACAAACTTCATCCCTGGTCCAACACTTTGAAGCCACAGGACATGAAATTGATTTTATAAAAAAAACCAAAACTATCACCAAAATTGAACATTTTAACAACAGAATAATCAGAGAAGCCATTGAGATAGAAAAACGCCCCCACAGCATGAACAAACGAGATGATACCTCTCGCCTACCAGCCATTTGGAAACCCGCCTTGATTGACAGATGAGTCCCAACCACCAAGAATGATACCAGACCCAAACTCATGATAACATCACATGACACCACCACCACACAACCATTCAAAAAGCAAATCCGAACCCACAATGATAACGACGCACAACCACAAAACAGAAACCTAACTACAGCTGCAACATCAGCCACTTTAAACCCCTCCAAACCACACAATAAGCAAACTGACACCCACTATAAAAACATAGCACCTGTTGTGATTCAGGGTCAGCCTGTGGGTTCGGCAGTTGGGTCGGACGATGACTCAGAGGAGGACGACGACTCAGAGGAGGAGGGGGGTGTTGAAGATCTTGCTGATGATAGCCCTCAGGCAGGCCCCTCCCACTTGGTCACCATGGAGACCCAGCTGTGTGAGCCTGACAGTGTGGATGAAGATGACCCACAGCTGGCCCTGTTCAAGGACGCCCGACGCAGGAGGCAGTCAAGTAGGAGCAAGTAGAGGAAGGCTGTGGGACTTCTCGGAAGGAGGCAAAGAGAGGCCACACCCTGAACTCTTTATAAAGGGAATGTTTGGGGAGGGCTGGTTTGCTGAAAGCAACCGCTCCGATAGTGTTTCAAAGCTCCTGTATCTTGGTATGTGTTTTGTTTGTTTTCGTAATAAATTTGGCAGATGTATTCCAGCCTCTTGCCGTTTATAAAGGGGTTGCCTTTTCTGCAAGGCCGGTAGCAGGCTGGTACAGAACAGCACCACCAAAAACACGAAGCCGAACAAAAGCAGCACAACTCACCAGCTCAGGTCTAAGGCTGGCAGCTGAGACCAGCCCATCCACTCAAAACACACCCCCACCCAATCAGAACACACCCACCATTCAAAACACACTCCCACCCAATCAGAACACACTTAATCCCCCACCCAATCAGAGCACACCTCCACCCACAGAACACCCCCCCTCTGGCAGTTTAAAAAAGAGGAACAAACAGCCACTACCACATGCTTCTCCCAGAAGAAGGAAGCTGAAGCCACCAGCCTGAGGATGACGGATGGGATTCCGTCAAAACGTTGCTCCTACACTTTCAACTCTACGTGGGAAAAAACCCGAATGACCAAAGATCCATATATATATATATATATATATATATATATATATATATATATATATATATATATTCCTTGATAAGATTAAAAATACGAATCCCAGGCATGTTAAAATTAACAAACAAATGAACACTGGGATAGAATTAAAAACTAAAACAGTTTTTATTGCTGAAAAATCAAGCTTTCGTTGGCCAACTGCCAACGTCATCAGGATGGAGATGCTGGGGTGGGGAGATTCCGTTTATACTGTTGGTGTCTGCACTCTGCTCATGGAGCATGCTCAGATCTGTTTGTTGAGGTCTGCCGTATTTCTTTGAGTTGTCGCGCATCCGTTTTTGGGATGTATTTGTCTCTGGGTATCTGTTGTTAAAAGTGAATTGTTTATAGCTCCATGTGTTGTAGCCATAACCCTGGTCATTGTCCGTGTTCTCATGCCAGGGATCTTAAATGGTTGTTGCTAAAATTATATAATAATTTTATTTATATACCGCCCTTCTCCCGAAGGACTCAGGGCGGTGAACAGGGCAAATGTATAAAATACAAAAAATACAAAAGTTAAAAGGAGTTAAACATAATGCCCAAGGTAAAAAACAATAAATACAAATATTAAGAACAATAAAAAACCCAACCCACCCCCCATCAGGCCAAGCTGGCTTGTTCAAATAAATGCGTTTTCAGATATATATATATATATATATATGAGTAATATTTATAATAGATAAGTATAAGTATACTGCTAAACTGCTAAAACAATATACCGTATATACTTGAGTATAAGCCGACTCGAGTATAAGCCGAGACCCCCAATTTCACCCCCAAAAACTGGGAAAAGTTGTTGACTCGAGTATAAGCCGATCCGCCGTTCTGCATGCCTCGGAGGCTGGATCCGCGCTCTGCAAGCCTCTGCCGCCAGGCAGGTCTCCGTTTTGTTCTGGGACTAGTTCCCTAGCCTTTTGGAGCTTTTGGTGTTCGCCCATCAGCTGTCTACGGGGAGGCAACAAAGCTGCCTCTCTAGGCTTTGAGAAAAGGCCCCTTGCACAAAAGGCAGCTTCAGGACGAGCTTCCAAAAACCCTTTCCTTCCTTAACGCCCTCCCCACCTTCCCCCAGAAAGCCATATTTCTTTTTTTTTATTGAAAATTTTTATTGAAGTTACAATATTATCCCCTCCCCAACCCACCCCAGAACCCCTCCCCCTCCCCCATATTTCTTCAATAACAAAAACATAAAAAGCTGGTTGGGATGTACTCGCTGATTTCCCCCCCCCCCTTTTTTTAGATGCTAAAACTAAACTCTCCCTCTGCCTTCCAACCAATATCCCTTTTTAAAATCTTACCTTGGCTCCAGATGGAAGAGTAGAGGAACTAAGCTAGTAAGGAGAGAATTTTTTTCTGCAACTTTTTACTCCTGAAGTAGTAGTAGTAATAGTAGTAGTAGGAATAATAATAATAAATCCCTAAAAGTTGTGCCAGAAAATGGAGGACGCTGGGTCTTTGCAAGTTTTAGCTGTCTGTCAGACTGCCTGAAAAGGGCGGCCTTCAGGCAGCCAGGCGGACAGCTAAAGCTTGCAAAGACCTAAAAGTTGTGCCAGAAAATGGAGGACGCTGGGTCTTTGCAAGTTTTAGCTGTCTGTCAGACTGCCTGAAAAGGGCGGCCTTCAGGCAGCCAGGCGGACAGCTAAAGCTTGCAAAGACCCAGCGTCCTCCATTTTCTGGCATAACCTTCGGAGATTACTTTAAAAAAAAAAAAAAAACTTCAGAGGAAAAACAGCTGCAGAAACATTTTGTCTCCTTGCTGGCTTGGTTCATCTACTCTTCAGCCAGGAGGGAGTCCAAGGCCTAGAGAAGGAGAGCTTTGCAGCATCCCTATGGACAGCTGATGGGCAGACAGCTGATTAGCGGAGAAGGCTCTGAAAGTAGCACCAAAGCCTCGGCCGCGCACAAGTCCTCGGTAAGTTTTTTTGTTGACTGGAGTATAAGCCGAAGTGGAATTTTTCAGCCCAAAAAGTGGGCTGAAAAATTCGGCTTATACTCAAGTATATACGGTACTTCAGTTTTTGCTTCTTTCTGTAGTATTATTTTACCTTTTAAAAGTAGTTTTTATGCATAAATTATTTAAAAAATTTTACAATACATTTTGACTTTAATCCCCCCCTCCCCCACCCCTATCCAACCCTCCCTATCCCTCTCCCCCATTCCCTCCTCCCCCCCCCCGACTTCCCAGAGCTAAATACAGGGTATAAAATCGAAAAACAAATGTAAACACCCCTATGTTATCAACAATAAACTATAAATTCTATCTCCCTCTAGCTCATATAAAATGAATACAAACAATATTAATATTACAAATAAAGTAAAACAGAAAAAGAGAAAAACAGAAAAGGAACTTTACTCAAAATAAATTTTCTTAATCCCAGTCCTTATTCATATTAATTTCAAAAAAAAAGAAAAAAAAACTTTCACCTGCTATTTGCATTCTCCCACCTTTCTCTAATTTCTAAACAAATTCTCAGTTACGCGCCAAAAGCGCCTATCTCTGTTAACCTTAATAATCTCCGACCAAACTAAACTATGATCAAAAATAGTTCTTGCATGTATCACGCCAAATGTCTCGCCGTTCCAAATCATCCTTGAGTTCAAATAAAAAGAATATAAAAAGAAGGTTTAGGCAGTCTCTAAGACAACTTGTTGTTAATTAGGAGCTTGCGTACCCATTCTTAGTTCAACACATACTTTAAGTCCATAACCCTAATATACTTTTCTAGCAAGCAAATAACATCAATCTTAAATTGTGTAAAATATTAAAAAAAACTTTCTTTCTCCTCTATAATAATTTTACTCCATTGACATTCTAATTTAAAAATTTAATCAGCAATCTTAACACCCCAAAACTTTTGGAGCACATCTGTCATGACCCCCAAAACCTCTTTAGACCGCTCCCCTCCCAAATCTTCACTGTAAGCACGCTTTGGAGATTCCATAACTTTCTGCTGGTCTTGCTCTTGCTCTCGTCTCACTCTTCTTAGGGCGGCACGCGTCATCTTCTGGCCTCCTGCAGCAACCGATGAGACTGTGACTTGATCCCCTCCAACACCATTGTCCTCTGTCTGTCTATCTGCAACATCTTGAAACTTTCCCACACCGTATCCTTTTGCAGCTTCCAAAAAACATAAGGGGGTTGCTTTTAACACATTACTATAAAAATCACGTGCCTGAGCCACAGTAACCAAACGATGTCTTTTACCTTCATGCGTCGCCACCAATCCAACTGGAATCTCCCATCTAAACTTAATATCACGTTTCTTAAGTTCCTGTACTAGAAATGCAAAATCTTTCCTTCTCCTTAGGATCTTCGGAGGGATCTCTTTTAAAACCAAAACTTCTTGCTCAGCCACTACCAATTTAGTATCATAAGCAGCTTGAATAACTTCATCTCTAATTACTCTCTTTGTAAAATAGACCACCACATCTCTGGGTAACTTCCTCTGTCTTGCAATCCATGAATTTACACGAAAAACTTTGTCCATATTTCCCTCAATTTCAGATGCTGGCTGGCCCAGTACCCCTTCCAGAGCCTCAGAAATCAGCTGCTTTAAATCTTCTTTACTATTCTCCTTTAAACCCCTGATTCTAATAGCATACTGCATCTGATGATACTGAACAAGGCTCAATTCTCCGTCCATTTTATCCCTTATATTTTCATTTTCTAATACCTTTGCTTCTAATATAGAGTTCTTTTGACTGAGATCCTCCACTTTTACATCCAGCTGTTGCACACATTCAGCTACGGATTCAACCATAGACAAGATGTCCACCCTCATTGCTCTCAACTTCTCTTCCATCTTCTTCTCCAATTTCTCCATTTTCTCTTCCATTTTCTCCTCCAGCTTTTTCAACTTTTCATCCATCATATCAGACATCAATTGTGCATGCTTTCCAAGAGCATCTTGTAAATCCTTCAGCATCAATACCGGGGGAGATGCAGGAGGAAGCAAAGCTTGCAATGAGGTCTCCTGCACCAGGGAAGACCCCGCATTCCGAAGAGCTTTAGAAGTTTTAGCCGCCATCTTCCCCCACTTTCACTTATTACGCACTTTCACTTTAAAGCTATAAAATCCATTGAGCTAGAGAGTAAAAATAAAGAGTCCACTTCACCTTGACCTCCTGTACCGCTCTGCCTGCGTCTTGATAATCAAAAGTATTTCCTTTTGGCAGGGGTGGTTGCTAACGCCTGGCTCTGCTCCAAAAATCCCGGAGCAGAGGCGCTGCGCAGCTCGGAGCAACCCAGGCTTCGGGGGGGCTCATCCTTCAGCCGCCCAAGCTCTCAGCTCCAGCGGCCCCGGAGAGCTCAACCCCTACCTGGGGCCTCACCCCCTCCTCTTCTCCTGAGGAGGGGGCTTCAAATCCATCTAAACAGCTGATCAGCGCTGTTTACGATGGAAAAACACAGCTGCGGAGCGGGCAGCCCAAAAACGGCTGTCTTCGGCGTCGCGTCACCACCGGAAGTCGTTTTTATGCATAAATTATATATATATGAGCCTTGGTGGAGCAGTGGGCTAATGCCTCTTTAAGTAACACCAGCTGCCTGCAATTAGTGTAGGTTCGCATCCCACCAGGCTCAAGGTTGACTCAGCCTTCCATCCTCCCGAGGTAGGTAAAATGAGGACCCAGATTGTTGGGGGCAATTAAGCTGACTTTGTAATAATTTATTTTTATTTTATTTTATTACATTTATATACCGCCCTTTCCCTGAGGACTCAGGGCGGTTTACAGGGAATTAAAAACCAACAATACAAAAGTTAAAACCAATTTTAAAAAGATTAAACTTAACCCTGTGCAATTAAAACCCCAATTAAAATAAATTACTCCTCAGCCTGGGCCAGAGAGCTCGAAGAGCCAGGTCTTCAGGCCCCGGCGGAATGAACGGAGGTCGGGGGCAGTCCTCAGCTCCACTGGCAGCTGGTTCCAGAGGGCAGGCGCCCCCACTGAGAAGGCCCTATCCCTGGGTGTTACCCGCCGGCAATTTCTTACCGGTGGGACCCTGAGCAGACCCTCCCTGTGGGAGCGCACTGGACGAAGGGCATTTGATGCTGGCAGCAGGTGTTCCCTCAAATACCCCGGACCCAAGCCATGTAGGGCTTTATAGGTAATGACCAGCACCTTGAATTTCACCCGGAGGGCAACCGGAAGCCAATGCAGCTCGCGGAGTAGAGGTGTTACATGGGAGTATCGGGAGACCCCCATTACAACTCACGCGGCCGCATTCTGCACCAGTTGAAGCCTCCGAGTGGTCCTCAAGGGCAGCCCCATGTAGAGAGCGTTGCAGTAGTCCAAACGGGAGGTCACGAGCGCATGAGTAACTGTGTGTAGGGCATCTCGGTCCAGATAGGGACGCAACTGGCGCACCAGGCGAACCTGGGCAAAAGCCCCCCTGGTCACGGCTCCTATGTGGTCTTCAAAATTGAGTCGTAAATCCAGGAGGACGCCCAAGTTGCGAGCCCTATCAACGGGGGGGTAACACCTCACCCCCCATCGTTAGAGATGGAATAGTCTGGTTGACCCGAGATGCCGATATGCACAGCCACTCAGTCTTGGCGGGATTGAGATGAAGCCTGTTTCTCCCCATCCAGACCTGGACCGCCTCCAGGCACCGGGACATCACGGCGAGGGCATCACTGGGTTGGTTCGGGGTGGAAAGAAAAAGTTGGGTATCATCAGCATACTGGTGTGTGTGTGAAAGCCCTAATAAGCAGGCATATACATAGAATGAAGGCTACTGCTAAGCTTGTAAGCCGCCCTGAGTCTTCGGAGAAGGGCGGGATATAAATGGAATTAGTATGTATATATATATATATATATATATATATATATATATATATATATATATATATATATATATATATATATATATATATATATATATATATATATATATATATATATATATATATATATATATATATATATATATATATATATATATATATATATATATATATATATATATATATATATATAATTAACTTGTGTTTTGTTTTGGAATTTTTTTTCTTAAAAAAATTTAAGCCTCCAAAGTCCACATTGGAGATTCCATAGAAGGCCATGAAAAATAAGAGGACTAAAATCCTGTGGGAATCCTAGATCCAGAGTAATAGGTCCCCCTCTTTGGGATGTCATTCTCTTGGAAATATGGTTGGTCCCCTCCTTGCTACTTTTTCAGAATGACTTGAACACATGGTTGTGTCAATGGTCCCAACAGACAATTTGGGCTATCTGAAAATGAAGACAATATTACTCTTTTAGAATAGAAAGACAGAGTTACTCCAGATTTACAATTTCGGATTGATATGAATTAGCTCTCTGCTAATGAATTTGCTCTTTACAGAAGTAGGGGAAAGACTGATCAAAGTTATCTTGTCAGGTCAAAGTTCAATGCTTTGTTCTTAATATTTAAGATTATTTTATCGGCTGCACACACTTGCAAACACATGTAGTTTCATATATATCCTTTGGTCTTTTCAATCACCTTTTCCTTTTTATCTTGTTCTGTTTACTAAAGAAACATAAAGGAAAAAAAAAGTTTTGTAAGCTAAAGGAATGTGCTGCAAAAAGAATATAATTTTGTCTTTTTGTCCCATAAAAATAATCTGGAAAGATCATTTTCAGATTAGTGTGAACAAGGGAAAAGCATTCCCATTTATTCAACTAATGCACTATTTGCATCTGCAGTTTATGGTCATCAAAAGTTTAAAGCCAAGTATTAGGTTGAGAGTTTGTAGTTTGATTTATATGGCAGCTGATATGATGCATAAACAGATAAAAATTCTTTGCTATAAATGCAATATTTCATTCACAACAATTTTCTTCATTAAAAACCTTTCTGAAATCAGTTTCATAATATTTACAGCTATATAGGAGAGAAAGTTTAAAGCTTTTTTGACCATATCAAAAGTTATCAAGGCATCAAAATGTCTTATATTTTTCACATTTTTCAGAACATATTTTAAAGAAAGTTTGAAAGCATAATATTAGTATGAGTAACACACAAATTAGTGCAAACATTACATCTGTACATTTTAAATCATAACTTCTCAAAGACAGAAAAGCCGAGGCAAGTATCAAAGAACAATGTAATTGCAATTAACATTTGATCAACCTTTTTATTCAAAGTTTTGGCATTAAGCCTTGGGCCTGGCTACATATTTAATAACTAAGCAGATGTACCCACCAGATGCTTACTATGTACAGATGTCGGCACCTCACTGTAACAATAGAGAGGTCATAGCAATTATGATCGTGTCAAGCTGCTTAATTTGAATATGAAGGCACCATGAACTATTGTGTTGGAAACAACATGGAGAGAGATAATTGAAGATTAGAATGTTCCAACATTATATTTCACTCCATTTCATAATGCCTATTTAACTTTGGGAGAAAAAAAAACTTTATCAACAGTTGTGAATTTTGCATAATCAAATTATTGGTGCCATCCAGGCCTATATTGTAATGCCAGGATTATCCTACTACCCTGAGCTAAAGAAATTATACAAGAAATACTAATTATAAGAAGAAAGAATGCAATATATGAACAGCCAATTGTAAGAATCCAACAGTTGAGTGATTACTAGCCAAATCTCAAGGAAGCCAAAGTCATTGCTAAAGGATTAGGTCTCATCACTGAACTCAAGACAGAACGAAGAAAAATCCAAGTGGATACATTCCCATGATAAACTAAGATGATTTTATTTTATGAGATTAAATGCACAGTTATGAGCAGTGTGAAGGCCTAGTGGTGAAGACACTCAGCTCCCATTTGGAAGGTTGAGAGTTCAATCCTAGGTATCGGCAGATGTTTCTCTCCTAGGGTGCAAAGAAAAAAAAAAACCTCTGCTGTGAACTCTGTGTAGGCATCAGAAAAGGCATCCAGCCAGGAAATGCTCAGCTCATCCAGTCACCCCAGTGCTACCACAAATAGGGACTACAGTGTTTTATAAAGGGAAGGTTTTTTTTAGATCAAATGCAGAATTAAACTATGGATCACAGCAATGGGCAAGCTCCTTTCAGATCTGTGAAATATAGCTGAAATCATAAGAAAACCCTCAGGTTTGTTCTCACCTATCCCTGATTTATCAGTAGCCAGAAAAGATGTAATTGTTGCTGTCTACCATATAGACACAGGATCTAAACAAGAAGGTACTCCAACAGTAACAAATATTTTTCTTCCTTCTCCTCCTTCTTGAGAAAAGAAAACCAACAAACCGAAAAAAGAAGAAGAAGAAGAAGAAGAAGAAGAAGAAGAAGAAGAAGAAGAAGAAGAAGAAGAAGAAGAAGAAGAAGAAGAGGAGGAGGAGGAGGAGGAGGAGGAGGAGGAGGAGGAGGAGGAGGAGGAGGAGGAGGAGGATGGAGGAGGAGGAGGAAGCTTAGAAAGAAAAACTAAAACACAAAGACAATAAACATGGAGTTTACAAGCATCAGAGAATTAGGTTAAAATATTTCATTAATTAATTTAATTAACTGACCGTACTATATCATTGCAAAAACTACTATATACTGTATTATTAAAATCCAAGTAATAAATATCAACTGCAATAGTCAAAAGAGACTAAATTATAAAATAAAATTCAAAATTATAGTAATTTCTGTCTGAGAAATTAAATATTTATATCAAAAAGGATTCAAAGTTGGGATGTAGTATAAACCAGCAGCAAGTCAGAATTCAACAGTGTTTTCCAGATTGAATGAAATTCTATTACAGATTTACTTTTTAAATACAAAGATTTTTCTTTAGACAAGGGTGCTTTTACAGCTTAATTATCTATTCCTCTGCAGAAGGACACAAGTATATATTTTTTACAGGAGTTAGCATGATCAAAATTAATACAAAGTTCTTTGTGGAAATATAATTTCGTAATATCTAATAGAAAAAATACCAGCTTTTAATTTTTCATCCTATCATTTTTTTCCCCGAAAATTGTTGAGCTTTACAATATTGCCCGTCAAAGTTGGGTAAAATTATCTAATCTGAGTGCTTCATTTCCATCCATTTTTAGAAAATAAACTATTTTAGCAACCAGTACTGGAGTGATATGCCATGACAAAACATCTCATATCAGTTTTCTCTAATGGTATTATTTAATATTTTTCTTTCACTGAAACTCCCATAGTTATATATTTATTATTGTATCTAAATTTTGCTTTCATTTGATCCTACAGGGTTTAACCTGCTGAGATTCTGAGTCATTTTATACCAGCGATTTATAAATAAAACCTGGCAAATGTTCTGAATTTTGTGTTATAAAAATTTCAAATTCAGACAAGCTTGTAGGTGTTCCCTCTGGTTTTTTTTTCATTCTTTAAAGCTATTCTGAATATTTAAAGAAATTGAACCCAGTTGGGTGGTTCTTACTATTCCAGAAAGATAGTCTTGTTTTTCCCCCCTTTATTAATAATCAACTGTAGCAGCCTGTGTTACTTATACTGGCCCTGGGCTGAATTTCTTTATGCTTTTCTCTTCATGAAAATAAATAAATATTCAATAACAAGGCAAAAGATAATTAAACTGGTCTGATTCTTTTCCGCAAATTTCCACAAATGTTTAATTTGGTGCTTATTATTGCATAACCTCTTATAAACTGGTTCTGTAATTATTCAAGATATTTGTGCAGTCCAGCTATAGGGTGCTATAATCCAGTCTGTAGTCCAACAACTATATTGATCATTCAGTTTAATGTAAGGGGCTGCCAGAGAACCTCATTTTTTTCAAAATCTTAAATTCATCAACATATTCTTCAGATATTATATCATTCCTTCTATTTGATGCCATAAAGATAAACAATCATCTCATAATTACCTTACTGCCATGTTATAAGAATGTTGCTTTTATAAATCAAGAAACACTGAAATCTATCCACATCTGAAAGAATAATGAGCAATGTATTTCAACACTTCAATTATATTTATTCCAAGAGTTTACATTCTGGGTATCTTCAGAAATTCATTTGTTGGAGAATGTTCACTGCCTTGCCAAATATCTGTTGCCTATAGGGAAACAAATTTTAGTAATTGTAAACTTATTAAGAATTGCTTGCAGTTCAATGCTTTGGAAGAATAGGTTGAACTATTTGACCTTACTCTCAGAGGAGAACATACATGCAAAACAAAGAAGTTATGATGGTGTGACTGGTGATTTTGCAACCGTGAAAATGAGGGGGAAAAAACACTCACGATAAAGATTCAACAAACTGTAATTCAGAAGCTTAACTGAAAAGTACGGGATGGTTGTTTTAAGTACCACGACTTTAAGACAAACATTCCAAGGGAGGCGTCAGAATACTGTGGCCATTGTAACTGATGAGGGATGTAACAACAACAACAACAACAATAATAATAATAAAGTTGGAAGGGACCTTGGAGGTCATCTAATCCAACCCCCTGCTCAGGCAGGAAACCCTATACCATTTCAGACAAATAACTGTCCAGTCACTTCTTAAAAAACTTCCAATGTTGGAGCATTCACAGCTTTAAAAGAGCCTTGGTGGAGCAGTGGGCTAATTCCTCCTTAAGTAACACCAGCTGCCTGCAATTAGTGCAGGTTCGCATCCCACCAGGCTCAAGGTTGACTCAGCCTTCCATCCTTCCGAGGTAGGTAAAATGAGGACCCAGATTGTTGGGGGCAATAAGCTGACTTTGTAATAATGCCGCTTGGGGGAGGTGAAATCCCTAATAAGCAGGCATATACATAGAATGAAGGCTACTGCTAAGCACATTGGTTTGTGCTTAAATTGGAAGCCGCCCTGAGTCTTCGGAGAAGAGCGGGATATAAATGGGATTAAAATGAAAAACATAATTAAAAAAAATAAATTTTGCAGGCTGGTTGTTCCACTGATTAATTGTTCTGTCAGGAAATTTCTCCTTAGTTCTAGGTTGCTTTTCTCCTGGATTAGTTTCCATCTGTTGCTTCTTGTCTTGCCTTCAGGTGCTTTGGAGAATAGCTTGACTCCCTCTTCTTTGAGGCAACCCCTGAGATATTGGAACACTGCTATCATGTCACCCCTCAATCTTCTCTTCATTAAACTTGACATACCCAATTCCAGCAACCATTCCTTTAATTTAAGTGATTGTCCACTAGACTCCGAAATCCCTCTCACAGTTATTACCAGTGCTTTTTTTTTCTAAGAAAAAAAGGTGCCAGAACTCAGAGGTGCTGTCACTGGGAGCGATGCCGGTGTCTTGTTACGGTGTCGCCGCCCATCCTTTGCACCCCCGCCCCTGTGGCTCGGAGCCAAATGCTGCAGGGATTCCCCTCCCAACAGCCGCCATGGGGATTCCCCTCCCTGCAGTTGCTATGCCGCAGCCCATGCTGAGCCCCCACCCGGAGCTGCTCCAAACTCTGACCCAGAGCTGTGTTCCTCATGGCAGTGGTCTCCGGCACCAAACAGCTGATGGCCTCCGGCACCGGCATTTGTTCACTTACTGCCCTGTCGCTTTCAAATGCAGTAAGTCAGTGAGCGAGCAAGTGGTGTTTGGAAGCGTTTGGAAGCAATGGGGCAGTAAGTGAGTGAGTGAACGAGCAAATGGCATTTGGAAGCGACGGGGCAGTAAGTGAGCAAGCAAACAAGAGGCCTTTGAAAGAGAAGGAGTGAGTGGGGGAGAGACTGAATGAGGTGCCTTTGAAAGAGATGGAGGAGTGAGTGAGAGTGACTGGAGGATTTTGTGAGCAAAGTGTGAGTGATTGGGGGGGCTTTTGTGAGCAAAGTGTGAGTGATTGGGGGGCTTTTGTGAGTGAAGGGTGAGAGAAAAAGGGAAAAGTGAGGGGGAGAAGGGAAAAAGAAAAGGCACTAACTTCTGACTTCCTCTGTTACAGGAGTAGAAGGAAGCATTAACATTGAACCTCAACATTTTGCTTTTGTATAATATTATAAACTAGCCATTTCTATAACAATAAATGAATCTAACCAATGAAACCCAAAATACCCCCGCCCTTTTTTTTTAGTCATCAAGTTTTTGACACCTTGTTAAGCACTGGTGGTGCTTGAATATTGTCATGTCCTAAAAGTGGTAGAGTTTCTGAAAAGGTTGAAAAGCCCTGATGTAAATGCAGCCTAAATTGTTTATTACCATCCTATTTGCAAATAATATCTTACTTACCTAGTTGAGATGGTGTAGTTGGGCAGCAGGGAGGGGTGCAAAGTTCCTGCCTTCACTGCAGACAACTTGCCTGTGCAACATTGCACAGTGAAAGATTGTGACTAAACAAAATTTAAATGTACAGATAATACCACCAGAAATTATTTTAGCCTTTTTAATAAATGTTGTTATTGATGTTAAGCTCACCAGGGAAAACATCATATATTGTTATGTATATACTAGGTTAATTATTTAAAGACTGAAGTGTAACATAACTAGATTCTAAATAATCTATTTTTCAAAACACATAACAGTCCAAACAGTAAAAGTAAAGTCCAAATTAAGAATATTTCATTCTTAAGAATTGTTTAATTGAAAGTGGTTTAGTTGTAATAGATGGTTATAGATTCAAAATAGTTTTCAAGAGTATTTACAAAAAATACTTTTTTTCTCTACCATCAGCTAAATTAGACATATTACATTGAGAAAAATGTTTCTCATTTCTTTCCTGTTACCTTTATTGATTTCATTGCAGAGATGTTAACATAGGAAATAGATTATTTTGTTATCTAATTCTACCTTCCAAAAAACAGAACCGGATGAAAAATGTGAGGTTCTTTTCTGTTGGCTTTTTTGAATTAGCTGTTTTAGATTCTAAAAGTTTAGTTCCTAAAGAAGTAATCCTGTAAATAATTTTAATGTACTCCTCTAGTGCAGGCTCTTTTATGACTCAAGGACTTCAACTCCCAGAATTCCTGAGCCAGCATGGCTCAGCTTGGAAACCTCTCTCTTTCCCCTCAGCGTGACTGGCTCAGGATTTCTGGGAGTTGAAGTCCATGAGTCATAAAAAAAGAGCCAAGATTGGCTATCCCTGCAATAGAGGGAGCTTTTTTTTTTTTTTTTTTGCAAAAAAAGGTGCTGGAATGCCGTTCTGAGCATTCTATGAGGAAAAAAAAAAACCTGGTTATTACTATTGAGCAAGGTACCACCTATACTATACCTGTGCATTTGGTTTTTCTTGCCTAAATGTAGAACCTTACTTTTTTCACCATTGAATTTCATTTCGTTAGATAGTACCAAATGTTCAAGTCCTTCAAGATCCTTCTGTATCTTAAGTCTACCTTCTGGAGTGTTGGCTATTCCCAGTGCTTTTTTTGTAAAAGAAAAAGGTGCCAGAACTCACACACGTCATACAACCCGCCTTGCTTACCCTACAAAGTTCCATCCAAAAAAAGGTGCCGGAACTCCGTTCTGAGCATTCTATGACAAAAAAAGCCCTGGCTATTCCTGCCAGCTTGGTGTCATCTGTAAATTTGATGAGTTCTCCATCTGTCTCCTCATCTAAATCACTAGTGAAGATGTTGAAGAGCACTGAGACCAGAACAGAGCAATGTTGAATCTATGGCTGGTCCGTGTTATGTCCATGTGACTTGTTTTTCCTAAATGAATATATCAAATTATGAAAGAAAAGTGATTTATTGAGACTCTTCCCATTGACATCCTGGAAATTCAAGCTATCAGGTTCCAGTAGTAGAGATCTTACAGGGAACTAAATATGTTTTATTGGCAGCTGCAGCTGAGCTGGCTGCCATCCAAGTTCACCTACAAGCTGCTATTATTCATAAATGTACCATACAATTTGTAAAGAGCAGTGTCATTGGGTGGGGGGGGGAGTGTCTCTACATACTGAAGCTGCCCCAGGTTCCTATGGGTGACTTGTCATCCATATAATAGGCATGGCAGAAATACACAAGAGAGAGAAAGGGAAAGAAAGAGAGAAGTATAATAATCCTAATAGACAACACATTTGTTCCTAGTTTTTCTTCTCTGCATAAAAATGAGTTTTAGCAGCAAACTGTTGCAAACTCAAAATGTGTTAGATTTTTAAGTATTTCTTCCTGATTTGTTAATTATGCTGATGTGTAGAGCAATGTGTAAATTGCTTGATTTGGGCAATTATTTTCTTATTGGAATTCATCCTTTGATAACGGTGAAGTCATTATAATGTTGAGATAAGATTGCATTAACCTTGGATTGTTAAACCAGTAAGCCTAATATTATTAAATGGCTCTCAAACTCATAATACTAGCCAGAACAATTAGATTAACCTGAAAGGATCCCTCCTCTTATTAATAAGATAGAAATAATTTATGCCCTTTTATCAGAGAATATTGGGATTTTTAAGCTTCCAACTTAATTGGAATTTCCAATTAATGTGGAAACAGCCTATCATAAATACTTGTTATACTTCTGAACTTTTGTATATGCTGTGAAAGTATACAGGTGGGAAAATCAATACAAAATGATTAGTCATGAGTACTTTTTTATGAATTAATTTAGCATCAGTTTTTAGGCTGCAGCCTATGTTACCTGCAATGCAAAATAACTTACAGGGTAAAGTTGTACACAACATAAAACATAAAAATTAATGCATGCTGCTAATAAAAAATAATAATAACAATCATGGTAATAAATGCACCTTCCACTATAAAATAATAAAAAGATAACATATTAATAACATGTAATTAAAAACAAAACAAGCAGAAGTGTTAGGTTTTGCCTGCCCAAATCCAGAAATTCTAGGCTGAGTAACTGAGGAAAGCTAAAGCGAGGTGTAGTTTTCTATATAATGTGTTGCATGGCATTAGAAAAATCTATAACTGATAGGAAAATATCCAGTGGTAATTTTTAAATTGCGGGTTGGAAAGTTTTAGGCTTGTTCCTTGTGTGGCAAAAGATAAGGAGAGAGAGAAAGAAAAATAGAAGCATAGTATAAGAGCTTGCTAGTCAGCAAATACAGAGGGTTCAGCTGTGACTAACAGAGCCCATCATGGATCACATCAGCGATTTGTCTTAGACTTGGCAAATCATCCATGGACAACTCATGAATCCTTCTGCCAAGAGCTCTCCTTTTCTCTCTCTCCACGAGATCGTTGTTTAGTGATTGAAGCTGTTTATAGTTCCGTGAATTTCCTGGTCTATAGCTGAAATAAAAAAAAATCAGCCTGGGCAAATCCTCCAGAAGAGAATTCCAGGGAGATAGCAAGATGCCAAGCTGGCTTTTCTATCCCAGCCTTCAATTTAACACCCTGGGCACAGTCCTGTAGTTAGACCGGCAGCCACATGAATAATATACCACTATTGCAGATTTGACTTGTTGAAAAGGCCTGTGGCAAATTTGGCAGCAGTGGTGCTGAAGTATCACTTGAATAGACTTGGGTGGATCGACATGAGGAATAGAAAGTAGTATCCTGGGCCTATTTGATTTTCTTTTATCTTTACATTGACTATCAGATCTATGCTATATTTCAGCATAATTTCCAAACCGAGAAGGCTATAAAAATCAGCAACAGTTTCATACAAAATGTGTATCTGTGGATGTAAAAATGCCATTTGCTTACTTTGATAAATAGCATATTAAAGGTTTTGATGAAAATTTTTGATTCTTTTTCTAGTTCCTAATTACATGAGCAGACAGCACCATAAAATTTTATAGCAGCACATTTTTTTATAAAAAGAAAAAAAAAATCATAGGCTGTCTGAGACTGAAATTTAACATGAGGATTTGATACTCATCCCTTGGGATCTTGTCTTAATAATGTATATGGTAATTTAGTAATGCTGTGGAAATATTCAAAGAGGTGTTTCAACCTGGTAACATTTCAATCAAATCATCGCACTGATCCTGAGGGAAAGGAGGGTCTCACTCTGAAGGAATGAATTGAATCATTAAAACTTTGGAAGGGATTTCTGGATGTGATGGGCTTTTTCTGCTGGCTTTAGGCTTGTTACATACCATAATGTTGTGATTTCATGTCTGTATACAGAGAATGCTGATGGGGATGAACTTTCGTCACTCACATTGGCCAATACACCAATCCTGTGGCATAAAGGGAAGTCAAGAAGCCTTCTGTTAGAGAGAAAGATACCAAAGAAGTGAAGAGAGCTTTTGAGAAAAGAAAAATGTTGCCATCATCCTCTTTTCTCTGAGCTTTGAAGAAGAGGGAGATGTTGACAACAAAGGATGAATTGTGAAGCCACAATAAAGTCAAAATTGCACTTTGTGCAGCACAAAGTGGAAATAGTGTGGATCGCACTGCCTGGTTCATTTGTGAGGTAGTATGTGGCATCATTTACCTCCTCCTATGATTTTCTCTTCAGAAGAAGAACAAATGGCTCCTAAGACTACTAGGCCCTTGTCCATCACCTTGTTCTGCTCTCCTTGTATGGAGTACATGGGAAGTACTTGAGGGAAATATTTCAGGCAGCACTCATTCAAAATTTACACGTCACCTTTGGGGACCAAAGTAGGGGAAAATGGAGATAATGCAAAATCAGGTTTTTTGTTGGGAGAGTGTTGGGACACAGAAGACAGTCCACCCAGTTGGCTCTTCTGCATAAAGATGTCAAAGGTGCTTTTTCAAAAGGCAGCTGGACTTGTTTTTCCTTGAAGGCATTTTGCTTCCTCTCTTCTTCACTTAGGAGCTTCTCGAAAGAGAAACAAAATGTCTTCAAGGAAAAACTCCAGTCCAGTCGCCTTTTGAAAAAGAACCTTTGGGACAACCATAAGCTGGATGACTGAGAGTCTCCATAGACATTCTGTATAGAGAAGTGGTGAATGCCAGCAACCACATGGTGGAAGGATGGTTTTCATTTCAAGAGAAGTTCATAACATTTTCATGCTGACTGACAATATTAACATAGTCAAGGTCTTTTTGACTTCATGGGCATGTTGGCTTATGGCTTTCTTTTCATATGGGTTTAAGTGTAATATTTTATGAGAACGCTGGTCCCATAAGTGCCTCTTTAGCCAGATGCTTTCCTTGTGAAATCTCCCCAGCAGCACATGAAGAGCTTCATGCATCCAATATTCCAATTTATGGAAACCACCAGTCTTCATAAGTTTGAAAGAATGTAGCTGAAGGGTGGGAACTGGAAGTGATTAGAGCTGTTCAGGGAGAGGTCTTGTATGTTCCAGACATAAAAGGGGAATAAACTTTCCTGCAGCTGTGGAAGGATGAAATGGTCAAGATTCTTCAGGAGATAAAGAATTAGCATCAAGCAATGGTGGAAAGGCAGGATTCGCTTTCACAAGCTGATAGCCATGACAGCAAATTCTCAACCAACCCTCAGCATCAGCTGCCACAGCAATAGCCATTGGCAGGCAGGGCTATTTAGCTGCTACTGTAGCAGCTGACCAATTCATCTACTAGTGTCCTCACTGTGGTCAGTGGGATATGGTTGCACCTTGGGCATCTATTCTCTAGTTAACTGGGAAGAAATTGTACAGCATCTACTGGGAATCCTGGGCAACTGAAAACTAGATATTGGCAGGATCTGATCCTGGTTATCTGGGAATTTCCTTTATGCCTATCAATCAGCATCCCATGTTGAAAAAGTGTTCAGGAAGCCTTGCTGGTGTATTCCATTGCACCTCCATGAATATGAGATAATGGAGCAGTTGTAACTCCTAGACGGGACTATCCCACTTCCTGAGTATCTCACACTGCTAAATCTGCAATCAGCATGAGCATTCACCCTCCCTCTGCTAAAGCATTGCTGCGGTTTTTATTATTGTGATGATGATTTTGACTTGGTCAGAATTTGTTCAACCTAAATCACAATTCTAGTTGTGCAAGGTCTCCTGGGTAAGGGCAAGCATCAGTTTCATAATTCTTAACATTATTATTAGATCACAGGGTTTAACCTAGGCATAATCAGACAATAGCTCAAATATCAAATGTAGCTTTTGGGGGGGGGGGAGAACAAAGCATGTACCCCCCAGATTTAACTACTCAAAATAGGGCAGGAGGATTCTAAATCTTGAAAATGTCCCAATATAATTTTCTTGCGGTCCAGTCCAGAGGTGTCTTTACTTCATCTCTGATTATCAGCCTTAAAGCAGACTCAGTGCAGCCAGCTGGAAGTTGTTAAAAGTTAAAGAAACATAGACGAGCAAAAATGTTCTTTGATTTGCCTGGGGCAGGTATAAAATTAAATTTCAACACTTAGTAAGTGGATCGGCTCCAAATGCATGCTGCTTCTGTTAAGATGGATAGGGAGGAAGGTGTGAATGGCCATGAATTGCTAATGCTTTGCTTTCTTTTAAGAAGGGACAAGGCAAAGGCTCTTTTCTCTCCAAATGTGCTAACTTTAGAGCAAGGATGTGATAATAGAGCTTGTCAAGTACAGGCTGCTTTTAAGAAGACAAATGTTCCAGCCTTGGGAATAAGGAGCCATAACTTGAATTGCTCCTGGTCCCAAAATTTTGCTTTACTTTTTCTGGGTTTAGTGGCCTGATGGCCAGGTTCCTAAGTTACAATTCTTGTATCACTGTTGCCTTCCTACAACAGTTGTTATGGGGATATGCACACTACTTTTTACTCCTTCTGCACCTGTTTCTTACAGCCCTGTTGCTTAGCACGGCTGCTCCCACCATACTGATCTACTCTCCTATCTGTTGATTGGCACTTTAATTTTCTCTGTGCTAAACTCTATTTCACCAAGCCCTCTCAAAAAACCTAGCACCTAGCTGTGAAAAGGAATCGAGAGATAGATGTTCTCAGAAGATCAACTTTTGCAACCGCAAAGAGAAATTTTGACATAAAACCTCAGTCCTCAAGATTAAGTTTATATTATAATGATTGCGTTATAATGTAACTTCTTGAATTCCTGTCAAACATAAAGAAGACTTGCTTAGTTTCGCAACTAAGAAAACCAGTGGTCACTACCATGAAGAGTGAATAAATGACATCTTTAATCTTTAATTTCTGAAGCCCTTGGAGTTACATTTGCTCAGGAAGATGTGTGAAGTGCAATCAGACCATAAGCTCAAGAGGCCACCTTTATCAATACTACTTGAAGAAGGTTGAAATCTCAAATTGGCACCTACTGAATAGGCAGATGCAAAAACCTAAAAACAGTGTTTTGTTTCCCCCCAATGCTTGCATTTGAGGTTATGAATTGAGTCTGTCATTGGGACTTTAACTACAAATAAGAAGAGTATAATTTTTGCAGATGCAAAAACCTAAAAACAGGGTTTTGTCCCCCCCGCCCCCCAAATGCTTGCATTTGAGGTTATGAACTGAGTCTGTCATTGGGACTTTAACTACAAATAAGAAGAGTATAATTGGCTAATGTTCTTTCCTATTTGTTTTCCTGCATTGTGGTCAGGCTCTTTGTCTCTTGTAACATGCACTGATGAGCAAGACTTGCATTAGTTTGGGTGCCAAGACTTGCATTAGTTTGAGCGTCATTCCCTGTCTCAGTTTTTTTTATGTCTTTGTCTTTGTTCTCTCTTGTGCTAATGGAATCTTACACTTTTCTGCTAGTCCTGCCAACTCAACTGACAATTCAGCTCAGACCTCTGAATGTAATCTCAGGGCTACACAGCCCAGAGCCCTCTATTTTGGGCCAAATGTTACTTTTATCTTCAGCATTATGGAAGATAATGATTGAATAGTTGTCGAGCTAGTACATAAAAATGCAAATCTCTTTTTTAACAGCACCTATATGAACAGGAGGAGATGGTAGCAAGGCTATGAATGAATGCCACCTTTTCTGTGATTTGCCTATCACTTTGGTGCCATGTTTTGCATGGTCTGTTTCTGTCTCTGCTAATACGCCAACATGCCATATGCAAGCCATGTCCATAAGCACTGAAGCCAGTGATGAAGAGGGACTCCCCCAGGTTAGCATCCTCCTGTACTATAACAATCTTTCTGCCAGTCTCAAAACCCAGTAATCAAAGACAAGTCAATGATCAGAAAAACAAGTTGAAAATTAAGAAGTTAATTTTTAAACAGAAGTTGATACTGGAGTAGGATATTTTCTGTACAACTATAGCTCAATTGAGACTCATTCCTAGATCTTATTGAAACTGCTGTGCCATCCTGTATATATCTCTTCCTGAAAAGATATGTTGGAGGAATAATAATAATAATAATAATAATAATAATAATAATAATAATAATAATAATAATAATAATAATAAAAAAAACAACAACAACTGAAGGACAATGATGAAGATGCACTGAAATTAGTATATCAGGAAGGCTTACTGACTACTGGAGAGACCAAACTGGCCTACAAGAAAGACCAAATGAAGAATAGAACAGAGGCATGGGGAGACAAAGTACTACATGGCCAGTACATTAAAAAAAAATAGCTGGGAAAGCAGATAATAACAAGACCTGGCAATGGCTAAGAGCAGGAAAGTTGAAGAAAGAGACTGAGGGACTAATTCTGGCTGCACAAGACCAAGCCTTAAGGACAAATGCATACAAAGTCAAAATTGAGAAGACAGCAACAGACAGTAAGTGCCACCTATGCAAAGAAGCTGAAGAAACAGTGGACCACCTGGTAAGCTGCTGCAAGAAGATTGCACAGACTGACTACAAGTAGTGGCATGACAAAATAGCAACAATGGTGCATTGGAAAATCTGCAAGAACTATCATTTGCCTGTAAGCAAGAACTGGTGGGATCATAAAATAGAGAAAGTCATAGAAAATGATAAAGTTAAACTGCTCTGGGACTTCAGAATTCAGACAAGCACCTGCAACATAACACCCCAGACTTAACAATTGTCGATAAGAAAGACGAAAAAGTCTGGCTAGTGGACGTGGCAATGCATGGAAACAGCAGAATAGATGAGAAAGAACTGGAGAAAATAAGGAAAGCCATGGCAAATCTAGACAGCACACTAAAAAGCAGAGACATCACCCTGTCAACAAAAGTGCGTATAGTCAAGGCTATGGTCTTCCCAGTTGCAATGTATGGCAGTGAAAGTTGGACCATAAGAAAGGCTGAGCGCCAAAGAATTGAGGCCTTTGAACTGGGGTGCTGGAGAAGACTCCTGCGAGTCCCTTGGACTGCAAGGCGATCAAACCGGTCAGTCCTAGAGGAGATCAATCCTGACTGCTCTTTAGAAGGCCAGATTCTGAAGCTAAAACTCAAGTACTTTGGCCACCTAATGAGAAGGAAGGACTCACTGGAGAAGAGCCTAATGCTGGGAAAGATCGAGGGCAATAGAAGAAGGGGACGACAGAGAATGAGGTGGCTGGATGGAGTCACTGAAGCAGTAGGCGCGAGCTTAAATGGACTCCAGAAGATGGTAGAGGACAGGAAGGCCTGGAGGAATGTTGTCCATAGGGTCGCGATGGGTCGGACACGACTTCGCAGCTAACAACAACAACAAATAATAATAATAATAATAATAATAATAATAATAATAATAATAATAATAATAATAATAACAACAACAATAATAATAATAATAATAATAAATATCTCAGTGAAATCCAGAGGACACTTGAGAAGCATAGTGTTCTTTATAAAGATTTTCCTCTTAGCCATTTTATTCCATTCTGTCAACAATGAAGCTGCTTTGTAATCCCCATTACTGCTTATAAACAATAATTCCCTTTTTACAACCCTGTAACATTTTTTTCTGCAAATTGAATCTCAAGCATAAATTAATGTATATGTTTTTGAATTATAAATTTAGACAGAATCACCAGGCCTAGTGGCTATATCTTTCACCTAAAGTGGAACAGCAGCATAAATATTTTGGTCAGGCAACATTAGCATTATTTTTAAGAAGCTTGATTTCCTAGGTACCTCTGTGGGAATACCTGAGAATTAAAAATATGCTAAGGTGCTTCAACTAGCATATCAGGTTTAATATTTCTGGCACTTTGCAAAAATCATTTGCAAAGACCATCTGCCTTCTGAATCAGGAGAGTAAACTTTACCCCTTTTCTTTCCTAGGAGAATAGCCATAAAGCTGAAGCCATTTCTAATATGTTTATTTATTTATTTATTTGATTAAATTTCTATACCACCCTATTCCCGAAGGACAGGGCAGCATAAAATACAATATAAAAATAATATAGAATTAAAATACATTAAATTAATTAAGCCCAATTAAAACAATATTTAAAAAGCTAAAACCCCTTCAGTCCAGGCCTGATAGATCGAAAAACCAGGTTTTCAGGTCCAGGCGAAATGAACGCAGATCGGGGGCGGTCCTAAGTTCCATGGGTAAATCATTCCAGAGGGCAGACACACCCACAGAGAACGCTCTTCCCCTAGGAATAACCTGCCGGCATTCCTTAACCGGCTGTATCCTGAGAAGGCCCTCCCTGTGGGAGCGCACGGGACGAAGGGAGCTTGATGCCAGCAGCAGGTGTTCCCTCAGATAACCTGGACCCAAGCCATTAAGGGCTATAGGTCATCACCAGCACCTTGAATCTCACCCGAAGGGCAACCAGAAGCCAATGCAGCTCACGGAGTAGAGGTGTTACATGGGAGTTTCGGGAAGCCCCCATCACAACTCGCACGGCCGCACTCTGCACCAGTTGAAGCCTCTGAGTGGTCCTCAAGGGCAGCCCCATGTAGAGAGCGTTGCAGTAGTCTAAATGGGAGGTCACGAGCGCATGAGTGACTGTGCGTAGGGCATCTCGGTCCAGATAGGGACGCAACTGGTGCACCAGGCGAACCTGGGCAAAAGCCCCCCTGGTCACGGCTCCTATATGATCTTCTAAACTGAGCTGTGAATCCAGGAGGACGCCCAAGTTGCGAGCCCTATCAACAGGGGGTAACACCTCACCCCCCATAGTTAACAATGGACAAAACTGGTTTTCCCGAGATGCCGGTATGCACAGCCACTCAGTCTTGGCAGGATTGAGTCGGAGCCTGTTTCTCCCCATCCAGACCTGAACCGCCTCCAGGCAATGGGACATCACGTCGAGGGCATCACTGAGTTGGTTCGGGGTAGAAAGAAAAAGTTGGGTATCATCAGCGTACTGATGATACCCCACCCCGAAGCCACGAATGATCTCACCCAGCGTCTTCATATAGATGTTGAACAGGAGGGGAGAGAGGACAGACCCCTGAGGGACTCCACAAACGAGAGGCCTCGGAGCGGACCTCTGCCCTCCCATCAACACCGACTGCGAACAGCCCAGGAGGTAGGAGGAGAACCACCGTAAAACAGTGCCCCCCACTCCCAACCCCCAAAGACGTCGCAGCAGGATACCATGGTCGATGGTATCAAAAGCCGCTGAGAGATCTAAAAGGACTAGGACAGAGGAGCAGCCCCTGTCCCGAGCCCGCCAGAGATCATTCATCAGCGCGACCAATGCCGTCTCCATGCTGTACCCGAGCCTGAAACCCGATTGGTACGGGTCCAGATAATCAGTTTCCTCCAGGAACAGAGGAAGCTTATGCGCCACCACTTTCTATGTTCTATGCACTTTCTGCTAATCTCTTTGGGATATTATAGTAGCCTTTTTAAAACTGGAGCTCCTTCACCAGTGCCACTGAAATGGAATCTCTCTTCTGCAGTTATTGTGCTTGGGAGAAAAAAACCTTAATACATATTAGTACGCAAATGGATCAAGACTCCAGCAATACAAGGCCTTGCCATGTGCAGACATCAAAGTAGTTTATTTGTTCACATCTTTTGGTATACACTGCTATATTCCTAAAGCCCCCCCCCCCGTGGCTTGCAACCTTACCAGATAAAATGATTATAGAATCAAGATCACGTGAATAGAATTAAGATCACACGAAGTGTTAATACCACATTATAATGCCAGTTTTGGTTACTATATTATAAATAAGATGATAAGACTCTGGAAAGAGCAACAAATATGATTAGAGGACTGGAGGCTAAAAGATATAAAGAATGATTGCTGGAATTGGGTATGTCTAGTTTAATGAAAAGAAGGATTAGGGGTGTCACGATAGCAGTGTTCCAATATCTCAGGTGCTACCACAAAGAAGAGACAGTCAAGCTACTCTCCAAGGCAGGACAAAAAGCAATGGGATGGAAATTAATCAAGGAGAGAAGCAACCTAAAACTAAGAAGAAATGTCCTGACAGAAAAATTAATCAGTGGAGCAACTTACCTCCACAAGTTGTGAATGTTCCAACCCTGGAAGTTTTTAAGAAAAGTTTAAGATTTGTTGTTTTATCTGGCTTCTGATGAATTGAGTTCCAGAAACCTTCTCTCTGTTTGGGATCATATCCTTCTAACAAAGGAAAACAAAGGAAAAATGAACTAAAATCATAAATACAATTGCAGTCACATGTTTTTCACTTAGCAACCAATTTGCTTAGTGACTGAATCATCAGAATCAATTGTGGTTGCTAAACAAAAATTGTCTGTAATTGTATAATTTAAGCAACCAATATTATCATTGACATTTCAGTATTACAGTTAACATTGATAAAACCTTTTTTTCCTTATCTTTAAAAGATTATTTTATTATTATAGTGTCAATTACTTAAGTTTACATTGTATAAATATTGCCAGACTTAGCTAGTATCTGAATTATGAAATGTATTAATTTAATCTTAAAAATAAAATAAAACAGGTAACTACAAAAAAGTCTAATCAAGGCATTTTTCAGGTTTGATTTGTGTCAGTATTAAAGTAAAACACATATTCTCTGACTTCAGTATCTGAAGCAACTTTTACAACCTGAAAGTATCTACTAACTACTTGATCAAAATACAGAGTATAAACCTACTATATCTGCACCACCACTCTACATTCATGTACATGTGTGAAGGGAAAAGACTGCATTATTCTCTAAGCCAGTTTTTGTGCAATCATGCAAACTATAACACAGATGTTCTATGGACAACAATATAAAAATGTTTATAGTGGTGAAATTACTTCCCAAATGGCATTGCCATGCTCTAATTTTCCATTAATTTACCAAGCAGTAGAAAAACAAAGATAGAAAAATGGATTGTAGTAGCAATCAATAAATACAAAACTAATGTTCCAAGAGTTTATGGGATCTTTAATTAAATTCTTCCCATTATTCAATAATTTAAAATCTGGGAAATATCCACTCTCTTTAGCAATGTACTGTATATATCAAAATAAATTTATGACTACATTGTTTTCCAAGGAAATGTCTGGGTAAAATGCACTATAGTTAAAACTCCAAAAGATATATAGCTTTGAAGTCACCATATAAAATGTATCAGCCACTGTTGTTTGGGAAGAAAATTGCTGAAACATATGTAATAGATAAGATATTATTTAAAAACCACTATTATATTAGATTAAGCAATTCTTCGTGGCAGCAGTTCCTACCACTCTGTTTATGTATTGAAGACAAATAGAACAATACCAATGACTTCATATGTAATCTGTGACAGACAAGTCAACGGCTATGTTTATGTAGCTTCCTAAGATGAACTCAAGTTCTCTATTTCCTATTATTACGTTGCTGATATCATTAGATGCTTGTCTGCTTATCCATTCCACCCCAAAACCTTTGAAGAGGGATTGTACTCCTTTAGAAGACCAGAGATAAAATAATTAAGGAGCACATATGATCTGGAACAGATATGAAGCTTATAAAGGAGGATTTGTAGCTCAGGTTGAAATGATGGGTCTTGGTGATCTCTGAGCTTGGTTGTTTTTTCTGGCAGATGTTTCATTACCCAAACTAGGTAACATCATCAGCGCTAATATAATATAAAGATATGAAACTTGCCAGTTTGTTTTGGATATTCCTGGAATGAAATTACTGGCCATTAGTTATATCTTGGGTTTTTTGTTTGTCAAGCTAGGTGGCAATATGGGACAAACCTTAACTGTTCCTCAGAATGCAGGGTTGCTCTGAGATAATACTTAAATGAGAAGACAAAGTGAAAGAGAAAGATCCCAGAGGGCACAGCTGATTGTTAAAAATAGGCAAATGTTTTCATAAGTAAATAAATGATTGAAGTTTATGAGTCAAGAAATACCTCTTATTTGTCAAGCCTCAACTCACATAATTAAATCCAGAGCAGTGATATGAATATAATTTTAATCTGCTATGTACTCTTTTTTATTAGATTACAGAAAATAAATACAACAGATGAAATGACACTGAGTTATAACAATACCTGATGATAGAGTGCAATAAATGACATTAACAGAGTGGGAATAGAAATGAAACACCTTCATTCTCCTGTTTAACACTTTTTGGAGGGTTTTGGAGTACAATTTCAAGAAATTCCAGTCTTAGGTTTACTGAAGTATGTAACTGGGTTAAAGATTAAACACCACTGGTGTATTACTTTTCTTTACTTCACATGAAAATGTGTGTGTTTGTGTGCACGTGTGCGTGCATGCACAGGCATCTTTCCAGTGCATATGGTCCTCGTTTAGCAACCTCTCATTCAGAGATAGTTCAAGCTTATGATTGTGCTGAATGAATGATCTGCAGCTTGCCATGCTGACTTCTCCCAAGAAAAGTCAATGGAAACTGGCAAGAAGTTGGAAGGCACAGTCACTTGTGATCCTCAGTTTAAAACCTGCACATCCTCACTTAACAATGGCAACTGAGACTGCTGGAACTGCTGTTGCTAAGCAGCATGGTTACATGTTTTTCCCCCATTTACAACTGTGTCTGTGTCCACTTAATGATGGAGTTTCCCAAACCAATTAGCGCAGTTAATCAAGGATTACCTGTGGCATACAAAAATGTTCTACTTCAGCCACTATTGGGATAGATTAGAGCTTCTCTTAGCAGTGCTTTTTTTGTAAAAGAAAAAGGTGCCGGAACTCACACATGTCATACAACCCGCCTTGCCTACCCTACAAGGTTCCATCCAAAAAAGGTGCCGGAACTCCGTTCTGAGCGTTCTATGAGAAAAAAAGCCCTGTCTTTTAGAAAAATCACCATGCAGACAGAAGTTGAGCTACAAAATGCAGTCTATAGATAGTCAAAGAGCCAGCCAATCCAGATAATAAAAAGTAGAGCAAACATTGTAAGGGAAAAGTAGAAAATGACCAGAAGCCAAGAATTAATTCCAAGGGCAGGATTAAAAATAACTGGTCACCGAGCATGCCAGTTTGGCTTTGCTTCTAACAATGTTACTCCCTGATGCTTTATCCAACATTCTCAATACAGCATTTAATTCAGGTCAGACTGCATGTACGCCACCACCCTTCATTCCCAAAGTGTTTACACTTGCAATCCTGTTATTCTGTACCACTAAGTCCTTGGCTATCTTCCAAATAATACACTTCCTGCACATCTCCTGGCTCTTCCTTGTCTTCTGAGGATGCTTCTTCAAAATTAGCGAATAAAAAAGGTCTGTACTGTAATCATCCACAGGACATTGCTATAAAATCTTTACTACATTGGAAATGAGATATGGAAGTCCCTTTGACTCTCCACAGTCACAGTTACAATCCTACTTCCCAGGGATGAAATTATTTTCCAAAATTGAGTGGTGTTATCAATATTTCCCACACCTCATAGTATTTACTTTGAGATTACATTATTTCCAGCCACAAAAAAAACTTTCTATTGATAGACAGAATCCTATCAGAATCACTTGAAGCAACAGTATCTGCACCTCACTGCAAAACAGGTTCCTCTTTGCAGGTGAATCCTCACTTTTTGTTTAAATATTCACATAAAAATTAAATATTCACATAAAAAATTACATTTTTAAACAGTAGATAGACAGCTTATGGAGACAGAAATCTCCGTGTGTAGATGAAGTCCAAGATTTCCCCCCCTTTTTTACTTTAAAATGTGATTCCCACAGAAGTGTTTTAAACATGAGAAGGCTAAACTGGATTTCCTTCCTGTGACACAGCTGCCAAAGCAAGTGCTTGCACATGCTCATAGGGACAGTTTGGAATTGTGAGGGAGGTTTCATGCTGCTGAAGGCCTGAGATTCCACAGTGTTGTTCCCTTTCTTCCAAGAGCCAAGACAACAGGTTGATAAAGGATAGAGTGTGAATGGAAGCCTCTTCTGGCCTTTGTGTATGCTGTAGACAACGAGGAGGTTCCAAGCCAGATGTACAGCCCTACCACAAATCAAAGCAAGAGTGTTTGGAACATGGGAGATGTATGCCAGAAGAAGTCAAAATGGCAACCATGTCTAGCACTTGAAATCTTGCTTCAACCAGATTTCAGTTGTATTTCAGTTGTGCCCGCTATCTTGATCATTTTGACCCTCCTCCTAGTAGACCATCCTGTGCATAGACCTACTTCTAGTCTCATGTTTACATGAAATTTCAATGTGGGAGGGGTATAGCACTAGCAATACAACAATTGCAGTTTTCCCCCCAACATTTCTCTTGCAATTGGTGAAAAAATAATTTGCTTAATAAATTATTCCAAAGGAGAAGTGAATTAACTTTGGAATAATTCTTATAGTGTTCTCATCTTAGTTAATTATATGAGAACTTAAGAATAGCTGCTTCAGGAAACATTGATATCATGTATAAAAACCGAAGAACATATACTGTATCTACCCTTTTTTACTATGGATTTACTCCACTTTTGTTAAAAAAAAACCCTCAAATCTCAGCCTAATAGCACAAAGCCTACAATGTAGTTGTTCTTGATCTGATTTCTTAGGGGGTGGGAAATAATGTATGATAGTAGTCTATATTTGAAAGTCATTGTTAGTAGCTTTGTAAAATTAATGTAATTATAAGAAGCACAATTATATGCAAAAAGCACAATTAGTTCCCAAACTTACTAAGGGATGCACAGCCTACTCATCTTGTTCTGCACTTCACCCACTTCTTTGTCATTAACAATTGCACACTGTGGAAGAAATTCTTAAAATGTAGGGTTTTTAACTCATGGGTTACAGAAATGAAAATTTATCTGTTTACTGAATTTCTTCCTGCCACTTACCTCAGAAGGCTTTTAAGATTTCGCTATTATAAATCTTTGACTTAAAGCCTCATCAAAAAAACTTGCCTTCACATTTTAACTCATATAGCTCATATTCAAAATAAATGGACTGGGTTTTTTTTAATTGTCTGAGTAGTTTGTCTTAAAAAAAATAGTAACTTGATTGCAGAAGGAAAACAAAACTCTCAGTCAAGCCAGCCATATGGCATGCTTTGCCCACATCATATGTATAATAATTCTGTTCTTTTCCCCCAGTTTATTTTTTTAATAGTAATGTTATTAAAAATTACAATTACAGCAATAAAAATGTATACAAAGTAAAAAAAGAATAAAAATAAAAATTAGAAAGTGCAAAAAAGGAAAGAAAAACAGAAAAAGTAGAATATAGTAAAGAAAAAGAAAGCAAATATACCAAAAATGCCTTTCCACTTTGTCACAATGAGTATAAGCAATTTTATGTCGCTAAAGATAAATTGTTACTAAATGATTGTTTTGTATTGCCCAGAGTTCTTTTCTGTGAGATGGTGATCATGTAAATTTGATTAATAAACAAGTTATTATCTGGGTGCAAGCCACGGTGGCAGAGTGGCCTGTCCTACACCTGCAGCCCCATAGAGGTGAGAGCTCTATGGGGTATGCTTCACCCAGAGTGGGTCCTGGACCACCCCCTGAAGCAGATTCACAACCCATCGTGAGAGGATGGGGAGTGGCCTGCTTCTGGGGTTCACCCAGCCAAGTGGCAGTGGATGGATGACGGTCCAGATACCCACCTACCCAACTCGACCCTCCTTCCAATGCTCCACCCAGGGGACCGCCTTCCCAATGCTTCCCAATGCTCCCTATGCTTCTCCAATATTCAAGCATAGACCTACTCGCCCTCAGGAGCTCCCCCCTCTCCTGGGTTCGTCCTGCCTTCAATACATCGAACCTCGATGACGGGCCCGACCATTGGGCCTCTGAGAGATGGCCAGGCAGGGTCAGGGGCCTTCATCACAAGACCAACAAGAGGCCCCTGGTTAAGTTTCTAGTCAAGTTTTTTGTCGGGTTAGGGAGGGGGGCGGAAAAAGACTATGGTTGCTCGGGAAAGGCAGGCCTTCCAGCTACCATAACGCAGGCCAGGCCTACGACCATTCGCGATGGTGAAAAACGAGGACCAGTTGCCGACAAAACCCAGTGGCGAACTGACGAACAGCCTATTCCCAGGATGGTGGGGAACGGCAGAAGGTGCACAAACAGAGGGCCGTATCGTCACCGGGAGTGTCATCTCCGCTCTGTACAAGCGGTGAGACGCTCCGACCCTCTGTACTTCCCCGGAGGACCCGGGAGCGAAGGTGTGCAGCCTCCTATGCTAAGGCTGGTCTACCTGAATGCCAGGTCCGTAGCTAACAAGGCTCACCTCGTTCGTGACCTAGTGGAGAGCGAGCACGCGGACCTGGCTTGCATCACAGAAACCTGGCTGGGCCCAGAGGGTGGTGTCCCTCTGGTTGACCTCTGCCCGCCAGGTTTCCAGGTGCTGCACCAGCCTCGGACCCATGGGAGGGGCGGGGGAGTGGCAGTTATCATCAGGGAATCCCTTAGCCCGCGAGAGACCACCGTACCTCAGATAGTCGGGTGTGAGTCTCTCCTTCTGAGATACGGCCCGGGGGCGCAGTTGGTCCTGCTGCTGGCGTACCTACCACCTAATCGTGCAGCGGCAGCCCTGCCCAAGCTACTCGATGTCCTCTCAGGGTTGGTGGTTGAATTCCCAAAACTCATGGTCTTGGGCGACTTTAACCTACCGTCCCTGGGAGGATCGTCCGAACTGGCTCGGGAGTTCATGGCTTCCATGGCGGCCATGGACCTGTCGCAAATAATTTCTGGACCGACTCATGAGGGAGGCCACACCCCAGACTTGGTGTTTTTATCTGGACGGTGGCGTGATGATATCGGTGGGGGTGCCACGACTGTTACGCCCCTGTCATGGACCGATCATCACCTCCTACGGCTAGACTTCCCCTTTGCCACCCCCCGCCGTGGGTGCACGGTGCCATCCAGATGGTACCGCCCTAGGCGCCTAATGGACCCTGATAGGTTCCAGGCAGCGCTAGGGGACGCACATGCACTCCCTGCTCACAGCTCGGCGGATGCCTTAGTGGAAGCCTGGGAAAAGGCAGCCACGGAGGCTCTGGACTGAGTTGTACCCCTGCGGCCTCTGACCCGGTGCAGATCCCAGCGAGCCCCATGGTTCACCACGGAGCTCCGGGAGATGAAGCGTCGGAGACGGGGCCTAGAGAGCCGTTGGAGATCCAGTCGATCCGAATCCGACCGATTGCGATTAAGAATCCTCACCAGGTCTTATCTCGCTGCGATAAGGGTGGCAAAATCCAACTACTTTTCCACCCTCATCGCATCCGCAGATAATCGCCCGGCTGCCTTGTTCAGGGTGACTCGCTCCCTACTGAACCAAGAGGTGAGGGAGGAACCCTTGCAGGGTCGAGCCGAGGAATTCAGTCAATATCTGTTGGATAAAATTGCTCGGATTCGAACCGGCCTGGACTCCAACTGGGCAGAGTTGGAAGAACAAGACATGGACAGTCTTGTCGACGTCATCTGGGAGGAATTTGATCCTGTGACTCCTAAGGAAGTGGACAGGATTATGAGGAGGTTGAGCTCCTCCACATGCTTACTGGACCCGTGCCCTTCCTGGCTGGCTTATGCGGCTCGAGAGGGGACACGAGGCTGGTTCCTGGCGGTCATCTCTGCTTCTCTGAGTGAGGGTCACTTCCCCACCGCCTTGAAGGAGGCGGTGGTGAGACCTCTCCTCAAGAAGCCGACGTTGGACCCATCCTCATTGAATAACTTTCGTCCAGTCTCCAATCTTCGCTTCCTTGCGAAGGTTGTTGAGAGCGTGGTGGCGCACCAACTTCCTCAGGTCCTGAATGAAGCGATTTATCTAGACCCGTGCCAATCGGGCTTCAGGCCGGGCTACAGCACGGAGACGGCATTGGTCGCTCTGATGAATGATCTCTGGAGAGCCCGGGACAGGGGCCATTCCTCTGTCCTAGTCTTATTAGACCTTTCAGCGGCTTTCGATACCATCGACCATGGTATCTTGCTGCGGCGCCTCAGGGGTCTGGGAGTGGGAGGCACGGTTCTGCGTTGGTTCTCCTCCTTTCTCCAGGGTCGCTCGCAGTCGGTGCTGGCAGGGGGACTGAGGTCGACCCCGAGGCCTCTCATTTGCGGAGTCCCTCAGGGGTCGGTCCTCTCGCCTCTCCTGTTCAACATCTACATGAAACCGCTGGGGGAGATCATTCGTAGCTTTGGAGTAGGGTACCATCAGTATGCTGATGACACCCAGCTTTTCATCTCAACTCCAAACAGCATCAGTGATGCCCTCGATGTGATGTCCCGCTGCCTGAAAGCGGTCCGGGAATGGATGGGGAGGAACAGGCTTCAACTGAACCCAGACAAGACTGAATGGCTGTACGTACTGGCAAGCCAGGATACTCAGAGCATCCCACCCCTTAACATCGGGGATGAGTTACTACCCCCTGTTGATAGGGCCCACAACCTGGGTGTCCTCCTAGACTCACAGCTTTCCCTGGAAGACCACATAGGAGCTGTGACCAAGGGGGCCTTCTCCCGGGTTCGACTGGTGCGCCAACTACGGCCTTATCTGGACCTGGATGCCTTACGTACAGTCACCCATGCCCTTGTGACCTCTCGCCTAGACTACTGTAACGCTCTCTACATGGGGCTGCCCTTGAGATCCACTCGGAAGCTTCAACTGGTGCAAAGTGCAGCGGCACGGACACTTTTGGGAGCCTCCCGATACTCCCATATCACACCTCTCCTCCGTGCGCTGCACTGGCTTCCGGTTGCCTTCCGAGTGAAGTTCAAGGTGCTAACAATGACATACAAAGCCCTACATGGCATGGGTCCGGACTACCTACGGGAGCACCTTCTGCCAATGTCAACACCCCACCGCCCTGTGCGCTCCCACAGAGAGGGCCTCCTCAGGGTGCCACCGCTCAAGGAATGTCGGCTGGTGGCCCCCAGGGGGAGGGCATTCTCAGTGGGTGCGCCAGCCCTCTGGAACTGCTTACCAACTGAAATCCGGATGGCCCCCGACCTCCGCACCTTCCGGCGCGACTTAAAGACTTACTTGTTCCAGCAGTCCGGCCTGGCCTGATAGCTCTAATTGGGGTCCCAGTTTGTTTTGATTATTGTTTTTCAGTACTGTTTCATTATGTTTGCCTACCTTACTCTGTACACTGCCCCGAGTCCCTCGGGAGAAGGGCGGTTTATAAAAACAAATAAATAAAATAAATAAATAAATAAATAAATAAATAAATAAATAAATAAAACTTATCACCTTTTCTTAAAAGACAACAATCTCTTCTTCCCATCTTCCATCTCACACAAGAGAAGCCATGTAAGAACACTACTGAGATGAACACAAATGCACTGCAGCAACCCTGAACATCAGAAAAAGGGGACAGATCATCTATACAACATCTTTTCAATAAAATGATATCCATGCAGCTTGCCTTTACATTTTGTCTAAACATTCAACCCATTACAGCAGAACACAAGCTATGAAAAGGATAACACTGCCATACATCAGAACACCTCAGAAACATGCAGCAGACTATTATAACCACATGGCATCATCGTAGCACACAAACCAACTAAACCTCTCCAAAACTTGTCAGGTAAGAGAAAGACTTTGTAACCCCACAAGAAAAACCGGGAGTCATTTGCAACATACAGTATAAGGATTCTAACAGTCATATGTATGACAGACAGGCAGAAGATTAACAGAGCATATCCATGAACAACAACTAGCAGTCAGAAGACATGATGAAAACTCTTTAGTTAAACAGCACATGGGCAGACATAACCATAGTTTGAACTGGGAAACTGTGAACATCCTAAATCAAGCTAGCTCCAAAAAATGTTATGGAATTCCTGGAAGTCTGGCACCCAGACAAATCAACCATCAACAGGCACTTAGAGATAAACAACATTTACATACCATTCAAAAGAAATGATAAAAAAGCTTAAAAAGGAAACAAAAAGATCAAATACCTCCTTGCCAGCAATCAACATCCAGATAAAGACGAATTAACACCAGGATTAATACCACTTCAACAATCAAACCATAAATAATACCACAATCAAGGATTAAGTTGTCTGATCATATTCAGACAACATTCAAACAGTAAATGACAGCCTAATCAAGGAAGTACCAAAAGAAAACAATGCTCCTACCAATGTAACAGGACAATCCACTGCCTATAAACAGAGAACAAATCCCATTTTCTTGTAGCACTAAAGATGTTACCTAGTTGGGTAATGAAACATCTCAAGAAAACAGCCAAGATCAGAGAGCACCAAGGACTCCCAGTCGCATTTGTAACTCCTTGCACTACAAATATTCTCTTCTACTGGTATTAAATGTTTAGTAATGAACCTAAACTGCAAGACAACCAAGCACAAGAGAGCACCAATGATTCTATAATCCATTAACTGGTCATAACCATAATTTATTCTAATTATTGATTAACTTATGTCTAACCTTTAAGTAACTGATATTTTAGAGCAATACTCCCCATCCAGATACTCTCCAAACATACAGGTCCTCTAATGTCATGATCATTGGTAGAATTAAGGATATTAGGTTATAGAAAGTTGTTTAAGAAAGTATTTATAGTACATGCTTCCCTGCCTCTTTCTACAGAAGCAAAGTGGGTAAGATATTTTGTGTTGTAAACCAGTAAACCCAGTGATAAGCTTGGAATACTTTGTGTGTGTGTGTGTGTGTGTGTGTGTGTGTGTGTATAAAGGTAAAAGTTCCCCCACACATGCATGCTAGTTGTTTCTGACTCTAAGGGCCGGTGCTCATCTCCGTTTCAAAGCCGAAGAGCCAGTGCTTGTCCGAGGACGTCTCCGTGGTCATGTGGCTGGCATGACTAGATGTCAAAGGTGCACAGAACGCTGTTACCTTCCCACCGTAGTGGTCTCTATTTTTCTACTTGCCTTTTACTTGCTTTCGAACTGCTAGGTTGGCAGAAGCTGGGACGAGTAACAGGGCTCACTCTGTTACGCAGCACTCAGGATTCGACCCGCCAAACTGCCGACCTTCTGCCTTCTGATCGACAAGCTCAGTGTCCTAACCCACTGAGCACCGCGTCCCTTTATGTATATATATATATATATGTTGGGATGGGTGCCAAAATGTCAATAATGATTAATGGCTAATAAAAGAAAGCACTTGTTTAAACATAATGGACTTTATTGTCATCAGAGGTTATAATGTCAGCTAATTTAGACTATTATACAAGATCAATCAACAAATCCACAGAAGACAAGGCTAATATTGACTATTAGTCTTAACAATTTTAAACCTCCTTCTGAACTGCAGTCAGTGCAGTTTAAATGCCAGCTACTGGGAACTAAGAATCAAAGAGGACTGTTCCTCTTGTGCTGTAGTTGTATTTGTGATATTTCTCTGTGAATTAGGGTGGCTACTGACATAACGCGGAAGGATTGATCTAATTCAGCAAGGGTTTTATGAAAAAGAAAGCTAGGTCAAGCCTTTAATTATAATTAATTCTGCATTCAAAAAAACTCTGAGACTATTGTCAGGAAGTCCAGTGAAGTGGGTTTTTTTTTTGTTCGTTATTATTCATTCACTAAGTCATGTCCGAATCTTCATGAACCCTTGGACCACAGTGCCCTTCCTGTCTGCTGGAGTCTGCTCAAATTCATGTTCATTGTGTCGATGACACTATCTAACCATCTCATCCTCTGCCATCTCCTCCTCTTTTTGCGTTCAATCTTTCCCAACTTCAGGGTCTTTTCCAAGGGGTTCTCTTTTCTCATTAGGTGCCCAAAGTATTTGAGCTTCAGTTTCACTATCTGTCCTTCCAAAGAACAGTCAGGTTTGATTTCCTTTAGAATTGACTGATTTGATCTCCTTGCAGTCCAAGAGACTCTCTCTCAAGAGTCTTCTCCAACACCACAGTTTGAAAGCATCAGTTCTTCAGCATTCAGTCTTCCTTATTGTTGAACTCTCACAGCCATAAGTTACTAAATGAAGTAAGGTTAGATATGGTATATAAATAGGTTAGTTTATGTATGAAAGATTCTGAGAGTCTTTCAGAGTCAGTATCCAGAATGCATCTTCTGTTGTCCTACTCCTTCTTTCTTCTTCCATGACTTCCTAACTGAGACTTGAAGGTATAAAGTGATTTAAATAAGTAAAGGGTTTCTTAGGCAGAGGGACTTTTGAAACTACAGACTACTTCACAACTAGTGAAAACAGTACATTTCTTGGCAAAAAAAAAAAAAAAAACTTTTCCCAAAGGCAACAACAATACATATTACAGGAAAGGATGGGAAAAATAGAGGGGTTTAAGCAGCATTTTGGGGCACATCAATGCATGATACATTGTTGAACAGAGAGTTCACATCTTGCAATAAGATGTCATGAAAAACAGGATCTCCTTAGTATATGAATATCTTCCCAATAAAGATGTTGTTCCAGAAAAAAACACTACAGAAAATTTATTATAGTACTACGACCAAAACTAATTTAAAAGTATTACATCCTTACTGGCACACTTCATGTCTTTGCAGCGTTTCTGTTTGCCCATACACATATTTGGAGTGAGGCTGTCAGAATTGTCAAATTGTGATGGCTGTGCTGTGGCTAAAGCTTTTTAATGCTTGACGAAGCATGCAATCTGAATTACACAATGTGAATACATTTGTTTCTGGAGATGTATAAAAATGTGAAGAGGGAAATGTATTTAATTCATTATTTCCTAATAAAAACCACAGAGACGATAATAAAAATTAAACTATTATTAAATACATAAATGATGCTAATCTCCAGGTAGTTGTCATAAATATAAAAGCTTTTATATCTGCAGTCGGCTTGTTTGCAATTAGCCTGTCTTCCTGGAACAATCACAGTTATTCAGGCTCAGAAGCAAACATTCAGGGTCAATATTGATTTAAAGAGACCTTGCAGCTTGAAATAAATTGAGCACAGCAGTAGTATTCATGCTGGCGTATATTCTATGCTACATGCAGGGAGGCTCAGTGCAGGGAGAATATCACATTAACACCCCAGTGACATATTTTATGCAGTCTTTGAAGATGGTATAGATTTATTTCCTCTCCAATATTACTATGGGATGGAGGGGGAGCCCCACTTCCTATGAAGGGCCTCATCAACACAGCTATTTACCGGATGAAATGAAAAATGGCAAATAGATTCATTACTTACCAACAAGCTGATTGGTTAGCCAGTGGAGAATGAATAATTGATTCAGTACTGCTAATTGCATGGGAAATCAGATGTGTTTTTAACCAGGAGCTAAGGGAAGAGAAAGAAAGGGAACATTTCTAAGTTTAAAGAGAGAGCAAAACAGAAAAGGAAAAAAAAACAACAACAAAAAACCACACCATACACACTTTGGCCATTTCCTCTTTTCATCATTCTCAAATCTACATTTTGAGGCACAGTTCTATAGGGACGCGGTGGCTCAGTGGGTTAGGACGCTGAGCTTGTCGATCAGAAGGTCGGCAGTTTGGCGGGTCGAATCCCGAGTGCCGCGTAACAGAGTGAGCGCCTGTTACTCGCCCCAGCTTCTGCCAACCTAGCAGTTCGAAAGCACCTAAAAATGCAAGTAGAAAAATAGGGACCACTCCGGTGGGAAGGTAACAGCGTTTCATGCGCCTTTGGCATCCAGTCATGCCGGCCACATGACCACGGAGACGTCCTCGGACAAGCGCTGGCTCTTCGGCTTTGAAACGGAGATGAGCACTGGCCCCTAGAGTCGGAAACGACTAGCACGCATGTGCGGGGGAACCTTTACCTTTTACCTTCTTTTGTTCTATATAAAAGAGGCACTGGAAGTACTTGGTTCACAGGAATAAAACTCTCATAAACTTAGAAGCCACAATTCAACCACTATTCAATGGAGAAATGGTAGCTGCAGGGGCAAAATCTTTGAGTTTAATCTCTATTGGCTTTCTCACATTGCAGCTTGAGGAGAGTCTGCCATTGTCAGTATTCTTGCTTGCATGGCAAAAAAACTGAGTACAAATGGGTTGACAAAGGCTTTCCTTTGTTGAGATCTGCACTCTTACGTATGCATACCCTGTGGAAATGGTTAGCATTAAAATCAGGCATGTCAAACTCACGACGTCACATGACGTCACACGACGTATTGTGACTTTTTCCCCATTGCCGGGAATGGAGTGGGCACAGTTTCAGCATGATGCATCCAGCCCACGGGCCGGGAGTTTGACATGCCTGATTTAAATGATACATGAGGTGCTCTTGATGGGTATATTTAATTGCTCCACTTCTGAATAAGATCTTTATATTCATCACTTGGATGATTATTTAATATCAAAATTTGTAGGGAGAATTAGAGGGGGATGTGTTTCAGCCTTAGCATTTGAACCACAAAGTTCTTATTGCATTACATTCTTCCAGTTTCTCAGCCTTGGCAATTTTACAGTCAGTGCAATTCAGTTCCCAGAATTCCTCAGCCAGCATTCTGGTTTCTGGCTAGGGGTATTGGAAGTTGAAGTCCACAGATTTTAAGGTTGCCAACACTGAGAAACATTAGTCCAGTTACAGTCCAGAACACAGCATTCTGAATTAATGGAAACTTCCAAGTCATCCTCAAGGGCAGACCTCTTTTTATTAGAGAGACCCATCAGGAAATTTGAAAGCATAAAATGGCATGACCAGAATATCTCAGAATTTTTAATTCAGTCCTAGCCACCCTGGAATACACCGTGTTAAGTATATAACCTTTAAGCCTTTCATGTAGAGATCTGAACAATAAAAATGTGGAATCATTACTTGGAGAGCTGTCTATGTGTATTTTTCTCATACCTTCAGGAAAATGAAGATGAACAAATGAGAAGGAATATTTGATTATTTTTTTTTAAAAAAAATAAAATTACGAGAAGGATAGGAAAGGTGTGTATCCAGATTTTGAGTGCATATATGAACTTATTTTCACTGACACATGTTCACATGGAATAAAAGGTAAAGGTTCCCCCACACATGCGTGCTAGTCGTTTCCAACTCTAGGGGCCAGTGCTCATCTCCGTTTCAAAGCCGAAGAGCTAGCGTTTGTCCAAGGACGCCTCCGTAGTCATGTGGCCGGCATGACTAGATGCCAAAGGTGCACGGAACGCTGTTACCTTCCCACCGTAGTGGTCCCTATTTTGCTACTTGCATTTTTTACGTGCTTTCGAACTGCTAGGTTGGCAGAAGCTGGGATGAGTAACAGGCACTCACTCTGCTACGCGGCACTTGGGATTCGACCTGCCAAACTGCCGACCTTCTGATCGACAAGCTCAGCGTCCTAACCCACTGAGCCATCGCATCCCTTTCACATGGCATAAGGCAGTATAATTTTCACTAATGTGGCCACTGAATATCATAAATCTGCCTAAACACACACAGCTGTAATTGAAATGAAAGCATTTTTACAAACAGATGTTATACCTCAGATGTGTTATTACTGCATTTTGTTTTAATTTCACTGTCACACAAGAGGAAAGTGAAAACAGAAGTATAAATGACAGAAGCAAAAAGGATTTGTCTGACCTAGTAAAATAATTTCTCTGAATTAAAATCCACTCCCCTAAAGAAATTCGTACCACTTTTAATTCACTCTGAGAACTTAAGACTTCATTGCATTGATTTACTGCAAAGGCTTTGACTTTGATTAATTCAATAAAAATATAAAGTGAAGTTTTGCTTCATTAGGAAGTCAAAGACCAACATATGTTAGATCCTAAGGAGAGATTGAATTAATGAATTAAGACTGAGCTCAAGCATAGGAGTTCATGAATTAAACTGGATTTCTTTATGTATTATTCTACTGTATATGCAAACATGATATGCTTCTTACAGACAGGCACATATTCTAGGTAGGATAGAAATAAAAATATGATTATAAAGTATTCAGAATCTGTTCTGGAAGCTTTTTTAGCACATAAAATATTTGAAAGTTTAACAAGTAACATTCAAAGCTAATGAAAGACAGAAGTCACAGATAAACTTATAACCAATTCAGTGGCTGTCTTAATAATAATGCCATCAAAGTAAAAAGGGAAAAATATATTAACTTCCATTACTGGGACATTTCACAGTGTGTTGCCTTGGTGGTAGAATCTCTAGGCAAACTTCCAAAAAGAAGATATCATACTATGTTTAGTAGCTGGGACATTGTTTTTGATTTTGATTGCTACTTGACCATGGTTTTCTCTTGGTGATGTCAGGTCAGTCATTTATTCTTAGCCCAATTTACCTTGTTACTGGTCTCTTGTACCAGATTCTTGTTACTGGTCTCCTTCAGCTCTTTATAGGGCAAGATTTTATCAGAAAAAAATTGCCCTTTTATCATTCTGGTCCCAGCCATTTTGGCATTACAAAGTAGAATCTGCATTTTTACATAGGTCTAGCTAAGTATTTAAGAGCATATTCCTTTGGCTCACATATACATATGTCTATACATATACCCTATATATTAACTAAGAATATATTATAAGGTAAAAGTTCCCCCACACATCCGTGCTAGTCGTTTCCAACTCTAGGGGCCGGTGCTCATCTCCGTTTCAAAGCCGAAGAGCCAGCACTTGTCCGAGGACATCTCCGTGGTCATGTGGCCGGCATGACTGGATGCCAAAGGTGCACGTAATGCTGTTACCTTCCCACCGTAGTGGTCCCTATTTTTCTACTTGCATTTTTACGTGCTTTCGAACTGCTAGGTTGGCAGAAGCTGGGACGAGTAACAGGTGCTCACTCTGTTACGCGGCACTTGGGATTCGACCCGCCAAACTGCCGACCTTCTGATCAACAGTCTCAGCGTCCTAACCCACTGAGTCACTGCGTCCCTTTTAAGAATATATTATAGGGGTATGCATTCACAGATACATATGTAATGTACTCTTTCTCTCTCTGTGTGTTTGTGTGTGTGTGTGTTTGTGTGTGTGTGTCTGTGTCTGTTCTGTGTCTCTCTGTGTGTCTGTGTGTCTATGTGGAGAGGGGAGAGAGATAAAGAGCACACCAGTTTGGCATAAGGAGGTAAAGGATTAGGTCAGAAATTGGGACGATGTGAGTTCTAGATCCACCCTAGGCACAAAAATAACTTAGGCCAATCTCTTTCTTTCATTCTCTCAATCTCTACTGGCTTTCTCAGAATGCAGCTAGAGGAGACTCTGGTATTGTCAGTATTCTTGCTTGCAATGCAAAGAACCTGAGTACAAAGACTTTCCTTTGTTGAGATATGCACTGTTAAGAGTGCATACCTTGTGGAAATGATTATCATTTCCAATCACTTTTGAAATCCTGCCAAGAAAACTGTAGGGACTTGTCAGGCGGTTGCCAAGAGTCAAAAGCACCTCAAAGGGACCAAAAATAAATAAAAAAGAGATAGACATGGAGAGAGGAAACAAGAAAGCCTGTTTAGAAGAACTGATGATGCAACTGTGATCTATACTGCTAATGAAATTAGCAGCCATACACTTAAGGACAAATAATAAAAACCAAAATATTATTTTAAATACAAAGAAAACATAAGAAGTTGTACTCAAGAGATAATGTCTTAGGAAAAGTGAATTAATAAACCTTGCTAGTGAAGTTTGATAAACAGTAAATCCTATTTGACAAAATCTGGTAGAGATGTTGTGAAGAAGATAAAATTAACTAATTCCCTGCCCAGAATTTTTAATTTCACTCAATATGTCTTGCCTGTAAAAAGTGCATATCTGTGCTGAACAGAGGGCATATTAAAAATAAATGTTGCCCTGCTCTGTTTTTCCCTTGGAATCTACATCTGAGTGGAAATTGTATTTGTTACTTGCTTCTAAAAGTGGTTTGAATGTAACTTGATATACTACTTTAAAAAATGGTGCTGGTGATATATGTGTATGTGAGTGAAAGGGAAATGTATTATTTAAAATATGTGGACAATTCTACCTTCGTCTGAATCCAATTCATATTTATTTAATTTCTTTGATCTAGTTCTGAAGAGGTACAGTGGATTAAAGAACAGCAGTGGGGGAACAGAGAGTAGACCCAACTCTGCCCATCTTTCTTGACGTCTGAAAAAGAATGATGGCCAACATTTTTTTGGAAGCTAGATAGAAAATGTATATCTTGATTTCCAAGGCAATACATGCTAAACAAGTACAATTCGTTCCCTCCCTCCCTCCATATTTGTATATACTCACATATACACATGCAGAACAAACAAACAATCCTATGTTTTTTTGGAATGGTTTTTCATCCAGTGGTTTCACATTCTGCTGGGGGCCCCACACTGTGGAATGTTCTCCCCCTCCCCCGAGGTGATGTTGACCTCATTACTATTGAGTTTCTGGAGCTCCCTCAAGACCTGGCTATGCCGGCAGGCTTGGGGACTCCAGTGGACTGATGAACTAAGGAGGGTGTTTCACTGTTGTTACATCCTTTTGTCTATTGTTCTTTGTTTTAGCTCTGTTTTTATATTTTACTACCGGTATATGTATTAACTGTCTTTTAGCTCTGTGGTATGCCACCCAGAGTTGCCGTTGGAGAGATGAGTGGCTGTATAAATTGGTTTCATAAATCAATAATATTTTTGGACATCAATTAGTGCTGCTTGCCATGACTCCCTGGAAGAACGCAAGAGTAAGCATCTATGTAGCTACCAAATACCCACAACGGGTAATCCTTGACTTTCAACTGCTTGTTCAGTGACCGTTTGAAGTTGCAATGGCACTGAAAAAAAGTGACTTAGGATTGTTTTTCACACTTATGACCATTGCAGCATCCCCATGGTTGGGTGATCAAAATTTGGAACGCTTGGCAACTGGCATGGATTTGTGACGGTTGCAGGGTCCCGGGGTCATGCGATCACTTTTTGCAACCTCCTGACAAGCAAACTCAATAGGGAAGCCAAATTTACTTAACAATTGTCTTACTAAGTTAACCATTGCAGTGACTCACTTAACAACTGTGACAAAGTCATAAAATGGGGCAAAACCCACTTAACATCTCTTCTGCTTAGTAACAGAAATTTTGGGCTCAGTTGTGATCATAAGGTGAGGAGTACCTGTATATGGTTGTATAGAGCACATATTAAAAAGTATGTGGCTTTTTATCAAGAATAACACATAAGACAGTGAGGTATAGAAATCCAGAATAGGTCCTCTCTCTCTTTTCCACCCACATGTTGTCTATATCCAGTGAGCTATGAGCTCAAGACATTGGTATTTACTGATGCCTCTTCCCATTTTAAACTGCATAATTGATTTGGAATATGCAATGAATACCATTAGAACTCTTGCTACCTTCGATGGACAAACTGGCTTGTTAATATTAGACACTTGCACAGCTCTGAATTCTGAGAGGGCTCATTTGAGTGCTTGAGAAACACATCAACCTCCGTCAGATGACACGCACACACACACACATACGTTTACAACTTCACCTACAATTCTCACCCTATCCCTGTCACCACCCAGCTACATTGAAACTCTTAGAGTTCTAAGAAAATAAGTTGGTATTTGTACATTAGAGTCCTTTGAGCTATAAAATCTATTTCTCTTTTAATCAGCTTATTGCTTTAGATTATTCCATGGTTGCTTTTGAATTTACCAGGGAAGCACAACCAGAATGAATCAATTTTATACAGCCAAGAAAATGTTAGGCTGTTAGGTTTCTCTCCAGAAGGGGAGAAGTCAGTAGAATTCTATTAAAATGTGTCAAACTTTAAAAAAAATACTCAGACCAAACTGCTAGAGAAGGTTATTCTTAACCCCAAATGAAACTTAACGGTGGCAAGAATATGCAGATAATAAGTTGAACATTCTGCATAAATGTAACTGGCAACAAGAAAATGACTTGATGGGTTTTTCTATCGGAAGCAAAATGGTGATGCTATTAAGACCACCTTCATATAAGCCAAGCCATTCAACATAAGTATTGTGTTGTTCACAAAAGCTTTATGTGCCATTAAAAACAACAACAACAACAGATGTACGAATTTCATTTCCTATAGCTAGCAGTGATCTAAAAATGTAGCTTGGCTTAATAGCTATTAGTCAGCTATTTTTTCTTCTTCTTCAGCTCTTTAGTGCCCATTGTTCTTCCCATCCTGGATGGACAAAATGTCTCTTCTTCTTTTCCAGAGTTCTTTTCAGCTTGACAGCAGGACGGAGGTGAATCTGTTTTACTCATAGTTCAATTTTACAGAGGAAAGGGAAAATTGTGTGTCATTTCCTGCTTGATTCATCTCTAAATTACAACAAACTCAGGAGACATAAGGAACGCCTTCCTCTGAGCCCTTTGCATAGATTGTTTAAATCTTCTGACAAAGGCCAAATAGAAAAGAAAAGAACCATCTACGATGATAACTTGTGTGTCACCGTAAAAGATAGAAAAGGAAAGACTTTTGGGGGGGAGGGAGGGAAATGTCTGCAGAGTATCTGCTGCTTCATGTTTATTGAGCAACTTTATAAAAGATTACTCACTAAAAAATACAATGCAATTCACCCTAATGGGAAGACTGCAAGCCCACTATTGCGTGGCTTAGTCTGTTATTCAAGTGTGATGAGTAACTTCAAAGTCCTTTTCTTAGCTTTTATAGATCCTTCCCTTTTCTACCAGTTTTTGACTATGCAGCCATTCAAAGAAGAAACCCAAACAGGCTTTGTCCCCAGCAGATCAGGGCATAGGATTGTCCTCTCTTTCGCCTGTTGCCAAAGCAAATAAACACCCTCTCTCTCAGGCCAATGTTTTTGCAAGACGTAGTACATTATTATGTATCTGTTCAGACCTCACCAGATGATTGGGCTAGTAACTTCAGTGTCAGATAAATCAGGGATTTAAATAGATAGTTTATAAATAGAATGTTTACTAGCTGCCACCAGATGGATGAGGAACAATTACAAAATCACAGGCTTGGAAGGGACCACTTACTGTAATCAGAGTCAGGCTGCTCTTGTGTGCAGCAATCCAAATTAAAGCATCCCAGCTATCTGGTGTCTGCTTGAACACTTTCAACGGAGAGGAGTTTGCCACCTCTCTCTCACAGCACAAGATTGAACAATTTTCTGGTTTTCAAAATGTAGGTTAGACCTGTTATCTAGTCAACTAAGCTATAGAAGTTCTGACATTCGTTCAATATCAATTCTAAGAGGTCTACTAGCCTTCTCTGGTATTGGACTACACCACAGTGTTATAAGGTAGCAAAGAGGTGCACAAAATGGAAGACATTATTTTTTTTCAAGGCACTCTCTGTCCTTTCTTGGATTGGCCACGGTATAGCAGAAACAAAACCCAGAATGTGGTTATTCCAGCTTACAGACATTGCAGGATTTTGTTTTCATGTGGCAAGTAGAGCAAGATTGGCATAACATCTCCTCTTCCCATCAGCAGCTTCCAGCATGACATAATAATATAAATTGCTAGAGCAGGGGTGTCAAAATCTCAACTATTTTATTTATTTCACGATTAGAATAAGTTCAGTAATTAAGTGATGAAATAATCACCAATGTCACCCACAGTCACAGTTTAAACAGCAGCAATTAAAATGTAAACCCATCCATTCATCCATATCCATCGCAATATAATATTTTTCAAGAAAAGCAATGCTACGCATTGCATGGAAAGGTAGAATAAATATAAGCCAAAGTAGTTAAGAGCAAGTAAAGGAAATACAGAATAACTACTGTTCATTGTCAGTCTCCTTGATTTACTATCCTTGCAAACCTCCTTGCAAACCTCCTTCCACACTGCACTTTGCCCTTCCATATTTCTCATCTCTTTCTTTCTGAGGATATGAACAATCCACTACATCCTATCACAAAAGTCTTCTCCTTCCTTTCAACCTTTTCACCTTTCTGCCATGCAATTATTTTAGAATTCAGATCCTTGTTTGTTCTTTCTGCATGACCAGTGTATTTTTCTCATAGTAACCATTCTCTTTGGTTTTGATGGATTGCATATTTAACCTTGATCATAACCATTCTTAAGGAAGCCATTCCCATTGCATCTAGCTTACTGTTACGTTTCGGCTAACATTCAGTTCTTGCTTCCATACAGCAAAAGCACACTCTTATATTCAGCAATTTTATTTCATTTGACAAACATTCCTTCCTCACAACAGACTATATATAACCACCACCCCCATTCCAGCACTTGCCTTCCTTAAAATTTCCCCATTATCTTTAGTGGATATTCTACTAATGTACTCAAATTCATCTACTTTCTTTGATATTTCACCATTTATATATAATTTGCCATCATCCAATGCATTTTATCTGTCAAACACAACTGCCTTGGTCTTTGATGCATTTATTTTCAGATTCAAATTCCATTTTTACATTTTACAACCTAAAATATTTGTGAGTTCTCCATCAATAACCCATCTGCATACAAATTACTCAATCATGTTTATAATAGACAGCAAATATTCTGTATATCTTTATCATAAATATATTATTGCTCTTATTGCATTGAGCAAGCAACTTTCAATTCCACAGTCAGGTAAAACATTCCATAATTCATGTTTGCTCACATTTTATTTTAAGCTTTATCCAAATTAGGCGAAGGTATAATTAATGCGGTGGCTCAGTGGGTTACGACACTGAGCTTGTCGATCAGAAGGTTGGCAGTTTGGCAGGTCAAATCCTGAGTGCCCCATAACAGAGTGAGTGCGTGTTATTCGTCCCAGCTTCTGCCAACCTAGCAGTTCGAAAGCACGTAAAAATGCAAGTAGAAAAATAGGGACCACTATGGTGGGAAGGTAACAGCGTTCCATGTGCCTTTGGCGTCTAGTCATGCTGGCCACATGACCACGGAGACGTCCTCAGACAAGCGCTGGCTCTTCGGCTTTGAAACAGAGATGAGCACCGGCCCCTAGAGTTGGAAATGACTAGCACGCATGTGCGGGGGAACCTTTACCTTTACCAATAATTAATGCTCTTTCTCACTTTCATACATTTCTTTTTTTATATATAATGTTTTTAATTAAAGTTTACAGATACAAAGTTATGCTATTACAAACTAAGAAAAATATAAAAAGTAAAAATACAAAATAAAAGAAATTAAAAAATAGTAAAGAAAAAAGAAATGAGATATATAAATAAATGACTTCTTATTTCTTCAGAAGTACAAACAATTTCAGTAACAGAATAACCAAGTTGGAAGGGTCCATGGAGGTCTTCTAGTCTAACTCCCTGCTCAGGCAGGAAACCCTATACCATTTCAGACAGATGGTTGTCCTTTCTCTTCTTAAAACCCTCCAGTGTTGGAGGACTGAAAACCTCTGTAGGCAAGTCATTTCATTAATTAATTGTTCTAAATGTTAGGAAATTTCTCCTTAATTCTGGGTTGCTTCTCTCCTTGATTAGTTTCCATCCATTGCTTCTTGTCCTGCCTTCAGGCGCTTTGGTGCTTTGACTCCCTCTTCTTTGTGGCAGCCCCTTAAAAACCTTCCCTGAGTCTTCCAAGGAATATCTTCTCTTCCATATCTCCCCTCTTATCTATAAATGACTTCTTAAAGCTGCATCATTCAGTACTAATCAGCAAACCTCAATTATGAATTGTCAGAATTAACAATGTATCTATTTTAACTTTAATCAAAATCAACTTCATATACATTTTTTTAAAACTTACTACACAGTAATTTACCATCTTCTCTGAAAATATAACAGAAGAACTCTTCCTATATCTCAAGTTTTGTCTGTAAACACATCTTTAAATTTCTTCAATCCTGGTTTTTTAAAAAAAGACTTACCAGATATAACAACATAAATATTTGATTCTTTATCAAATAAATCAACTTTATATACCTTCAATTTTCTTCAAGAAGTCTTGATCTTTAAATCCTTTAAATCAGGGGTGTCAAACTGCCCACCCACAGGCCAGACGCATCACAAGGAAATCGCACCCACCTCATATCCAGCAATAAGGAAAAAGTTCCGATACGTTGCATGACGTCGCGAGTTTGACATGTCTGCTTTAAATAATGTCGAAGAACCCAATTTCTTTTCATTTTCTATTTGTTACTTCTCAGAATTGCCTTTAAAACTTTAACATAACTATTTTGTAGATCCAAAAGAGAAATATCATCCAAGTCACTCTTCTGGTTTGTTATTTATGTATTGTTTTAATCATTAAGATATCAACCCGTTTCATTTGAAAAATCCATTGCAACATATTTCCATATCATTTTTAAATCCACGTTCAAATCACCCTCAGTCTTGTCCTGTAAAATATGTTCCTTCTTCTAAATCAATTTTTATGACAACAGACAATATTAAGATAATCTTCTGAGTCCACATATCTTTTTTTTAAAGAGAGTATATTTCTCCATTCTGTATTAATGGGGTCTCTTCTTTTTTAATTTTAAACTTTAGTTCTTTTTTAGTTCCCTCTTTGATCTTCAAAGTCCCAGCTTATTATTTTCCCCCTAATCAACAGCATTTTCTCATGGAAAGGTTTTTTATGTTTCATTTCAAAATATTCATACGTTTTAATATAGTACTAAACAATCCACAAGAGCTGTAAAATTATTTATTTTTTTACAAATAAGTTAGTAATTCCCCCAAATCTTTAAATAAATATCAAATTTAAAACTTATAAGGAAAAAAAAAGCCTGGTATAATGATGTTTACTTTATGTAGTCATTTTACTTCATTCATCTTTTATTGTTGATATCAATGCCTTAACATGATATAATTTGTTTTACTATGTATAATATGCAACAGTAGTAAAATACCAGCATCTTGGTTAATAGTACACACCTGGAATGCTGATCATGTTTACAGTGCCCAGAATGCAACTTCTTTCATATTGCAATCCAGCACATAATAAAAACAACAGTTGTAATTTGTGACACGGATAGAAATCATAACATCTTTTTACTAGCTTTCTTATCTATGATGAGAAAACAAAATATTCTACAAGGACAAAAACTTTTATTTAAAGTGCAAGTACTGATTGATGCATTTTTTACTATTTGAAGCTCTGAATTATCTCATTTTAAAAAAAATAAAATAAATTATCCTCAGAGAACATTGCAATAATCTACATAGACTCCAGAATATGCTTTACACCAGGGGTCTTCAAACTCAGCCCTTTTATGACTTGTGGACTTCAACTCCCAGAATTCCTCAGCCAGCATGCCTGACTGAGGAATTCTGGGAGTTGAAGTCCCCAAGTCATAAAAGGGCTGAGTTTGAAGACTCCTGCTTTACACCTTGCAAGCAATGTAATTTGCTTAGCCGAGGAGTAGAAACAGCAGGATATTATTTACTTGTCAAATCTGTATAGCTGCCCATGTCACAAAACTCAACTCTGGGCAGCATTAGAGATCAAATGTAAAAACAAGCAGTATAAAGAATATAGACACCATATTAAAAACTAAATATAAAAACAAATGCACAAACTGCAATTTGCTTCAATGAAGGGCTTTGCGTTGCTTGGATGCTTTATCCAAGTGGATAAAGAAAAAGATATTGTTCATGTGCTGAAGCTTCTTCTGACGTTCGTGGATGAGAGCCAGAAGCAATGCAAAACAAAGCAACGCAGCTGTTTTGCTTTCATAAATGGTAAGAGTGAGAGTGAACTGGCTTGCAAAGCTTTCATAGTCCTTTGTCAAAATGGAGCACTCTTTCAAAGCTACTCTTAACCAGACCACGAAACAAGCTCCTTGGCCTCAGATGGTGTTGTGGGCTGATCATGATGAATACAGGAGGATCTGTGATGTTGCTTTTTTTTTCTTCCCCAGGGTGATTGTCCAGAACTGCTCTACAGTTATTTTCCAGACTAGCAAATGTCACCATACATATTTACAAGCTTCCACTAGTCTTGTTTAACTTCATACAACCCCCAACTGCTTATTGACATTTAAGATCTTCCTGTTCACTGGTGACAATAACTTCATGAAGATCGTAGAAAGCAAAGAGACTAAGACAGAAAGCCACCAAAAAGAAAACACATAGCAATGATGTGAAACAAAATATTTAAAAATGTTTGCTGTGTTTACTCCGTCAGGAAGACTGAAATAATATTTATATTTATATTTATTAAACTTATATACCGCCCTTCTCCCATAGGACCCAGGGCGGTTCACAAGGCAATTAAAACAACATTACAATACAAAAATTAATAGCAATTAAAATAGATTAAATTTTCCTTGATTAAAATCTAAAACCCGTATGTCTCTGATCAAAAACCCAATTACAATAAGTTAAAAAATTAAAAAATCCTCAGTCCTGGCTGGAAAACTCAAAGAGCCAGGTCTTCAGGTCCCGGCGGAACGAACGAAAATCAGGGGCAGTCTTAAGCTCTACGTGTAACTGGTTCCAGAGGGCAGGCGTACCCACAGAGAAGGCCCTCCCCCTGGGTGTTATTCGCCGGCAGTCTTTTACCGGCGGCACCCTGAGAAGGCCCTCCATGTGGGAGCGCACAGGACAAAGGGAACTTGATGCCGGCAGCAGGTGTTTTCTTAAATATCCGGGACCCAAGCCATTTAGGGCTTTATAGGTCATCACCAGCACCTTGAATCTCACCCGGAGGGCAACCGGAAGCCAATGCAGCTCACGGAGCAGAGGTATTATATGGGAGTATCGGGAGGCCCCCATCACAACTCGTGCAGCTGCATTCTGCACCAGTTGAAGCCTCCGAGTGGTCCTCAAGGGCAGCCCCATGTAGAGAGCATTGCAGTAGTCTAACCAGGAGGTCACGAGCGCATGGGTGACCATGCGCAAGGCATCTCGGTCCAGATAGGGCTGCAACTGGCACACCAGGCGAACCTGGGCAAAAGCCCCCCCTGGTCACGGCTCCCTTTCCTTCTCAGCTATACATTCAGTTTGGATCCTATCTGATTCCAAACTGGGCAGGTCACATCAATAAAAGAACATGTAACATTTACCAAACAAGTACAAAAATAATTGCAAAATATTCACAAGGTAGCAACTCGAGAAGACAGTGAACTTAAAACATGACAGATGGGAGTCTCATCTCAAGGTCCAGGTAAATAGGCAGATTTTCAAGGCCTTCCAGAATATCATGAGGATACAAACTCTATGGACCTAAGGGGGAGTTCATTCCAGAGAGGGTGCATTTTCTGGACTCAGACGTCTATGTTGAGGAAGAGGCTCCAGCAGAACCTTTGGAATGTCTAACTCAGGAGACATAAAAACCAAGAATCACCTAAGGCTAATTAAATACTAGGTATCCCCTGAACAGAGCAAAGGCATTCTATGAAGCTTCTTGCCAAGCAAGAAAGTAAATCACTTGATTAAAGTCAGATGACTACAGTCTAATTTAAGAGGCAGCACTTACCAATGATCCCTTGTTAGAATCAACTGTTCGATCTTCAGTTCTTTTGTGATTATGCAGATATGGATTTGGTTCAAGGAAATTCTAATATCTGGGCTGGCTGACAACCCTGACCTAGATTTCAGAACTCTGGACTGAATTTTGACTATTCTTTTACACATTCATGCTAAAATTAAAACCATTCAGGCAAGCTTCTTTCAGACTCTTAATTCTTTCAAGGAAAGAACTAAGTATGTTTAAAATTCAAAAAAACACGGAAGAAAAAAGCTTGCACTTTTCAAATACCCAAGTGTCATACACGAACAATCCAATCTGTTCTCTATCATCATGCAGTGCAAAGCACAGAATATTGATTTTAAGTCGTACAAAAGCATATTCTGATTAAACATTGGAAACAAAATACATGCCAGCAGGTAAGAATATTTGATGGAGGAAACATATTCATATTCCCTTTACTGGATGTTTCCTGAAATCAGAGTTGCTTGAAGTTGGATTTCTCTACTGAGCAGAGGTGGAATCAACAACACATAGAATAAATGCTCTGCAAAGCATCAGGGTGGCTATGACCTGCTGAGGGCTCATTGTATTTTGTTCTCAAACAAAAATCACTATAATACATGATAGCCTTCAATGAATGCACTATTTGTTTATGCCTCCACATCTGCCTGCCCTTTTAAACTTAAATTTCTTGGGCTGTCACACAACTCCTCAGGGGCATATTCAACTGTGTAACTGAACAAATAAACAAATGTGTTTACTGTCAAAACCACCAGCATAGAACACTTTATTATAAACATGATACAGAATTGGGATAAACTCAGAAAAGAACACACATCACACACTTTTAGAAGCTAAAGGGAGCTGGGCAGAGGTAATTAATTTTAATCCAAGAAGACTTTCATGATGATGTCTTCCCTTGGGATTTCATTGCAACGATCTAGGGAATTGCATACTGCTAGAAGGACAATTGCTTATTAAGGTACTAGACTCTTCTGCATATAGTATGCTTCAATCTTCTTGGAGAAATGGGACTCTAACCATAAAATTTTACTGACACGTTCTCTCTCTTTCTCTCTTTGGAAAAACAGTGACAGTTGATTTCTATCAAGTTAAATGAGAATGTTTAAACAAATTTAGAAGAAAACCAGGCACAGCAATAGATGCTCCCCTTGTGTAAGGTTTCTTCAAAACTGATGTGACAATGGAAGCTCCCTGCAGGTCAGTGTGATAGATCTGTACAGCTTCTATATATCTCTGGATCAAAAGCAGATTATATTTGAATTGCTAGAACATTAATATTTTTGAAAATGAATGAGTGCTTCTTTTTCTGACTATTTTTCCCGGACTTATTTTACAAACACATCCCTACTTGATCCAAGAAGCAGCTCGATCATTAGATCATCCTGTCATGTCAATATGAATCTCAAACTCAACAATTGGCAAAACAGTCTGAAATCTTTACTTACCATGAGGTGACTGATTTAATGAGAGGGAGGGAAAAAGTATTAATATTTTATCTTATTCTCTCATCCATTTAAAGAACAGGGGAAAAATCAGTTTCATTCTCCTCTCTTGAAATGAAGTCTTAAACTTCGACTTCTTTCTGAAGAAAACTTAGTAATTTTGAAAATAAAAATGAATTAAAATTGAGCAAATCTGTTTAACCTACAAAGTGCTGTAAACAACTTCCCATGGGTGGTACTCTTCCAGATGTTTGACACCTGTAAGCCTTTTCCAGCTTTTTTCAGTCCCAACAAGCTAAAAATAATAATAATAATCAGGAAAGTTGTATCTGTAGTATCAAATGTCCATCAGATCCTCAAACTATGTCCCACCTCCCCCATCCAAATGAAACTAAAGATCTTATGTGATCTCACCAATTTTGAGGCATCAGATCATCATGTATTATAAAAATGTATGCAATGATGCCAGACAACCTAGAACACCATCAACTCATAATATATGATTGATGGCCTCTGCCTGTTTTCATAGATCACAAGTTACTGTTCTGACTTAGAGTATCATCCTGTCATGATTTTTTTAAAAAAATATTTGTCTTGTGATGAAATAGTCCTTTGAATGAACATTTGAATGTGTGCATTTGGAAATCCAATTTCAAGGAGAATGTAGCCCAAAGTCTACAGTGTTGCTTGGACTGGGCTGTTGAAAGATTTGATAGAGTCTTTTATCCTCACTCTTCTGTGCAGATTAAAGAGTGGTATACCGATAATCCTCTCTGTTTTCAATTTTTCCTCTACTTAAGTAAAATCTTTCTCCTCAAGTATACTGCTCAAATATAAGTTCTTCTGTTAGAAACAGTAAGGATCCAGTTTACAGGTTGCTGGATCTGGCCAAAATTTCTTATCTGCTGGATCAACCTTCACCAGAAGCAAGTCAGTCATGAACTGAGTAATAACAGCCAAGATATAACCACACATATTTTCTATATTGCACTGCAGATTATCTACTCTGCATAGTGGTAGATATTGATGGACAGTTTCCCACTATACAAATCAAGAAAAGCCTTCAATTCTGAGAACATTGGAATATCTCTTTCTTTTATGATTACAGTGTCCTCTAATACAGATCTTGACCTCTCTATATTTTTCAAATCTATACTCTAGACCGTCTAGTTCTGATCTCTGTTTCTATGTTTTAAGTGTTATTGCTGAAACTTTCTTAAATATGTAACTATTTGACTGACAATTGAATGTCAATGGAATGAACTTTCTCCATTTTCCTTTTATTGCTTGTTGACTCTTCATTAAATTGTAAACTATCACATCACTTCAGCTTACCCTCCTTTCCCTTCCATCTTTCTATTCTTGATTGCATAAACACATGTTCAGCCTGCATCATAAAAATCCCTTAACAGAGGTTTTTTTTTTTCTTTTCTTTCTTTGAGTGGTATCAACCTTCTCAATCAAGAATAGTCCAGCATACTGTACATCAAATTGTTTTGCATTAAGGGGTATGGAAAGTTTCAATTTAGATAGCCAGTTGTATCCTAATCTGATCTGAATGAATAATTGAAACTGAACTGATTTGATTCAATGAGTTGATACATTTAGTATTTGTGCAAAAAGATCGATTTCGAAATAAAACTGATGAGTTCACTCTAAAGCTATTCCTGATCTGACATTTTAAATTAAGTTACTTTGTTATTTCAGATTCCAACAGAACTTGGAATGCTTCAATCTTTTGAATGAAAATGATCAGAGTGATCTGCATACACCCATTCCAAACTGGAGTGATAAACCAATTCCCTGTGTGGGTTGTTTGTGAGTTCTGCGATCAGCCAAATATTCTAGTCAGCACATTTAATATTTAATCATTTTTAGCCTCTGTTTATGTGAAAATGAATTATTGGATTTTCATTTTCCAAAAGGCAGCAATAAAACCCTATTTTTTTCTTCTTCTGATGCATCTATTTGCTGCAGGCATTAAACAGCAAATACCTAAACAAATGTCATGATTACACAGTATCAATATTGTACTATTACAATTTCACTGTAACTACTGACTAGATTGCAGAGTGATTACCCAGCACTTTTTAAAAATCAAATAGTGTGGTGGGGTGGAGAAAAGAACCAGTTTAAAAGTTTTGGTGATTTGGCTGGAATAAGACTGCTTTGTAGAGCCAGGTGCCCCTTATCTGCCACTAGAGGGCATGATGGTCCCAGTAAATGGTAAAATAAAAGTATTGATATATCAAATAAATTAGCTGTATTTTTCAGGGCTGGGAAGAACATTTGGCTTCATTTTAAAAAGGAGAGGTCTCTGTATTGTCACATTTTGCAGATCAAAATAGAGATGCTCTTGCATAATATCGTGATTCACAGACATGGTGTGAGACTGCTTCTGGTTTCACATGTTTTTAGCCTGCAGTCCTGCAACTACAGGTAGTTCTCAATTTACAACAGTTTATTTAGTGACCGTTCGAAGTTACAACAGCATTAAAAGAGGTGACTTATGACTGTTTTTCACCCTTAACCATTGCAGCATCCCCATGGTCACATGATCAACCTTCAGACGCTTGGCAACTGACCCATATTTATGACAGTTGCAGTGTCCCAGGGTCATGTGATCGCCTTTCAGGACTTTCTGACAAGTGAAGTCTATGGGGAGCCAGATTCATTTAACAACCGTGTTACTAACTTAACAACTATAGAGATTCTGTTAACAACTGTTGCAAGAAATCCACAGTTGGGGCATAAAATGGGGCAAAATTCACTTAACAACCCTCACAGCAACAGAAATTTTGGGCCCTATTGTGGTCGTAAGTCAAGAATTACCTGTACTGTCTTTGGCATTCATAGAATGGGGTGGGAATGATTTTTGAGTACAAATGTCAAGAACTGAGGTGTAAAGGATCTTCTATCACTAAAATGATGTTGAGACTCAAGAAAGAGTGCAGAGAAGAGCAACAAAGAAGATTAGGAGACTGGAGGCTAAAACATATAAGGAACAGATGCTGGAATTGAGTATGTCTAGTTTAATGAAGAGAAGGACAAGGGGAGACATGATAGCAGTGTTCCAAAATCTCAGGGGCTGCCACAAAGAAGAGGGAGTCAAGCTATTCTCCAAAGCACCTGAAGGCAGGACAAGCAGCAACAGATGGATACTAATCAAGGAGAAAAGCAACCTAGAACTAAGGAGAAATTTCCTGACAGTTAGAACAATTAATCAGTGGAATAACCTGCCTCCAGAAGGTGTGAATGTTCCAACACTGGAAGTTTTTAAGAAGAGACTGGACAGCCATTTGTCTGAAATGGTATAAGGTTTCCTTCCTGAGCAGGGGGTTGGACTAGATGACCTTCTAAGTCCCTTCCAACTTTATTATTATTATTATTATTATTATTATTATTATTATTATTATTATTATTATTATTATTATTATTATTATTATTATTATTATTATCTTTTATTCATTAGACATGAATCTCAGTCAACTAAACATTCAAATTGACTGGCGATGATGGTTGACAAGGGTTGCTGCTAGCATCTTAGGTATCAACCAGGTACCTCCTTAAAATGTAAGATGTTCCGAGTAGCACAGTTTTTTGTAATGTTGCTGGAGTTATTGCAGGAAGCTGCAGTTTCTTGATTTATTTTGCAGAGTTTTTGGACATAGTGCCTAGTGCCCCGATGACAATGGGTATCACTGTTACACATTTCATCCATAATCGCGCAGTTTCGATGGCCAGGTCAAAGTATTTCGTAATTTTTTCCAGTTCTTTTTCTTCGACTCTGGCATCTCCTGGTACAGCGATATCAATCAGCTGTATTCTTCGGTTCTCTATGACTGTGATATCTGGCATGTTGTGTTCCAAATGGTGATCTGTCTGTATTCAAAAGTCAATTATTATTATTATTACTGATCATTGCACAGTCAGCCAGATGTTCAGACTGGATTCGGCATTTTTGTCTCCCTATCAAGTCCTTACTAAGGACCTGGGACATACAGATGTGGATATTTGATGGTATTACAGACATCGTCGCAGGATGGAAGCAGTTCCTAGTAAGGCCACCTTTTGCAATTGACTAATGGTGAATTTGTCAATGCCAATGGTATTCAAGTGGTGCTCCAGTTGTTTTGGGATTGCACCCAAGGCACCTATTACTATCCATACTACCCTTGCTTGCCTTTGCCACAGTCTTTCTATTTCTATTTGTAGGTCTTTGTATTTTGTTATCTTCTCCAGTTCTTTCTCTTCTGTTCTGCTGTCTCCAGGCACTGCCACGTCCACTAGCCAGACTTTTTTGTCTTTCTTATCGATAATTGTTAAGTCCGGGATGTTATGTTGCAGATGCTTGTCTGTTTGAATTCTGAAGTCCCAGAGCAGTTTAACTTTATCATTTTCTATGACTTTCTCTATTTTATGATCCCACCAGTTCTTGCTTACAGGCAAATGATATTTCTTGCAGATCTTCCAATGCACCATTGTTGCCACTTTGTCATGCCGCTGCTTATAGTCAGTCTGTGCAATCTTCTTGCAGCAGCTTACCAGGTGGTCCACTGTTTCTTCAGCTTCTTTGCATAGGTGGCACTTACTGTCTGTTGCTGTCTTCTCACTTTTGACTTTGTATGCATTTGTCTTTAAGGCTTGGTCTTGTGCAGCCAGAATTAGTCCCTCAGTCTCTTTCTTCAACTTTCCTGTTCTTAGCCATTACCAGGTCTTGTTATTATCTGCTTTCCCAGCTATTTTTTTTAATGTACTGGCCATGTAGTGCTTTGTCTTCCCATGCCTCTATTCTGTTCTTAATTTGGTCTTTCTTATAGACCAGTTTGGTTTCTCCGGTAGTCAGTAAGCCTTCCTGATATACTAATTTCAGTGTATCTTCACCATTGTCCTTCAAATATTCTTCCAAAGCCATTTTTTCTTCTTCAACCATCTGATGTACTTGCAGCATTCCACGTCCACCTATTTGCCTTGGTAGATAGAGTCTGTCAGTGTCACTGCGTGGATGAAGGGCATGATTCCTTGTCATTATTTTTCTGGTCTTCCTATCCATTGCTTTTAGTTCTGCTTGAGTCCAGTCCACTATTCCAGCTGTGTATCTAATGACTGGAATTGCCCAGGTGTTGATTGCCTTCATGGTATTTCCTCCACTGAGTTTGCACTTTAAGATCTTCACTCTCTTGATGTATTCACTTCTAATCTTTCTCTTGACTTCAGTGTGCTTGAAATTGTCAGCTTGAAGGATACCCAAGTATTTGTAGTAATCTTCCTCATCCAGACTCTTAATGTTATTTTCATGGGGCATCTTTATTCCTTCAGTTTTCCATATTTTTTTCTTGTTTGAGAGTAAGTGTGACACATTTGTCACACTTTGTCCAAGTTTGTCCAAGCCAAACTCCACTGCAATATCTTGGCTATATATACAGACAGTGTTCAGCAGCGATTCTATTTCAGATGATGTTTTTCCATACAGCTTCAGATCATCCATGTAAAGAAGGTGGGATAGTCTGGCAGATAGCTATGTTTGATGCCAATGTCCTGAGTTATTCGGTATTGTTGACAGAGGAAACAGTGCAATAACAAATAGTAGTGGTGATAATGAATCTCCTTGAAATATTCCTCTCTTGATATTAACCTCTCCCAGTCTTTCACCATTGACCTGCAACTGTGTCTTCCATTGTGCCATCGATCTTTGCACAATTTTTCTGATGTTTCTACTGACTCCTGTTATTTCTAGGCACTTGATTATCCAGTCATGTGGCAGAGAGTCAAATGCCTTTTTGTAGTCAACCCATGCCACATTCAAGTTTGTATTCCTTTTCTTGCAGTTTTCCAGTTCTTCCAGTTGTCTACAGTCCCCATCTGCGGTGATCTTGGATCCCAGGAAAATAAAATCTGTCACTACCTCCATTTCTTCCCCATCTATTTGCCAGGAATTGAGAGGGCCGGATGCCATGATCTTGGTTTTCTTAATGTTTAGTTTCAACCCAACTTTTGCACTCTCCTTCTTCATTTGTAACAAGAGGCTCTTTAGTTCCTCTTCACTTTCTGCCATTAGAGCTGTATCATCTGCATATCTTAGGTTGTTGATATTTCTCCCAGCAATTTTAATTCCAACTTTTGATTCATCTAGCCCTGCCTTTCTCATGATGTGCTCTGCATATAAGTTAAACAGGCAGGGTGACAGTATACTGACAGTATACCAACAGTAGCCTTGCCGGACTCCTTTCCCAATTTTGAATCAATCAGTGGTTCCGTATCCAGTTCTCACTATTGCTTCTTGACCCACATATAGGTTTCTCAAGAGACAAATAAGATGGTCTGGTACTCACATCTCTTTAAGAACTTGCCACAATTTGTTGTGATCCACACAAGCAAAGGCTTTAGCATAGTCAATGAAGCAGTAGATGTTTTTTTGGAACTCCCTAGCTTACTCCATGATCCAGCATATGTTGGCAATTTGATCTCTAGTTCCTCTGCCTCTTTGAAATCCTACCTGTACTTCTGGTAGTTCTCGATCCACATACTGCTGGAGTCTACCTTGTAAGATTTTAAGCATAACTTTACTAGCGTGTGAAATGAGTGCAATGGTGTGATAGTTTGAACATTCTTTGGCACTGTCTTTCTTTGGAATTGGAATGTATATATATGGTTAAATCCCTGATTTAAAAGGCTGTATACAAAAAGAAGGGAACTATGCTAATGTAATTCAGGAGGGCAGAAAGAGTATTAACTGTATTTATAACTGCTGCAAAGAAGATCAGAAGTGGCTTTAAATATTTTTTCCTTTCTTTTTTATGGAGCTAAACTGTCATTCACTTTTGCTTCTTCCTTTCCAATCTTTCCTTTTCTGTTTTATTTTTCTGTAGCTTTTAACTTTGTAAAAAAAATATTCAATACACGTAGACACAAACATACAGTTCTAGTCACTGGGCTCCAGTCTTACCCTATCCCAACACTTAGTATCCAAGCTAGTAAAACATGCAGATGACCTCAGGAAAACATGCAAAAATATCTTATCTTTAAAAGTGATAACCAGCACTTTGAATTGCACCAGGGGAAAACTAGTTATCAGTGCAGTTTGGGCAGAAGTGGGGTAATATAGGCAAACCAAGGGATGCCCAAGACCATATAACACATTTTGAACCAGTTGTAATTTTCAGGCAGTCTCCCAGGGCAGGTGTAGGTAGAGCATACTGCAGTAATATAATTGGAAAGTGGCCAAGATATAAGTGGTTATGAACAAGAATGACTGGACATACAATATAAATCTGTGCAAAGTCCTCCTAGCCACATGTGTCACCTGTTCTTCCAGCAAGCGCTACAAGTCCAAAAGAACCCCTACATTGCTCACCAGCCAAGAGTCAAAGAAGACACATCACCAGCTCCAGAGTGGCCAAAAATCTAAACTGTTGGATTCAGTTAGTCTCCATCTAGACTCTCACAGCGTCCAGTCAGCACTTAAATGGCACTTAAATGGAAATGTATAGATGGCTATCATTAACATATTAACAATACCACACTCTTTGTTATCAAATGACCTCACTCAACAGTTTCATGCAGATATTAAAGAGGAACATTGAGAGACCTGAATCCTGAGGTGTAAAGTTTGACCTCTTTTCATCTCCTCACCAAACCTAACTGAAATTAGCCATGGAGAAAAAGGAGGAGAACCATTGCAAAACAATACTGCCTAACTCCTAACCATTGAACCTGATCCAGATGGCTGATGGTATCAAAGATTATCAAGAGAGCCAGAAGAACTAGATTGGTTGTAGTACTCCATCTGAGACTTTCATAGGTCATCCACAAACATGACCAATGATATTACAGTGTTGTAAACTAACCTGAATCCTGACTGAGGCCTAGATAATCTGCCTCAACCATGGTCCTCTGAAACTGAGTGCCCACCATCCTTCTCAACAATCTTCCCTAACAAAAGGAGGTTAGAGACTGGAAGTTATTCAGGTTTGTCAGGTCCCAGGATGACTTTTTTAAGGCAGTCAGCACCACCCCTTCCCCAATGATCCCAACCCTTTCCATATGGCCTTGACCAACCAGGAGCACCAAGCAGTTTCATGTACTGTAGATATTCAAAAGCAGTGGTAAGAGAATTGGGGAAAATCTTATGGTTATGCTAAATGTTATGCTAACATTTTCATGCTGAACAGTGAGCCAAAATGTTAGTCAGCCATCCATTTATACCGAAAGTTTTATTCTATTTTATTGAACAGCATATCATAAATAGACAGTGATGATGATTAAAAAGAAGGAAAAAAAATCTTCAGCAAAATGTGCAGTTGAAACCTTTCCAGTGCACATAGAACTTCTTAAATTATGATGGCCTACCTGTTATATTTCATTTTAATACCTAAACTGCTTGCATATAAATCCAAGGAATCATTTATGAACATACTTACGACAGTGTTATAGGCACAAGTCACTGTGCCACCGGGCAGAGAGAATCCCGATAGTTGAAAGAAACACTGATATATGCAATACATTTGTTACAGGACTAAGGGAGAAAAAATTAGAGACTTTAGGCATGATAACTTTTCCTTTTCTTCCAGGTTCCATCTTTGTGTAATCCTTTAGTTGTTCATAGTCACAATACACTAATATTTCAGGCATGGCAAAAATTCAAGAGTTACAACCACAATTGGGATGAGAATTTCCATTGCTAAGCAAGGCAGTTGTTAATTAAGTCATGCCCTATTTTACAATTTTTTTTGCCACAGTTTTTAAGCGAATCACTGCAGTTGTTCAAGGAATCACCCAATCATTGAGCCACCCTGGCTTCCCTCATTGACTTTGCTTGTTGGAAGCCATTTTGAGTCTCTTTTTCTGCAGCCCTTTGCTATTTAATTCATTCAGTAGCTGACATCCTTTCACTAGCCTTCCATGTGTAGGGTCCTTTCATTTGCCCCCTCTTGGCAATGCAGGAGAACCTTTTTAATGAAACCTCTTTGTTGGACCTCGTAAGGAACCGTTTTGCAAGAATGTTAACTTCATTTTCACTAAAGCCACATTTAAAAATAAAATAAAATCTTGATCTCTTGACTCCTTTCACCGAGCAGTTATTCAATTGCTGAATAATAGTTGGATTCAAAAATCCATTTATCTGGAGGGTACCTTTTATGAGCAATTTTCCATTCCTCAGTTATATAATAATTCATGTCTTTTTCAGTCATATATTTGAAGTGAGAGCAGACTTGACTCCAGATCTGGGACATGTAAAGCATCTTTAATTGTCAAACCAAGTACTTCACCTTTGCCTAATGCACAATGGACTCTTATACAGCTTTTCCCATCTGATCATTTGTTTATCAAGAAAACAGTAGAATTTTAATCATTCAATCTGATCAACCCTTTAATGAAATTAGAACTTTCAACAGAATGCACAAATGTCATTTGTGGCTCATTTTTTCTTGCATGCAATGCTTCATTTCCTTTCTGGCCTCTTTTTACCCTGGCTAAGGTGACCCATCATTTTTGAAATATAGTTTAACAGGTTTATCTCATTTTTTTTCTTCAGGCAATTAAGTTGTAAATCGGCTATACCATCACAAACAAAATATTTATTTTCTTGTCACCATGTTGTACAAGTTGACTGAGAAACTGACTTGCCCTTAAGAGTTACACAGATTATAGTCTTGCAAGTGATTTATTAGAAAAATATCTTTGAATTTTGTTTGCAAAATTGGGCCTGCAAGTTTTTTTGAAGACCATTCTGCCTGATTTGGTGGCAGGATGAATTTGTCAAATGCACTGTATTGTCCACTACAGATACAATGTGAGGATTACTCAGATGTTGACAGAATGATGATAGAATGAGATTAGATGCCATTAGCAGCTGTTTAGGGAGGAGAGGGAGGGCCCAGATCACAATATATGCAATGAAAATTCAGTCCAGGAAAGATTAAATTCCTAAAATAGGTCAGCTGGTTATTTTCAGATCACCGAAGGTAACTTGAGAACTATGATCTGTGTCAGTATTTTGAAGTTGAGATTTATGGCTGAGAGAAAGGCATCAAATAAGGACAACAAATTTTAATCTACAGTGAAAAGTTTACAGTTTGATTGCTGAAGATGGCTTAAGGGATGGGAGCGAGAGAGAGAAGAATATATGAGATTAAATTAGGCACGGCATTTTACAATGTGTGAGCTGATGTAAGAGTACTTAAGATAGGTTTTACATTGTGATTAATTAACGTCTGGATAGGAGTAATTCCAGAAATGTTCAAAAAATTATTTACTTTTATGTACTACTGAGTTGGTGAAAAGCAATTGAATTTTCTGCAATTTGTAGTGGGAAACAAATCAATGTGAACATGGTAAACATAATAGGGTGGGCAATGAAACAGTTGATTTAGGGGGAAAATGAACAGAGCCGTTGTAAGCCCATCTAGTTTATGTTGATATATGGCAACAGAGTCCTGGGCTTGAAGAAGCATGAGATTTGCTGTTTTCAAACCGCTTATCCAATATAGAAACTCTCTAAGGATAATTTGTTTTCAGTATTTCTTGGAAGGATCACGTACGGGTATCAAAAGCTTACTTCAAATTATCAATTTTTACAGAAATAAAGTAGTTGGTACTTGCTCAAACAAATCTGGGCAGTTAGACAATAATATTTAGCCAAAACAAATGAGTAGATAAGAGTTTTGTGGTTTGAACATTATTTAACTCATCAGCTGGAGCATTATTAGAGGCCTGCTATCTTCAAAATAGGGACGCGGTGGCTCAGTGGGTTAGGACGCTGAGCTTGTCGATCAGAAGGTCGGCAGTTTGGCGGGTCGAATCCCGAGTGCCGCGTAACAGATTGAGCGCCTGTTACTCGTCCCAGCTTCTGCCAACCTAGCAGTTCGAAAGCACGTAAAAATGCAAGTAGAGAGAAGGTTGTTCAAAATTGGTTTCAATATACTCAGTTACGGGCCAGGTGGAAAGAAGACCAGGAAAATGGATTTACAATGACTGATGAAAATTTGATAAAGCAAATTAGAAATCAGGGACCAGCACATATCAAACGGATATATCTTGCATTGATAGAGATTGACTCAGAAACAGAGCTTGTTAAGGATTGTATGATAAAATGGGCCCAAAACATCCAGGAAGTTATCACAATGGACACGTGGGAAAAGATTTGGGTGAGGAACGTGAAATTTACTCAAGCTCAAAATCTAAGAGAGAACTTTTACAAAATGTTTTATAGATGGCATTTAGATCCTAAAAAGCTTGCAAGTATGTATCCGAATTACCAGCCTAAATGTTGGAGGTGTGGTGATGAAGATGCAACATATTTTCACATATGGTGGACATGTAAGAAGGTTAAGGTTTTTTGGATAAAAGTCTGGTGGAATATGCAGAAGATTTTTAAACGGAGGATAAAGTTTTGTCCGCAATTTTTTTTGTTGGGAATAATTGTTGATGCTACAGTTGTGGACTCTAAGTTGATGTTGAACTTAGTCACGGCAGCAAGACTTTTGATAGGTCAATATTGGAAGAAAGAGGAACTGCCGACTATAGAAGAATGGACTTTAAAGGTTTCCGACCTGGCAGAGATGGCGAAGATTTCGGCCTATTTGAAAGATCATTCGCAAGAACGTTATATTATGGAATGGAGAAAATGGATTGAGTTTATCCAGAACAAGTATAGGGTTAAGAAGTTTTATGTAGCATTCGAATAAGTCTTCTTTCGTTTTTTTTTCTTTTTTTATTCTAGTTTTTTATATATATTTAATATTGCTAAGGTTTGTTTTATCCTATATAAGCTAGAGAGTGATGGATTTTAGAATTTATAGTTGTTAGTATATGGTTGTTTATGATTGCTTTTTATATATATATATACCTTGTATTTAGCTCTGGGAAGTCGGGGGGGGGAGGGGGGGAGGTAGGGGGGGGAGGAGGGAGGGGGGGAGGGGGGGAGGTGGGGGGGAGGGAGGGGGGGAGCAGGGAGGGGGAAGGGGGGTTTTCTAAAGGAAAACTGTATTTTAAAACTTTTCAATAAAAAAAAAATGCAAGTAGAAAAATAGGGACCACTACGGTGGGAAGGTAACAGCGTTCCGTGCGCCTTTGGCATCTAGTCATGCCGGCCACATGACCACGGAGACGTCCTCGGACAAGCGCTGGCTCTTCGGCTTTGAAACGGAGATGAGCACCGGCCCCTAGAGTCGGAAACGACTAGCACGCATGTGCGGGGGAACCTTTACCTTTACCTTATCTTCAAAATGAACTGTGTGCTCACTGGTGGCAATACTTTCCTGGAAGTTCTCATTTTGTAGAAATTAGAGAGACAAGAGTTGGATATTTCATTAACTGCTGGGATAACTTTTCAAATCTGTTCATGGGATTCTGGGATATTAAGACCTTAGCAGAAGCCTTTGAGTTGAAGATCTCATTAATCTTCAGTTCTCTTGCTGTCTTTTCTGGTTTTCAAACTTCCAGGGGCGGTTCTGTGTTTCATCCACATTGATTGCACCAGCTGCTATTAAATTACAGTTCAGAAGTCTAAATTTATAAAACAAGTAAAAGATTAATAAAAGGTAAAATAAAATAAGAAAAGAACAATAGCAAAACTAAACTAAACTGAGATCTTGTATAGAACCTGCTAAAAAAGTTATGCATCCACCAACAACTTGGGGGGTCAGGAGAAAGGAATGGCTTATTATTATTATTATTATTATTATTATTATTATTATTATTATTATTATTATTATTATTATTATTATTATTATTATTATTATTATTATTATTATTATTTTAATTTGTATACCGCCCTTCTCCCGAAGGACTCAGGGCGGTGAACAGGGCAATACATAAAAACAAGATACAAAAATTAAAAATTATTAAAATTATTAAAAAGTAATTAAACAGTGCCCATAATAAATTAATACAGATTAACAGTTAAAATCCATTTATAAAATCCAACCCCGTCCCATGCCACCTATTCACTAGTTTCTAGGTAACTTACAATAATAAAAGTATCAGAAATACACCTGCTAAAATAATAATTTTCCATATACAGTTCTGTCCACTAATTAAAACTCTTATTACTAAAAGCTCTGAAAAATGACAAAAGGGTGGGGGCCATTCTGAACCTAGGAAGCAAAATATTTCAGAGTGAAATACTGCCTCTTCTTTTGGATAAAAAATACCCATAATATCTCACCCAACCACCCAAACCAGCTGACACTAGGCAGGCAGATGCTATCTGTAAGAGATTATTCCAATAGTAATGCTAGTTTTACAGTTACTCGCTAGTACTTAGAATTGGACCTAGAAGTGCAATGGCAACAATTGGCCCCACAATATAAGTGCTTTTCTAATAAACTGGTTATTAGCATACAGGAAGTGGGCAGCCACATCCTGTAGCAGTTTCAGTACAGAGTTTAACTTCAAAGGCAATCTCATGTAGAAAAAAAATTGCAATATTTTAATTGTAAGATGATGAGCACATAACTCACTGTTTTAAACATCTTCTAATTTACAAAGATTGCAACTGATAGATCAGCCAAAGATGGCCAAAGGCTGTGCTGGCCATGGCCTCTATTTAATATTCTGGAGGAGCTGTAATTCCAAGATCCCAGATCAATGCCATTCTAGCAAGACCAATTGATGACATATCCATGGATTGATGATATATCCATGGATCCAGAAGGCCTGTGTACTAAAAACAATTCCCTCTTTCTAGGGAGTTTCTGCTCTGCCTCATTATAGTCTCTAGGCATCAGGTCAAGACTTCTACCACATCTCCTGTTCAGCCTAGGATGGAGATGTAAAACTGGTTATCATCAGTACATTGACAATACTCAGGGCTTTTTTTGTCATAGAATGCCCAGAATGGAGTTCTGGCACCTTTTTTGGAAGGAACCTTGTAGGATAGGCAAGGCAGGTTGTATGACATGTGTGAGTTCCAGCACCTTTTTCTTTTACAAAAAAAGCACTGAATTAATACTTAACCATAGACAATGAAGGATCTCTACGAGAAGTTTCTTGTTAGTAAAGAATGGGGGAATCCTTTAAAGTAGAGTAGATGAGAGTTCACAGTATAATTGGATAGATAGATAGATAGATAGATAGATAGATAGATAGATAGATAGATAGATAGATAGATAGATAGATAGATAGATAGATAGATAGATAGATTATAGCAATAGAATCTTGGAAGTGTCTCTGCCCTTGCATTTCCTTTCTCTTATAACTTTATTTTGGGAAGTCTTTAAGAAATGAAAGAGAATTCCTGAATTGGCTTATAATAAGAGACCATTCCCCTTCATGGATTACTGCCTTGTCGTGGCGAAGGGGCTTGCGTAATTCAATGAAGCTATGAGCTATGCCGTGCAGGGCCACCCAAGATGGACAGGTCATAGCTGAGAGTTCTGACAAAACGTGATCCACTGGAGAAGGAAATGGCAACCCACTCCAGTATCTTTGCCATGAAAACCCTATGGACAGTACCAAAAGCCAAAACGATATGACGCTGGAAGATGAGCCCCTCAGGTCGGAAGGCGTCCAATATGCTACTGGGGAAGAGCAGAGGGCTAGTACTAGTAGCGCCAGAAAGAATGAAGCGACTGGGCCAAAGCCGAAAGGACGCTCAGCTGTGGATATGTCTGGTGGTGAAAGGAAAGTCCGATGCTGTAAAGATTTTTTCTCCATAGGAACCTGGAATGTAAGATCCATGAATCAAGGAAAGCTGGACGTGGTCAAACAAGAGATGACAAGACTGAACATCGACATCTTAGGTATCAGCGAACTAAAATGGACAGGAATGGGTGAATTTAATTCAGATGACCATCAGGTATACTACTGCGGGCAAGAATCCCTCAGAAGAAACGGAGTAGCCTTCATAGTCAATAAAAAAGTAGGAAAAGCAATACTGGGATACAATCCTCAAAATGACAGAATGATCTCAGTTCGAATCCAAGGCAAACCATTCAATATCACAGTAGTCCAAGTCTATGCCCCAACCACCAGTGCTGAAGAGGATGAAATTGACCGGTTCTATGAAGCCCTACAGCACCTTATAGAAGTAACACCAAAAAATGATGTCCTTATCATCATGGGGGATTGGAATGCTAAAGTAGGAAGCCAAAAGATAACTGGAATAACAGGCAAGTTTGGCCTTGGAGTACAAAATGAAGCAGGGCACAGGCTGATAGAATTTTGTCAAGAGAATACGATGGTCATAGCAAACACTCTTTTCCAACAACCCAAGAGACGGCTCTACACATGGACATCACCAGACGGTCAACACAGAAATCAGATTGACTATATGCTCTGCAGCCAAAGATGGAGAAGCTCTATACAGTCAGTAAAAACAAGACCAGGAGCTGACTGTGGCTCAGACCATGAGCTTCTCCTTGCAAAGTTTAGACTTAAACTGAAGAAAGTAGGGAAAAGCACTAGGCCACTCAGGTATGAATTAAATCATATCCCTGTTGAATATACAGTAGAGGTGACAAATAGATTTAAGGAATTAGATCTGATAGACAGAGTGCCTGAAGAACTATGGACAGAGGTTCGCGACATTGTACAACAGGTAGCAACCAAAACCATCCCAAAGAAAAAGAAATGCAAGAAAGCAAAATGGCTGTCTGAGGAAGCTTTGCAAATAGCTGAGGAAAGGAGGGAAGCGAAAGGCAAGGGAGAAAAACATAGATATGCCCAATTGAATGCAGAATTCCAGAGAATAGCTAGAAGAGATAAGAATGCCTTCTTAAATGAACAGTGCAAAGAAATAGAAGAAAACAATAGAATAGGGAGGACCAGGGATCTTTTCAAGAAAATTGGAGAGATGAAGGGAACATTTCATGCAAAAATGGGCATGATAAAGGACCAAAATGGCAGGGACCTAACAGAGGCAGAAGAGATTAAGAAGACGTGGCAAAATTACACAGAAGAACTATACAAGAATGAGCTTAACGTCCCAGATAATCACAATGAGGTGGTCACTGACCTCGAGCCAGACATCCTAGAATGTGAGGTGAAGTGGGCCTTAGAAAAGCTGAGCAACAACAAAGCTAGTGGAGGTGACAGTATTCCAGCCGAGCTATTCAAAATCTTAAAAGACAGTGCAGTAAAAGTGCTACACTCAATTTGCCAGCAAATTTGGAAAACTCAACAGTGGCCACAGGATTGGAAAAGATCAGTTTACATTCCAATTCCAAAGAAAGGCAGTGCCAAAGAATGTTCAAACTATCGCACCATTGCACTCATTTCTCATGCTAGTAAAGTCATGCTTAAAATCCTACAAGCTAGACTTCAGCAGTATGTGGATCGAGAACTACCAGAAGTACAGGCAGGATTTCGAAGAGGCAGAGGAACTAGAGATCAAATTGCCAACATACGCTGGATCATGGAGAAAGCTAGGGAGTTCCAGAAAAACATCTACTTCTGCTTCATTGACTATGCTAAAGCCTTTGATTGTGTGGATCATAACAAACTGTGGCAAGTTCTTAAAGAGATGGGAGTACCAGACCATCTTATTTGTCTCTTGAGAAACCTATATGCGGGTCAAGAAGCAGCAGTGAGAACTGGACACGGAACCACTGATTGGTTCAAAATTGGGAAAGGAGTCCGGCAAGGCTGTATACTGTCGCCCTGCCTATTTAACTTATATGCAGAGCACATCATGAGAAAGGCAGGGCTAGATGAATCAAAAGTTGGAATTAAGATTGCCGGAAGAAATATCAACAACCTAAGATACGCAGATGATACCACTCTAATGGCAGAAAGTGAAGAAGAACTAAAGAGCCTCTTGTTGCGGGTGAAGAAGGAGAGTGCAAAACTTGGGTTGAATCTTAACATTAAGAAAACCAAGATCATGGCATCTGGCCCTCTCAATTCTTGGCAAATAGATGGGGAAGAAATGGAGGTAGTGACAGATTTTGTTTTCCTGGGCTCCAAGATCACTGCAGATGGGGACTGTAGCCAAGAAATTAAAAGACGCTTGCTCCTGGGGAGGAAAGCCATGGCAAATCTAGACAGCACACTAAAAAGCAGAGACATCACCCTGTCAACAAAAGTGCGTATAGTCAAGGCTATGGTCTTCCCAGTTGCAATGTATGGCAGTGAAAGTTGGACCATAAGAAAGGCTGAGCGCCAAAGAATTGAGGCCTTTGAACTATGGTGCTGGAGAAGACTCCTGCGAGTCCCTTGGACTGCAAGGCGATCAAACCGGTCAGTCCTAGAGGAGATCAATCCTGACTGCTCTTTAGAAGGCCAGATCCTGAAGCTAAAACTCAAATACTTTGGCCACCTAATGAGAAGGAAGGACTCACTGGAGAAGAGCCTAATGCTGGGAAAGATCGAGGGCAATAGAAGAAGGGGACGACAGAGAATGAGGTGGCTGGATGGAGTCACTGAAGCAGTAGGCGTGAGCTTAAATGGACTCCAGAAGATGGTAGAAGACAGGAAGGCCTGGAGGAATGTTGTCCATAGGGTCGCGATGGGCCGGACACGACTTCGCAGCTAACAACAACAACAACAAGAGACCATTCAGGACCAATACTATTATGCAACTGCCTCCATATTCCAGATGTCAATTAGAGATCCCTCACTAAAATCTCTCTCAGCACTCATTGGAAACTTACTTAATCCATAGGAATCTAGACAGACGAGCTCAATCAGTCTATCCCCACCAGAGAAATGGACTGTAGTTGCAAGCCTAAGGAGAAGAGATAATGACTTGACCATGATAATGCAGTGACCTGTCAGGGCATGGAGAATATAAAACCTGCCTGACTCCATCACTAGCCTGGTGCTGATGTTCAGGAATTTGAGAAAGGAGCTTGTTAGGCAGTAATGGAGACCCCAGGAACTTCCAGCTTTTCCCTCCAGTTCCTACATGCATTATTTATAATAGGCTTATAAAAGTACTGTGCATAGATCATGGTAAGTAGGTTGTTGCTTCAAACTTACAAATAAGGACAAAGATGGGAAGACTTTTCATTTACTCAGTTAGATTAAAAGAAACAAAGAAATACTTTTTTTAAAGGATCTCATCAGGTGAGAAGATACATTCTATTTGTTGGAAGTCTTCCTATCCTGAACCTGAATGAATATAACAAAAGGCAGGATACAAATCTTAGCTTTAGTATTCTCAATAATAGAGTTTTGAATTCTCAAGCTACAGGGAAGATTGTGCTCAAATGATTCTGCCCCGAAAGCTACAAGGGATTTGATGAGACATTGCTTCTTGTATCTTTCTGCTGATTAGACTGTAATAGTGTTTCACAACTGATAATAAACCTAGCTGAGCCTGACAATCTGAGATGATTATTATTAATAACCAAAGAACCTAATTACCAGCCAGCCTCTCTTGGGTGGAAATTCCTTTTAAATCTATAATATGGCAATCAATTATACTCTGTGTAATTGAGGAACATTGGGCAGCTGAGCCAGTGGGAAATACCAGCATTTTAGTCCTATCTTTCCTGCTAAAATATTTCTTCAAATCTCAGGATCATTTACATATTGCACAGACATTGAATGCATATTTTCTTGATAAGGAAAAAATCCAGTCTTCACTGTATCTCAGGATCTGGTGTGACCCAGGAATCCTCTCTTTCAGACTCCTGGAGTGCTCTCTAACAATTTCTGAAAAATAAAGGTTTGGGTTTGTTTGTTTTTAAGAAGTCACCTCTGGCAATGCAAACATCAAAAATGCAATTTTCAAATTCAAACAGAATAAGCTGCCAACATAAATTATCTAATTTGTTGACACAGAGATTGCAGATAAAATTCCTATTGAATTCTATACACCTGCACTTGTTTGCCATCTGATCAAAATTTTAATTCATCAGCTTCACTGGAAGCTAAAAATTGCTTTGTATTCTGCTGGTTTGTGTTGACAATTTGGAATATGACCATACTTAGATTTTCTGATGCTAAGAACATTCCTGACAAAGATAATGTATTTTCTTATCTCAAACATCTTAATTCTCCATTCCCCCCAATTCTCTCCCTCAGTGTTTTCAGTATAAGACTATCAATTATAGGCAGCAGGGCATTAAAAATATCAGCTATACATGTTCTGTCATTTGCTGAGAAAATATCAATGATTTACTAAGGAATAAAACTGCATTTTATAGACCACTGCAATATTATCTCCACTTTATCTTTGCCACATGTTTGTTCAGGCCCAGAAGTAAGTGGAAAACATAGGAACATCCCAGATAATACCATTTGAACTTTTTGAAGATTGTACAATTTAATTGGTTTATGAATTATTCTACGTGCTAATTTATTTATATAATACTTCATTTGCTTTGGGTGGTAGAACACGTGAGTCTACATTTTGGAAATGGGGCTGCTGTTGTTCCCAGACGTTACTATTTGGTGATAAAGGATCACAACCAGTAATAGTTTCTCTACAGTTTCTCTGGCAACAATATCATGTGGCCATAGGTTACTGTTCTAGGTATGTTCATAATATATATATTTTTTAAAAAATAGTTTATCACGCGGGATCTGCTGCAATTTAAAAGTAAAGAAGTACATACAAAAAACATGTTTGGTTTTTCTGACTGGAAGTTAGCTTCATTCTAATAGAATGAACCCTATGTTGTGACTCAGGGCCAGCCTGTGGGTCCGGCAGCCGGCTCAGATGTCTCGGATGACTCAGATGAGGGGGAGGAGGAGGGTGTGGAAGACGAACTGGCTGATGATGGCTTGGAGGCTTCGCAGAGCCCCCAGCCGGGGCCCTCTTCTCAGCTGCGTGAGCCCGATAGTGTGGAGGATGATGACCCACAGCTGGCCCTGTTCAAGGACGCCCGACGCAGGAGGCAGTCGAGCAGGAACAAACAGAGAAAGGCTGTGGGACTCCTCGGGAGGAGGCACAGGGAGGCCACGCCCTGAACTCTAAATAAAAGGAGTGTTTGGGGAAGGGCTGGTTGCTGAAAGCAACCCTTCCGTTTGAGGATTCAAGTTCCAGTGTTTTTGTTTCTTGTTCTGTTGTTTGAGTAATAAATCTTGGCAGATGCTTTTCAGCCTCAGACGCTCTCCAGTCTCTACTGTTTGAACAGGGGTTTGCCTTATTGCAAGGCCGGTAGCAGGCTGGTTCAGAACACCCTACAGATCTAAAAGTATAACAATAATAACCATCAACAAGAAGTGTTGAAAAGACAGATTCTTTCAGACCACAGAATTTAAAGGCTGGAAGTCTATTTTGTCCCAGAGCAGAATATAGTACCTTGGGCACCTCTAAAATTTACAAGGTGAAGAGTAACCAAAAGCCCATCTAGCTATACTTATACCTTTCAGTGCATTGCAATGATCTACTGGCTAATTACAGCAAAATTCCCCATCATAATCTGAAAATAGAAAATTATTTTGACAGATAAAGCTCAGAAGAAAGCCAAGCCATGTGTTAACAGGACATTTAAACCCAACAAAACTTAATTACAAGAAAAGCAGATTTCCCAACTTACATTTTTGCTTGCAAAGTCCTCTTGCAGCCATGTAATCTACCTTACAAGTACATCTCCCACCTGATCCACAGTGGCATGTATCCAAATCCAAATGAAGTCCATTTAGTGTTTTCTCTTTTCCAAGGGGAAAAGGTAATCAGCAGGCGGACTGCATTTATTACATAAAAGGCTGAAATAGTGTGAGGACTCAGAGCTTGTTTCTAGACATCCTGAACATGTAAGGCAGGGGTGTCGAACTTCTGGCCCACTGGCTGGATGCCTTACACGGAAGCCGCACCCACCCCAGCTCTGGCAAGGGGAAAAAAGTGGTGATATGTTGTGACATGTCACATGACGCAGCAAGTTTGATGCCCCTGATGTAAGGGGACTTGTCTGTCTTTAAATTTCTGCAAAAGAGAAGCTTAAACATGGTCCTTCCAGGAAAGTCTGGAGACAAAATCTCTACTCTGAAGATCTTGACTTTATTGTAAGCCCATCAGTCTTTTAAAGCTGAAATAATATAAATGCCTCATCAATCCTTGGACCCAATCTAGCACATTATTCCAAAAATGTTAAATAAGAAACCCATTGAGAGAGAAAAGAGCCAGACCAGAAATTTGTCCACTAAAGCAGAGGTCCCCAACCTTTTGGGCACCAGGGACCGGTTCTGTGGAGAAAGGTTTTTCTGTGGATTGGAGAGTGTGTGGTTTTGTGTGCTTCCTGCATCTTGTGGATGAGGCTTTGTTTGTTTGTGCAGACCAGTTGCTGGCATGTCGTGCCCCAGTACTGGTCCACAGACTGGGGGTTGGGGACACCTGCCCTAAAATGATGAGCTATATACAGTAAGGGAGACCTAGCTGATTTGCTCATCTCCCCTATCAAATGCATACATGTTAGTGCAGTACTAACATACCAAAGATTCACTCAAGAATCCTGAATTTTCATGATTGGAAAAAAAATGCTTTACACCTCACACACGCATAAGCATAGAGCCTCCCTACAATTCAATTAGCTTGCTCTAATCCTCTGTATTTTAAGTTTATGTATTAAATTGTGCATTCGTGACTTCCCCAGTTGCAAACAGCACAAGCTGCATGGTTCACAAGAAACTAACTTGGATGTGTTTAAGCAATGTGCTTAAAGGATTAAGTTTCATTTTAGTTTAGGCAAATCTGGATTGGAATCCCTTCTGTGGTATGAGGTTAATGAGAAAACTAATCTTCCTTGCAAGGTTGTTGTGTGGCACACCAAGATTAGACTTCAGATATACCAGAGTAATATATGAGGATAATAATTATTCCTTTTAAAAAATCCAAAGAATAAAAGAATAATTAATTACCCTGGTGCTCTTAATCCCCAAAATCTAGCAAGCAAGGTAATCTTCTAGCACACAGGTGTCAAACTCGCCATGTCACGTGAGATGTCGCAACGTATCATGGCTCTTTTTGCATGGCCAGCAATGGGGTGGGCGCAGCTTCGGTATGATGAAACAGTTTGGCCAGCAGTTTGACCCCTGTACAAAGCACTTATAGCACTTGGGGATAAGTCCCACTGAAATTTGGGTCTTACATCTGAGTTGATGCAAACAGAACTCCATTGTTAATTCCATACTTTCTCTGCATAGAAAGGAGGCTTCAGAAAAACAATCAAGAAAGGAAATTAGCTTTAAATTGATTTTTCTCTTTCTGCAGTTCAGATTTCCTACTGCAGGGGAATAAAGGAAGATGAGGGTTGTTTTTTCCCCAAACAAAATAAAAGGGAATAAGAAAAACTACAAAGCTTGAAAGCAAGATATGTATTCATTGCCAGATTAAACATTCTCTCCCTTCATCCTCCTTGTTTTTGAGGAAAGAAATGCCTTCACATTTTATTCTGCTGGCTTGCTAAAGCCCCTGATGGAAGCGGAATCCTCGAGAATCGCATCACGCTTGTGCTTCTGGATAGAAAGGATTAGCCAGTTATACCAACATTGCCTGGAGGATGCTCAGTTCTGGGGGATGCTCAGCAGCAGCTGGAGTGAAGGATGGGAGCTCACCCCACCCCCATGGTGGGGTCTTGAATGTGAGCTTGCTAACCTCCAACCTAGTGTTCTGACTATCTGAGCCGCCATGCTCCTATCCTGGAGAATTTGCTTGTCTCTTCCTTCAAATATCATTTTTCCTGTTTGATTTCATTTTCCCCCCATTAGTTACTTGAAAGGAAAAAGGATGGCTGAAAAGAGAAAGAACTCAGGATGATTCCAGTAGGGACAGCAATCCCAGCAACGGAGGCTGAAAATTTGGGCAGAAACTGATATCTGCAATAAAGCTAACGAGAGAACATCTGCATTTTTTTATCCAAGTCAGGTTTCATTCATTTTAATCAAGGCTGATTGAGTATTTTCTTTTCTTTTTCTTCTAAAGGAGAAATTCCTATTGGTTGGAAGTGGCACTTACTGAGCTGCGAGACTTGCAAACGTAGCCAGAAGGGCTGCATTTTGGGAATGTCTTCCCCCCCTCTTCAATAACCCTCCTCAGGAGACTTCACTCTTCCAAGGCTTCTGCTGCATTGCAATGGGTGGATGGGGGACACCCAGAGAATACTTTTCCCAGCAAAGGTTTTCTCTTCTGCTATCAAGGAGACTCTAGCCGTTCAGAAGCTGTGGGGTAATTTCTTCTGGAGAAATGTAGTTAAATCATCTAGCCAATTTCTCTGCTTTCAAGTTTGGTGAAGAATTTCAAATGATCACTTGGGCTCAGCTCTGTTTTAGTATGAGATGACCCTCCTGAAAACATGTTTACACTTTCAGGAGCAGCATTTACCTTTGTGACTAATCTTCCCAACTGCCTCTAGTGGTGTTTATAGGATCTACTTTTCCTTTGCCAATAATATCCCAGTGTACAATTACAGTCACCTAGAAGACACTGTCTAGACCAGGCATGTCAAATTCATGACATTGTACGATGTATCACGACTTTTCCGCCATTGCTGGCAATGTGGTGGGCACGGTTTTGGCATGATGCATCTGGCCCATGGGCCGCTGGTTTGACATGCCTGGTCTAGACCATCTTTAAGTCAGTATTGACATTTGAAACCACCTGAAAATTCCCTGCAATTTTCTTGGCTACAGTTTTCAGAAGTAATTTGCCCTTGTCTTCTTCCTAGGGCCGAGAAAGAGAGTGACTAGCTCAAGGTCACCGAGCTTCCTTCACTAGAACTCCCAGTCCACTGGTTTAGAAATTTAAAACTAGCAATTGGCTCTTGCAATGTCTAGATAAAGGTAAAGGTAAAGGTTCCCCCGCACATGTGTGCTAGTCATTTCCAACTCTAGGGGCTGGTGCTCATCTCTGTTTCAAAGCCGAAGAGCCAGCGCTTGTCCAAGGACATTTCCGTGGTCATGTGGCCAGCATGACTAGACGCCAAAGGCACACGGAACACTGTTACCTTCCCACTGTAGTGGTCCCCATTTTTCTACTTGCATTTTTACGTGCTTTCGAACTGCTAGGTTGGCAGAAGCTGGGATGAGTAACAGGTGCTCACTCTGTTATGCGGCACTCGGGATTTGACCCGCCAAACTGCCAACCTTCTGATCGACAAGCTCAGCGTCCTAACCCACTGAGCCACCACGTCCCTCTGTCTAGATAAGTCTGTATAAAGTTACCTTCTTGTTTCCAGGTGGGAAAATTAATAGCATCATTATTGTCAAGTACCTGGAAGAAGGAGGTCCCATTTGAGCAAGTCAGAGGATCAAGTGAACTGGAAATGGTTCAACAGAAAAGCGCAATGGACAAGTTTTGGGGATGTTGCAACATTGGTCTGGAATAGATAGCCTGGACTTTCTCCTTTAACATTGTAAGTTAAGAAAATGAAATTCCTTAACTTAATGGTTGTACTATCATTGATCAAAAAAGTGGAATGGGATGACAAATTGTCTGTCTGTCTGTCTGTCTGTCTGTCTGTCTGTCTGTCTGTCCGTCCGTCCGTCCGTCCGTCCGTCCATCCATCCATCCATCCATCTATCTATCTATCTATCTATCTATCTATCTATCTATCTATCTATCTATCTATCTCTAATTTATATGGCTGTCCATCTCACCAAAAGTGACCCTGGGAAGTATACAGCAATTAATGGGCAGCATACAGCAATTAATTAATGTTCTGCATTACCTGGAGCAAACTAACAGCAAGTGAAATTGAGAAAATGACACAAAAGTGACACATTTATTTAACCTTACTTCCGGCACCTTTTCACTTTTTAAATATCATAGCTGTTAATGCCGCAGCCTCAAACCACTCCTTTTCCATCTGGCTGACCTGGACTGACAGGGATTTTAATTATGTTTACAATTTTTAACTCTAATTTTTAATTTATTTTAATTTTTAATTTTAATTTATTGTACAAAGGCCTTTAATTTTAATTTTATCTTAATTTCTGTATTTATTGTATGTTATTGTTGTTAGCCCCTTCATGGATTACTGCCTTGTCGTGGCGAAGGGGCTTGCGTAATTCAATGAAGCTATGAGCTATGCCGTGCAGGGCCACCCAAGATGGAAAGGTCATAGCAGAGAGTTCTGACAAAACGTGATCCACTGGAGAAGGAAATGGCAAACCACTCCAGTATCTTTGCCATGAAAATCCTATGGACAGTACCAAAAGGCAAAACGATATGATGCTGGAAGATGAGCCCCTCAGGTCGGAAAGCGTCCAATATGCTACTGGGGAAGAGCAGAGGGCTAGTACTAGTAGCGCCAGAAAGAATGAAGTGACTGGGCCAAAGCCGAAAGGACGCTCAGCTGTGGATGTGTCTGGTGGTGAAAGGAAAGTCCGATGCTGTAAAGATTCTTTCTCCATAGGAACCTGGAATGTAAGATCCATGAATCAAGGAAAGCTGGACGTGGTCAAACAAGAGATGACAAGACTAAACATCGACATCTTAGGTATCAGCGAACTAAAATGGACAGGAATGGGTGAATTTAATTCAGATGACCATCAGGTATACTACTGTGGGCAAGAATCCCTCAGAAGAAATGGAGTAGCCTTCATAGTCAATAAAAAAGTAGGAAAAGCAATACTGGGATACAATCCCCAAAATGACAGAATGATCTCAGTTCGAATCCAAGGCAAACCATTCAATATCACAGTAGTCCAAGTCTATGCCCCAACCACTGAAGAGGATGAAATTGACTGGTTCTATGAAGCCCTACAGCACCTTATAGAAGTAACACCCAAAAATGATGTCCTTATCATCATGGGAGATTGGAATGCTAAAGTAGGAAGCCAAAAGATAACTGGAATAACAGGCACGTTTGGCCTTGGAGTACAAAATGAAGCAGGGCACAGGCTGATAGAATTTTGTCAAGAGAATACGATAGTCATAGCAAACACTCTTTTCCAACAACCCAAGATACGGCTTTACACATGGACATCACCAGATGGTCAACACAGAAATCAGATTGACTATATGCTCTGCAGCCAAAGATGGAGAAGCTCTATACAGTCAGTAAAAACAAGACCAGGAGCTGACTGTGGCTCAGACCATGAGCTTCTTGTTGCAAACTTTAGGCTTAAATTAAAGAAAGTAGGGAAAAGCGCTAGGCCAGTCAGGTATGAATTAAATCATATCCCTGTTCAATATACAGTAGAGGTGACAAATAGATTTAAGGAATTAGATCTGATAGACAGAGCGCCTGAAGAACTATGGACAGAGGTTCGCAACATTGTACAACAGGTAGCAACCAAAATCATCCCAAAGAAAAAGAAATGCAAGAAAGCAAAATGGCTGTCTGAGGAAGCTTTGCAAATAGCTGAGGAAAGGAGGGAAGCAAAAGGCAAGGGAGAAAAAGAAAGATATGCCCAATTAAATGCAGAATTCCAAAGAATAGCTAGAAGAGATAAGAATGCCTTCTTAAATGAACAATGCAAAGAAATAGAAGAAAACAATAGAATAGGGAGGACCAGAGATCTTTTCAAGAAAATTGGAGAGTTGAAGGGAACGTTTCATGCAAAAATGGACATAATAAAGGACCAAAATGGCAGGGACCTAACAGAGGCAGAAGAGATTAAGAAGAGGTGGCAAAATTACACAGAAGAACTATACAAGAATGAGCTTAATGTCCCTGATAATCACAATGAGTTGGTCATTGACCTCGAGCCAGACATCCTAGAATGTGAAGTGAAGTGGGTCTTAGAAAAGCTGAGCAAGAACAAAGCTAGTGGAGGTGACAGTATTCCAGCCGAGCTATTCAAAATCTTAAAAGACGATGCAGTAAAAATGCTACACTCAATTTGCCAGCAAATTTGGAAAACTCAACAGTGGCCACAGGATTGGAAAAGATCAGTTTACATTCCAATTCCAAAGAAAGGCAGTGCCAAAGAATGTTCAAACTATCGCACCATTGCACTCATTTCTCATGCTAGTAAAGTTATGCTTAAAATTCTACAAGCTAGACTCCAGCAGTATGTGGATTGAGAACTACCAGAAGTACAGGCAGGATTTCGAAGAGGCAGAGGAACTAGAGATCAAATTGCTAACATACGCTGGATCATGGAGAAAGCTAGAGAGTTCCAGAAAAACATCTACTTCTGCTTCATTGACTATGCTAAAGCATTTGATTGTGTGGATCATAACAAACTGTGGCAAGTCCTTAAAGAGATGGGCATACCAGACCATCTTATTTGTCTCTTGAGAAACCTATATGCGGGCCAAGAAGCAACAGTGAGAACTGGACACGGAAGCACTGATTGGTTCAAAATTGGGAAAGGAGTCCGGCAAGGCTGTATACTGTCGCCTTGCCTATTTTACTTATATGCAGAGCACATCATGAGAAAGGCAGGGCTAGATGAATCAAAAGTTGGAATTAAGATTGCCGGAAGAAACATCAACAACCTAAGATATGCAGATGATACCACTCTAATGGCAGAAAGTGAAGAGAAACTAAAGAGCCTCTTATTGCAAGTGAAGAAGGAGAGTGCAAAACTTGGGTTGAAACTAAACATTAAGAAAACCAAGATCATGGCATCTGGCCCTCTCAATTCCTGGCAAATAGATGGGGAAGAAATGGAGGTAGTGACAGATTTTATTTTCCTGGGCTCCAAGATCACTGCAGATGGGGACTGTAGCCAAGAAATTAAAAGACGCTTGCTCCTGGGGAGGAAAGCCATGGCAAATCTAGACAGCACACTAAAAAGCAGAGACATCACCCTGTCAACAAAAGTGCGTATAGTCAAGGCTATGGTCTTCCCAGTTGCAATGTATGGCAGTGAAAGCTGGACCATAAGAAAGGCTGAGCGCCAAAGAATTGAAGCATTTGAACTATGGTGCTGGAGAAGACTCCTGCGAGTCCCTTGGACTGCAAGGCGATCAAACCGGTCAGTCCTAGAGGAGATCAACCCTGACTGCTCTTTAGAAGGCCAGATCCTGAAGCTAAAACTCAAATAATTTGGCCATCTAATGAGAAGGAAGGACTCACTGGAGAAGAGCCTAATGCTGGGAAAGATTGAGGGCAATAGAAGAAGGGGACGACAGAGAATGAGGTGGCTGGATGGAGTCACTGAAGCAGTGGGTGTGAGCTTGAATGGACTCCGGAGGATGGTGGATGACAGGAAGGCCTGGAGGAACGTTGTCCATAGGGTCGCGATGGGTCGGACACAACTTCGCAACTAACAACAACAATTGTTGTTAGCCGCCCTGAGTCCTTCGGGAGATAGGGTGGGATATAAGTCCCATTAATAAATAAATAAATAAATAAATAAATAAATAAATAAATAAATAAATAAATAAATAAATAAATAAATAAATAAATAAATAAATAAATAAATAAATAAATAAATAAATAAATGAATATATGCTACAGGGTTTGCAACCTCCTACTTTAAAGGAAACAAAATTGCTTTATGTTCTCTCCCATGGGCCGCATTATGGCCTCTCACATTGACTTGTTACATCACACCCACAAGAAGAGTTTTCATCTTTTTTTAAAAGCAATTGGTTTTTCATGTTCTGTTCAAATATGTCAGTTGGAGTCCACAAATAAACAATATAAAAGGTTTGGATTCCACATTGATACTGCTAATTTTACGATGAAAACAATTTGCAATGTTTCCTATCCTAGTAAAATATCATGATTTCCACAATTATATTATTAATAAAAACAATCTGTTATAATTTTGAGGAATACCTTTCTTCCAATGTATTCTCCAAAGTTCATGCCTGAAGCTTTTGCTGGATATTTTCCTTGCCATTATTCTTGATTAGCAAGATACTTGGGAATAAATAGAAGAGGTCTCATTTATAATAAGCCTGCCTGTCCTGTCTGATTAATTCAATCATTCAGAATGGTTCTGAATCTTGATATCCTATGTTGGGGGAAGATGCTGAGCATTATGTTAGCAAAAAAAAAAAAGAACCATCACAGTTCAAAGCTGCTGTAATAGAAAGTATTCCTCAAGAATTAGTCAGGAAATCAAATCTTTGGGAAAGAACCTTCCAGTAAAATATGAACATGTATCTGTTTTTACTTCATATACAGGCAACCTTCCCATTGTCCTGGAAAAACCCAATGAAAAAGACAAGAGACAGCAACACAAAACAATAATTCTTACTTTAAGATCCAGAGGTTTATTTCAGCAGTAATTTGGAACACAGAGATAAACATCACTTACGTTAAAAATCCATTGCTATGAGGTCCAATGACATAGCAATTCCAATAAGGACAGCTATAGGCCAATGACAAATCAATCAGGTTCAGTCCCAACCTTTTATACCCTTTCTTATTCTAAGACCATAGACAGATGGTCAGCAATCTTACACTTTCTGCTGACTTTCTACTCACCTTCTGATGAACATAACTTTCCACATACTCGTGGATGGAACCCGCATCCATCAGCAACTTTCAGTTCCCAATTTCTCACAAATCCAGTCTTTATGTTCTAAATATATTTGAAACAAGCAAGCTTAGCAAAATCATATTAAGTAAAGTACAGTTGCAAACTGCAAAATTAAGCATAGCACAGATTTTGGTTTAATACTTTTTCCATGAGGCCTGATTTAGTTCACCTGGGCCTAAACCTTGCATAGAAGAACAATAGCCAATATTTTCGATTTCTACACCAGGTTGTCCTATCCATACACCCATACATGCATTCACCAACCTGCACTCCTATACATACTCTCCCTACTTGCTTAAAGGACCCCTTACGTGTTAAAGAAGCCTAGAACAAGGTCTCACCACTGATCTTCTTAAATGTCAGGCTGCTGCTGCAAAAACTCACAACTCACAACATTTGGGGAAAAATGCTTGCAACTCCCCACTACTGTGAAATTAGGTGAGGCTGAGGCTATAAGGAGGCAATTGTTCATCATGGCCCCTATGAAGTGAAACAACCTTCTCTATAAATTAGATCAGATGTGGCACTGATAGCTTTCCCAAAGAATGTTAAGATGGTGCTCTTCCAGAGGGCCATAAGAATTGTTTATGTGGCTCAGCTTTTTTAAGTTACATTCTTTACGTTTTATGATATATATGCTATTAACTGTTCCATGGATGTTTTATGCTTGTACACCAGCAAAAGTTGCATGATTGCAGTGGGATAAAAATGAATTCTGTGGCCGCTTGAAATGTCAGGTTGAAGGAAAGTGGCTGGCTCTGTGCCAAGGTTATAGATTATTTTCTTTTTTTGGAGGGGGAGGCAGATGACTAGGCATAGTACCATGAACCAGTAAGCAGAAGGGGGGAAATGCCAGAAGGCATCTGCACAGTGGTAGAAATATGTTCTATGGAACTTTAATAATGAGATGGGTGCCATATGAATTTAGTAAATAAAAAAAAAACTTTGTGAATTAAATATTTGTTTGGCAGCAAGGCAAGTAAGAAAATACAGATATTCCAGTGTCTATAACTGAGATAAGGACAGGGAGAAGAAGCTTTAATAAAGTGTGAGCAAAAAGTGAGGAAAATTGGGTTGAGGAGGAAAGAATCAAGCATGGTATTTCTTACATTATCTGTCTGTATGGCACTATTCTATACATAGCAGGTTTTGTCAATATTTTCACTTGCATATACTATTAGCTCAGACTAATTTATTAGCATAAGTAGGTTAGTGTCCAGAAAAAAAAATATCTCATTTGGTTGACTGGCTATGTGTCAGTATCAGCTCATATTCTGGCCTCCAACAAATGCAATAAACAAATAAATATCAGGTTGAGGCATTTGGCAGGAACATAGCTGATCACGGATGCTACATGGCAGCATCTAGCATAGCTGTCTTGCTAAGAAGCTACTGAAGTGTGGGAATCCTAAGGAGGAGACAAAGGAGAGAGCCAATGACAAAATGTGCCTAATGGCATCATCAATTCTGATAACTTTATTCCAAACTTTGCTAGGTATTGGGGCACAAATACATCATACCAGTACTGCTATGAGGTCGACTTTATGATTTACCACAAATGTTGCTGCGCTGAAATGCTGAAATCAAATTATGTAGTGACTCATTCAGGAATGAAGGGGTTCAAAAGATGCAGTGCCCATCTTCCTCTATTGACTCCTCCTATTTCTTTCTCACATCATTTTTTAAGCTAATTTTCATGAAGGAAGATTTTCAATAAAATGAATGAGGAGTATCCCCCCCCATAATCAGGCTACAATGTAGGATTAAGCTGTGAGAACAGCTAAAAGACTGATTTGACTACAGGTAGTCCTTGAGTTACAGCAGTTCATTTAGTGACTGTTCAAAGTTACAATGGCACTGGAAAAAAGTGACTTATGACCATTTTTCAGCCTCCCCATGGCCACATGATCAAAATTCAGATGCTTGGCAACTGGTTCATATTTGTGACAATTGCAGTGTTCCGGAGTCATGCAATTCCCTTTTGTGACCTTCTGACAAGCAGAGTCAATGGGGAATCCAAATTCACTTAACAACTGTGTTACTAACTTAACAACTGCAGTGATTCATCTCACAATTGTGGCAAGAAAGGTCATAAAATGGGCCCAAACTCACTTAACAAATATCTCATTTAGCAACAGAAATTTTGGGCTCAGTTGTGTCATACGTCAAGGACTACCTTTATTAATTGTGATGATACGAAATGCAGGGATAGGAACAGCACGAGTGTGATTAAACAGAGGAAATAACTTTGTTTTACACCCTCCTTTTTTTCTTTTTTCTTCCAACTGTTTCTGTGATATTTACGAAGGGTCCTATATATTTCTTGGCAAATTCCTTCAAAATTACTAACAGAAAAAGGAATATTATTAATCGTAACCATAGTGGAAGAGGAGGAGAGGCAAAAAAAAAAGAAGAAAGAAAGCAAAAAGCAAAATACAGCAATTCCTTTGCCTCTGCACTGCTTCTGCCACAGGTCTAGCAGCTCCCATGGTTTCTAGGTTCCAGGTTACATTTCCCAGAACTCCCAGTTGTGACTAATTACCATCATCTTAATACATATGGAGGGTGCCAGGTTGGGGAAGAGAGAGCTACAAGACTTCCCAATAATTTATCTGTGTTAAAGTAAAGGAATTTTGTCATTTCAAGAAATCCCATCCGCAGCAAGGTGGCCCTCAATTCCTCAACTAAACTGACATTCAGAGCCAGACTGAAAACCTAAGCATTCAAAGGTAGACCGCTGAATTTGCCAAGTACATTTTCTCCCACAATCACTTCTTTAAAACATTCTTTCTATTCTATTTAGAAAGGAATTTTGACAATTTTATATATTTAAATGCAGATAACACCAAGCTGGCAGAAGATAGGCTTAAGATACAGAGAGATCTTGACAGACTTGAACATTAGGCACTATCTAACAAAATGAAATTCAGTGGTGAAAAAAGTAAGGTTTGACATTTAGGCAAGAAAAACCAAATGCACAAGTATAGTATAGGTGGTACCTTGCTCAATAGTAGTAGCTGTGATAGGGATATTGGACTCCTAGTGGACAATCACTTAAATATGAGCCAGTGGTGTGCTGCAGCTGCCAAAAAAGCCAACAGAGTGCTAGGCTGCATTAACAGAGGGACAGAATCAAGATCACATGAAGTGTTAATACCACTTTATAACGCCTTGGTAAGGCCAGATTTGGAATACTACATCCAGTTTTGCTTACCATGATGTAAAAAAGATGTTGAAACTCTAGAAAGAATACAGAGAAGAGCAACAAAGATGATTAAGGGACTGGAGGTTAAAACATATAAAGAATTGCTGGAATTGGATATGTCTACTTTAATGAAGGGAAGGTCTAGGGCAGGGGTAGGCAACCTCGGCTCTTTCATGACTCATGGACTTCAACTTCCAGAATTCCTGAGCCAGCTTGTCTTCAGCTTGGCTGGCTCAGGAATTCTGGGAGTTGAAGTCCATGAGTCATAAAAGAGCCGAGGTTGCCTACCCCTGGTCTAGGGGGTGATGTGATAGTAATGCTCCAATATCTCAGGGGTTGCCACAAAGAAGAGGGAGTTAAGCTATTCTCCAAAACACCTGAATGCAGAAATTTCCTGACAGTTAGAACAATTAATCATTGGAACAACCTGGCTCCAAAAGTAGTGAATGCTCCAAAACTGGAGTTTTTTCAGAAAAGACTGGACAGCCATTTGTCTGAAATGGTATAGGGTTTCCTGCCTGAGCAGGGAGTTGGACTAGAAGACCTCCAAGGTCCCTTCCAACACCATTATTATTACTAATACTATATAAAACTTTTATTCATAAAACATGAAACTCAGTCAACTGAACACTCAAATTGACTGGCACTAGTAACAGCGTTCCGTGTGCCTTTGGCGTCTAGTCATGCCGGCCACATGACCACGGAGACGTCCTCAGACAAGCGCTGGCTCTTCAGCTTTGAAACGGAGATGAGCACCGGCCCCTAGAGTCGGAAACGACTAGCACGCATGTGCGGGGGAACCTTTACCTTTACCTTTAGTGGTTCACATGGGTTGCTGCCAGCATCCTAGGTATCAACCAGGTATTATTATTATTATTATTATTATTATTATTATTATTATTATTATTATTATTATTATTATTATTATTATTATTATTATTATTATCTGTACACAATTTTCACCCATCTCTACTGCCTTTGCAGACCCCGCATGGAGAAACACCTCTGTTGAAAGACTCATTTGATTGTCTCCAGTAACTCTTTTTGAAGCATGCAGAAGTAATATAAATTAGTACATTCAACCTGCTTATATAGTGTTTCAGCAACTTAATGGGTTTTTATTTTACCTATAGGAGAGCCCTTGCCTATAAAAACACCAAGAGTCAGAAACGACTGAATGGTTAAAACAACAGGTTTAACACGCCTTCCTTATTGCTTTGAATGTGCAAATATTGCAAAATATTTGCAATATAAATTAATGTTCACTAATATAATAAAACACAATAACGATATTTACAAGAAACTAAAGATGGCTAGGAAATAAAAGAAGAAAAAGCAATCTCATCTATAATCTTCATGACAGGCATGACAAAGAAGGTCTTCAGAGTTGTCTGAAGTATATATTCATAGGTCAGCCATGAATTTCAGGGACGAAAATTCACAAGTCCATTCCTAACTGTAAGTAATTGCAAAATGACATTTTGTCAGTCATGGCAGTCTGATGATCTTAATGGCAACCAGATCTATAATAGCAACAATGGCAGATAGCATGATTCTCAATTGTATAAGGTCTTGTACAATTGGTAACTAAATGAGAGGCAGTGAGTTGCTTCTGCCAACATGTAAGCTACAAGACTAAGGGTCAAATTGAGCAAGCTGGTTGCTCAATTATTATCCTAGTGCAACATACTGTATAAAGTGGTCCATAAAGAGATCATTGTAATCATCTACAATTAATGTACAAATTTCTCCTGTTCCATTTTCTCCTGGTTAACACAACAACAACTGTCAACCTCTCAAGCTCTCATGTGTTTTTTTTTGGGGGGGGGGGGGGTGGGAGTTCAAAAGATGCCTTAGTCATTAAGAAATTAAAGTAAACTCCTCTCCAAACTGGGTTTAATATGAGGAAGAGTTAAGAAGCAAAATGAATGCTTTAAGTCTCTCAAAGACTAGAATACCACATTTCATCCCAACTACTTCATTACTGTCATAATATTCATTGCAAACCTCAGATTTCATTTAGAGAGGGGGGGAAGAGGGAGAGAGGGGGGAGGGAGGGAGGGAGGGAGGGGGGAGGGAGGGAGGGAGAGAGGGAGAGAGAGAGAGAGAGAGAGAGAGAGAGAGAGAGAGAGAGAGAGAGAGAGAGAGAGAGAGAGAGAGAGAGAGAGAGAGAGAGAGAGAGAGAGAGAGAGATTATCTCTTGTTTAAAGTACTTTATAGTGATATTGTTGAAAAGATTTTCCATGCATGCTGCTTCAGTCTTTTAGAGGAAAATCAGCTTATATGTTTTAAAATAAGGCAAATAAATTCATATGGTTTCATTTTCAAATATTAACTTTTTTTTTCAATAACAACAACAACAAATTAATTGGTGAGATTGCACTTCTCATTCCACTGGGGATAGCAGCCTCCATTGCTTGTACACTGAAAAGGCTAGCAAGGCATATTTATTTAAACATGTCAGCACTATGAAAATAACTCTTGGTGGTTCACATAGGGAAAAAAAACAATATAAAACTTATCCAATGCAAAATAAGAATACAAGAGCATTACAATTATGTGGCATCTCCTCCATCAAGATGGAAGAATAAAGCAAGAGCCGTCAACGGTTGCTGTGAATAATTTTCATCACTTTTAACAGAGAAAGTTGATTGAATTTATCTTAAGTTTAACTGCACTGCTGTGACGTAACCTAGGGACTTGTTAGGTTCCTTGAGGATGTTTTCCAGCTTGTAGTGTTGAAACTGATTATTTCTACTCTTTCAGTCAGGATTTTATCCAGGATATGGTCCTGAAGCTGCTTGGTCTCATTTTGAATTATGCCATATATTAGATGTGTCATGGCTGATACCACTAGGTGAGATGGGCAGCAAATCAATCAATCAATGAATCAATCAATCTCACAATTATAATCTTTCAGTGAGCCACAGTCATGTGATCACAATTTCTTATGTTCCCTACTATCTTCCTACAAGCAAAGTCAAAGGAGCAGCCAGCAGGAAGATGGAAAATGGGGTCATGTCAAGTGACAACATGAGAACTGGGACCACCAGAACGTCTGTCCCTAAGCCACATAGTCATATGACATCACACTTTATGACTGTTACTTAACAAAGCCAATTTTGGTCCCAGTTGTCATCATAATGCCAGGTCTGTCGTTAATAAAGCTCCTCTCGTCCGTGACTTGGTTGAGGGTGAGCAGGCGGACCTGGCTTGCATCACGGAGACTTGGTTGGGCCCAGAGGGCGGTATTCCTCTGGCTGATCTTTGCCCACCAGGTTTCCGGGTGCTACACCGGCCTCGGGCTCAGGGTAGGGGTGGGGGAGTGGCTGTTGTTATGAGGGAGACCTTAGCTCCGCGGGAGGCCACCGTTCCGCAGATAGTCGGGTGTGAGTCTCTCTTCTTGAGATGCGGCCCTGGTGCGCAGTTGGGCTTGCTGCTGGTGTACCTTTCGCCTAGTCACGCAGCAGCAGCCCTGCCTGAGCTTCTCGATGTCCTCTCTGGGTTGGTGGTTGAGTTCCCGAAACTTATAGTTTTGGGGGACTTCAATCTACCATCTCTGGGAGGATCATCTGAGTTGGCTCGGGAGTTCATGGCTTCCATGACGGCCATGGACCTGACGCAAGTAATTTCAGGACCGACTCATGAGGGAGGCCACACCCTTGACCTAGTTTTCTTATCTGGTCGGTGGTTAGATGACCTTGGTGGGGGCTCTCCAATTTTTATGCCCCTGTCATGGACCGATCATCATCTCCTGCGGCTGGTCTTCCGTTTTGCCACCCCCCGCCGTGGGTGTGTGGAACCAGTTAGATGGTACCGCCCCAGACGCTTAATGGATTCCGCGAGATTCCAGGCAGCGCTGGGGTCCCCACCTGCCTCCCCCACTCACAGCTCGGCAGATGCCTTAGTGGAAGCTTGGGAAAGGGCAGCCACTGAGGCTCTTGACCGAGTTGTACCCTTGCGGCCCCTGACCCGATGCAGATCCCGTCGGGCTCCATGGTTTTCCGCGGAGCTCCGGGAGATGAAGCGCCGGAGACGGGGCCTAGAGAGCGGTTGGAGGTCCAGCCGATCCGAATCCGACCGATTGCGACTAAGAACCCATATTAGGTCTTATCTCGCTGCGATGAGGGTGGCGAGGTCTAATCACTTCGCTACCCTTATCGCGTCTGCAGATAATCGCCCGGCCGCTCTGTTTAGGGTGACTCGCTCCCTCCTTAATCAGGAGGTGAGGGAGGAACCCTTGCAGGGTCGTGCCGAGGAGTTTAACAATTATCTGTCGGACAAAATCACTCGGATTCGGACCGGTCTGGACTCTGACTGGGCAGAGTCTGGCGATCAGGACGCGGGTGGTCTTGTCGATATCACTTGGGAGGAGTTTGATTCTGTAACTCCGGAGGAAGTGGACAGGATTATGGGGAGACTGAGCTCCACCACATGTTTATTGGACCCGTGCCCTTCCTGGCTGGTTTATGCAGCCCGGGAGAGGACACGCAGCTGGTTCCAGGCAGTTATATCAGCTTCTTTGAGTGAGGGCAGCTTCCCTGCCGTCTTGAAAGAGGCGGTGGTGAGGCCCCTCCTCAAGAAGCCTGCCTTGGACCCAGCTGTATTGAACAACTTTCGTCCGGTCTCCAACCTTCGCTTTCTTGCGAAGGTTGTTGAGAGTGTGGTGGCGCATCAGCTCCCTTTGGTCCTGGATGAAGCGGATTATCTAGACCCGTACCAATCGGGTTTCAGGCCCGGGCACAGCACGGAGACGGCATTGGTCGCGCTGGTGAATGATCTCTGGAGGGCTCGGGACAGGGGTCATTCCTCTGTTCTAGTCCTATTAGACCTCTCAGCGGCTTTCGATACCATCGACCATGGTATCCTGCTGCGGCGTCTCAGGGGATTGGGAGTGGGAGGCACGGTTTTACAGTGGTTCTCCTCCTATCTCCAGGGACGCTCGCAGTCGGTGTTGACAGGAGGGCAGAGGTCGACCGCGAGGTCTCTCGTTTGTGGAGTTCCTCAGGGGTCGGTCCTCTCGCCTCTCCTGTTCAACATCTATATGAAACCGCTGGGTGAGATCATTCGTGGCTTTGGAGTTGGGTATCATCAGTACGCTGATGATACCCAGCTTTTTCTTTCTACCCCAAACCACCCCAGTGATGCCCTCAACGTGATGTCCCATTGCCTGGAGGCGGTTCGGGTCTGGATGGGGAGGAACAGACTTCAACTCAACCCCGACAAGACCGAGTGGCTTTGCATACCTTCATCCCGGGTCTATTCGGATATTCCATCTCTTTCTATGGGGGGTGAATTATTACCCCCCGTAGATAGGGCTCGCAACTTGGGAGTCCTCCTAGATTCGCGGCTTACCTTGGAAGATCACATGGTGGCTGTGACTAGGGGGGCTTTCGCCCAGGTTCGCCTGGTGCGCCAGTTGCGGCCCTATCTAAGCCGGGATGATTTATGCACGGTCACTCACGCGCTCGTGACCTCTCGTCTAGACTACTGCAACGCTCTCTACATGGGGCTTCCCTTGAGGACCACCCGGAGGCTCCAACTGGTACAGAATGCAGCCGCGAGGGTTGTGTTGGGAGTCTCCCGATACTCCCATGTGACACCTCTGCTCCGTGAGCTGCATTGGTTGCCAGTTGTCTTCCGGGTGAGATTCAAGGTGCTAGTAATGGTGTTCAAAGCCCTCCATGGCATGGGGCCGGAGTACCTCAGGGAACATCTGCTGCCGGCATCAAGCTCCCTGCGCCCTGTGCGTTCCCACAGAGAGGGCCTCCTCAGGGTGCCACCGGTCAGAGAATGCCGACTGGTGGCCCCCAGGGGGAGATCCTTCTCTGTGGGCGCCCCGGAGCTATGGAACCAGTTACCGGTTGAGCTCCGGACGGCGCCCGATCTGCGCTCCTTTCGCCGCGATCTGAAAACATACTTGTTCGAGCAAGCCGGCCTGGCCTGAGGGGGGATTGGTGGGGTTTTTATCATTTTATTGGGGTTTTTACTATGTATCAATTGTATTTTAATCGGGCATGCATTTAATTATCTTTTAGTTTTTGTAAATTTCTGTGTTTTATTCTTGCCCTGTACACCGCCCTGAGTCCTCCGGGAGAAGGGCGGTATAGAAATATTAATAAATTAAAATTAAATTAAATAATCTGAGAACTACCTGTATTCTTACTGTTTAGTGTGGCAGCTGTGGCCTTTCCCGAGTTGGTCAGTGAAAGTCATCCATGCTTTGGTTATAATTTTATTGCATTTATTTATTTATTTATTTATTTATTTATTTATTTATTTATTTATTACATTTGTTTGCTGCCCATCTTGTCTCAAGGCAACTTTGAGTGGCTTGCAACATCAACATAAAACTATATAGATATAGATAAATATAGTTTTATTTGGCTGTTGTATGTATGTATGCATGTGTGTCTGTGTATGTATCACAATAAAATGGCAATAAAAATGCAGATTGTAACTAAACCTAGAAGATTGGGAGGAAGAGAGCAGATCTCATGGAGAGGGGGAGATAGGAGCTGCTATTATTCAACCACCTCCAGTATAATGCTCCCCATTGGAGAATATCTATGTATCTTGGCCATTAAGAGGTGCCTTTTGTGGGACAATCTTTGAAAAGTGACCAGGAATTGTAATGGGTACAAAAATGTTGCAGCCAAACTGCTGATCAAAGCAACAAAGCAACACTCCCCTATGATGCCTGAACTGAAAGAAGCAAACTGGCTACTAACAAACTATTAACTTTTAAAATATTGATTTGTTTGTTTATTTATTATATTTTTACACTGCCCATCTTACCTAAGTTGCAATCTTAAATGACTCTGTGACTGGGTTAAATGCAGGACTCTCTTTCCTGCTGTTCTAATCATGCTTGATTACCTAGATCAGCGTGAGTGATCCTTCTCAACGTGTTCCTGCTGCCAGAAGGGCAACTATCAGATATGCAGCAAAGGCTTTCTCCAGCACGATTTCTGTTTTAGTGAAATATGGCTTCTCTCTTGCTTTCCCACTACTTCAGCAAGCTTTCATTGGTCAATTATTACCGTATAAATCTTGGTTTTGCTTTTAACCATGGTGATCTTGTTCTGTTTTATATTTCCCATTTTTATTGTCGCAAGCCAGTCTGAATGTTGGAATAAACAGAAGGATGGGGTTAAATTCAACAGTGAAAATATTATTACATTATAATGACATATGCACATGCAATTCCATTTTTATGACCCTGTAATCCTTCAATTTGGGGTAGAGTTGGGGCGACAGGATGGAGCTGATGCCCTTCCTGATGCCACATGGAGTTTGTGGCAGATATTTTTTTCTTTGCACCCTAGGAAAGAAACTTCCATCACTATCTAGGATTGAACTCTCAATCTTCCTAGCGGGAGGCGAATGTCTTTACCACTAGGCCACCACAAACCTCCATGTACACATCTAATATAAATATTAATATTCTAAATATTATTTTAAATATGCCTGTTCCTGTAATTATTTCTATATATACAAAGATATATTGCAAACATGCAAACCGTGAAAAATTGAATGTTACATTGAGATCAAACAGAAATTTGTAAATGTTTAATAAAAATACATTTAAATTCTATTTTCCTTAGTCTAAAAGTGAAACTCTACATATATCTTTGTTTTAAAAAAAAACCTCAGAGTCAATTCATTGCCTAATTTTATTTGCTGCTTAAATTAATATAACTCTATTACTGATGTGCTTTAAATAAGAGCTGACACACTCCATGACAATTGAAACAAGGAACAGGATTTCTAATTCAATATTCCCCAAAGGACAATTTATACCATTCTAACAGGAGTTTAAGTAGCTTAAAGCAGCAACAGAGGGAGGATAGGAATATACACAACAGCTTCAACCCTGTAAATAAAATTTATATGCAAAACTAATAACCCCCCCCCCCCCCAACAAATAGGAATTTAGTTACCCATGAACAGTTTTCCAGTTGAAATAAATGTGCAATGATTCATTTTAAATCTAGGCACATCATATATCCATATTCCAAAGTTATGAATTCAAAACTATAAATGCATTAATATTTAGTCCGTAGAATAAAACAACATTGTAGTTGTGATAATAGGGATAAATCAGTCTTTCTCAAATAGAACCCATTTCTGAAAGTGCCATGTGGATTGCAATTTCTAAAACTCCTGGCATTACTTTAAATGGGCGTCAGGTTTATTCTGAGAATTGCAGCCCCAATTCATTAAATAAATAAGGTAGAAGGTTAAGAAACCAGATTGGAGACAGCTTCCTATTATATTCCATATTGAAATGATACATTTAGTAATGGATAATTAATATTTATGGGTCTTGTGTTATCTGTGTGTTCAGTTTCTTCATACTTCTGTAATAGCATTGCAGCAAACTTGCATACACATTCATAACAATGAAAGCCATTGATTCCATTTTTAGCAATAATACAAGTCATAGCTCCCATTTTCATAACAATACAAGCCATAGATTGTGTTTTTCAGAGCTGAAGATTGCACGTACAGAAACTATATGAATTATTATTGTTCGCCTCCAACCTGTGTATATTATTCACAGAGAAGGTACTGAGTTTGTAAGCTACATACTGTCCACTCATCTTTATTTGTTCAGCTATCTAGACCGGGATGCCTTGCGCACAGTCACTCATGCGCTCGTGACCTCTCGTCTAGACTACTGTAATGCTCTCTACATGGGGCTGCCCTTGAGGTCCACCCGGAGACTCCAGCTGGTGCAGAATGCAGCCGCGCGAGTCGTCTTGGGAGTTTCCCAATATTCCCATGTTACACCTCTGCTCCGCGAGCTGCATTGGCTACCGGTTGCTCTCCGGGTGAGGTTCAAGGTGTTAGTTATGACGTACAAAGCCCTTCATGGCATGGGTCCGGATTACCTACGGCAACACCTGCGACCGGCGTCAACGTCCCTCCGTCCAGTGCGCTCCCACAGAGAGGGCCTCCTCAGGGTGCCACCGATCAAAGAATGCCGATTGGTGACCCCCAGGGGGAGAGCGTTCTCTGTGGGCGCGCCAGACCTTTGGAACAGCTTACCGGTTGAGCTCCGGACGGCCCCCGACCTTCGCTCCTTCCGGCGCGATCTTAAAACATTCTTTTTCGAACAAGCTGGCCTGGTCTGACGGGATGGGGTTGGGTTTTTAAAATTAGTTTTTAACTTAATATGTATTGATTTTATGGGCATGATGTTTAATTGGTTTTTAATGGTTTTTTAATTTTTGTATCTGATTTTTATTGTGTATTGCCCTGTTCACCGCCCTGAGTCCTTCGGGAGAAGGGCGGTATAGAAATCAAATTATTAAATTAAATTAATTAAAGCTGTAAATGGTTTAAATTGCTATCATCAAGAAGTGTCTGAAATTAAGTAGCGTTAACCTTCCAACTTAAGGAAAACATTCTAAAATAATGTGCTGTCCCATTCACTCTCTCTCTCACACACACATAACTGTGGTTTAGTGAGTTTATTAATATTCCCCAGCAATTCCCTTCACCAAAAAAACCTCAGAACTGTCCCAATTAAGTCCAGCCATGAGCACACCAATGCTAGTCCACAGAGCTATGGCCAAAGAGTCCACACAGCACTTGAAAGTTTCTCAATCAAAATAAATCCACCAGACAAACTTAAATCCACAATACAAGAAAGTTCAGGAGGCAAGAAAAGTTTCCAAGGCATGATGTAGGTCAAGGCACAGTTTCAATCCAAAGCAAGGCAGAAATCATAGTGACCAGAAAACACACAGCTAGGAAACAAACATGTTTTTCCTGTCAGTACACATCCTCGAATGGAAGCAAACACGAATCTCCAGCAGGAACGTGTGACAAAACAGAGGTTGCTTTATTCAGCTCCAATGCACATAAAGTGAAAACAAAGTCAGTGTTAGTAGCACATCGCTCCCAATGCTTACATAGTTGCCAGGTACAGGGCTCCACCCTCAAGCCATAGACCAACATCCGCCTCTGCATCCATATAATCCCTCCTCCCCCCTACAGCTCCGTTTGCTGCTGTCTCCAGATGCCAACCTCACGCGCGTTCGTCAGCCTGTCTCCTCCCTGTCCAGCAGCCTATCCCCAACCAGGTAAGTAGAGGCCGCCTCCCCCACTGAATGTCGGGCCCATGGGGCTTGACAGTTCCCAGCATTGCCTCCATTTGTCTGCTGTGCTAAGTAACCAGCTTTCACTGCAGCCCCATCAAGAAGGGCAAGGCTGTCTCCTCACAAGTAGTCTGGCTGACCTTCCCTGCTCCTGCCTTTTCTCTGTCTTACGTGTTCTTGGATCAGGTGGAGAAAGCAGTTCCTCCTCCTCCTCACAGACTGGCTGCAGTTGCATGCTTTCCTCATCTGGACCTTCAGCCAAATCCCTCCCAGATGGCTGCTTGGAGCCATCAATCAATTCAGCTGCTGACTTGGCAGGAACTGGTTCATCCTCCTCTGAGCTGATGTCTAGAGAGGTATCTGAGGAAGCATCTGGGAAGTCATCACTGTTAGGAATTTCATGTTTACTTCCATGGTCAGAGAGTCCTTTGTTTTTGGTGCAACATTCAACTGTTGATTTTAAGTTTTAGCAAACTAGTTTAGCATTTCTAAAACACAATCAGCTACTGGGAAAACCTACAAGGCCCATTTGCACCAAAGATTTGAGAATGTTCTTTAAATTTCTGTTCCAATTCCTTTTATCATTGATGGTGGCAAACTGAGCTATTTTTTAATGTTTTACCTTTGAGTTCACTTTCTCCTATCATTCCAAAGCCTTCCTGGCTGAAAAAAACCTCATAGGAGAGTTTCTCCATAATGTTTTTCTCTGAGATTTAGCTGAAGTTACCGGATGTATCCTAGAATATGGAACAGTCATAAAAATCCATTAATTACCTTGTGGCATCATACTCCATTCAAAATAATTTATCTGAAAGGTCCTTTAAATATACCTTAAAATCTCACTGCATTAGAAAATAAAACAGGTAGGAAAAATGCTGGGGATTTTGTTTCTGCATCACTTTAACATGCATTCTTGGTTAACCGTTTCTTTTCATTTCCCTCCACATTTACTCTGTAAATTTCAGCATGTTTTGTTATTTTCCTAATTTGTACAGGGCTACTAGGTCTTTCCCCCATTTCACTGCTGAAAATCTGAGATAGACTGAGCTAACTACTATCTCTCTACTTAACTCATCTTAAAGATCTGTAGGAATGTAGAAAGAAAAATCTTCATCAGGGTCCAGTCCAAGCTGGGAATAAACAAAATGGAGACTGCTTTAGAAAGAAGGTTATAGTTTATTGAAGAGCAAAGCCAGAGAGAAATATTGCTCTGGAGCAGCTGACCACATGTAGCTGGGAGTGGTGGTTTTTTATACCTTCTTGGACTTTTGTGTTTGGAGTTCCTATTCCTGTGGCATGAACTTTGACCTGAGGTTCTTTTGAGTGTCCTTTTTGGTATTGGTGGGTTGATCCTATTATGTCCTAAAGGTCATGCTTCCTGTCCTTAGAGTTTGGGTGGGGGATGTAGGTTTTAGGGGTCTTTGTCTTTCTAATCTCATCAGCTCCAAGCTTCCTTTCTCCAATCGTTTTGAAAGGATTATCAAATCTGCATTTCTACAGATTTTGGTTTCTGCTTGGGGCAAGGAGACTTGTGTGTGGGGGTACTGCCTTTAAGATCCTTTGAGGAAATATAATATTCTGCCTTTTTAATATTTTCCAAAATATTTCCTTCTCAGGGGTTGAGGTGCTGTCCTCCTGTAGGAAATAGGAAAAAAAAATGATGATCTCAGGTTTTCATTTAAAACCAACCAATAAATCTATTACATTTTTTAAGTAGACATCATTCTCAGGGTAAATTTGTCATAGAGTCCTGTTATTAACTATAATGCAATGCAATGCCAGGAAACAGAAAGGATTAAAAATTCCTTGGATTGTTCCTTGCACACTAGGATATTTTTTTTTTCCAATATAGAACAGATATATGTTTCTCTCTGATGAAGTAAGTGGTAAATTCTGGTCTATTCTTTGAAATACAGCTAGTCCTTGACATAAGACCACAACTGAGCCCAAAATTTCTGTTACTAAGCAAGACAGTGATTGAGTTTTCCCCATTATACAACCTTTCTTGCCACAGTTGTTAAATAAATCACTGCAGTTGTTGAATTAATAAAATGGTTGTTAAGTGAAACTGGCTTCCCCATTGACTTTGGTTGTAAGAAGGTCACAAAAGAGGATCACAGGACCCCAGGACACTGCAACCATCATAAATGTGAGTCAGTTGCCAAGGATCAGGATTTTGATCATGTAACTGCAATGGTTGTAAATGTGAAAAATGGTCATTAGTCACTTTTTTTAGTGCTGTTGTAACTTCAAACAGTCACTAAACAAATTGTTGTAAGCTGAGGACTACCTGTACCCTGTATCATGTCTCTTCCAAGATGGCAAATGAACATTGCATAATCAATAGGAATTTACCTTTTACATAAACTTCTATGTACTTTCTACTTGCACTGTAGGTGGGAAGCAGCACATATTGTGTTACATCTAACTGTTCAATTAGGTAAGGCAATATAGGTATCAAAGTCTCTTGCTTTGCTGATTTGTGATGAATTAAATCAATATGCAAGGGCAAGATTAGAATGAAGAGGCATAAATCCAATTTTATATTACATAAGCTAGAGAGGAATCAACCGCCCTTGTGTCTTTAATAATAGTTGCATCCAGGCATAATCATATAGGCCGTTTGTAAGTGAATTATACTATGCCTCTGTGCTTCTTTGCTTGTTTCTTTTCAACGCAAGGTCAGTTTATGAGTGCATTCTTCCTCAAAATAAAAATTTAATTATAATAATATTCTTGGCTTATCCTGTGAGAGAAATTACAGAAATGAAAATCATACATCTGTTCCTCCCTAGTTAATTCTACCAGCAAAGCTTATTGAAAATAATAATGTAAGATGCTTAGAAGGAGAATTTGGTCAAAGCTCCACTGCTAAATTTGGGGAATGAATGGGGTTATTTATTTATTGGTACTGTGTAGCCCAGCATTCTGTAAGTTAATAGTATGGAAGGTAGTATCAAAGATCACCCATGTATTCGTTCTATTCAAATTCCTTCCAGATGTTATTACTTTTACTCATATGTTGCATTTATATTCTCATTTACTGTATAAGCTCAAGGTGGTTTATATGGGGTTCTTCCTTATTTTATCCCCAGAACTACAGTCTTGAGTTTTAGGATGTGAGAGAGATTGATTCAATATGTCCCTTATCCAATTGCAAGATTTTAACCACCCCTACCTTACACAGACTATAGTTGCTTTTCCAGTCATTATTCCTCTCTTGAGGAATCTTCGATAAATTATTTATCCATTCAGCACTGAAACAAAAATAATACAAACAATACATCTTGTAAAATGGGCTACACGGACCTATAGTGCTAGTACTGTATCAGGGGTTTTCATATTCATGAGGAAATTTACAACAGTCACTTTTATAAAGCAGTATGTATTTGTATCTATCTCACTCTTTCCTTCCCCTACCTCCCATATATTTATATGCGTGTAGGGAGTAATTGTGGCTGTATCCATGACTACATATTAATCACTTTATATGGAATGAATGGATAATATATGCATGTTTTGAATTATTAATTATGAAATAGGTGACAAATGCAATAAAAAAAGAATGTATTCAAAGCTAAATGATTAAAAGTGGTACAGAAAAAGAGATGCCTCATTCCTGGTATGCAATTTGGTTTAGAGTCACCTTTAAAGAAGATGCCGGGCAATACTGCATTGCAGCCTAAGATAAGGCCTGAATTACTCTTGACATCTTAAGACAAATTTCAGTTTAGTTTGAAGGAAATTGACAATAGGATTAAATTGGTATTCAGTCAGGGCTGTGGAACCCACAGGATTTGATGGTTGCTCCCACACAGGGAAGCACAAACTTCTGAGCAGACTAATCTTCCATTGCCAGCCCTCTCTCCGTTCTTTCATTCATTCACTTATTCATTCACTCACTCACTCACTCAGTCACTCACTCAGTCACTCAGTCACTCAGTCACTCAGTCACTCACTCACTCACTCACTCACTCACTCACTCACTCACTCATCTATTCTCTCTCTCTCTCTCTCTCTCTCTCTCTCTCTCTCTCTCTCTCTCTCTCTCTCTCTCTCTCTCTCTCTCTCTCTCTCTCTCTCTCTCTCTCTCTCTCTCTCTCTCATTATTATGATTGGTTACATAGTCATCCAGATGCTTAGAGTTGATTTGGCATTTTTACCCACCTATGGAGTCTTTCCCAAGTTAGAATAGAATAGAGCTGGAAGGGACCTTGGAGGTTTTCCAGCCCCCCCCCCACTAAAGCAGGAAAATCTATATTATCTCAGACAAGTGACTGTCCAGTCTCTTCTTAAAAACCTCCTGTGACGGAGCACCCATGATTTCTGAAGGCAAGCTGTTCCACTGGTTAACTGTCCTCACTCTTAGGAACTTTCTCCTTAATTCCAGGTTGCTTCTCTCTTTGATCAGTTTCCAATCATTGCTTCTTGTCCTGCCCTGTGCTTTGGAGAATAATTTGACCCCTCTTCTTTGTAGTAGCCTCCCAAATACTGGAATACTGCTATCATGTCACCCCTATTTCTTCTTTTCTCTGCAGCTGTTCTTCATATGTTTTAGTCTCTAGGCCTTGGATCATCTTAGTTGTTGTTCTCTGAACTTTTTACAAGGTCTCAACATCTTTTTTTGTAGTATGGTGACCAAAATTGGTTGCAGTATTTCAGGTGCGGTCTCACTAGGGTTTTATAAAGCGGTACTAATACTTTGTGTGATCTTGATTCTATGCCTCTGTTTATGCAACCCAGGATTGTATTAGACTTTTTTGCTGCTGCTGCACATTGTTGGCTCATAGTCAAGTGATCGTCCACTAGGACTCCAATGTCCCTCTCAAAGTTACTGTTTGTGAGCCAGGTCTCACCTAATCTGTAGTTGTACCTTTGATTTTTCCCGCATTAAAAAACTTTGCTTTTCTCCACATTAAAAATCATTTTGTTGGATAGAGCCCATTGTTCAAGTTTGTCAAGATCTTTTTGAACCCTAAGCCTGTCTTCTGGGGTGTTGGCTAACCCTGCCAGTTTAGTGTCATCTGCTTTTAAATATATAAAATTTGATGGGTTCCCCTTCTATTCCCTCATCTAAGTCATTTATGAAGATATTGAAGAGTACTGGGCCTAAGATAGAACCTTGTGATATATCACTGCTTACTTCTCTTCATGTGGAAGTAGTACCATTGAGGACTACTCATTGAGTATGGGTTTTCAGCCAGCTACAAATCCATATGGTGTGTTGTGACTCAGGGCCAGCCTGTGGGTCCGACAGCCGGCTCCGATGTATCGGATGACTCAGATGTGGGGGAGGAGGGAAACGAACCGGCTGATGATGATTTGGAGGCTTTGCAGAGTCCTCAGCCGGGGACCTCTTCTCAGCTGCGTGAGCCCGAGAGTGCGGAGGAAGATGACCCACAGCTGGCCCTGTTCAAGGACGCCCGACGCAGGAGGCAGTCGAGCAGGAACAAACAAAGAAAGGCTGTGAGACTCCTCGGGAGGAGGCACAGGGAGACCACGCCCTGAGCTCTCTATAAAAGGAGTGTTTGGGGAGGGGCTGGTTGCTGAAAGCAACTTTTCCGCTTGAGAAGACAAGCTCTAGTGTTTTTGTTAACTGCGTAATTAAATCTTGGCAGAAGCCTTTTAGCCTTGGACGCTCTCCAGTCTCTTCTTTTGAATAGGGGTTTGTTAGAAGAGGGCTGGTTCAGAACATGGTGGTGATGATGTCTATTCCACCTTTTTCTAGCTTACCAAGCAGTAGATTGTGGTCTACTTTGTCAAATGCCTTGCTGAAATCTAAGTATATTGTGTCCACAGCATTTCGCTGGTCTACTAATTTGGTCACTTTACCAAACAATTAAATAAGATTGGTTTGGTATGTTCTGTTTTTAACCAAACCCTGCTGGTTACCAGTTATGACTTTGTTTGCTTCTAGTTGTTTGCAGATCTGTTTTTTGATTATCTTTTCCAGGATCTTCCCAGGTATTGATGCTAGACTGATTGGTCTGTAGTTTCCTGGGTCTTTTTTTCTTTTTCTTTTTCCTTTCTTGAAGATGGGAACCACATCAGCCCTTTTCCAATCCTCAGGTACTTTTCGAAAGATATGGTGCAATGGTTCTAAGATAACATCTGCCAGCTCCTTCAGAACTCTGGGATGTAATCTGTGGGGTCCCGGTGATTTATATTTGTCAAGGTCAGATAGGTGTTTTCTTACCATTTTCTTGCTTATTTAATTTTTTTGTTTCTAGTTTGTCTTTTGCACTATTTTTTTGTATGTTTTGCTATAATTTCTTTTAGTGTGAAGATTGATGTAAAGTATGAGTTAAGCAGCTCCGCTTTCTCCCTATTGCTTTTTACTTCCTTGCCATCTTCTCTCTTTAGTGGACCTACAGTTTCCTTTATTTTTTTCTTGTTATTAATATGTTGAAAATCTTTTTTTTAAATTATCCTTGATTTTTGTTGCAAGTCTTTGTTCATTCTGAGCCATAATAATAATAATAATAATAATAATAATAATAATAATAATAATAATAATAATAATAATAATAATAATAATAATAAAGTTGGAAGGGACCTTGGAGGTCATCTAGTCCAACCCCCTGCTCAGGCAGGAAACCCTATACCATTTCAGGCAAATGGCTGTCCAGTCTCTTCTTAAAAACTTCCAGTGTTGGAGCATTCACCACTTCTGGAGGCAGGTTGTTCCACTGGTTAATTGTTCTAACTGTCAGGAAGTTTCTCCTTAGTTCTAGGTTGCTTCTCTCCTTGACTAGTTTCCATCCGTTGCTTCTTGTCCTGCTTTCAGGTGCTTTGTGGCAGCCCTGAGATATTGGAACACTGCTATCATGTCACCCCTCACCCTTCTCTTCATTAAACTACACATACACAATTCCAGCAACCGTTCCCTATATGTTTTAGCCTCCAGTCCCCCAATCATCTTTGTTGCTCTTCTCTGTACCCTTTCTAGAGTCTCAACATCTTTTTTTTTACATCGTGGTGACCAAAACTGGATGCAGTATTCCAGGTGTGGCCTTACCAAAACATTGTAAAGTGGTATTAGTACTTCACTTGATCTTGATTCTATCTGAGCCTTTGCTTTCCTGACTTCGTCTTTGCATGTTCTGGCCATCTGCTCATACTCAGCCTTAGTTATGTGTCCCTCTTTCTATTTTTTGTACTTGTCCTTTTTGTCTTTCAGTTTTTCTGAGAGATCTTTGTGCAGCCATGCTGGTTTCGTCTTGATTTTCTTGTTTTTCCTTTTCAGTGGTATTGTGCTGGACTGGGCTTTTATTATAGCATTTTTCATAGTTTCCCATGCTTCTTGAGTTGTTTTCCCCTTTAGTTTTTTCATCCATGAAATCTTTCCTAGGTTCTCTCTGAGTTTGTTAAAATCAGCTCTTTTGAAGTTTAAGACATTGAATTATTTTCTATTGCTTGTGTTTGCATTATATTGAATTCCAGTATGACGTGGTCACTTTCCCTCAAGGCTCCAGAAACCTCAACTCCCTCTATCACTTCTTCTCTATTAGTAAGAATTATGTCCAGTAAAGCTTTACTTCTAGTTCCCTCCTCTATCTTTTGGGTGACAAAGTTGTCAACTAGGTTGGTTAGGAATCTGTTTGATCTCCCGCTCGCTGCAGAATTTGTCTCCCAGTTGATATCTGGGTAGTTGAAGTCTCCCATTACTGCTGTATTATGCTTTCTACATACATTTGTTAACTGGTTGGCAAAGAGTCCATCTATTTCTTCTGATTGGTTGGGTGGCCTGTAGTATACCCCTCTGGCAATGTCACTTTTTCCCCCTTTTATATTGACCCATATAGATTCTGGAGGGCTCTTATCTTTTATCATGTGCATGTCTGCAGATATGTAGTATTCTCTCTTTTTTATTAAAGAGTTTTACAAAAAATTTTTTTACAATACATATCCCCAAAACCCACCCACCACACACTACCCCCCTTCCCCCCCCCACTTCCCAGAGCTGAATACAGGGTTATAGATATAATAATCATATTCTAACTAAAATTATCCATTATAAAATTAACCAAATTCATAATGTGCTTTAACTCCCCTTTAACATAGATACATTCAAATTATTAAAAACATAATAATAATAACTTAAACAAAAATATAATCAATACTAATACTAAAATTAATAACAATATCCCTCTAAAATCTACTCATAAGCTAAGTGGAACTTTTTAGTCCCATATTTATTCTGAATATAATCTATCCATCTTCTCCAAACTGAAATATATCTTTCTTGTGAATGATCCTTCAAATAAGCAGAAATCTTAGACATTTCTGCAAGATTCGATACTTTAAGTACCCATTCTTCTATAGTAGGCAAACTATCCTTCTTCCAGTATTGTCCCACCAGTAACCGGATATGTAGTATTCTCTTACATATAGTGTAACTCCCCCTCCTCTTTTTGTAGTTCTGTTTCTTTTGAATAATTTGTATTTGTCAATTAATCCATTCCAGTCATGGGTTTTATCCCACCAGGTTTCTGTAATGCCAACTATGTCATACCCACTCTCGTGTACTATTGCTTCTAGTTCACCCTGTTTGTTCCCCAAGCTTTGAGCATTAGTATATAACCATTTAAGACTTTTATGTCTGTCTGTGGATATGTTTCCTGGATCTCCTGATTGTTGTTTGATTTTTTCTTTTTTCTCATCACTCCCTACCTCTTTGTTTTATTTGTTTTCTTGGGATTTATGATTGGTTTTGTGTTCTAGAGATTCTAATGATTGGTCACCCTTTTCCCTCAATTTTAGTTTAAAGCCCTTCTAATGAGTTGGGACAGTCTTTTTCTGAGTACTATTTCTCTGTTTTTGTGAGGTGCAGCCTGTCCCTTGCCAAGAGTCCACTACGTAGGAAAGTACCCAGGATAGGCAGATATTGTTGTTTAACAACATCATTTAATACCTGCTGTCTCCAGATACTGCAACGATTACTACCCAGAATTTTTTTTTTTTTTTTTGTCTTTTTAATCAGCAATTTTTAAGCTTGGGATGCTGTGTGGCAAGTGCTTGTCTGTTTGAATTCTAATATCCCTGAGCAATTTAACTTCTTCAGTTTCTGTTACTTTGTCTATTTGGCAGTCCCACTAATTTTTGCTTGCAGGGCAATGGTATTTTTGCAGATATTCCAATGCACCATGATTGCTACTGTGTCTGTAGTTGTTTGTAGTTGGTCTGTGTGATCTCCTTGCAGCAGTTAATTAGGTGGTCTACTGCTTCTTCAGCTTCTTTGCACTTGCTGTCTGTTGTTGTTTCAATTCTGGCTTTTCATGTGTTGTTGGAGTAGAATTAGCCACCCTGCCACTTTCTTCAACTTTTCTGCTATTAGCTATTGGCAGGTCTTGTTATTATCTGCTTTGCCTTCTAGTGTGTGTGTCTCTCTGTGTGTGTGTGTGTGTTTGTGTGCATTGTCCATATAATACATGTCTCTTTTCTATTCTTCGTTTTCTTGCAGGCTAATTTTGTTTGTTTGGTATCCAGGAACCTTCATCTTGTCCTAGCTTCAATACATCTTCTTTACTTTCTTTCAGTTACTTTTCCAATGTCCATTTTTCTTCTTCATCTGATGTTTTTGGACCATCCATACCTACATATGATTCTTCATAAGTGGAGCCTGTCAATCTTGCTGCTTGGATGAAGGACATGATTCATTGACATTGTTTTTCTTATCTTCCTATCCAGGAGTTTTACTTCTGCTTGAACCCAGTCCAGTATTCCAGCAATGTATCTAATAACTAGAATTGCCCAGATGTTAATTACCTTTATGGCATTTCCTCCACTGAGTTTGGACTTTAAGGTCATCTTCACTCTCCTAATGTATTCACTACTATTCGTCTCCTTGTCTTCAGTGTGCTTGATGTTGTCAGACCAGGTTTTTGTAATGAGTTTCTTCATCCAGACTCTTGATGTTATTTTTGTAAGGTACTTTGATTCCTTCAGTTTTCATTATTCCCACCCCCACCCCCCATAGATGGAAAAGCATCACATTTGTTCAGTCCAAATTCCATTACAATATCTTGACTCTACATTTGGACAATGATGAGTAGTACTCTATTTCTGGTAGTGTTTTTCCATATAGCTTCAGATCACCCATGTAAAAAGATTGGCTAGCCTGGTAGATGTTTTTGATGTTGACAGCCATGTCCTGAGTTATTCAGTATTATTGACAGAGAAATCAGTGTAATGACAAACAGTAATGATGATAATGAGTCTCCTTTAAAAAATTCCTCTCTTGAAGGTAACCTCTCTCAATCTATCACAATTGACCACCCACTTTGTCTTTACTATTTTCTCTCTGATTATTATTATTTTCTCTTCAGTAGTCCCCATAACTTTCCTTTGGCTTTCCAGAATTTTAGACACATGGGCGTCACAAACACCATTCCCAGATGCACTTCTTTGACACTAATATCTACTAGTCTTCCCCAGCAACAATTGCCTTTCTATTCCCAGATGAAAGTTGGCTTTTCTTGTATTCCAGTATTTTTTAAAATTCCTTGTAGTGAGATTTACAGTGGCACAAAACTGGGACAGACAGATATCTTTTTCTTTGCTATGATTGCAAAGTGTAGTGAGAGTTGCTCAATTTGAAGAGTTTTACAATTGTCAAACTATTTCAAATTTGCTGATTACAAAAGAAATTCATCTTTGAAATACCGGAGTCCTACAAAGATGATTACTAACAAGAATCTTCCATGAGAACAACATTGGTTCTACTAGTACTTAAGGCACCCATCCTGATTAGAGTGGAAACCAGAGAATTATGGGAGTGAGCACCTTTAGCAATGTGAAAAGGAAGTATATATATGTTGTCCAAAACACTGAATAAAAAGGGATTTTAGAAGTCTGTGAATGATGCATCCAAATGTGTTAAGGATATTGTTTTCACAATTTGTTACTATCATATTTATTTGTTTAATAAAAAAAAATCTGAAAAATCTTTGCAGATGGAAAAAAAAACTACATTGAGCTGAATAGCCAAATGTTAATTACAGAGGAAAATCCAAAAATATCATTGCCATTATTAAACAAGGATTGTATAATTAACTATTTTGAAAAAAAGTTCATTTTGCTCACAGGAGATTTAATTAGTCATGGCAAAATATTTATATTCTGCCTTTCTTTAGATTAAGCCCACTGTGACAAGCATCAGAGATGAAATAATAATCTAACAAGATTAAAACTCATTGTATTAACACTCAGACAAAAATGACCCAAAGATAATATGGAGCATAGAGGTAATGAAATTATGTTTGAATGTTTAAAGGTAAAGGTTCCCCGCACATGCATGCTTGTCGTTTCCAACTCTAGGGGCCGGTGCTCATCTCTGTTTCAAAGCCGAAGAGCTAGCGCTTCTCCAAGGATGTCTCCGTGGTCATGTGGCCGACATGATTTGATGCCAAAGGCGCACTTAACGCTGTTACCTTCCTACCGTAGTTGTCCCTATTTTTCTACATGCATTTTTATGTGCTTTCGAACTGCTAGATTGGCAGAAGCTGGGACGAGTAACAGGCGCTCACTCTGTTATGTGGCACTCGGGATTCGACCTGCCAAACTGCCGACCATCTGATCGACAAGCTCAGCTTCCTAACCCACTGAGCCACAGTGTCCCTTTATGAATGTTTAGTTAATCCAATAAAACAAACTCATCAAATCCAAAGGCTTTCCTAGAATGAAAATTTCATAGCATCTTCTAAAAGATAGTTAGCCATTTTTTGAAATGGATTTCTAAGAATTGAAACAGCCATTGAAAAGATCTCCTGGATGGCAGACAGGAGAAGATGTACAAATGCCCTTCATTATACAACAGATGATGCCTGGACCTTAGAGTACATAACCTCTACTCCTACCAGTTTTCCTGGACTTTTTTTCCTCTCAGCATTCTCCACATGAAAATTTAGGCAGAATAGTAGGTCCAGATCAAATGACAGAATGAGAACCTGCAGGAACAGTGGGGGATAATTTTGGCAACACAGAGCTTTCCTTGAGAGAACTGCAGAATTGAGATTGTGCAGTCCTGAGCTGGATGGTGGAAGGAAGAAAGAAGTTCAGGGTAGTCACATGTAAAATTCCTCAGAATATACTGCATGTAATAGGTTAGAACAGGGGTGTCAAACTTGCAACGTCACGTGACACGTCAGGACGCATTGTGACTTTTCCCCCATTGCCGGAGCTGGGGTGGGCGCAGTTTTAACATGATACATCTGGACCATGGGCTGGCAGTTTGGCACCCCTGGGTTAGAAGATCGTAGCTTTAGTTTGTCAAAGTTCTGTCAAATAGAATATATTAAGCAAATAAAGGACTGCAAATTGGACTTTGCACTGTCAACTCGGCTTCAGCCTACAGATTGAGAAAAAAGGAGGTGCTTTTGCCTTGTATCCTATGGAGTAGACAGATAGGATTTCCCCATATATATATAGGGAGCAGAATAAAGATGTGAGGTGGGCTGTGTGGCAGAACTCTGGTTGAGAGGAAATAGGCTTTGATATTTGTAGCTGATTCTGAGAAACCTGGTTGTTGTTCACATAATGAATAATGAGGAAATCTTTTCCAGAAGTAGAACTGAAATGAGCCATAGAAATGTAAAATGAATTTGATACTTTAAAAATAAATTACTAAGGAAAAGGAATTGTACATATAATCACTTTCACTTCTATACCTTTTATTTCTTTTGTCCTTTTGCACTGTAAGGTCGAAAGATGGTGGATGATTTGAAATTACTCCATGGCCTTCAGTGCTAAGTGTGAATTGCAATCCAGGTGTCCTTGGTCATTACTTTGGTGTGTTAATTGAGTGATTGATTATGTGCCATCAAGTTGTTTTTGGCTCCTAGCAACCATGCAGATAGATTGTATTCTGTCTACATGTATTCCTAAACTGTTCTTAAGCAGTTCTACATATCTAAAGAATAAAGGCTAAGCTATCTGCTATAAGGCTGTGCAAAATTTTGAAAGCATGCTTTGATTTAATTGAGAGAAGACTCTTGGGGTGGCTACATTGCATCACTGAAGAAAAGATTCTTCTGGACATCTGTAGAAGCCACTTATTTCCCAGCAAGGAGAAACCAGAACAGAGAGCTCCATCCCAGCACTTTGAACTAAAGCATTAAAACAAGCACATTACTTCAACAGTGCCAAAGGGGGCATTGGATTTGCCCATGTACCACTTTTGTTGCCCTGGCTTTCAGTTTCTTTCCAGATGTAATTGTAGGTGCTAGCCATCAGCTTTAGAGCCCTACAGGGCCAGGCTATCTTCAAGACCACCTTTCCCTAGGACTACCTACCTGTCCTACCAGGTCAGAAAGGATGGACACACTTCAAGTCTCTTCCCCTAAATATTGCCATTTGATAGGAGCTAGGAACCATACCGTTTTTGTGGCAGCCCCTGACCCATGAAACACTTTCCCCCCTGAGGTTCTATCCTCCTGGCCTTCCGTAAAGCTTTGAAAACCTGGCTTTTCCTCCAAGCACTGGCATAAGATTAGATGACCGCATATTAGAAGATTGACTTGGTACCAGGTTTTTATTACTTCCAATGTTTCAGTGTGTTACGTTTTACAGTTTTAATATGTTTTTAATAGGTTGTTTTAACTTTTTAATTGGGAACCCTTCAGAGCTGTTTAGAACATGGGCAGTTGTCCCAAAGGTGCTTTTTCAAGAGGCAATGGGACTTTCTTTGTTTGTTGTTTGTTTTGCTTCTTATCTAAGAAGCTTCTTCAGTTCTCTCCAAGAACTGGGAAGCTAAATGCCTTCAAGAAAAAAAAAAGTTTAGTTGTCTTTTGAAAAAGGACCTTTGGGACAACCATGACATGGATGACTGAGACTCTCCATAGACAAAATGGGTGGTTATATAAATATTTTTGAAACAAACAAGCAAACAAAATGCCTTACTGAGACACAATGCTTCACATGTCCTTACTTTATTGTGTCCCACATTTGGTTAATCATCAGAATGACCCTAAAAAAGAAATTCACAATCATTTAAGAATCTGCAAACTTGCCTTGATAGCTTAAGGTGTTTAGGACAAACTCCTCCAATTTTCAAGTTCCTTGAAATTTGTAGTTGGTTTTTTGTAAAAAAAAATCATTCCATTTATCTTTGTAAAGGATAGGTAGTGGTTTATATTTTTGACTATTTTTCTTATAAAAGATGTATGAATTACTATGACCGTGTCACTATTACTGCTCCTACAAGTACTACTTGCCCATTATGACTCTTCAATTATTGTTCTATCTACTCTTCTCATGGCACACTCAAAGCAGTTATCTGAACAATTATTGACATTGTCACAGAGGAAAAGCTTGGTGGGAAATTCAAAGCAGGAGCACATTACAGTATTTGAAGATAACACCAGGGGAATCATATGTGCTTGTAGACATAAAGATGAAATCTTTGTTTGCCTCCTCAGATTGGCTCTGCTTAGGCAGGAAGCCCAAACAAAGGATTAGCACTCTCATAAGAGATGAGAGTAGAGCATACTAACCACCTTCTATTATGCCTGTACCCTCAGATCCCCTTGCAGTGGAAAGTGCAAGCACCTCAATCCTGAGATCATTATGTCTGTTTTCTGTTGCCTTTTCCAATGAAAATCCCTGGAAAATCAGGGTTTTGGTACAATGAACACGACTTCAATTATAACTGCCACCTGGTACACAGCTGTATTTACAACCCAATCTTCTTTCCTTTTTGTCTTTTTTTTTAATTCAGTGACAAAAGAGGGTGGTGATGACCTTGGGACTCAAAAGCAACAATGACAAAAATGTGGCAAAAAAATTCAAACTTCCAACATTCTCAAAGAGTGTTATATCCCACAAGCAAAGACTAGCACTGGGCCCCTCAAGTTGGTGAAGACTTTCTTTTCAGGAAAGATGTTAAATTAAGTATATTGAAAAAATATTTTAAATGTAAATACTTAACATTTGTACCATTTTGATTTACAGTAAGTGCAGGGGATTCATATTCTCAGTAAACGCCCATTTTTTTTTAGTGTTGCACTTTCTGTTACATTTTATCCCTAGCGTCCATTTTCATTTCACAAAATAACAGAATAACAGAACTGGAAAGGACCTTGGAGGTAATCTAGTCCAACTCCATGCTCAAGCAGAAATACCATTTCTGGCAAGTAGCTGTCCAGTAATGTATCAGATTACATTTTTACAATCACATTTCTGTAAAGGTAAAGGTAAAGGTAAAGGTAAAGGTAAAGGTAAAGGTTCCCCCGCACATGTGTGCTAGTCGTTTCCAACTCTAGGGGCCGGTGCTCATCTCCGTTTCAAAGCCAAAGAGCCAGCGCTTGTTCGAGGACGTCTCCATGGTCATGTGGCCGGCATGACTAGATGCCAAAGGCACACGGAACGCTGTTACCTTCCCACCGTAGTGGTCCCTATTTTTCTACTTGCATTTTTACGTGCTTTCGAACTGCTAGGTTGGCAGAAGCTGGGACGAGTAACAGGCGCTCACTCTGTTACGCAGCACTCGGGATTTGACCCGCCAAACTGCCGACCTTCTGATCGACAAGCTCAGCATCCTAACCCACTGAGCCTCCACGTCCCTTCACATTTCTGTACTGTCTTTTATTTTAAGGCAACCTTTAAGGGACAATGTAGGTTGCAATATGTTCAATGACATATACATTCTGAAGAATTATTATAAACCTCAAACTGAGTTTTTTGTGGTTATTGCCATATGTCTTCATCTATCACAACCTGTTTGTCAGACGGGCAGATGCTTCCTAATAAAATCTTAAAATACTTACTAAAAATATTAATGAGCTGAAACAAAAAAGATGCTTGATTGATAGTGGCATCAACTTCATCCAACGCAGGGTGATCAAGAACATTTTTGAAAAAATGCACGCCGTTCAATTTTTTTATATTGTTTTTTTTCTCAGAAAACTAATTTTGTAAAGTACATAAAATGACTAAGTAACTTAAAAAAATTGTCTGATTATGACATTGAACAAGAGAAGATGATAAGATAAGATAAGATAAGATAAGATAAGATAAGATAAGATAAGATAAGATGAGATGAGATGAGATGAGATGAGATGAGATGAGATGAGATGAGATGAGATGAGGTGAGGTGAGGTGAGGTGAGGTGAGGTGAGGTGAGGTGAGGTGAGGTGAGGTGAGGTGAGATAAGATATGTTTTATTGTTATTTTTTTACTGTGGGCACAACAGCACACATCAAAAATGAAATTTAGTTGCCTGCTCTCAAAGTGGAACACATACATGACACACAGCTAACTATACTATATACATATATATATATAGACCCACACCCCTACATTTACATAACAAATAAATATTAAATATTAAATACTGTCCATCTTAAATATATAACAGAGGGAGGAAGCTTGAGAGTTCACAAGGTTAATGCTGAATGAAACTATGGCTGAATCTGGATGTTCTGCTGTGGATACCACAAAGCCTCCTCCCAGAAGGTAACAAGGAAAACAGGTCGTGAAGAGGATGAGTAGTGTCCCAGATAATCTTACAGACCCTGCTCAAGCAACGCTTCTGTGCTATGTCCTGGATGGAGGGGAGGGAACTGCCAATGATCTTTTCAGCCAAACTCACCACTATCTGCACCATCTTTCTGTCTGAAGCAGTGATGCTTCCAAACCAGACTGTGATGCTGTATGACAGGATGCTCTCGATCGTTCCCCTGTAGAAAGTGGTAGGACAGGGGAAGGAAGATGTGCTTTTCTCATACGACGCAGAAAATGTAGGCACTGCTGTGCCCACTTCACTAGTTTCTCACTGTTGAGTGACCAAGCCAGCCTACTCATTACACCCAGGAATTTGATGCTGGTAACCATCTCCACAGGTGAACCATTAATGCACAGAGAAGTGTGGCTATGCCTGCCTTTTCTGAAATCAACAATGATGTGTTTGGTTTTTCTGGTATTTAAAACTAGACTATTTTCCTTACACCAATTCACCAACCCCTCAACCTCCTTGCATGATTTGTTCTCCTGCTTCTTCAGTACAAACAGGGCTAAATTAAATGTTGTATAAAAAAACCTGTTGTATGATAACCACCCGCTTCATGGATTACTGCCTTCTTGTGGCGAAGGGGCTTGCATAATTCAATAAAGCTATGAGCTATGCCGTGCAGGGTCACCCAAGATGGACAGGTCATAGCAGAGAGTTCTGACAAAACGTGATCCACTGGAGACGGAAATGGCAACCCACTCCAGTATCTTTGCCATTGTTGTGACTCAGGGCCAGCCTGTGGGTCCGACAGCCGGCTCTGATGTATCGGATGACTCTGAGGGGGAGGAGGGAAACGAACCGGCTGATGATGGTTTGGAGGAGGGAAACGAACCGGCTGATGATGGTTTGGAGGCTTTGCAGAGTCCTCAGCCGGGGACCTCTTCTCAGCTGCGTGAGCCCGAGAGTGCGGAGGAAGATGACCCACAGCTGGCCCTGTTCAAGGACGCCCGACGCAGGAGGCAGTCAAGCAGGAACAAACAAAGAAAGGCTGCAGGACTCCTCGGGAGGAGGCACAGGGAGACCACGCCCTGAGCTCTCTATAAAAGGAGTGTTTGGGGAGGGGCTGGTTGCTGAAAGCAACTTTTCCGCTTGAGTAGACAAGCTCTAGTGTTTTTGTTAACTGCGTAATTAAATCTTGGCAGAAGCCTTTTAGCCTTGGACGCTTTCCAGTCTCTTCTTTTCGAATAGGGGTTGCGAGAAGAGGGCTGGTTCAGAACAGCCATGAAAACCCCATGGACAGTACCAAAAGGAAAAAAAAAAGACATGATGCTGGAAGATGAGGCCCTCAGGTCGAAAGGTGTCCAATATGCTACTGGGGAAGAGCAGAGAGCTAGTACTAGTAGTGCCAGAAAGAATGAAGTGACTGGGCCAAAGCTGAAAGGACGCTCAGCTGTGGATGTATCTGGTGGTGAAAGGAAAGTCCAATGCTGTCAAGATTTTTTCTCCATAGGAACCTGGAATGTAAGATCCATGAATCAAGGAAAGCTGGACGTGGTCAAACAAGAGATGACAAGACTGAACATCGACATCTTAGGAATCAGCGAACTAAAATGGACAGGAATGGGTGAATTTAATTCAGATGACCATCAGGTATACTACTGTGGGTAAGAATCCCTCAGAAGAAATGAAGTAGCCTTCATAGACAATAAAAGAGTAGGAAAAGCAACACTGGGATACAATCGTCAAAATGACGGAATGATCTCAGTTCGAATCCAAGGCAAACCATTCAATATCACAGTAGTCCAAGTCTATGCCCCAACCACCAGTGCTGAAGAGGATGAAATTGACTGGTTCTATGAAGCCCTACAGCACCTTATAGAACTAAAACCAAAAAATGATGTCCTTATCATCATGGGGGATTGGAATGCTAAAGTAGGAAGCCAAAAGATAAGCGGAATAACAGGCAAGTTTGGCCTTGGAGTACAAAATGAAGCAGGACACAGGCTGATAGAATTTTGTCAAGGGAATACGATGGTCATACCAAACACTTTTTTCCAACAACTCAAGAGACGGCTCTACACATGGACATCACCAGACGGTCAACACAGAAATCAGATTGACTATGTGCTCTGCAGCCAAAGATGGAGAAACTCTATACAGTCAGTAAAAACAAGACCAGGAGCTAACTGCAGCTCAGAACATGAGGTTCTCATTGAAAAATTTAGGCTTAAACTGAAGAAAGTAGGGAAAAGCACTAGGCCACTCAGGTATGAACTAAACCATATCCCTGACGAATATACAGTAGAGGTGACAAATAGATTTAAGGAATTAGATCTGATAGACAGAGTGCCTGAAGAACTATGGACAGAGGTTTGCAACACTGTAGAACAGGTAGCAACCAAAACCATCCCAAAGAAAAAGAAATGCAAGAAAGCAAAATGGGTGTCTGAGGAAGCTTTGCAAATAGCTGAGGAAAGGAGGAAAGCGAAAGGCAAGGGAGAAAAAGAAAGATACGCCCAATTGAATGCAGAATTCCAGAGAATAGCTAGAAGAGATAAGAATGCCTTCTTAAATGAACCGTGCAAAGAAATAGAAGAAAACAATAGAATAGGGAGGACCAGAGATCTTTTCAAGAAAATTGGAGAGATGAAGGGAACGTTTAATGCAAAAATGGGCATGATAAAGGACCAAAATGGCAGGGAGCTAACAGACGTGGAAGAGAGTAAGAAGAGGTCACAAAATTACACAGAAAAACTATACAAGAATGAGCTTAATGTCTCTGATAACCACAATGAGGTAGTCACTGACCTCGAGCCAGACATCCTAGAATGTGAAGTGAAATGTCCCTTAGGAAAGCTGAGCAACAACAAAGCTAGTGGAGGTGACATTATTCCAGCTGAGCTATTCAAAATCTTAAAAGACAATGCAGTAAAAGTGCTACGCTCAATTTGCCAGCAAATTTGGAAAATTCAACAGTGGTCACAGAATTGGAAAAGATCAGTTTACATTCCAATTCCAAAGAAAGGCAGTGCCAAAGAATGTTCAAACTATCACACCATTGCACTCATTTCACATGCTAGTAAAGCTATGCTTAAAATCCTACAAGCTAGACTCCAGTAGTATGTGGATCGAGAACTACCAGAAGTACAGGTAGGATTTCAAAGAGGCAGGGTGACAAGAAATTAAAAGATGCTTGCTCCTGTGGAGGAAAGCCATGACAAATCTAGACAGCACACTAAAAAGCAGAGACATCACCCTGCCAACAAAAGTGCATATAGCCAAGGCTATGGTCTTTCCAGTTGCAATGTATGGCTGTGAAATTTGGACTATAAGAAAAGCTGATAACCATATTTAAAAATATGCATTGTTTTCTATTCTTTTGGGGTATACTTACTTTCACTTTTGTATGACTTCATAACTAAGAATGAACATTAACTGGTGGGCAAGTAAAACCTGGTAGATCACCTTGGACATTTATTGCCTCTTGCATGATGAGAAAGCACTGTGGAACTGGGTGGGCTATTGAAGATGAAGTGTTTGCCAAGACTCAGCTTGTATCTAATGTAAGAGCAATGCAAGGTTGCAGTTTAGATGTTGATCAATTGTGGACTAAAATATGATAATTTTATTTTCTCTCTACTTTTTAAATGAAAATTCTTTCTCTCCTGTTTATGAAGAAGCATGAAAATTGAGTAACTTTTTTTAAAAAAAAATACCCACTTTTACCTTCCATTTCATAACATCTATGAGGGCTGAATGTTTCATGGTTATCTGAGAGGAGTTTAACACTGTTGAACCTGACTTCCGGTGGCGACGCGGCGCCGAAGACAGCCGGCTCCGGGCTGTCCACTTCGCAGCTGTGTTTATCCACCTAAAACAGCGCCGATCAGCTGTTTAGGTGGATTTGAAGCCCCCTCCTCGGGAGAAGAGGAGGGGGTGAGGCCCCAGGTAGGGGTTGAGCTCTCCGGGGCCGCCTGAGCTGTAAGTTTGGGCGGCTGAAGGATTGAGCCCCCCGACGCTCCGAGCTGCGCAGCGTCTCTGCTCCGTGAATTTTGGAGCAGAGCCAGGCGCTAGCAACCACCCCTGCCAGAAGGAAAGACTTTCGAATAACAAGGTGCAGGCAGAGCGGTACAGGAGGTCAAGGTGAAGTGGACTTTTACTTTTACTCCCTGGCTCAATGGATTTTTTAGCTTTAAAGTGAAAGTACGCAACAAGTGAAAGTTGGGCAAGATGGCGGCTAAATCTTCCTCTAAAGTTCTTCGGAGTGCGGGAACTTCCCCGGTGCAATAGACATCGTTGCAAGCTTTGCTTCCTCCTGCACCTCCTGTGGCATTGACGCTTAAGGACTTACAAGATGCCTTTGCAAAGCAATCCCAGGTAATGTCAGAAATGATGGATGATAAGATGGTAAAGCTGGAGGAGAAACTGCAGAAATTGGAGGAGAGGATGGAAGAGAAGTTTAGTGCAATGGAGGAGAGGATGGAAGAGAAGTTTAGTGCAATGAGGGTAGACATTTTGTCTACAATTGAAAGCGTGGCTGAATGTGTGCAACGTTTGGATGAAAAAGTGGAGGATCTTAGTCAAAAGAACTCTATATTAGAAGTAAAGGTACTGGAGAACGAAAATTTAAGGGATAAAATAGATGGAGAATTGAGCCTTGTCCAGTACCATCAGATGCAGTATGCTATTAGAATCAGGGGCTTAAAAGAGAATCCTAAAGAAGACTTAAAGCAGCTGATTTCTGAAGCTTTGGAAGCAGTATTGGGCCAGCCAGCATCTGAAATAGAGGCAAGCATGGATAAAATTTTTCGTGTTAATTCATGGATTGCAAGGCAGAGGAAGCTACCTAGAGATGTGGTGGTCTATTTTACAAAGAGAGCAACTAGAGATGAAGTTATTCAAGCTGCTTATGATACTAAGGTTGTGGTTGCTGAGCAAGAAGTCCTGGTTCTAAAAGAGATTCCTCCAAAGATTTTAAGGAGAAGGAAAGATTTTGCATTTCTTGCACAGGAACTTAAGCAACGTGATATCAAGTTTAGATGGGAGATTCCAGTCGGATTGGTGGTGATGCACGAAGGTAAAAGATATCGTCTGGTTACCGTGGCTCAGGCGCGTGATTTCTACAGCAATGTTTTAAAAGCAACCCCTCTATCACTCTTGGAAGCTGCAAAGGGATCTGGAGAGGGAAAATCTCAAGATGCTGAAGGGGGACAGACAGAGGAGAACGGTGCTGGAGGGGATCAAATTACAGTTTCATCGGCTGTTGCTGGAGAGCAGAGGTTGACGCGTGCCGCTCTAAGACGAGCAAGACAAGTACAAGAGCAAGATCAGCAGAAGTTTATGGAACTTTCAAAGCGTACTTACAGTGAAGCTGTAGGAGGAGCGCGGCCCAAAGAAGTTACAGGGACCATTGAAGATGTGCTCCAAAAGCTTCGGGGCGCCAAGCATGGCGACTAAATTTCTAACCTGGAATGTCAATGGATTAAACTCACCACAGAAAAGAAAGAAAGTTTTTCAATATTTAAAACAATTTAAGATTGATGTTATATGTTTGCAAGAAACACATATTAGGGTTATGGACCAAAAGTATTTATCGAACTCAAGGTTGGGTACGCAATTTGTTGCCTCTGCGATGAATAAGAAAAATGGATTGGTTGTCTACATTTAAAGTACTCTAACAGCGGAACTAATTGATGTAGATAAGCAAGGAAGATATGTTATGATAGATTTGCTGTTAGAAGCTAAAAAAACGCTTCTAGTTGGACTGTATGCTCCTAATCAACAACAAGCTGATTTTTTTAGTTTACTTCACACAAAGGTTACCCAATTGGATTACAAATCGTTTATTTTTATGGGGGACTGGAATGGTGTTTTGGACGTACAGATGGATAAGGCTGGTTCTTTTAAGCGTGTTCCGAGTCATGACAGATTGCCTAAATCTTTTTTCGAAATGAAGGACGATTTGGAACTGCGAGATATTTGGCGTGACACACATCTACATGAAAAGGATTATACTTTTTTTTCTGACAGACATCAATCTTTTTCCAGGATTGATTTTATTTTGCTGACTAATGATTTTTTTTTTCTAGGATTAAGAAGGTAAAGATCTGTGCAAGAACTATTTCTGACCATAGTCCAGTTTGGTTAGAGATCAATAAGGACAATAGGGATAGGCGCTCGTGGCGCGTAAATGAGAATTTGTTTAGAAATCAGAGAAATGTGGAAGAATGTAAACAGCAGATGAAGGATTTCTTTGAAATTAATATGAATAAGGATACCTCTATGGACATGGTTTGGGATGCTAGCAAGGCCTACATGAGAGGGGTGTTGATATATATGAATAATAAATGCAGATGTACTTTGGAAGTTAGAAGGAAAGAACTGGAGAATGAAATTAGGGAATAAGAAAAGGCCCTAATCGTGAACCCATTGGATGTGAAGACTAAGGAGGTTATTAACCTATTAAGAGGACAATTTGACAAGTTGATGGCTGACCAAGTGGCAACCAATTTACGGTTTGCTAGGCATAATACTTTTTGCAACGCTAATAAGCCAGGTAGATGGCTAGCTTACAGATTAAGGAAAAAGCAAAGGGCTTCTAATATAGATAAAATTGAATATAAGGGAAAGGTTGTGTTTCAACAGGATCTTATTAAGGAAGCTTTTGTGGACTTTTATTCTAAATTATATACTAAGGAGAAGATTAATGAAAAAGACATTGATGTATATTTGGAGAATGCTAGCATCCCGGTTCTTACGCAAGCACAAAAGGAGGAGATTAATCAATTGATAACAGAAGAAGAAATTCTTATAGCAATTAAGGAATTGAAGGTGGATAAAGCGCCAGGTACGGATGGTTTGACTGCGGCCTACTACAAAAGTTTACAATTGGAGTTGATAAAGCCGTTAAAGGAACTGTTCCAGACAATTCAGAGAGGGGGAAAGGTGCCTCCATCTTGGAGAACTGCTTTTATCTCTTTGATTCCGAAGGTAGATCAAGATGCTACTCAAGTAAAAAACTATAGACCGATATCACTTTTAAACACAGATTACAAGATATTTGCTAAGGTGTTGGCTAACAGACTGATGAGGGTTCTGCAACAGGTGATTCATGGGGATCAGACTGGGTTTATTAAAGGTAAAGGTAAAGGTTCCCCCGCACATGTGTGCTAGTCGTTTCCGACTCTAGGGGCCAGTGCTCATCTCCGTTTCAAAGCCGAAGAGCCAGCGCTTGTCCGAGGACGTCTCCGTGGTCATGTGGCCGGCATGACTAGACGCCAAAGGCGCACGGAACGCTGTTATCTTCCCACCGTAGTGGTCCCTATTTTTCTACTTGCCTTTTTACATGCTTTTGAACTGCTAGGTTGGCAGAAGCTGGGACGAGTAACAGGCGCTCACTCTGTTACGCGGCACTCGGGATTTGACCCGCCAAACTGCCGACCATCTGGTCGACAAGCTCAGCGTCCTAACCCACTGAGCCACCGCGTCCCTTTGGGTTTATTAGTGGTAGGCAAATGAAAAACAATGTGAGGCATATAGTTGATGTGATAGAGTTTTTGGAGAGGAACAACCAGATCCCTGCGGCGCTAATTTTTCTAGATGCTGAAAAAGCTTTTGATCAATTGAATTGGCAATTTTTGATGAAAGTTTTAGATAAAATGAATTTTGGGGATAATTTTTTGCAACCAATTAGGGCATTATATCAAAAACAAACTGCCCGAATAATAGTTAACAATAGTTTGACTGAAGCATGTAATATTGAGAAGGGCACAAGGCAAGGGTGTCCGTTATCGCCTTTATTATTTGTGTTAACATTGGAGATATTACTGGTAAAAATACGGAATTCGGAAAGAATTAAGGGTATACAAATTAGAGATCAGGATTATAGATTGAGGGCGTTCGCAGATGATCTGGTTGTTACGGTGACCCAGCCAGAGAACTCTGTTGTGGACCTGATGGAGATAATAATGCAATATGGGAAGGTTTCTGGATTTAAAGTTAATGCACAAAAAACTAAAATTCTGGCCAAAAATATGACAGTATCGCAAAAGGCTCTTTTAGAAGGATTAACTGGATTTGAGATTGCTAAAAGGGTCAAATATTTGGGGGTGTTTTTGTCACCCTCTAATACAAAGTTATATAAAAATAACTGAAAAATTATGGGGAAAAATTCAAAAAGAAATGGAGAGTTGGGAAAAATTGCAATTTTCTTTGCTGGGAAGAATCGCAGCAGTGAAAATGAATGTCCTGCCTAAATTTCTATTCTTATTTCAAATGATACCGGTTCTTAAAAAAGATTCTAATTTGGAAGAATGGCAACAGGGTATCAATAAATTTGTTTGGGCAGGGAAAAGGCCACGAGTTAAACTTAAGATTATGCAAGATATTCGTGAAAGAGGTGGTCTCAAAATGCCTAATCTTAAATTATATTATGAAGCTGCTGCGTTATCAGGAATAAGTGATTGGATTAATTTGACACAAGAGAGATTATTAAATCTTGAGGGCCATGACTTGTTATTTGGCTGGCATGCATATTTGTTGTATGATAAGAAGGTAGATAATGTATTTAAAGTGCATATTCTAAGACAGGCATTGTTGAGAGTTTGGAAGAAGTATAGACATAAGTTAGACTGCAAGATGCCATTGTGGGCAATTCCAAAACACGCAATAGAAAACATAAATGTTGGTTTCAAACATGATGTGACTACGTATAAGGAGATTTTAAGCTTGGAAAGAAGTGTCTGGAGTTTAAAATTGTATAACCTCTTGCGAGATGAGAAGATTGTTCAAACTTGGTTTCAATATACTCAGTTACGGGCCAGGTGGAAAGAAGATCAGAAAACTGGTTTTGCAATGACTGATGAAAATTTGATAAAGCAAATTAGAAATCAGGGTCCAGCACATATCAAACGAATATATCTTGCATTGATAGAAATTGACTCAGAAACAGAACTTGTTAAAGATTGTATGATAAAATGGGCCCAGAATATCCAAGAAGTTATTACAATGGACACATGGGAAAAGATCTGGGTGAGGAACGTAAAATTTACACAAGCTCAAAACCTAAGAGAGAACTTTTATAAAATGTTTTATAGATGGCATTTAGATCCCAAAAAGCTTGCAAGTATGTATCCGAATTATCAGCGAAAATGCTGGAGGTGCGGTGGCGAAGATGCAACATATTTTCACATATGGTGGACCTGCAAAAAGGTTAAGGCTTTTTGGATAAAAATTTGGTGGAATATGCAGAAGATCTTCAAGCAAAGGATAAAGTTTTGTCCGCAATTGTTTTTGTTGGGTATAATTACAGATGCTACTGTTGTGGACACTAAGTTGATGTTGAATTTAATTACAGCAGCAAGACTTTTATTAGGTCAATATTGGAAGAAGGAGGAACTGCCGACTATAGAAGAATGGACTTTAAAGGTTTCTGACCTGGCGGAAATGGCAAAGATTTCGGCTTATTTGAAAGATCATTCGCAAGAACGTTATATTATGGAGTGGAAAAAATGGATTGAATATATCCAGAACAAATATGGGAGTAAAAAGTTTCATTTAGCATTTGAATAAGTCTTCCTTTCTATTTTCTTTTCTTTTTATATGTAATATTAGTATTGCTTGTAGTTATCTTATATGAGCTAGAGAGTGATAGATTTAAGAATTTATTGTTGGTAGCATATGGATGTTTATGATTGTTCTTTGTTTTTATACCTTGTACTTAGCTCTGGGAAGTCGGGGGGGAGGGGGAAGGGGGGGAGGGGTAGGGAGGGACAGGTAGGGGTGGGGGGAGGGGGGATTGTTAAAGATAAAATGTATTTTAAAACTTTTTAATAAAAAAAACACTGTTGAACCTGAGGAAGTGGACAAGGTGCTTCTAGTTGTTAGATTCATGCAACTCATGGCTGGTCAAGGACATATTATTGGGTCTGAGCAACGATTTAATACTCTTTGAGTGAGGGGGTGGTGCTACCGGCTCTTAAGGGATGATTGTAAAAAAAATGGTTCTATGGCAGCTTCAAATGGCTCTGGATGAGGTGAATTATCTGGACCACTTTAAGTCAGAATTCAGACCAGGATGTGGGACTGAGACAATATTAATTGTACTGGTGGATGGGGATAGTGCATCCATACTTGTTCTTCTTAATCTCCCAGTGACCTTCAATATCATCAACCAAGGTATCTTTCTGGATTAGCTTTGGGAATAGGGGATGAGTTGTGTTGTGTTGTGTTGTGCTGGTTTTCCTCCATGGTTGGTTCAAGTCAGTGTTGATAGGATGAACGAAGTCCAATCAATGGACCCTTCTTTGTGGCGTGCTGCAGTGCCCAGTTCTTCCTCCCTCTTATTTAACATCTGTATGAGGCATCTGAGTGACAGTTTGGGGTGAGGTATCATCAGTATGCTATTTTACAGTATATCTCGACCCTGACTGACTGAAAGATGTTGTGAGTGTCTATCTCAGTGAGGTCGAAGGGCTTTGGCTTAACTCAAGCAAGACTGAGTAGCTTTTGGTGCTTGGGCCTTCCAATGTTAAGGTTTTTCCAACTTTGGTCATGGATGGGGTGGCACTGCTACAGATAGACCCAGTGCAAACTGAGAATCCTCTTGGACCCACAGCTCTTGCTGGAAGAGAAGCCATAGTTAAGAGGGCCTTTGCATACCTCCAGGTTGTACACCAATTGTGATCATTCCTGGAGCAGAAGGCTTCAGTTGATGTGGAATGGAGTTGAGTAGGTTGTAAAAATGTTAGGTATACAGCACATGTAACACCTCTGCTTCATGGGCTGCATAGGCTGCCAGTGGATATTCAGGTACAATTTAAGGTGCTGTTTTTCACCTTTAAAACCTTCATGGCTTGGGACTGGGTTACCTGGAGAACTGTCTTCTCCAAGTTGTTTTTTTCTTGTCTGATCTGGTCTGGTTGATGAACATGTTCCAAATCTTGTCAGCGAAGGAATATCATCTGTCAGGTACCAAGAGTCAAGAGTCCTTTTCTGAGGTAGCACCTTCCCTCTGGAACATCCACCTCAATTTAGGACCTATTGGCCTTTTGGAAGGTCTTGAAGACCTGACTCAGCTCCTTTTGTAGGTACATTGTGTTGTTGCATGCATGTATGAAGGAAGTGGAGCACATGTAATGCCATTATAATGTTCTTTTTGTTATTTTGACTAAAGTGTTGTATTCTTCATATGCCTCTAATTCAAAATTCAAAAAAAAGACATAATATTAAATGGGAAAGATGATTTGTCGAACATATTTTTTCTTGTAGTTAACGCTATAAAAACTACTGTAAAATCATTGCCAGTAATGAAGATATTTGGAAATGTGTTTTGTTTATATAAAAAAATCCTCACTTTATTTTACCATTTGCCTTTCAGTGTATCCCTAAGCTGAAGACAATTTTTTACTTTCCATTAATTACGATTATTACTAAATCCAAAATGAACAAATGTGTCCAAGTTAAATATGGTTTGAAATCCTACATTCTTTACAAATTTGTTGTTCATAAATTTAATTTTAAGCACTGATCATTTGTCTTCAGATGAAAAATAAGCTGGAAGTAAAGAAAAAAAGGAAGTAGTTGCTCCCAGTCTTACAGACACACATGAGAGCTGCACACATATAATGATTGATTGATTTGTAACCTATCTTTATTACTTTAAAAATAATTCAAAGTGGCTAACACACACAATACTCATTCCTCCTCCTGTTTTCTCACAACAACAATCCTGTAAGGCAGGGGTCTTCAAACTTGGCCCTTTTATGACTTGTGGACTTTAACTGTCAGAATTCCTCAGCCAGGCATGCTGGCTGAGGAATTCTGGGAGTTGAAGTCCACAAATCATAAAAGGGCCAAGTTTGAAGACCCCTGCTGTAAGGTGAGAAAGGGCTGAGAAAGAGTGACTGGCCCAAAGTGACATACCTGGCTTTCATATCTAAGGAGGGACTAAAAGTCACAGTCTCCTGGTTTCTAGCTTGGTGTCTTTATAACTAAACCAAAATGACTGTCTCTAAACTGGATTTAGAGTTGTAGGGTCATAGATGTAATTGAATATTTGCATTGTCAGGGTCCGTGTATGGTTTGTCTTATTTGGACTGGATGTGTCATGTGAACCCTGCTAGCAACCCCTCTTCCATCTTGGAATTTTTCACCTGAAATTGTATAACTTTATTTTTATAATTTTAAACATTTCAATATTAAATTATTCTAATTTCAATGTTAAATTTATTGATTACATTGTACACTGCTCTGAACCCCTCTCTGAGAAGATGGGCAGTTAAGAAATATGAAATTTAAATATAAAATACATTTATAAATATATTAATTAATAAATAAACAATGCCCAAAATTGTGGTTTATAAAATAGGGTTAGGGTTGGTATAGCTTAACAAAATATATGGATCAGCCTGAAATCAGGAGATTTAGGCAGTTCAAATGAGTATAAAGATTTATTGCAAGCTTAAGCTCTCTAAAACAGGGGTCTTCAGACTTGGCTGACTTAAGACTTGTGGACTTTAATTGCCAGAATTCCTCAGCCAGCCATACTGGCTGAGGAATTCTGGGAGTTGAAGTCCACAAGTCTTAAAGTGGTCAAGTTTGGAGACCCCTGCTCTACAAGAATCTGACCAACTAGTGGTCAAGGGAAATGAGTGGGAGAAAAGACAGGCATTCAAACTGGACTGGACTTAGATCTCTTGCAGGTGCACAGAGACTTGTAACTTATGATGCGTTTGACCCCTCCCTCGGGCTTAGCCTGATCGTCTCCTACACAGCCTTTTTGTTCAGACACTGTATCTAGTTTAGGGGACATTAATACCCAAGTAAGGTAAAGACAATTGCCAGATGATCTTTTGGCAACCAAAGTAAATTTGGAAGTGGACTAGTAGCTTAGTTGATTCAGTTATGGTCACCATCTGATAATTATCATAGACAGCACTGCTGAGATATGACAGAAAAAGTACGGTTGCATACTTAACCTGTTTATAGCCCTCTGCCATCTGTCACACTATCTGCTTAGTTTGTCTATCAAACATAAAACTTTCCTTTTGACGTATTTCAGCTCTATACTATTATAAAATAATTTTGATGATCTGCATTCAATGAATATTAATGAAGTAAATTAACTCTGGATCCTTCCAACTGTGCTAAAGCTACAGGAATCAACAGGCCTCATTAGACTCCCATGGAGCAGAAATGTTAAAGTGGCTTTTCTTTTAATTTTAATTAAGATTAATTGGATAGTCTTTTGATTTTATAAAATTCAAAAAAAAATATCCTTAAAACTCATATTCTTTGAAGTTAGAAGCATGGTAAGTCTTGTGAAGTTTTTTTTTTTTAAACTCAGACTGAACAGCGAAAATGAATTATATCTAAGCAGTGGCTGTGGTGGACAAACTGCATCACACCTTTTCATCGATCTCTGTTGCTCTTGGACAGCCTCCTTATTTTCCACAAGATGATTTCTCCCAGAAGCATCTTGCATCTGATACTGTATGTTAGATATATAACTTTTGGAAGTCAATGTTTCTAAGTCCAGGATTTAGCACCATTGCCCTGTGTCTTCCCCACCCCCATCACCACCACCAAATTTCTTTCATCCTTGACAACTGATTTGGTACCATAAATTATTTTTCTACCTAGTTTTCTTTCTCTTTTTTTTCCTTTTAGGAGTGGACAATGATTTCTCAGGAGGAGGATAAAATTTAGTAGCCTAGAGAGAAGATTTTCAAAGAATATATGCTTGCTATGCAAATAGTAAAGGGGATCATCTGAAATCTGATTCATCTTGTTAGCTCTTCAGGTTTTATGGATTAAAATTGCCTTTTATTGTCTGACTTTTTACAATGAGAAAGCATGCATTTATCATTTGCAACATTTCTCAATGTGTGTGTATGTGTATATATACACTGTATATAATATGTTACTTTTTCTAATGTATGCTTGCTCAGTATGATTAACCCAAACACATAGAACATAGAATGATAGTGTTGGAAGGGACCTCAGAGGTCTTCTAGTCCAACCCCCCTGCTCAGGCAGGAGACCCTATACCATTTCAGACAAATGGTTGTCTAGTCTCTTTTTGAAAGCCTCCAGTTATGGCACACCCACAACTTCTGAAGGCAAGCTATTCCATTGGTTGATTGCTCTCACCATTAGGAAATTTCTCCTTAGTTCCAGGTTGCTACTCTCCTTAGTTTCCAACAATTGTTTCTTATTTTGCTTTTTGGTGCTTTGAAAAATAATTTGATCCCCTTGTCTTTGAAGGAGCCCCTCAAATATTGGAAGAGTGCTATCATGTCACCCCTAGTCCTTCTTTGCATTAGACTAGACATACATGTTTTCTAAAATGTAACAGCCCTTAACATTTGCTTTTCCAATAATTGTTGGTTTGTCGATTTTAGAGTGGAGAACGATGGATGTGAAAAAAATCCATTCATTGTAACTTGTCCATTCTGTGAATGTGGATCTCAGTTGTGGTTCCCACTTCCCTGGAAGAACATTTTTTTCTTTCACCTTACTAATTTTTCAGAAAGCCATTAAAACCTGGCTTTTCTGATAAGCTTTCCAAACTGACTTTTTTGACCAGGAAGACTTTCCTGCTATTGGCTTAGATGCTGTTGCTGTTTGAAGCCTCAGGGTGCTGTTACTTTGTTATTGCTTATTACTGTTATTTATTTCATCTATTTTGGGAAAGCCACTTGGGGCCTTCTTGGATGGAAGGGCACCTAAACTGTAGAAAGTAAAATTATGTCCTTTAACTTTCCTTGAAGATAATGATATATATGCCAAATTACTGGTAAAGCAAGGAGAACATAAATCTCAGAAGATATCTTTAAGGCTAGAATGGGGTGACAACAAAATCTTCAAATGTGCAGAACTGAATTTCTAGCCAGTTATAGTGAGTTAATGAAGAGAGATTCCCTTTGAAACACTTCCCACAGCTGTCATATCTGGGCTTTCTGGTATCATCTCCCTAAAATTCTTCTTCCTTCCATACTTCCTTCCAAGGTTTTTCACATATTTATACCCTTTAGAGCCTTGGTGGAGCAGTGGGCTAATGCCTCCTTAAGTAACACCAGCTGCCTGCAATTAGTGCAGGTTCGCATCCCATCAGGCTCAAGGTTGACTCAGCCTTCCATCCTTCCGAGGTAGGTAAAATGAGGACCCAGATTGTTGGGGGCAATAAGCTGACTTTGTAATAATGCCGCTTGGGCCCCCCCCGAAAGCCCTAATAAGCAGGCATATACATAGAATGAAGGCTATTGCTAAGCACATTGATTTGTGCTTAGATTGTAAGCCGCCCTGAGTCTTCGGAGAAGGGCGGGATAATAATAATAGTAATAATAATAATAGTAATAATAATAATAATAATAATAATAATAATAATAATAATAATAATAATAATAATAAAGTTGGAAGGGACCTTGGAGGTCATCTAGTCCAACCCCCTGCTCAGGCAGGAAACCTTATACCATTTCAGACAAATGGCTGTCCAGTCTCTTCTTAAAAACTTCCAGTGTTGGAGCATTCACCACTTCTGGAGGCAGGTTGTTCCACTGGTTAATTGTTCTTCACTTTCAGGAAGTTTCTCCTTAGTTCTAGGTTGCTTCTCTCCTTTGACTAGTTTCCATCCGTTGCTTCTTGTCCTGCTTTCAGGTGCTTTGGAGAATAGCTTGACTCCCTCTTCTTTGTGGCAGCCCCTGAGATATTGGAACACTGCTATCATGTCACCACTTATCCTTCTCTTCATTAAACTAGACATACCCAATTCCAGCAACCGTTCCTTATATGTTTTAGCCTCCAGTCCCCTGATCATCTTTGTTGCTCTTCTCTGTACCCTTTCTAGAGTGTCGACATCTTTTTTTACATCGTGGTGACCAAAACTGGATGCACTATTCAAAGAGTGGCCTTACCAAAGCATTGTAAAGTAAATTAAAATAAAACTCGTGGGGCAGAATCTATTGAAATCTCCAAGGGAGATATAAAAAAATGTGAAAAATAAACAAAAATAAAAGAAAATACGTTGATTAATAGTTTCAGTAGAAAAAAAATATGATGAATCTCCATTGTATACCTATCTTTTCCCCATTGGTACCAATGAAATCTAAATGTATACTGCTCAAAAAAATAAAGGGAACACAAGATAAGACATCCTACTATTAAATACAGTACATTGTGTTGTTTAAGTGTTCCCTTTATCTTTTTGAGCAGTATATTTTGATCAGCTATGTCCTGTAACTTTTATTTCAGCATGTCACTGAGCTTATGAATGTGCAAAAGAAGGAAAACCGTGCTTCTGAGAAATAAATCAACCTCACTGACTCTGATTATATTTTTCCCCCAGCAAACCTCTTGATAAATTCCTCTGCATCATACATTGTATATTTAGGATTTGCAGAAATCTCTCAAGGCATTATTAGAGGATGAGACAACTGGGTAAACTATAATGAGATTGCTTGGAACATGCTGGCAAATGAGACAGATGTGAGCCTAAAGGGCAAACACATGGTATATTACATGTTTTTCCCCCACAAAAAACATCTGCAGATACTTCCTTGCAAGAATACAAAATATTGAATCAGTACCTGATAGTCCTTGGGCTTTAGCATCCTTGCCATCAAAATAAGCTATATAAATTCTATTAACTAATTATTTCCTCCAACTTCTAAATATGTTTATGCTTTTACACTTTCACCTCTTCAGAGGTGAAAAACAAGTGAAGTATAAGGCCATGAGTTTCTTTCTTTCTTTTTCTCTCACTCTCTCTTCACTAATAAGGATCTAGCTGAAATAAGTGCATCTGGCTGAAATTCTGCTTCTTAGCAGCAACAACATTAAAGTGGTCATGTAATATGCACTAATTGGGATTGTCATAGATATGGTGAGCCCAAATGCTTTTGCAATTAAATTGAGAGTTGGCCAGTGGCCACTGGAAACAGATGTCTCCCTGAATCACTTATAATCCAAAAGGAATATCACCTTGAGGCAAGAACAGATTCCACCTCTCCACCTCATTTTTAGAGGTAAAATGAATGTAATTAATTCCAAATGAGATTTTTTTAACCTACAGTGAATGAAATCCGCAACTGAAATTTTCTAAGCTGTAGAACAAGTTATATATTTCACAACCACTTAGAGATATAAATTGCTGCAGATGGAAGTGAGCCCAACTGTATAATGTCATGAAAATTTACTTAGAATGAAGCCCTCTTGAACCCAATGGGAGTTATTCACATAGAAGTCTATGTGGTTCAACCTTTTTTTCTAAATCCCTCAACCAATGAGCCACAATTCATTAAGTCTTCACCATATCCCTAACAGATGTTTATCTAATCTTGTCAAAAGTTCCAGTAATGGGAAATTATCTTGTCTTCTTGACTTTTTGCAGTGGCCTAAATATATCTCAGAGATATGAAAATGCATTTTCTTGGGCAGATAACTACTGCCAAAAATAAATGCAGCTAAAAAGAGAAAAGCATAGTAATACAAAATCATCTCACAAAGAAATTGATGTCTCTGTGTCAGTAAATTGTTTATTTTACAAAGAATGCCTTGTATGGTATTTCTAAAGATAATTTCATTACCATTTTTATTTTAGGCATTTGATGTACCTTCTTATTTATGCAGTTAAAATTATGAGGTGGATAAATAATATGTATAAAGATTATCCAAAAGCAAATAGGAATTTATTTCATATCTTTTATGTTAAATTAGAAAGCTAGTCAAAGAATTTTCTTAAATTATCATTGTACTTAATACTAAAAAACCCCCGCTTAGAATATACCCCCTTTTAATGAAAAGGGATATGAAATCTGTTGAACCCAGTTTTTATATATGTGATTTAGAAATATATCATCTTTGCACTTTCCCAGGTAGAATAGAATTCACACGTGTACTAAAATCCTTTTTGTTTTTCAAAAGTGGTTTTGTTTTTCATAAAAAAGCCTACAAAAATGTGCATATTACTAAAAATTGGGAAAATGTATGCATAAAACTTTAGATGTAGAAATCATTCTCTATATTAGAAGTGCATCCAAGACATGCATCAGGGAAAAAATGTTCATAGGACTTTTCTATGTGTAAAACTGAGCAATAGCATTAGCACTTAGACTTATATACCACGTCAAAGTGCTTTACAGTCTTCTCTAAGAAATTTACAGAGTCAGCATATTGCCCCTAACAATCTGAATCCTTATTTTACCAATCTCAGAAGGATGGAAGGCTGAGTCAACCTTAAGCCAGTGAGAATCAAACTTCTGGCAGTTGGCAGAGTTAGCTTACAATACTGCATTCTAACCATTGTGCCACCACAGTTCTTGTCTTCTAATCCTGTTTGCTGCAGTTCAAAGATGCCTCACTGACTGTTAGTGCAGGACATGTTCTCCCAGCATCAGTTGCTTGCTGATGCCGAAGTAGCCTTAAATTGTCTTTAGGTGTTTCTAAAGTGTGGAAGTAGCATATTCCCTTATTCCAACAGAACACTGTCCACGTGAACAATCTTGAAGAATGTTCTTGAAGAATGAGTAGAGTCATACATAAGTTACATAAGTCCTTTTGACCTAATTGGTCTGCTGTGGGATAACCCACCCTTTCCTTCACTAGATTCTTCACTTGCTTAGTCATTTAGGATGTGGCTATGACATCTCACTTGCACAAACTATTTATTTTGGGGAGGAAGGGTTGAAGAGTGTGAACATAGGAATTTTCACCTCATGGAAGACAAAGTACCAGGCTTCCATGGAATTTGTCTTATCACTGGTAAACAGTATTATTTGTAGTTAAAAGGCTCCGTAATAGTTGCACAACAGCCCTCCTCCCACAAGACATGTGAGTATTGGATTTCACTGAGAAATACAGTTTGCCGTGATGATGTTACCTAGTTTGGTTAATGAAACATCTACAGAGACACCATGGACCCATCACTTCAACTCTTAGCTGCAAATATTTTCCTCTATCAGTGCCCTTTGTCTTATCAGCCAATATATTAACCTTCATTTGGTGCACTGAACAACAACATGATTCACTCAGATGGGAGAAACTCTTGATATTTCTATTTATAAGAGTAAAGGGAAGAGCATATAAAATAGAATCCAGATGAGGAACTGCAATGTACTATATGATGGCCATCCTTCAGTCAAAGCCAGGAGTGGATTGTCTGCTGTTTAAGCAATCTCACCAACTCATTCATTCACATAATTTTCATTCTGCTTTAAAGAATATTAATCTTGGGTAATTCTTCAATTCCTTGTTTGAACACTCTCTGCCCCATAAGCCAGGTATTCACCTCATTATGGAAATATGAATGTTCCAGAAGATTCAGAAGCCAATATTTATATATCTTTTATAGTATCAAAGCCATTCTCATCTCATTATTCCACACAACCAGAGCCTTGGCAGATCATCACCTAAATCATTCAAAAGTCATTGATTCTGCAAATCTTCAAAGGAGGGTGATCTGAATTTGTCCTCCTCCCTGATAGAAGGGATCATCCAAAGCCAGTTCACAGCCACAGGTGACATCTCAAGATAATGGGATAACTCTCAGCCTTTCAACCATTGGTATATTTTCATTCTGTTAGAGATTAATTCTCAGCTGTATGCATTTTGTCTGCATACAGTTCTAAGATTCTGCATACAGTTCTTGTTCTAAGATTTTCCCCATGGTTATCATGGCAATCATGAAGCTTAAACTATATTTGAGTGAGGAATTCTGGTCAAATTCTGGTTTTGTGGAATAATGAGATGAGAATGGCTTTGATACTATCACTCCTGAGTAACTTTCCAGTTGTTGGAAGGCAAGCTCCATGTTTATGAACAACTTGGGAATGAAGCAAAGTATTATAGTCTTGGTTGGTATAAATCTTGCAGTGAATACAGCAGAGCACAGATCAGAGCCTATAACTGTATCTATTGTATATCTCCAGCAATGGAGGGAAGATAATTTTCTTTTCCATCATCATTACTTCCTCATTAAATCACCCAGCAGAGATTTTCTCAGTCAGTAGACTCCTCAAAAACTAGTCTTAAATAATTTGGTACCTTATAGTAATTGCTTTGAGAAGCACTTTGAGAGTAAAGTGAATTACCACAAGGATTGCAGAATGTATTGTGCATCCCATCTGTAACTGGATCTGTTTCCTTGATTGCTGGACCCAGCAAATGGGCAATATATAAGGAAGTCATGCTTATTATAATGTAATTACAAATATGGCCTTATTAGCTAACATACTTGGATGTAGCTATGCAGCTATATTTATCTTTGAAATAATTTGACTCTGTCAGCACTCTTGTACTAAAATAGCTTTGGCTGCCTTGACTGATGGACTGTATTGGGACAGAGGCAGGGGAGTGCTACTATGCTGATCTTCCTACATCCATCAGTATTAAGTATTTTAACATTAATTGTTGTAGGATATTGCTGTAGGATATTGGGTATTAGAAAGCAATGTTGTAGTTTTTCCATTATGTGAAGAGTTGCATTCAGCCTCATGATCCTGGCCTCCTGGGATACAGGGGGTCCTATAATTCTCTTCCACTTCATCCCATCATTTAGGAGTTTGGAGTGTCCTCTCTCTGTTTTCAGTCTCAATAAAGACAATTTTGATGGTTGTTGGAGATAACAATGGATTGGAAACCTAGCATGAGGACTTTCTTTATGTGTAATCTATCATTAGATTTACAGGTGGATTCTTTAAGATGGCAACTGTATCAGGACAGAACAATCTTGTCTCATCATACCACATGGAAATAACTTTAGAGTTGGATTACTGCAATGGCCTATTCTTGAAGACAGTTTGGAAACTGGAAATGACATTGAATGTAGCTGTACAATTGTTAAAGAAAGTGGATAAGGCTGATCCTGTAAGCAGTGCACTTTCTTCCTTACACATTAATTAATGAAACCTATTTAAGTTTCAGTACTTAAAAAGTCACCTTCATTTGTGTCATCCAACATAACATGTACATTAGTGTCATCTGGGAGGTTCCACAGGATGAATTTAATTTAATTTAATTTAATTTATTAATATTTGTATACCGCCCTTCTCCCGAAGGACTCAGGGCGGTGTACAGGGCAAGAATAAAACACAAAGCTACAAAAATTAAAAAGTAATTAAATACATGCCCAACAATAAATACATTAATAAAACCCCAATAAAGTGATAGTAAAAACCCCACCAATCCCCCCTCAGGCCAGGCCGGCTTGTTCGAACAGGTATGTTTTCAGATCGCGGCGAAAGGAGCGAAGATCGGGCGCCGTCCGGAGCTCAACCGGTAACTGGTTCCATAGCTCCGGGGCGCCCACAGAGAAAGACCTCCCCCTGGGGGCCACCAATCTACATTCTCTGACCGGTGGCACCCTGAGGAGGCCCTCTCTGTGGGAACGCACAGGGCGGAGGGAAGTTGACGCCGGCAGCAGGTGTTCCCTGAGGTACTCCGGACCCCTGCCATGTAGGGCTTTAAACACCATGACTAGTACCTTGAATCTCACCCGGAAGACAACTGGCAACCAATGCAGCTTACGGAGCAGAGGTGTAACATGGGAGTATCGGGGAAACTCCCAACACAACTCTCGCGGCTGCATTCTGTGCCAGTTGGAGCTTCCGGGTGGACCTCAAGGGCAGCCCCATGTAGAGAGCGTTGCAGTAGTCTAGTCGAGAGGTCACGAGCGCATGAGTGACTGTGCATAGATCATCCCGGCTTAGATAGGGCCGCAACTGGTGCACCAGGCGAACCTGGGCGAAAGCCCCCCTAGTCACAGCTCCTATGTGATCTTCCAGAGTGAGCCGTGAATCCAGGAGGACTCCCAAGTTGCGAGCCCTATCTACGGGGGGTAATAATTCGCCCCCCATAGAAAGAGATGGAATGTCCGAATAAACCCGGGATGAAGGTATGCAAAGCCACTCGGTCTTGTCGGGGTTGAGTTGAAGTCTGTTCCTCCCCATCCAGACCCGAACCGCCTCCAGGCAACGGGACATCACAGTGAGGGCATCACTGGGGTGGTTTGGGGTCGAAAAGAAAAGCTGGGTATCATCAGCATACTGATGATACCCAACTCCAAAACCACGAATGATCTCACCCAGCGGTTTCATATAGATGTTGAACAGGAGAGGCGAGAGGACCGACCCCTGAGGAACTCCACAAATGAGAGACCTCGCGGTCGACCTCTGCCCTCCTGCCAACACTGACTGCGAGCGTCCCTGGAGATAGGAGGAGAACCACTGTAAAACCGTGCCTCCCACTCCCAATCCCCTAAGACGCCGCAGCAAGATACCATGGTCGATGGTATCGAAAGCTGCTGAGAGGTCTAATAGGACCAGAACAGAGGAATGCCCCCTGTCCCGAGCCCTCCAGAGATCATTCACCAGCGCGACCAATGCCGTCTCCGTGCTGTACCCGGGCCTGAAACCCGATTGGTACGGGTCTAGATAATCCGCTTCATCCAGGACCAGAGGGAGCTGATGTGCCACCACACTCTCAACAACCTTCGCAAGAAAGCGAAGGTTGGAGACAGGACGAAAGTTGTTCAATACAGCTGGGTCCAAGGCAGGCTTCTTGAGGAGAGGCCTCACCACCGCCTCTTTCAAGACGGCGGGGAAGCTACCCTCACTCAAAGAAGCCGATATAACTGCCTGGAACCAGCTGCGTGTCCTCTCCCGGGCTGCATAGACCAGCCAGGAAGGGCACGGGTCCAATAAACATGTGGTGGTGCTCAGCCTCCCCATGATCCTGTCCACTTCCTCCGGAGTCACAGAATCAAACTCCTCCCAGGTGATATCGACAAGACCACCCGTGTCCTGACCGCCTGACTCTGCCCAGTCAGAGTCCAGACCGATCCGAATCCGAGCGATTTTGTCCGACAGATGCTGGTTAAACTCCTCGGCACGACCCTGCAAGGGATCCTCCCTCACCTCCTGATTCAGGAGGGAGCGAGTCACCCTAAACAGGGCGGCCGGGCGATTATCTGCGGACGCGATAAGGGTGGCGAAGTGGTTAGACCTCGCCTCCCTTATCGCAGCGAGATAAGACCTAGTGTAGGTTCTTAGTCGCAATCGATCGGATTCGGATCGGCTGGATCTCCAACCGCTCTCTAGGCCCCATCTCCGACGCTTCATCTCCCGGAGCTCCACGGAGAACCATGGGGCTCGACGGGATCTGCACCGGGTCAGGGGCCGCAGGGGTACAACTCGGTCAAGAGCCTCAGTGGCCGCCCTTTCCCAGGCTTCCACTAAGGCGTCTGCCGAGCTGTGAGCAAGGGAGGCAGGTGGGGACCCCAGCGCCGCCTGGAACCTCTGGGGATCCATTAAGCGTCTGGGGCGGTACCATTTGATAGGTTCCACACACCCACGGCGGGGGGTGGCAAAACGGAAGACCAGCCGCAGGAGATGATGATCGGTCCATGACAGGGGCATAACAATTGGGGAGCCCCCACCAAGATCATCTAACCACCGTCCAGATAAGAAAACTAGGTCAAGGGTGTGGCCTCCCTCATGAGTCGGTCCCGAAATTACTTGCGTCAGGTCCATGGCCGTCATGGAAGCCATGAACTCCCGAGCCAACTCAGATGATCCTCCCAGAGATGGTAGATTGAAGTCCCCCAAAACTATAAGTTTCGGGAACTCAATCACCAACCCAGAGAGGACATCGAGAAGCTCAGGCAGGGCTGCTGCTGCGTGACTAGGCGAAAGGTACACCAGCAGCAAGCCCAACTGCACACCAGGGCCGCATCTCAAGAAGAGAGACTCACACCCGACTATCTGGGGAACGGTGGCCTCCCGTGGACACAAGGTCTCCCTCATAACAACAGCCACTCCCCCACCCCTACCCTGAGCCCGAGGCCGGTGTAGCACCCGGAAACCTGGTGGGCAAAGATCAACCAGAGGAATACCGCCCTCTGGGCCCAACCAAGTTTCCGTGATGCAAGCCAGGTCCGCCTGCTCACCCTCGACCAAGTCACGGACGAGAGGAGCTTTATTAACGACAGACCTGGCATTCAAGTACACCAGCCGGAGCTCAGGAGGCTGCACATCCTCACTCCCGGGACCTCGGGGCGGAGCCAGAGGGTCGGAGTGCCTCACCGCTTGTAAGCAGCGGAGAGACCTTCCCAGAGATCGATACGGCCCTCTGTTCCTACACCTGCTGCCATTCCCTAATGTCGTGGGAATAGGTAATCCCACGACTGGCCCTGGAGCCCCAGAAGCAACCGACCCCCGCTCCTCCCCCCCGCGATCCGCCTCAGCACTGGCCTGAACAGAGGTTGTTGGACTGCCCCCCTCGTCCAAACAACCAAAAGAAGTACCCTCCCTCCTCCCTAACCCCCGAAAAAATTTCGACAAAAAACAAACCAGGGGCCTCTTATTAGGTTTACGTCGGAGGCCCCTACCCATGCCCAGCCATCTCTCAGGGTCCCAACAAGTGGGCCCTTCCTCGAGATTGTAAGCGGCTGGAAAGGCGGGTCGCCCCCAGGAAGGGGGAGCACCCCTGAGGGCGAGCAAGTCCGTAGAAGAATACCTAAAATAAGGCATAAGAACAGTCCAGATGCAGGCAGTCCATAGTCAGTAAGGAGGGTCTAAGCAGAGGACAAATAGGTGTCCCGGCCCTCCACCCAGCCACTGCCACTAAGCTGGGTGCACCCCCAGGACAGGCCAACCACCGTCCTCTCACGACAGTCGCAAGGCCTATTCCTGGGGGGGGTGTCTGAAACACCCATCCTGGGTATAGCATGTCCCCTAGAGCTCTCACCTCTAGGGGCAGCAGATGTAAGTTCAAGCCACCCTCTCACGGTGGCTATTACCCAGGGAACTCTGAATCCTTAGGGGATGATATGTAGGTGACAATAAGCAACAGTCCGAAGGCAAAAGTATGGTGGTATAATAATCCATCGTAGTAAGCCATCAAAGTCTGCACTGCTAAACAGCCGAGTCCTCCGTTGAAGACCAAGGCAAAGACTTTTTGGTGGCAATATACCACTGAATCGTGGAATCAATCATTCCCCAGCATCTAGTAGACAAACTGGGCCTTTTAGGCTTAAACACCCCTTGGTGCAACTGGATTCTGGATTTTCTTACCAACAGGCCCCAATATGTGCGAGCTGGAACAAATACCTCTAATACCATTTCCCTGAGCACAGGTTCTCCTCAGGGCTGCGTCCTAAGTCCGCTGCTGTTCACCCTGTTGACCCATGACTGTTGTGTTAGGTTTGCCACCAACTACTGTATATTGTAAAGTTCGCAGATGATACAACAGTAGTGGGACTTATTCATGATGACAATGTGGAAGCTTATCCCAAGGAGGTTGAGGTGTTGGTGGACTGGTGTAAAGAAAACAGCCTAGTTTTAAATACCAGTAAAACAAAGAAATCATTGTCAATTTCAGAAAAGGCAGCCACAGCCACACTTCTCTGTGCATTAATGATTTACTTGTGGAGATGGTTACCAGCATCAAATTTCTGGGTGTGCAGCTAACAAGTAGGCTGGCTTGGTCGCTCAACAGTGAGAAACTGGTGAAGTGGGCACAGCAGCACCTGCACTTTCTGTGTCGCATGAGAAAAGCTCATCTTCCTTCCCCTGTTCTGACCACTTTCTATGGTGGGACAATTGAGAGCATCCTGTTATACAGCATCACAGTCTGGTGTGGAAGCATCACTGCTTCAGACAGGAAGGCAGTGCAGAGAGTGGTGAAGATGGCTGAAAAGATCATTGGCAGATCCCTCCCTCCCATCCAGGACATAGCACAGAAGCGTTGTTTGAACAGGGTCCATAAGATTATCTGGGACACTACTCATCCTCTTCACAACCTGTTTTCCTTGTTACCTTCTGGGAGGAGGCTTCGTGGAATCCGTAGCAGAACATCCTGATTCAGCCATAGCTTCATTCTGTACAGCATTAACCTTGTGAACTCTCAGGCTTCCTCCTTCTGTTATATATTCAAGTTGGACAGTATTTAATATTTTATTGTTTTGTATATGTAGGGGTTTGGGTATGTTGTATGTAGTATGTATTAGGGTTGTCATGTATGTGTCTCACTTTGAGAGCGGGCAACTAAATTTCATTTTTGATGTGTGCCATTGTGCCCACAGTAAAAAATGACAATAAAGATTATCTTTTTTCCAAGGGAACTTTCCTCCAGGGGAAAAATTGCTAGTTTTCACACTCTTTTTTTCCTATCAGACCAGTTCAAGTGTTCTGAAAAAAAAATGTTCAACCAGTTTTTTGTAGAATAACAAAGCTTCAGGATGCTAGAGCTTTTTTAAAAATGAATTTTTGATTTCATCTTTCTGCAATCTTACAGATAGATATTTTATTCTTGGGAAGTGTATGCAACTGTTTTATTGAAAAACATTCTTTAGTTATTTATTTTGTAGGCAGCTTTGAGGTGCTCCAATGCTAGCATAGAATGAAAACTTTAAGGATTGTACAATATTTGAATCATATTCTTTTCAATGTTTGGTTACAATATAATTTATGTTTGGATAGAAATAATTCAATAATGATAGGTTTATTGTTCTTTTATATGCCTGCACTTTGGAACAGATGAGCAGTATAAATTCATCTTCAGGAAACGCATTTCAGAAGCTCATTTCTTTTAATTTCCCATGTGCAAAAATATTTATTATTTTCAGTATCAGAGCAATGTCACCCCATTTCAAAATCTCTAGTAGATATGCCCTGGAGGGCAATGATGGTATAAAATTGATGCTGGTGCCCATATAGACACAGTAGGACGAGATATCATTCATTGTCTAGAGGTCCCAGTAAGTACTTTATTAACTTGCCCTCTGAGACTCCTTAATGGGGTTAATTATTTAGCTACCTTAATTTACAATAGATCTATGTCTTTTCCTTGCGGCACATTAACTGAAAGGAAATGAGCAAATTCTATGAAATATTCATTCAGGAACGACCACTGATGATTGTTTTGCCGAAGAACTTTTGATTACAATCTCCTATGTAAAAGGGATAAATACTATAGATTTTAGAATAAATTATGCTTGAAATGTTAGTTCTCAGATTGTTTTCATGTCTCCATTATTATAAGTAAAATTCAAATTTATTGCTCTCCATTTTTCAGAATACCTTCCCTGGTTTGTGGCCATAAGAGAACCAGAATCATAATCACTCATGACTAGTCATAATCCAATGAAAATGAAAGTTGGGCTTCCAAATATAACTCAGGTGCTAGTGAGACTCTGTTGCAATTAATACAATTAAGGATGACATTCATAATTTCATTCATTGATTTCTCCTGCCATTGGGCCACGTTCATATATTTTTAAAAAAACAAATGTTATATTTTAGGTTGAGTTAACAATTAAGCTACGACTAACTTAATCATCAGGGATTGCCACGGGACAAGGGTGTCTTCTTAATATAATTCTCTGTGTTCTAATGCACTTCTGAAGACTCCTTGGGGCTAGATAGACCTGACTAAGTGTGCCTAAGAAGACTCAAGGATCTCCAATTAAGCATCTAGCAAAGGTTGTCTGGGAAGTCCTTTGCTTGGGATGTTGCAAATTTGCTGCTTGGCAGAGTAGGCAGAATTGATTATGTGATTATCTTTGAGAAAGGGGTGAATATTCTGGCTTGATATAGTGTAATTTTCTAGGAACCTCATTCTAGGGTTGTAATAAATGCTGACGAGTAAGAGCAAAGAGGTGAAATGTACAAAAAATAAACAAAATGGCATTAGTCTGCCTTAACCAAACTGTAGAAAGGCAATTCATTAGTACATCAACAGTAAGAGAATAAGACAGCAATACCTTTCATGTTCTCTTCATGTACGTTTTAATAATCTACTAAAGTACATCTCAGTTGCTTTTAAAACATAGAGTGCATAATCATTGTATTCAGTGAATGTATTAATTCAGTTTCAGTTGTAATGTGCACCAATTAGTTTTAATATTCAGAGCATAGCTGCCATTCTCCCTCAAAAACTAAAAGGAATATAACCTGTTCAAAGGTGTGTAGCAAAGTTCTATTACTCATATAGCATAATTGTTCTCTTTATTTTTTTAAAAAAAAATCTTGAAAATTCTTTTCAATTTGTTGAAAGGAGTCAATGAGTAGAGCTATAGGGCAAGATTAGTTCCGTAGAACTCTAAACATTTGCTGAAAAGCCAATTTTTTTTCTTTTTTCTTCATTATTTATTTATTTATTTATTTATTTATTTTATTAAATTTATATACCACCCTATTCCAATCTCAATCTCAATCCTGCCAAGACTGAGTGGCTGTGCATTCCGGCATCTCAGACTAACCAATCTTTTCCATCGTTAACTATGGGGGGTGAGGTGTTACCCCCTGTTGATAGGGCTTGGGTGTCCTCCTGGATTCATGGCTCAGTTTGGAAGATCATATAGGAGCCGTGGCCAGGGGGTTTTTTGCCCAGGTTCACCTGGTGCGCCAGTTACGGCCCTATCTGGACCGAGATGCACTACGCACAGTCACCCATGCGCTCGTGACCTCCCGGCTAGACTACTGCAATGCTCTCTACATGGGGCTGCCCCTGAGGACCACTCGGAGGCTTCAACTGGTGCAGAATGCAGCCGCACGAGTTGTGATGGGAGTCTCCCATGTAACACCTCTTCTCCGCGAGCTGCATTGGCTTCCAGTTACCCTCCGGGTGAGATTCAAGGTGCTGGTGATGACCTATAAAGCCCTAAATGGCATGGGCCCGGATTATCTAAGGGAACACCTGCTGCCAGCGTCAATTTCCCATCGTCCTGTGCGCTCCCACAGGGAGGGCCTCCTCAGGGTACCGATGGTCAAGGATTGCCGACGGGCGATCCACAGGGGGAGGGCGTTCTCTGTGGGCGCACCTGCCCTATGGAATCAACTGCCAACGGAACTCCGGACTGCCCCCGACCTTCATTCATTTCGCCGGGACCTAAAAACCTGGCTCTTTGAGCTATCTGGTCTGGACTGAGGGGTTTAATGTTTTTAAATTGTGATTTAATTTTTGCGGCTAGACTTAATTTAATTTTATTTTAATTTTATATTGGATTGTTTTTAAATTTTGCCTTGTAAACCGCCCTGAGTCCTTTGGGAATAGGGCGGTATATAAACCAAATAAATAAATAAATAAATAAATAAATAAATAAATAAATAAATAAATTCCCGTAGGACTCAGGGCGGTTTACAGGGAAGGTTAAAAACAAACATACAAAAATTAAAATCAGATTAAAAATCAATTAAATCAAGTCCCCAAAATTTAAACTAAAACCCAATACAATTAAAACCCCTCTACCTGGGCCAAACAGCTCGAAGAGCCAAGTTTTCAGGTCCCAGCGAAATGAGCGAAGGTTGGGGGCAGTCCTAAGTTCCATGCATACTGCTAACTTCCAGGTAAAACTGGACAGTTGTAGACTGTTCCTCCTCCTCTTCTTCCTAAGTGATTTTTATAGAGGAAGAGTATAATGGTAGTAGTACTTATTATATGGCCCAATTAAAGACTTCAGAAACCTTAGTTGCTGATGTTACTGTTCAAGAAAAGAAAAATTCAGCTGAGTAAAAGATGAAATGAATCCACTACACACTAGCATCTTAGGCATCTTAGTTGAATAAAACTAGGCAAGAATTGGACTCTGTCAAGGAGAAGATCATGCTGTTTACTACTCAGGATGTGGAAAACAAAAAGGGAACAGTGTTGCTTTGGTGGTCATGAAGCAAGTACCTGGGTACCATGCAGTCAAAAACTGAATATTCTTAATTAAATTTCATGGAAAATCCTTTAATATCACATTCAGACCAAATTATTCTTTCATCTCTGCATAAGAGGGGAACATTAATGATGTTTTATGATCAAGCTGAATCTGAAATCATCAGAATATGCATGCACAGTACGCAATTTGTGGCCGGAGACAGGAAAGTCAAAGTTAGAAATAAGAAGAAAAGCACAATTTGACTGTATGGCCTACAAAATAGAAATGAAGCAGGAAAAATAACTATCACTTTCTACCAATCCAAGGATTGCTTCATTGCTAATACAGTGTCAGGACCCACCCCAAACCATGTCTTAGGAAGACAAAAACTCTTGGAGTCAGTTCTAGTCCAAAAGAAATCTTTACTAGGACATGCTTGGTTGTGGGAATACAAGACAGGACCTAGTATTGTTTTACAAATTGAGATTTTATAAAGGGTACCCGGTTCAACCCCCCCCTTCCCTCAACCCCATTTGGTCAGCCCCCATCCTTCTACTTCGTGTCATCCCTTTCGTGGGGAAAAAAACACCTTCAAATCTTTATGGTTATTGCCTTCTTCCTCTCCAGAATTAAAAGAAAACACACACCAGATACCTTCTTCTCTAACCCTCCCTTTTGATCCCCCCAGTTCAAAAGGTTTCCTTGGTCTTTGAAATAACCTAAGGCAGGCTGAATCCACATATGCTCCTCCTTCCTCGGGAGATGGCAGAATCCATATTGGGGGTGGATAATGTTTTAAACATACATTTATGAATGTGATATAAATGGATTCTGACATCCAGCCTTTCAGCAGCCAAAAGAAAGCCAATATACATTAACATCAGATCGAATACACAGAAATCAAGCTGACTATATTATCGTACAAGGAGATGGAAGAACTCGATTATAACAGCAAAACCATGGCTTGCACCTGACTGTTTGGGCTTTCATGTGAGATCTGTCAGCAGCTCTTTTCAACCAAGCATATCTTTTCTTTGCACTTCTAGGGAGGGCAGCCGCATGACCCCAGGTAAAAAGATGCAACAGATTTTTCCTTTGCTTTGAATCTAAAGCAAAAGCATAGCCTTAGGTTGTTTTTAAATTGTACTTATTTTCTCTGGTGAAAACCAGTCGTCTCTAGACTATTCTGAAACAGTACTTCCTCCTGAATTAATCTGTTTCTATCTGGATCTTCCCAGAGAAACCTGATGGTTGCAGTAGTATAGATTTTATTTTGTTCATGTTATTTTCGGAATAAAAATGTGTAAAGCTTTAGTGTGCCACTTGTTGAGCTGGTGAAATCATAGAGAAAACTAAGATAAAGTAAAACACAAATTGAAATCAAGTTGCTGATTAATTTGCTGTTCATGGTTTTGTATACGGTAAGTCAACCTTCCTGCGAAAGTTTCAGATATCTGGATTTCATCTCCTAGACTACTCAGAAATTGTTATGTTGGGTGGGGACTGTCACATATCTAGAGTCAGGAAAGCTGTTTTGTTTTTCAGCTTGTTCTTTGTTGCCATCTTTAGTAACAGTGTAAATTGACATCTTTACAAATAGCCATTGATCTGTCTTGTGATTGAAACTAACAGTTCTTCTGGGATTATTATATGTTCCATATTCTACCTGTGAGCATCATATTGTTTTGAATATGTCCTTTTTAAAATTCATTCTCATTTGCTCGTTCCCCTCTTTTGCTATGTTTTATGTAGCATGACTGCCTTCATCAGCTGGAAAGTATATACTGTTTTTCTGGGTTGATTTTTCTTTTTCTCCATATATGTCTTTTAATGTCACTAGGGAATAGCATCTTCAGGCAATATTTGCAAGCTATTGCAATAAATAAATGATAAAGGAATTATGTTCACTTACCATGTCTCTTATAGTACAACTTGCCCATTTTAAATATGTATTTGTTTATTTTACTTCATTTCTATACTTGCAAGTCACAAGACTCAGAGCGGTTGTATTCATGAAAGATAAAAATAAATAAATAAAACCAGTTAAAACACCAGTACACTTTCGGCACAGCAGAAGAGAAAATAACACTAATCAAGACATATATCAACTGTACCTACTCAGTAGGCAACATCAGCTCTCAAAAGGTCTACATAAAGTAATTACTTATTCTGGAGGATTTCCAAAGGAGAGTTTGAATTGGTGCCAATCTGATCTCCAGTGGGGGATAATTCCACTATCTATATAATCAGATCTTTTTTTGTCATAGAATGCACGGAATGGCGTTCTGGCACCATTCTTTTTTTTTGAACAGAAGAACCAGTTCCTTCTAAACTGCCAGCACGAGTCCAGGTATGCCTGCAGAGCGATTTTGCGGACTCCCAGCAGCCTGATCCAGGCTCCGGAGGCCTGGAAAAGGCCTCTGCTGCCTGGATCTATGGATGCAGAGTGATTTTGTGCCCCCCCCCATGGCTGATCCAGGCTCTGGAGGCCTTTTCCAAGCCTCCAGAGCCTGGATCCATGGCCGTGGAACAATTTTGCAGCCCCCCAGCAGCCCAATCTGGGCTCCAGAGACCTGGAAAAAGACTCCAGAGCCTGGATCAGGCCACTGGGGGGCCACAAAATTGCTCCCTAAAGTGGCTTCTTCTCTCTCCCCTGCTCTGTAAAGAGCTTTTGACTGGAGCCGGAGCTGTGCGTGAGTTCTGGCACCTTTTTTTTTTTTTTTACAAAAGCCCACTGTATATAATAAAGCACCATCTCTGGACCCCCATATATTTCATTTCAATTTTGTATGCCTTCAGCATTCCCAACCAGGAAAAATGAACAGGACAAGTTGGTTCTACCTGCATTTACCTGGGCACTAAACCATTTGAAGGCTTTAAACCCAAAATTAGTATTCTGAATGATGCAATGAAATCTACTGAAAAGAAAAACAGCAAGGCAACACCTATAATATAGAAGTTTAAAAAATATTTATTTATGTATTTATTTATGTGTTGTCCAAATTCAATGGACAATACCCTGTAGTTCTCATCCAAATAGAGTACACTATAGTTTACATGGTTATAAGAACATACTTGAAGTTGCTTTTGAAAATACTTGAGATATGCAGATATGGACAGTGTTTGATTTTTTTAAAAAAACCTATTAAAATAAAATTTCTCAAATACAAGTGTTCCTATTTTGATTTTGGTAGCTCCTGTTGGCTGCTCAGATAATATTGGCCACTTTAACCATTTAACTGTGTTCCTTGAACTTTCCTTTAGATTTTACATAGCTTCTCTTTTAGTTCTTAAGCACCATTGCCCAGTTCTATTTAACCCTTCTTAGCTTAGTTTAGCAAGGTCCATTCTTTAAACTTTGCCTTGGGTGCCACAACACTTTTGTTTCATTGGCAGCTGCCTTTAAGCTTCTGCTGAGCTCCTAGCTTGGCTGCTGCTTCTTGCAGATCTTGTCCCAGCAGCTGTAGCAACTGCTTCCTTTGTTGTTGCTTTCTTCATTTGCTCATCTTGTCTCCAAAACATTTAAGACTTTCTTCAGTTATTCCTATCTCCCATCCTAAGAACACAGAATGGAACCAAGTGGGGTTCACCATACAAAAGCCAGGGTATGGACAGCTGAGTCAGCCATGGATGTAGTGCATCCACTAAAAGGCTAGCCAGGGCCAAATGGATAGTGACCAAAGATCATTTATTTAATGTAAATCAAGTTGTCCTTCTTTATAAATTAAGAATATGTAATTTTTTAATACACTAACAAAAGTTTTTAAAAATAAACTTTACATACGTTTTAATAAACTAACAAAATAATACACACATTAATATCAACTGTATACTGTATTTTTTTTTAAAAAGAAAATAGGTTACAAGGTGGAGAACTCCCCAATTTTGACCATATTGCTTGAAAAATGTCTTTTTGATTCCTGCTTGAAAAACACCCTTAATTTAGCAACAAGCACCTAATTCAAATGTTGACAGCAGTACAACCTCTTCTCCAACAATCAAGTGTAAATTTCACCTTCTGTAGGAATATGGCAATTGTCTGGGCAGAAATCTTTAATTTTTGATGCCATGGTAGATTTCAAATGCCAAGAATCTGGTCAAGGAAACCTACGTATCTTAAAATATAGTGATCAGTCCAGAGATATATTAACATTTCTTTTCATTTTAGTTGAAAATATGCTAATATTAGAATAATTTATCCTAGCTCCTGAGCTTCATGTAAGGTGAATGCAACCAACTTATGAGCTATGAATACTTTACTTTACATAGCTTATTTCTCCAAGGTCTTCTGTTCATTTTCCCAGTGCACTTTATCTAAATGTGATTTTAAGAATAACGAGAGTTATAACAGCCAAAATTGTGGCCTTTTACCAAATGTCACAGTTTTACAAGCAGAACAGGACAAGTGTCTTAAGCCTGTAAGAGATTGGCATGTAAAATCTAATCTGCATTGTCCAAAATGTAAAGCAAAAGGAGATGAAACATGAGTCAATATTTTGAGTTTTGAGTTCTTTTTTAAAAAATTTTAACAGCCCTATTAAAATGTCCTTAGTTTCACTGTTATGAATAAGTTTTGTTCATGTTGAGAGTGTGGCACAGTTACATAATGTTTAATACCTTTTAAATTTAAGGTACTGCCTATATATATAATGTACATAAAATTTTATACAGCTTCATGGTTTTACTATCCTGGATGCAGTATAATTCAAAGATTGTGCTAGTAAATTTTGCTGAATTACTAACAGAATTATTAAAAATGTGGTATTCAGTAAATATTTTCCTTCTGTATTAGGCAATTTTAAAAATAGTACTGAAATTCTATCTGAGGCCTAGGCTGCATCTTTCATTTCTGTGAAAAATCCATATACCAACTCAAAGGCAATTATTTTTCTTGAAGTATGAAGGATTATAAGAACATGTGAAAAACAAATCTTGACATGTGCAAAGTTGTTAAAAATCAATATAGCTGCAGTACAATTAAATGAACCACCTTGATTCAGAAATCTCTCTTCACTCTTTCCCTGTTATTTAATCAGAGCTTTTTACAAAATATTTGTGTGCATGTTTAAATGTGCTTTTTCAAAAATATAGCTTCTACTGGGCAAAATTTAATAAGTTACTTTATAGTGGAGTACTTTAGCTCTTTTCTCACTTGTTGACATGAAGCTACATAAGAATTTGAAAAGCAAGACATTATGGAAGAGAATGTGGAACCAGTTATATAAAGGGACTGGTCCCCTTTGTTATTCTTGCCATCTCAAAAAAGTTGCAGGCACACGGAATGGTTCTTGTTCAAAGTTAGAAGTGTCCAAAGTTATTGGAAGCCAAGGGAAACTTGGAAAGAACTAAGAGATAATATGGTATTGGGTAAGGAACAGAAACCTACTGATCTTGAGAAAGGGTAGGCAGAATGCAGTAAAAAGTAAATTTTAGAAAGCAGTGCCTTTAGCTCATTTTTTCATATTTTATTTTTTCCCTCCAGTTTTCTTGCTTGGACCAATATTGACAAGCAAGACCTGGAGCCTTCGCTAGGATTGCAGAATACAGAATAATAGAGTTGAAAGGGACCTTGGAGGTCTTCTAGTCCAACCCACTGCTCAGGCAAGAAACCCTATATCATACTAGACAAATGGCTATCCAATCTCTTCTTAAAAGCTCCCAGTGTTGAAGCACCCACAACTTCTGAAAGCAAACTATTCCACTGGTTAATTGTTATCACGGTTAGGAAAATTCTCCTTAGTTTTAGGTTGCTTCTATCCTTGATTAGTATACATCCATTGTTTCTTGTCTTGCCTTTGGAAAATAGTTTGACCCCTCTCTTCTTTGTGGCAGCCCCTCAAATATTGGAATACTGCCATCATGTTCCTCTGATCCTTCTTTAGTCTAGACTAGACATACCTAATTCCTGTGACAATTCTTCATATGTTTTAGTCTCCAGGCCTTTAATCATCTTAGTTAGCACTTCTCTGTACTCTTTCCAAAGTCTCAACATCTTTTTAAAAATGTGGTGAATTATGATGAATTATGCAGACATAATTCATCTCCCTCTTGAATCTTTCACCTAAAATTGGTCTATGTGGCTCCTCAGAAAGCTCTATGCCTTTCCTTACAGTTCTTCTCCCCATAAGTACATCTTCTGTAGTTTTTTGTTAATGAGCAGCTGCTTTTAGAAGATTTGATTTCTCTGTGTTCCTAGGAATCTTTGTATTGAAAAAGCTTAAGGAATCAGAAATGCCCCTTAGTAGCGGTAATATTTAATGTGATGAAAGAAAGGGGAATAAAAAGAAAGTTCAGATTCCAAATCTGGACAGGGACTTGTGAAAAATTCATTCCAGAAAAATTCTACCTGCAGTTGGGCAGTGTTTCTTAACGTTACTGTTTTCATACTATGTCCCTTTCTATGTCCATCCAATTATGGGATCAGATTGTAGCATAAGTAAGCAGCCCTGTGATTCTCTCTCTCTCTCTGTCTCTTCCTCCCGCCCTCTCTCCTTCCCTCCTCCCCCCCTTTACACACACACAAACAACAACAATAACAACTTGAGGGGAAACAGAGACAGATAGTATACATAAACAAGCTACATAATACAATACATAAACAAGGCTTCATCATACCACTCATGATAAAGAATCCCAGAGCCTATGCCCTGCATGCTTTCTTAACTTCTTTCAATCTCATCTTTCTTATTACCTTCTACTATTGAAATCTTATAGCATTTACTATTGAAATCTTATGATTATATTACTTTGATGTTTGTATATACATTGAGAATTTATGCGCCAGACACACATTTTTTGTGTCTCCAATCACACTTGACTAATAAAGAATACTCTACTCTACTCTACTCTACTCTACTCTACTCTACTCTACTCTACTCTACTCCATTCCATTCCTAGTGTAGGGACAGGTATTTTGGTATAATTTTTTTGAAATTTTGATACATCCTGATTTAAAATTTACATCTAATTTTAAAAGACTGGAATCACTAATTAATTTACAGTATACTGAATGCCTTTGACATTTTTCATTAGGGATTGTTTTCTTTTTAAAGAATGCATATCTTTATATATATTCACTCTGATATATGTATATCTCCTGCTGAGAACAATGCTACACCTAATTTGCTCCAGTAAATTAGCCCAATTAAAAATAACTCAACAAAATTGATACTGCATCTTCAATTACATCTACAATGAAAAGACAAAGTACACATGCAGCAGTGACTGGCTCTTTTTTGTCCTCTGGAACTCTTTTAAAGAACAATTTGTAGCTGTGGGTGTTTTTCCCCCCATAAACTCTTTACAGCCTGATTGATCTTCTGAACCACATATTACTCATTTTGTGTCCTCCTGTTCTGTGACCTATACTTCATATTCAGGTACAATCTGTTATTCTTGTCACCAATACTCCACCAATATTGTCTAAATGTTAAAGAAAATTCACAGGTGATTGTAAAGAAAAATAATGTTCCTTCCTGGATGCCCTGTTGAAAGTTGGAATAAAATTGTTAAAATCTGCATAGGCTTGATAAATTTTAACTTTGTTTCCAGCATTATATTCTATAATTTTAGATTTTTAGTTTTAGCATTGTTAATAATTGTTAATTAATTATTACTCTGATTTTTTTTGCTGCAGTTTTATGTTCTAAGGGCTGCAAGCTGCCTAAAATCTAGTCAGTTTTTGTTAGTGGAGAAAGTTCATAGATACATAAATAAATATGGAGAACATTTCAAATGTGGTGGTAAAGGCACCTCTCTTACACATTTAAACTGCATTCACTACGAAACTTATGAGATTCTCCCACCCCCCACCCCCAAAATATATAAAATGCTTAAAATGCTCTTGTAAGAAAACATTCCCATAAATGACCCTAAATAGCAACAGGGAGAAGATTCATTCAGAGACCTGTGGCCCAGTTAACCACTGATAATATATTGGAGATAGTATGGCTAACATGATTGTATCCTAGTAAGAAGTAATAAGATTAGATTAGATAACCTTTATTGTCATTTTTTACTGTGGGCACAACGACACACATTAAAAATGAAAATTGGTTGCTTGTTCTCAAAGTATACACACACATAACACACATTGAAATATGCTATATACAACACATGTATAGACCTACACCTTACATATGAGTAATATATAACTATTAATCACTGTCCATCTTGAATACATAACAGAAGGAGGAAGCTTTAGTGTTCACAAGTTTAATACTGTGTGGCACAAAACTGTGACTGAATCTAATAAATAATAATAATGTTACAAGGGCAGTTTTGTCTAAAATATTCTGACATCATACTGTAGTTTCTGTTATGTCTGCCTTTTGTTTTCCACCTTTGCTTTTCTTTGCTTTGCCATGTAGGAGCGCAAAGGTATATATGCTCTTGATCTGCTTTTGCTACTGGCTCCTAAGCAAAGTATCAAAGCTTTGCTGAGGGTCTAGTATATACTGTATATACTATGTATATGCCCTAATAAGCAGGCATATACATAGAATGAAGGCTACTGCTAAGCTTGTAAGCCACCCTGAGTCTTCGGAGAAGGGCGGGATATAAATGGAATTAAAATAAAATAAATAAAATAAATTATTGCCTGCATGCAAGCAAATGAAATTATGTTGTATTTTCAAAGAGATTTGTTTTAGGTGAGCCGGGTTTTCACCAACACAGAAAGAATAAAGAAATAGGTAATTCAGCTGTTCATTTTATTTAGAAGTGCTTTTTGACCTCCAAGCTCAGTAAGACTCTAATCCTCTTCCCACTAAAAGCCTGGTAGATTTGTGTCACATCTCTGCTACAGAGAAAAACTAAATTAGCTATTTGTCATTAAAAAGAATAGCCACTATGGTTATCAGAGGGATGTCTTAGAGCTCTGTGGCAATCAATTAGGCAACTGGTTGTGAGTTTGGAGGTGTTGATTCAGCTGAGAAAAAACTGTGGTTCTGAAATATCCAGCAGTGATGTGTTGCCTGCTCTATCTCAAAACAACTGAGATGCTAATACTGCATCTGTTTGTCACATCACCCTCCATCTCAGATTCTATAGTGCAGAATAGGATCACCCTCTCTGGGCTGCACAAACCTAGATGACCCTTAGATAGCAACACAGAATTAAGACATTGTTGCTGCCATTTAACAGTTCTTGTGATAGCCTAGTGGTGAATGACTGTGAAGATCCACTTCTCTTTTAATTAATCACTATGCAGCTTAAAAATAAGTACAGAGTTGGAAGAGACCTTGTAGGTCATCTAATCCAACCCCCCACCCAGGCAGGAGACCCTGCACCATTTCTGACAGGTGACAGTCCCCAGTCTCTTCTTGAAAGCTTCCAATGATGAAGCTTCCACAACTTCTGAAGGCAATCTGTTCCATTGGTTAATTGTTCTCACTGTCAGAAAGTTTCTCCTTATTTCTAGGTTGATAAAGATGTAAACAGTTGTTCAGCTGTATAAGTGCTGTTAGTAGTAACTGATACAACCCTGTAATATGAATGCTTTTGGATTTATGCAGCTTTGAAGGAGGCTAGGTCCATTACCAGAACATCTGTCATTTTCCCATGCTTAGCAGGCTATCGTGTGATAAGGCAGGCTTTTTAGAGGCAAAACACCTTTAGAGGTGTGCAGTCTTTGGATACAAAGTCGGAAAAAGTATTTTGGAAGCATAGAGGCAACCTCAAGGTATCCAAGCTAAATATGCTTTGCTACTTTTGTTTGTACATGTCACATTTCTATATTCAATCAGCACTGGTTGTGAGCAGAGTATATTTTCTCTCTTTTTTTTAAAAAAAAAGAGGGGGTGTTAAAAATTTAGAAATGGGCAGTCACTTTGAAAGAAAACAAAGATATTGGGCATCTTGCTGTCATAACAGAATATCATGAAGAGGCATGATAAATGTGGAAGGTGGTGAATTCCAAGGACGTATGAAAGGATAATTACTTGTGAAATTTAGAGCTCTGCAAGGACTGGAAGTCAAATATTTCAGCTCTATAAGCCGATCAAACCACTTTTTGAAAATTTAGTGGGTTATACTTGTCCAGGGGTAGGCAACCTTGGCTCTTTTATGGCTCAGGAATTCTGGGAGTTGAAGTCCACGAGTCATAAAAGAGCCAAGGTTGCCTACCCCTGCACTAGTCCAATTGGTGTGAATTTGGATTTTAATTGGACTTGGAGGGGATTCTCCATTATTTAGAATATAAGGAACAAATGAGTAAACAACTAAAACCTTTGATTTAAATTTAAAATGAATGAAAATTTCAGAAAAAATAAACACATTCTAGGAAAGGAAGCTCACAACCGGTGCTGATTGCATATAGAAATTAATTAACATTAATTTCCCTTGCCCCTAATACCTGCATGCCTGTGACACTAATGACTGTTGAGCTCAGCAATGTGACATAGAATACAAAAAGGGAGTAAGAAATAGGCCAAGAAATAAATTAAATCATGAGATCAAAAAGGGAAAGGAACCACGGCTAAAACTAGTTTCTAATAATACCATTGACCTCTCCATAAATATGATTACTAGCTACCTTGCTCCAATATCCATAAACCACTTTGTACTTTGCCTTTTTTCTTTAGATGTATCACATTTTTCTTTGTGAGGATTTCATCAGTTCCTTTCAACTATGTTTTTCCTTCTCTTTCTCATGTTCTTGATCCATGAAATAAAATACAAGTGAAACCTCTTTTTTTCAGGCTAATTATAGGAAAGGAATGCCTGATATATATATTTTTAATCCCGTTTATATCCCACCCTTCTCCGAAGACTCAGGGCGGCTTACAATCTAAGAAGCACAAATTAATGTGCTTAGCAATAGCCTTCATTCTATGTATATGCCTGCTTATTAGGGCTTTCGCCTCCCCCCCCACCCCCAAGCCGCATTTTACAAAGTCAGCTTATTGCCACCAACAATCTGGGTCCTCATTTTACCTACCTCGGAAGGATGGAAGGCTGAGTCAACCTTGAGCCTGGTGGGACTCAAACCTGCACTAATTGCGGGCAGCTGGTGTTACTTAAGGAGGCATTAGCCCACTGCTCCACCAAGGCTCTTTGTGAATGACCATTCCATTTGGAAGTATTCATCACAGCAATGGATGCCATTTATATAGAACTGTAAGTCACTGCACACAAAGTCCATTTTATCATAATCTGGTACATCAAGATTCTGCAATTTGATTCTCACTTTTTCTTTCTATATATCCAATCCAGTTTAACATATTACATTTAGAATAGTCACATTATGCCATTAAACACTCTTCTGTTCAACACCCATTCCTACTTGACTCTGTTTATAACTCCAGTGGAAATTTCCTTGAATATTTCAGGGCTATGGCTTGACTGTCCAAAAAAAAATATCCAAAAAGTAATGGCAATTGACTTCTGTATTTTAACCAAGAAAACTATACATATATGGACAAAATCAATCCTGATGCAAGAGAAACATTGAGCTTCATAGTACTTAAGGTATACATCAGAGGCAGGGCCCTCGTGGAAAACTTTAAATTAGGGGCAAGAGAAATTAATGTAATTGTTTCCATCTCAGCTACTTCAATACTAACTAATCCAATCTGGGTTTAAGCTCTTTGTCAAATCAGAATGCAGTCCTAGTAAACATATAATGCTATGTATCAATATCAATAAATGATGCAAAGGTAAAGATAAAGTAAAATAACTCGCTTATCAAAATACCAGCTTTTCCCTTGTAATTAAACTTCTGAAATCTGATTTGTCCAATGTCTCTGTTGACTTCAGTCCTGCCAATTAAATTAGTAACCCTCATGTCACTAATTACCAGAATTTTACAGAGGATGAACATTTATAATTAGTTCTGTATTGCACATGCTTCCAATACACAAACTCCTTCTGATGAATGGTGAACAGCTGTTACTGATAACACCAATGTATTGCTCTTCTTTTTAATTTCAAATTGTATTCTTATGAAATTCTGCATTTGGATGAGATGAGAAGAAGAAAGGGATCAAGAATTATTTGGACATGTTAATCTGAATCAAGAAAAATGCAAGAAAATAAAAATATTGGTAGGGGGAAAAGGTTATTCCAATCTATTGTAGTTCTTATTGTTCAAAGATTTATTTATTATAGAGAAAACACAAATAAATTACAATTACTAATAATTATACTTATGGATTTTGCACATTATGGAATGAGATGTCATAAGAAGGAGCTGTTGTGGCACAATGGTTAGAATGCAATATTGCGGGCTGAGTCTGCCCACTGCCAGGAGTTCGATGTTTTTAAATCCAATGTAATAAACAATATAATCTTCTTCTCATCCAAATGCAGAATTTCATAAGAATACAATTTGAAGAGCCTAATGCTGGGAAAGATTGAGGGCAAGAGAAGAAGGGGACGACAGAGAATGAGGTGGCTGGATGGAGTCACTGAAGCAGTAGGCATGAGCTTAAATGGACTCCAGAAGATGGTAGAGGACAGGAAGGCCTGGAGGAACATTGTCCATGGGGTCGCGATGGGTCGGACACAACTTCACACCCTTTTGAAGTCAGTAAAATGAGGACCCAGATTGTTGGGGAAAATATGCTGACTTTGTAAACTTCTTAGACAGTGCTATAAAGCATAGTGAAGCGGTATATAAGTCTAAGTGCTATTACTAGAGCCCCAAGTACTCCACTGTTCAATCATCAGCTAAGTATAATCTCTTCTATAGATTGTGAAATCTAAAGTGATGATGGAAACATATTTAGTAGCCGATCAGATTGCCCCAAATTTTAAAATTAAAAAAAATGTTACTATGCTGTGTTTTAATTTCTTAAACGGAAAAAGCAACAAAATGTATTAACTTGCAAACATTGCTCCATACAGCATAAATGTTACCTCTTGAGATTTCTCCTCCTCTGCTGGTTAACTAATGATCTAAATCAGTTTCAACCAACTTGCATTAACATCAGCAACATATATTTAAGAAATTACTAAATCACAGCATACAATTTTTACTGTGCTGGCTTGGCACATTTCCATTTTTCTTCTTAAACAATGGGGTTCAGGAAGAAACAAAGATAGTGAAGGGATGACTCATTTATGTGGTGCTTAAACACTGATACTTGGAAGATGAAGCACTAGCAAAAGATTCTTCATAGGGCCAGTGTATTCATGATGTAATTGGATAGCATGCAAAAATGTCAGGTGATCAGTACATTATACAGTATACTAAATAGGCTGCTGATAATGTTTCTTAGACCTTTACTCTAAATCTAAATGTAGTAAGGAATAATATAAACATGTTTTTGATGACTACTTTAAAAGTTAGTATTCATCTGAAGAGTAGTTAAAATCAAACTATCCAAAATACCAGGAGGGACCTTATCACAAATATTGTCAATTAAACTACAATGACTTAAAGAAGCAAGATCAAGAGAAATCTTGGGAAATCTATCAAATTTGCATTGTTGTTGTTAGCTGCGAAGTCGTGTCCGACCCATCGCGACCCTATGGACAATGTTCCTCCAGGCCTTCCTGTCCTCTACCATCTTCTGGAGTCCATTTAAGCTCACACCTACTGCTTCAGTGACTCCATCCAGCCACCTCATTCTCTGTCGTCCCCTTCTTCTCTTGCCCTCAATCTTTCCCAGCATTAGGCTCTTTTCCAGTGAGTCCTTCCTTCTCATCAGGTGGCCAAAGTATTTGAGTTTTAGCTTCAGGATCTGGCCTTCTACAGAGCAGTCAGGGTTGATCTTCTCTAGGACTGACCGGTTTGATCGCCTTGCAGTCCAAGGCACTCACAGGAGTCTTCTCCAGCACCATAGTTCAAAGGCCTCAATTCTTTGATGTTCAGCCTTTTTTATGGTCCAACTTTCACTGCCATACATTGCAACTGGGAAGACCATAGCCTTGACTATACGTACTTTCGTTGACAGGGTGATATCTCTGCTTTTAGTGTGCTGTCTAGATTTGCCATGGCTTTCCTCCCGAGGAGTAAGTGTCTTTTAATTTCTTGGCTACAGTCCCCATCTGCTGTGATCTTGGAGCCCAGGAAAATAAAGTCTGTCACTACCTCCATTTCTTCCCCATCTATTTGCCAGGAATTGAGAGGGCCGGATGCCATGAACTTGGTTTTCTTAATGTTAAGTTTCAACCCTGTTAGGATCCTGATCTCATCATAGTTAGAAGGTTCTAAACTAACTTGACATATTATACTGGCTTCATAGCATTCAGGTGGACGTCTGATGCGCGTTGAACACCAAGGAATTACAGGGCTTTGAATTTCTGACTCCTTTACTTCCTCTGATTCCTCTTTAATCTCCCCTATCTCCTCTTCATCTTTTATATTTACAGGAGATGTATTATCATTACTAGTTATGTTATCAGAGGAGTCCTCAAACACTAGAGGATCTGTGTTAACAGTTTCTCGCTCTAACCTATCCCAACCAACGTGCTCAAGGAATTTGGCACTTGCACTGTTATATACATTAGTTGTGCCTTGTTCCCAGAAACGATAGGATCTGTGATTAGCTTCGTAACCTACGAAGTATAATTGCCTAGCCCTATGTTGGCCTTTACTCCTGAGTTGTGCAGGAATGTGGACCCATGCTAGGGTGCCAAACGTGTGCAGGTAATCAAGGTTTGGTTTTCTACCATGCCATATTGTGTATGGTATTTTACCGGTAGAAGTATTAACAACTATATTCAGAACATGGTTTGCACATTTTGCTGCCTCCCCCAACAGTCTATCTGTTAAGCCAGAATCTTTTAACATGGTTCTCATCATGGCTTGTAACGTTTGCCCACGTCTCTCAACAAATGCATTATATTGAGGCCTATAAGGGGCTGAACGTTTATGCTCAATGCCAGCTGATTCTAGCATGTCAACAAAATGCTTGTTTGTAAATTCAGTGCCATTATCAGTTATTATGCACTGAACCTTTCTCTTTGTTTTCCTTTCCATGAATTTGAGCCAGTTTGAGAATTGTTGGAAAGTATCTTCCTTTGACTTAAGCAGATAACACAAACCATATCGAGAGTAATGGTCCAGTATACTTAAAATATAATATGACCCTCCTAAACTAGGCTTCATGGGTCCAATTAAATCTGCAAACACAACTTCCAAAGGTACAGTTGTTTTGAAGCCGTTTAACCTGTTTGCAGGAGTTGCCTTACTCTTTTCCTGATTACAGGCATTGCAATTCAAATACTTACTACATGGCTTCAGTTTTATTCCTTGTACTAACTCAACTGTTTTACATAGTGAGTTAAAGTTTACATGCCCTAACCACCTATGCAATAAATGTATACATTCATCATGTGGCTTCTTGTTCTCATATATTGAATTGGCTTTTACTGTACTAACCTGGTTACTTGTGAGAATGAATAAACCATTTTTCAAATTAGCAGTTACACAGATTCCATTCCTCTCAATAGTGCATTGCTCCCCTCTGAATGTTACCACAAACCCAACTTTAACCAATTCCCTTACAGATAACAGGTTGAATCTTAGTTTAGGTATATATAACATAGGTAACTGTTCATCAATGCATGGACAATAGGAATTACCTTCACCAGAGACCTTCATCTTCCAACCGTTTGCCAGTGAAACATGTTGGTTGCTGTTTTTCATATTAATAAACCTCTTTTTCACTTTGGTGATGCATTGTGAAGCCCCACTATCAACAACCCACAATTCATTATTTCTGGATGTTGGTTCACCAGAAACAGCCAAACCAATGCTCTTCTTAGCCTTCCCACTGCTATTTACATTCTGTTTTCTACCCTTCCTACAGAATTTGGCTATATGCCCTCTAGCCCCACAAGAATAACATTTCTTGACGTTGTAAGCAGTGGTGAATGGCTGCTCCTCTTGTAGCTCTGTCTCTCTCAGCTGGTCTCTGTCACGCCTCCTTCTGGACTCTTCAAGCAGTCTCCCAGTAATGTTACTCGATGTCAGTTTCTCTCTGGTCAGGACTTCCAAAGAAGAAACATACCCATCATAACTCTCATCCAAAGATGACAGAATAATGTAGACCTGATGCAACTCTGAAAAAATCAGCTCCTTTTCATGAAGCTCTTGAAAAGTTGCCTTCATGTAGTTTAAATGAGTCAGCATATCTCCATTCTTCTGCAGACGAGCCCTAAACAGCTTACGTGTAAGGTGTATATGTGCACCCACACTGTCTCGAACATAAAGCCTTCGCAAAACACCCCAACACCTAGCAGCAGACTCCTCACCACAAATATGGACAAGCTGCTGCTCATTCAGTGTTAGTCCAATAATGCAAAGTGCTTTCTCATTGTTTCTTTTAAAGCCATCTATCTTCTTTGCATCCTCTTCGTTATTTGCATCCCAAGCAGTAGTATCAGGTGGGTTATTTACTACAGTCTATAGTCCTTCCTTGCACAAAAGCAAGCAGCATTTTGTGGACCAGGAAACAGTTTGTCCCATCCAACTGGGTTATCCAGGAGATGCCTGACAACTGTTCTTGTGCCATTTTACACCAAATAACTAACACAAACTCAGCTAGGAATACTGTGTGTACTAACTCTCAGTACAGGCCTGGGCCCATAACCAGTGTTAGGAATTTGTTGTGCAGAGGTCTCCTTGTGCTACCAAAGAGTTGCACAGACAAGGAAGGGTACTGAGAGCAGTAATAGTCACACAATAACCACAAGAGTACACTGAGTTGTAAAAACAAAAATGCACAGTCAAGAATAAACAGTCCAAGAAGTAATCCAAAATACAAAGTCTTCTTACTGGTCCAGAGGTCAATACACAGTTCAGGTAACAGAGCAAAAACAGTAATAGTAGAGAGCAGTGAATTCAGAGAGAGAAAGAAGCTACGTTACTAGCTCCCTCTTATGGCCATGAGAACACTTACACACCCATTGGCCAATTAAAATCTTAAAGACATAACATCTTGTTAATATATTTTCAACCCAACATTGTAGGCTAACACCATATGCCTAACAAACCCAAGTTTTGCACTCTCCTTCTTCACCTGCAACAAGAGGCTCTTTAGTTCTTCTTCACTTTCTGCCGTTAGAGTGGTATCATCTGCATATCTTAGGTTGTTGATATTTCTTCCGGTAATCTTAATTCCAACTTTTGATTCATCTAGCCCGGCCTTTCTCATGATGTGCTCTGCATATAAGTTAAATAGGACCCAGATTGTTGGGGGCAATAAGCTGACTTTGTAATAATGCTGCTTGGGGGGGGGGCAAAAGCCCTAATAAGCAGGCATATACATAGAATGAAGGCTATTGCTAAGCACATTGATTTGTGCTTTAGATTGTAAGCCGCCCTGAGTCTTCGGAGAAGGGCGGGATATAAATGGGATTAAAAAAAATAGGCAGGGTGACAGTATACAGCCTTGCCGGACTCCTTTCCCAATTTTGAACCAATCAGTGGTTCCGTGTCCAGTTCTCACTGTTGCTTCTTGGCCCACATATAGGTTTCTCAAGAGACAAATAAGATGGTCTGGTACACCCATCTCTTTAAGAACTTGACACAGTTTGTTATGATCCACACAATCAAAGGCTTTAGCATAGTCAATGAAGCAGAAGTAGATGTTTTTCTGGAACTCTCTAGCTTTCTCCATGATCCAGCGTATGTTGGCAATTTGATCTCTAGTTCCTCTACCTCTTCAAAATCCTGCCTGTACTTCTGGTAGTTCTCGATCCACATACTGCTAGAGTCTAGCTAGTAGGATTTTAAGCATAGATAAATTTGCATAGATATTGTATATAATTTTACCACAGTCCAACAGATTATTCAAGAGCACTCACAAGTCCATGTTTAAATACTGTAATACTGAGATATAATTCCAATAGTTAGAAGGAATAGGTTTGTTGTTATCCATAGAACAAAATGTTGAGCAAGAATATTATTCTTCTAATGAACCCAGGTTTTCAACTTGCTTTGGTTTCCTCATCTGAAATCAGGACAGTAAACAAGACTTTTGTTATTGATTTTGCATTGCAGTATTTTTTGATGTATTTGTAGTTTAGTAAAAAAGTAACATGTTTCATGTATGCTGCCTTTAAAAATATCAAAACCAAATTACTTGTTCAAACAAAAAAAATAAAATAAAATTTAAGAATCTGATTTAATCCCTGTTGTCTAAATGTAGGTTGAAGTTAATTTAGAATAGAATAGAATAGAATAGAATAGAATAGAATAGAATAGAATAGAATAGAATAGAATAGAATAGAATAGAATAGAATAGAATAGAATAGAATAGAATAGAATAGAATAGAATAGAATAGAATAGAATAGAATAGATTCTTTATTGGCCATATGTGGTGGGACACACAAGGAATTTTTCTCCGGTGCATAAACTCTCAGTGTACATACATGTAATAGTGATAATAATGACCATAAACAACATGAAAATACAGTAATCATAAATCATAAAATAGAACACTTCATCATAAATCATAAGATCCAACACTTAGTGATAGTCATAGGGTACTAGCTAAGCAAACAACATAAATATTTCTGTCCAGGATGTAAGGGATCTGTAGATATTTTCACAGCCCTCTTTCTTGCTTCTGCAATATACAGGTTCTCAATGGAAGGCAGGCTGGTAGCAATTGTTTTTTTTTCTGCATTCTAGGAATAGGATAATGTCCACAGTAACTTGTTATATTCTTTCCTGATCTTTCCCCCCCCCCCTTTCTTGGTTTTAACTTCTTTTCTTTTCTTGGCAATTCCATCTTTGCTGACATCCAGCTTACTTTCTTCTATTTCTTGATCTTTGACAGTATTTTTTCACATTCATTTTTAGCAACCTATTTATTTCACTGTATGGTTTCTCTGGCTCCTTATGAATGAGATTCAGGACTTCAAAATGATTCCTAATACTCTCCTGAGAAATGGTGGTTAGATATTCAAGAACATATGATGGAAACTGTTTGGTTTTGTTCTTGCACTTTACTGTGATTTGGAACTTGCACACAGACAGTTCTTCATCTGATCCACAAACTGGTACAGGGCATGACTTTGCTGTTATAACTGAGTTATTCTACCTCTTTGCACCAATAAGGCGGTCAAATTGATTTCTGTGTACTTCATCCTGTGAGATCCATGTATATAGCTGTCATTTTGGTAATTGGAAGATTGTACTAGCAATGAATAAATCATTTGAGTGGCAGAAATTGCTAACTCATTCTCTTGCTTCATTTCCATTTCCTAGCTCATGAAAGCCAACTCCATTCTCATCTTTAGTATTTCCAACTTTTGAATTCCAATCTCTTGCTTTCATGTTCTGTTGATTTCAGATTAGCTTGTCCATAATACTTGTTTACCTACCCTTCTTCTACATCAGTGACTGAAGCATAATTGTCTGCAAAGTTTAATTGACCTTATTTGGTTATTGACTACATTGCTATATCTCTTCTTGTTATATCATTCCTAACTTTGAAAGCAACACTATTTCTTCTTGTTTTGTTTTGTGTGGTTTTTTTTTTAATCCAGTACAGTAAACAATATGATCTTCTGCCTGAAAATTTCCAATTCTGGTCCATTTTTTATTTATTAATGGCTAAGATGTCAAAGTGTAGTTTATTTATTTGGTCTTTCACTGTGTTAGGCTTTATTTTTATTTGCTCTTAAAAATAAACATAATTCTTTAGTTCTAAGCTTAAAACATGCCCTAATAGGCATTAAATGAAAGACAAATAGGATAATTTGTCTTAATTCAGGAGTGTAAATTTTATTCAGCTTGAAGATCACGCGAGATTTATGATAACATTTTCAAGCTGTAAACTACCATTTTGTTGTAAAGTTTCCCAAACTGCAAAAAAGCCACAGGATGCTATTTGATATTATGTACATGCAAAACTTAGTGCTCTCTTTTCCATGGTATACAAAACAATCCTTTAATAATTGGTCAAGCTTTGTGTAACTAAGCTACTACTAGCTGTACTTCCAGCTTCATTTTTTTTTATGTTTAAAGGCTGACATATGTGCACAATAGAAATACATGCAACCTTCTGAGTAGTCATGCTTTTGATGGGGAGGAACATCAGATGGACTGTAATATAGCATTTCTATGGCTGCCTGATTTGTAACTTATTGCAGCATACAATAATCCAGTGAACAAAGATGTCAAATCCAAGATAAACTATCAACTGTAGAAGATAAGCCTTTGGATATAGAGATTTATTGCACACTTCCAGACTGGAACTCTATTCATCCTCACCCAAACAGCTGAGGAATGAGTCAGATTTTTCACTACCTTTTTAAAGGTCAGAGGGATTGGGTCTAATTGTATGTTAAGGTTTGGTGTGAAGATTATTCCTGATAGCTGCAGAAAAGACATGACTCCCAGGGTCCATAAATTCATGTGTTTCTATCCTGCATGCCACAGGTGTTAGAAGTCTTTGTTAAGGCTTCTCAATTCCCAAATAGTCTTCCTCAGAAATTCCTCATGCCAACAACAGTGCAATCTTTAAGGAGGTCAATACTCTAGTCCAGGAAAATCCCAGCACAAATCCACAGGATGTGCATGTCAGCAAAGAAAAGGCAAGTACACAAGTCCTGTCCAGAGCTCAAGAGGCATGATCCAAAGCCCAAGGTACAGAATCCAGGCCTAGTAGCAAGGCAACAATCACAGTGGCTGAAGAACGCACAGCAGGGAAATGGACAAGTTGTTCCCAGTATTGTTTCCATCCATGTGCTGAGCTAAACAGCTTCTCCCATCAAGAGGGGTGAGGCTGCCATATCACAAGTAGCCTGGGTGGTCTTCATTGCTCCTGCCTTCTCTCAGCCCTACATGCTCTCAGATCAGGAGGAGGAGTAGACAGTTCTTTCTAATCTCTGGTGGCCAGCTGCAGCTGCCCTCCCTCTCCACCCAAAGCCTCTGGAATTCCCAATTGCAGTTGTCCTCTCTTGTCCCTAGCTCATCCAGCTGCTTCTTCTGTGGCCACTTCACTGTGGTCAGTGTTGCAGCTCCTGTCTCAAAGCCTCCAGAAACCTCTGAATGTTCCTCCACCTCTCACCCCAACATCCCAAGAACCGGCTCTTCTTTGTCTGAAATGGCATCCAGAGAAGCATCCAGGGAAGCCATCATAGTTTTAATATCTTCCCACTATTAAAATTAGTTTAAAGCTCTTTTAATGATCATTGCAAGGCACTTGGTCAACATGTTTTTTCCCCCAATATCCCATTAGATGCAACTCATTTCTTGCTAGTAGTCTTCTTGTAGGTAAATCAATCCATGGTTGAGAAAGTCAAATCCTTCTCAATGACACCATCTAAATAGCCATTTGTTCACTTCTAGAATATTGCTTTCTCTTCGTGAATCACATCATTTCACTGGAACAATCTATGCTCCCAGTTTTCTTTACCTTTTTGCCTAGGTATTCAGTGTCTTTGAGATTGCTTTAAGATCTCCTCTTCCCGTCATTAGTCTTCATGTGTATGATCAGGTCAGGGCGATAATCTGTAAAACTGAAGAAACCCAATAGCCTGACATTAACGCTTTTGTTTCTAATTTAAATTACCTTAAACCAGATAGAGTATTTCAAAAATGGGTTCCAAATCTATAAGAGAAGATCTAAATACTGATAAAAAATTCTTCAAGTCTGCACACGGGCACAATTCAGGAATGACTGTTACAAGGAAAAAATAATATTGACACAATCTTTCATGGTTTTATATTTTTCCTGTTGGATGAAAAGGTATTAAGCAAAAGGATATCATAATGAAAATCATTTATCAGAAATGTACATAGGGAATTCATGGCTATGTTCCAGTTTGCCCAGAACTATACCTACAGACAGTTCTTATGTGGTTTGTATAGTTGATTTGTTATTTGCTAGCTGATTATATCCATTTCCTATATATGTGAGCTCAGTGGACCATTGTTACACTTTATGAGTCATAAACATCAGGTTTAAAATATGAACATGCTGCATACATTGCCAGAATACATTATGGAGACATTATATTTGATTTGTTCATTTTTCTACATCAATATTTTATTTGGCTACATAAATTTCCCATATGAAAGAAAAATACTATTGTGCTATTGTGCTAAAGTGCTATTATTTTGAGAATTTGGATTGCCCAAATATGAGAAGAAGGTGCATCAAAAAAACACTCAAGACATATCTTCTCCCCTGGTCTCTTCCCTCCCTAACACAGCTGACAAAGTGAGAAAGAGCCTGTGGCCTAGAGGTCAACACAGCTGCCTAACATGCAAGCAGCCCAGGTTTGAATCTCAGAAGGGTGTGGCTGTCTGATGAGAGCAAAGCAGCTTGAAATAGCTATACTAGTCTCCCTTTAATTCTTTGTTAGCAATCCAAATTTAACATAAAAAGTATTGTTGCAGTAGTGACTGCTGCCTGTGTATGGCCCTAGATTGGGCTGATACAGGCAAAAGATTCCTTCTTCCCATATTTGGGCCGACAGGGTGCATTGAAAAAACACTATATATATATATAGTTGAAAAACTGTTTAAGAGCTTTTTTTCCCTTTGGGATTAAACAGCAAAAGGGTGATTAGAACTTTGATTTTGGAAAATTATAAACTGACCAAGGGTCCAGGATTTTAAATAAGATTTTGGAATTAATTATAAGAATACTTCCTGTGGGAAAATGCTTTTATTTTGAATTCTCTTTAAAAAAAACATGATAGGATGAGACTTTAAAGATTGGACACTAGAATTAACATTGAAATCCTGCAATTATAAATCCATATTAGAACATCAAGTAACTATAGGATTCCCAAAGGTACTCACAATTCTATAAGGAATTAAGGATTGCTGTATAGAGAATATGGTGTGTGTTGCTGCATTATTTGCATTAATGGTGATACGAGTGGAAGAGTTCACATACGTAATGAGCAGGCATTAGATTTCATGCTGACTGTTCTCTAAATTTGTTTGTGCTATTGTTCCACTCTGTGTTCACGCCAATAGACCTTGAAGAAAGTGCACATTGCAAGAAGATTTTATACACTGTCTAGACATTCTGTGTAATCTCCATTGTGCTTGTGGGATATCAATGTATTTTCTAACTTCTCTAGGATATTTGCTGGTTAAAATGTATTCTCTCCAGAAATATTAATTTTGTATTATTTCTAATTCATTGGCCCCATGCTATCCTTTATGTTTATATCATCATTGGCACTGCCTTCTTCCAATTGGGTGAAAAATGGTGGGTTACAGATGTACCAGTTGTAATTACCTGCAGCATCTCCAATGAACTATATAAAACTGTGGTGGCCTGACTGCTTTAACTCTAGTAACAATCACATTACCATAGAGGAGGGATTGTACTATAACTCCTTCCCTTTGCCAATAGAGAAAAAGAGAGAACAGAAAATATGCTAAATGCTTAGGCTTCTCCTTCCCTGTCCTTCCTGCCACCCATTAAAATGCTTCGTTAAAATCAAAGATTTGTGAACTGCTCATTTCCTTCCTTCCTTCCTTCCTTCCTTCCTTCCTTCCTTCCTTCCTTCCTTCCTTCCTTCCTTCCTTCCTTCCTTCCTTCCTTCCCACCACCGTTTGCTATGTTATTTGGAAAATTAGTTTCTTAATCATCCCTCCATACACTTAAATGCAATTCCTTCCCCTCAGGCCTTCAGTTAGTGCTGACCAGCAACTATCAATGAGGTTGATGTGACTGTGACCAATGTCCTGTTGATTAAACAGATTTAATTTGGTTGATCTAGCTGGCTAGATGGGTGTCCTTTTTCTTCCTCACTGCTAAATTTGCCCATTCCTCAATGGTGTGCTTAGAGGAATAAGTATGTCATTTTTCAGTCAATGGTCTGTGGTAAATGTCTCTCCTACTACAACCTCCAAACAAGCTCAGTGCCCATTTATATGACTGGCAGCTCTATACATTCTCTTTTTCCTCTTTCCTCAGCACATCAGCTGAACTGTTTCTCCTACCACTATCACTCAGATCTATCTGCAGGGTATGATCAAGATGGTGTCTGTGATGATGCAACCAAAAATATGCTTGTGGATATCATCTTCACTACTTTAACTGCACCCTACAGACACCCCTGCTGTCCTGTTTCAGGTTTCAAACACATACATACTGTAGATGTTAGGAAACAGCAAGCAATTTACTCAAAGCTAAGTAGACAAATAGCCAACGAGCAATGAATCATAAATAAGACATTCTGGAGATGAGGTTTGCCTGAATAAATTTCACTTTCCTCAAAAGCAGACTGAAGAATAATCAAACTTCAACCTGGAGTTTATCAAGATTCATTAGCCAGTCCAAGGTCAGAGTTCAATTTTTTTACCCAAATGGAAAGCAGCAATACACAGGAGGTCAAATGCTTGTTTCCAATAAGGAAATGCGGGTTGGCATTGCCTCTTAACTAAAGCTACAGTCAGCCTTGCTTAGAGTCTTTTCTCTGTTGTATTCTATTTCTCTGTTCCACATTTTGTTATTTGACTGCTCCAGATGTTCTGAGACTATCTGTGTTTGTTTAGAAAGCAGAGGGAATGGTCTTAAAGGACAGGAAGAAGAACTGCTGCCAAGTTAACAATCAGATCAAAGAAACCTGAGTCCAATCAGACAGGCTACTTTATAGTTTACATAAAAATAAAGGGAAGGACAGGGAGGTGCATTCAGACATCCAAGATTCTATTACTATCACTTTATAACAAAAGTTGTATCACCCTACAGGATTTCAGTAAGGTGACATAATACACCACAGCCTAGTTCTTGGTAAGATAGAAAAATGAGGGATAGACAGCATCACCACCAGATGGATTCATAACTGGCTGACCAACTGCACTCAACATGTAGTCCTCAATGAAGCTACATCACCATTGAGGGAAACATGCAGTGGGGTCTCACAATGTTCTGTCTTAGTTCCTATTTTCCTCAAAATTTTCATAAATGATTCAGGTGAAAGGATAGAAGGAAACAAAGTTTGCAGATGACACCAAGCTGGGGGGAAGAAGGATTTTGTCATAGTTGAACATGCAAATTGCAAATTCAATGTCTAATGCAGGCATGTCAAACTGCCAGCCCGCAAGTCCGATGCATCACACCGAATCCATGCCCACCCCATTGCCAGCAATGGGGAAAAAGTCATGATATGTCATGCAACATCACGTGATATTGCAAGTTTGACATGCCTGGTCTAATGGAATAGAAGACCTCCAAAGTCCTTCCAAACTTAAAACTCTATGTCATAATAAAAGCAGCATAACATCATGAGTTGTGTCTGCAGTCATTTGATATTCAGAACCATGCAGAAGCATGCCAGTTAGAATGTAGCTCTTCCTACAATGTTGCAGAGATTTTGCTGAACTATCATCCCCTGGCCAATGAGTCCTGGGTCATTCCTTGCCACTTTTGATTTCAATAGGTCAAATAGATCTGAAAAGTTAGTCAGGCAAAAAGCACTTTGACCTGAGGCCTTCCTTGATGGAAACTAGCCCTCATTTACCTTGCTCATTGTGGCCTATTTAAAAGGATTTACAGTGAAATAAATGGATTAAATTCCAAAATAACCCAATCTTTAATGCAAGGCAGAACTGATGTGTGGAAAAGGCATTCTGAATTGTTAAGGAGAGCAAAAAACCCTACTCGGCAGAGCAGAATAGCATTAATTCAAATAAAGAGAATTGAGAATTAGGATCAGATCCAACAAAGCATATTTAAACATCTTCCAAAACTCCAGTGGTCTTCTACAGTTACTGTTGGGCTTCAGTCCAGAAGACAGCAGTAAATCTCTGCTCTCCAGAAATCAAACCTCTTATTCAGTAAACATCTTAACTTGACAGAAGATTCTTAGACACTAGTAAATTAGAATAGAAAAAAAATGTAGCTCCTGGTTGATCTGTTGTGTCCTTGGTGCTTTCTAAGCTTGGTGGTTTATTTGCAGATGTTTTATTACCCAACTAGGTAACATCATCAGTGATAGTGAGTCTGGAATTTGCTTCTTGATTGATATAGAAGCTTGCCCTGGGTGTGGTTTTATCCTTAGTAGTTCCTTGATTGTTTGTCTGATGTTAATTCCTTCTTATCTGGTGTAGGATTCAGAGGATGGTTCTGGAATTTCTGTTTTCTTCTTATTTTTTTTTTAAAAATTCTCTTTTGAATGGTATCTAAAAATAAGTTATCTCTATGAGTTTATTGATGTCTGATCTGTCTAAATGCCAAGCTTTCACAAATTTCCTAGTGTTTTTAATTTAGCTTGGTCTATGGTGCTCAGTTTCCAAATTGAAACTATGATTGCATCTATCCATGTGTTTTGTGATTAAAATGTTTTTATTGTACCTTCTAACTGCTAGATGGTATTCATGAATATCCTCTGCTAATCTTCTGCCTGTCTGTCCGACATAGTGGCTGTAAGTTTCTTTACACTGTATGTTGTAGATGACTCCTGGGTTTTTGTTGTAGTTGTTTGACATGGGCTAGTGCAGGGGTGTCAAACTGCCAGCTCACAGGCTGGATGCGTCACCAGGAAACCGTGCCCACCCCATTGCCGGCAATGGGGAAAAAACTCCGATATGTTGCGCAATGTCATGTGACATCGCAAGATTGACATATCTGGACTAACGGGTCTTTTGGTTTACTTAAGATGTTTTGGAGGCTTTAGTTTGGAGGCTTTAAAATTCTGTATAGGCCAAGGTACGCATGCTGACTTAAAGCAAAATATCTTACCTTTTGTGGAAGGTATGCATATTGGAATCTCTAAGCATTGAACAATACATGAGTAATATTTGACTGCACTCCTCTTATTGTGATTTTCTTTATTTTTAGGTTCAGAATTGTACAAGTATGTTCAGATTTGTATTTGAAAATGCTTAATGCTTCATAGATCAAAATATAAAAAGAATAAAACAAGGAACTTGTTCTATCAGTATCAATTATAATTTAAAATATCAATATTACAAGCATTAAAATTATTTGGCTTTTTCATTCAAAAATATTTTGGTGTTAAGTTAATCACTGATTATTATACATACACTATATATATATAGGGACGTGGTGGCTCAGTGGGTTAGGACGCTAAGCTTGTCGATCAGATGGTCGGCAGTTTGGCAGGTCAAATCCTGAGTGCCGCATAACAGAGTGAGCGCCTGTTACTCGTCCCAGCTTCTGCCAACCTAGCAGTTCAAAAGCACATAAAAATGCAAGTAGAAAAATAGGGACCACTACAGTGGGAAGGTAACAGCGTTCCGTGCGCCTTTGGTGTCTATTCATGCCGGCCACATGACCACAGAGACATCTTCGGACAAGCGCTGGCTCTTCGGCTTTGAAACAGAGATGATCACCAGCCCCTAGAGTTGGAAACGACTAGCACGCATGTGCAGGGGAACCTTTACCTTTACCTTTACATATATATATGTATGAATGAAAAGAAAACAAAGATGTATGCAGCAAATTTAACAATATCAAATAAGAAACTGCAGAAAAAGGTGAGGAAAACCCTTATCCAGATATTAATTTGCAATATTTGTAGGCATTTGTATACTATTGGAAGCCAAACCATATGTGATTGTATTTGCCACACTGTGTTATGAGTTGTACGTATGGGAATAAGTCTTGCTTAAATTTAATTAAACTTCTATTTTGTATATATACTGCTAGTTTTGCCATTGCTGCATATTTTCTAAATTCAAGTTCCCAAGCAGATATTGTTAGAATTGTGTCTTTCTTCCAGGGTTAAGGAAAGTTTATTCTCACTAATGTAAGCATATAAATCATCAAATCATAATGTTTCTTGTTGATGTTTTCTGAGATTATACCTAGTATGAAAAGTTGTGGTTTCAGCTTAAATTCCCTAATTTTCTCCATAATATTATGTATGTCTTTCCAGTAGTAGTTGTTTTTTTTCATTTCCCCTACATGTATTTTATTGCATGTAATAAAACACTCCTTATATTTCATGATATTTCCAACATTTATTACTTTATGACTTGCCTATCTTAGATATGATTGATGGTGTTGTATACTATCCATAAAACATTTTGTGCCCATTTTCATTACGTTAAAACTTGGTATAAATTTTATAGATTTAGTCCATAATTCTTCCCATTGTTGTGTTGTAACTCTTTTTTTAGAGTTTTGCAAACATTTTTTGTTTTATCTATATGTCATATATAAGTGAATATTATATATAGGGCATACTTGCTGATGTTATTGCCACTTACTCAATGGCTGTAAGCTCTTGTTTAGCCCAGAATGCATTTTTTTATTTATTTATTTTTTAAAATACCTTTGGTCCCAAAACTAGGAAAAAATCCAAATTTCCCTGCATTAGGGAATAAAAATATGAACTTGAATCATCTTGTTTTAGTGTTATATCATCTAATTCTGTCTCTATCACTATCGCTATCCATTTATCTATCTATAATTAATTAATTCCTGAAATTTGGTTATTTTCTATTAAAGATGGAATCACATTGCAGAGAAGAACAGTGAGAGATTTTGAAACATTTTATCTCCTAGGAAGACCCTTTTTAAACTGTGAACCATGTTAAATTAATATATTATTACCAGTAGTTCATTTCCAGTCTTTCCAGCAGATTAGTTGCTTGTTTGAGCTCTTGAAATGGGAATGATGAGGTGCTGAAGAGATTAAGGTATTTCCTGATTAGCTCATTTGTTCTAGTCTACTATAGCTTAATGAGAACTTACTTCTTGAATTTGATATGCTTTTTTAATTGGTAACATTTGTATGGAGTTTCATATCAGATGCTTGGTGAGTTTTAAGAATGTTGTATCCTGTGATTGTGAGGGAAATATAACCAAACTCTGAATATATCTGTTTCAGGAACTTGCCAACTCTTTATAAGTTTAGAAGATAAGAAAGCTCAGGTCAGCAGCAAAATTCTTCAATATTACTGCAAAGAATATGATATTAAGTCACCAAGAGTTAAAAAGATGTTATATTCACCTTTTTTATACATTCCTTCAAGTTGAAATAATAGAACTGTAATGTATTGGGCTTGAGTGTAACACCACTTGGTAAGCTGGAGCTAGCTAACGGCTCCCAGAACCTCAGACACCCCATCTCCATTGCTGCTATTGGCTGCCTCTAGGCGGCAATGCAGCATATTCATAATAATGACAGCTGTCACAGGCCGCTCCACGCGGCTGCACTGACAGCTGTCAAAGGAATCGCGCATGCGCAGTCGCGCTCCGTGGCCTGTCAAGACCGTCTACACGCGGCCGTTTGACAGCTGTCAAACGCCACACATGCGCCCTGCCCGCGAGCTGTCAAAACCGCGGGCTGTCAAAACAGCGGCAGCCGCTAACTGTCAAACTGGCGCATGCGCCCCAGCCGCGAACTCTGACAGCAGCTAGCTGTCAAAATACCGGCTGCCCGCCAAAGCCAGCTGATGGGATTCCCCCAGCTAACGCGCTTGCGCTATCACTGGGGAAATGTCAAAACTGCCAGCTGACTATTGGCAAACGATCCCTCGGCGGGAAGAACACCCGCACCTGATTTGCTGTCCCGTTTGACAGCTGCCTATATAAGGCATGTTTGTACCGTTCTGTTTTGTCCGGGCTATGTCAAATAAAGGCTGTTGAATGAAGACGCGTCTCCCTCGTCCTTGCTGCCGCCAATTCACCTGGCAACGAGGATGGGATCCCGGTACTAGCTGAAGTCACGGCCCAGAAGCATAGGTGTCCCAATCGAATCCGCTGAAGTCACGAGCTAAGTCACCGACTGGGCAAGCAAGCTATTCTGGTGCCACAGTACCACGGACCCAGCATGGCAAATCTAGGGCACGTGAGGGAGTTCGACGTCCGTCACCCCGAAGGCTGGGAGTCGCACTGGGGCCAAGTCGAGGGGTACCTCCTCGTGAACAAAATCACGGAGGACCGCCACAAGGCCGCTGCGCTCCTATGCCTCAGCGGGCCGGCAGTATATGACATCGCCGTCGGCCTCTGCAGCCCGGACCCAGTCGCCACAGTACCGCTCACGGATCGCCTCAGCAAGCACTTTATGCCGAGGCGGTCGGAGCTGTACTGGCGACTCTTCTTCGCTCGCCGAAGACAGCAACCCAGTGAGCCCTCCACCGCTTTCATCGCTGCCGTCCGGCATGCCGCCCGAAAATGCCACTTCCCCGACCTGGAAGACCGAATTCGGGACCAAGTTATCGCCGGTCTCCAAAACGTGCGCCTGCAGAGGAAGCTTGTGGCAAGACCCACAATGGACCTCGCAGAGCTCACCTTGGAGATAATGGCGTATGAAGACAGCCATCGTGACAAATCCCAGGCATTCGGTGACAATTCCGTCGCCTCCGTCCATCAAGCTCGAGAGCTCGACCAAGGGCCTCCGGAGCCTGACTCCGGGGTCGACGCAATCCTCTCCCGGTTTAACCGCATGGTCACCAGCCACGAAGGGAACCACAGCCAAGACCGACAGGCAACCCCCAGCACGAAGAAACCGCAGACCGGTTTCAGGGCAAAGTGTGCGAGCTGTGGCGGGGGCCATGCCAGGGCCACTTGCCATTTTAGAAATGCGAAGTGCCATGGATGTGGCAAGACCAGCCACATCCGCTCCGCTTGTCGCAGCCTAAACCGGAAGAACCTCCACGACCTTGACGAGATCCCCGCAGGTAGGACTGACTTCCCCCGCCCTCCCCAGGGGTCTGTAGGGTACGTACTTTCCCTAACCAAATCCCCTGTAAATCACCTCACCAGGGCAAAAGTCAGAGCCTGGGTCAAAACTCAGGGAATCCCCTGCGAAATGGAGGTCGACTCAGGGTCCTCCGTTTCCATCCTGTCAGGGGACACGCTCCAGAGGATAGCAAGAAAATCCAATCACCGCATCCCCATCCAACCCTCCAAGGTTATGCTGGCAGACTTCCAGGGCGCCCCAATAGATTTAAAGGGACAAGCCAACCTGAAGGTCGAATTTAAAAATTTTTCAGGAAACCTAATAGCCCAAATAACTAAACAACCCAGAACCAGTCTCATCGGACTGGACTGGTTCGAGGCATTAGGTATTCGCCTCGAAGGGACAAATCGCATCCACGCCCAATCGCTGGAAAACATCTGCAAAAACTTTGCAGATGTATTCGATGGGTCACTGGGCAAATACAACGGCCCCCCCATCGACCTCAAGCTCAAACCCGAGCTAGGACCGATCAGAATAAAGACTAGGAAAGTCCCTTTCGCCTTAAAACAAAAGATAGATAAAGAGCTAGACCGCTTAGTCAATTTAGGAGTCCTAGAGCCCACTGACAGCGGAACATGGGAAACCCCCATCATGATGCCTGTCAAACCAAATGGGGAAGTGAGAATCTGCGTGGATTATAAAGCGACCCTGAACCGCGCGCTCAACACCCACGCGTACCCAGTCCCCTCAGTGAGAGACGTTCTCTCAGAAATTGGCTCTGGCTCCATTTTCGCCAAATTGGACCTAGCACATGCCTTCCTGCAACTCCCAGTAACCAGGGAGACTGCTGATGCCCAGACTATAGTGACACATAGAGGGGCGTTCAAAGTGAACCGCCTCCAGTTCGGCATCTCCGTGGCACCTGGAATATTCCAGGAAGTCATGGAACAAACCCTTAAAGGCATCCCAGGAGTCTGCCCTTACTTCGATGACGTCCTCATCGCGGGTGACTCCACCCATACCTTAGCAACCAGACTGCATGAAGTCCTCACCAGGTTCCGGGCAGCTGGGTTAAAACTCAAACGAGAGAAATGCTCCATCGGGGTACCTTCTACAGACTTTCTTGGTTATAGGATAGACGGCAAAGGCATTCACCCCACCAATTCCAAAATTCAAGCAATTAAAGCCGCACACCCCCCCCCGAAAAATAAAACGGAGCTCCAGGCATTCCTGGGGCTCCTGAATTTTTACCACTCCTTCCTACCAGGCAAAGCCACGATAGCAGAGCCGCTCCATAGATTGTTAGATAAAGGAGCCCCCTGGCAATGGACCACTTTGCACAATGACAGTTTTAACCAGCTGAAACAATTGCTCTCCAGCGATACCACCATATCGCATTACAACGAAACCAAACCCCTTTGCATCGCCTGCGATGCGTCCCCATATGGCATCAGGGCAGTCCTCAGCCACTCCCTAAACGACAGCACCCAAGCCCCAATAGCATATTACTCCAGGACCCTTTCAAAGGCTGAACGTAACTATGCTCAAATAGATAAGGAAGCCCTGGCCATAGTAGCTGGAATCAAAAAATTCCATGATTATCTCTACGGCAGACCCTTCACAATCTACACGGATCATAAACCCCTCCTAGGAATATTCACATGGGACCGTCAAACACCCCAAATTTTGTCCCCTCGCATGCTGCGATGGACTACATTTCTATCCGCATATTCCTATCAGCTAATTTACAAGCCCGGCAAAGAAATGTCCCATGCAGATGGCCTCAGCAGGCTCCCTCTGCCTCAAATAGACCCAGACCCAGCCCCATCTGGCCGCATCCTGGCCATACAAGAACTCTCAGAATGCCCAGTGACTGCCAAGGACATCGCCCACGCCACAAGCAGGGATCCCACCCTCAGCAGGGTACTATCCTGGGCCTCATCAGGCTGGCAATCTTCTTGCCCCAACCCCTCCATCCAGCCATATTTTACAAAGCGCCACGAGCTCACCACCTGTTGTGACTCAGGGCCAGCCGGTGGGTCCGGCAGCCGGCTCAGATGTATCGGATGACTCAGATGAGGGGGAGGAGGAAGACGAACCGGCTGATGATGGCTTGGAGGCTTCGCAGAGCCCTCAGCCGGGGCCCTCTTCTCAGCTGCGTGAGCCCGATAGTGCGGAGGATGATGACCCACAGCTGGCCCTGTTCAAGGACGCCCGATGCAGGAGGCAGTCGAGCAGGAACAAACAAAGAAAGGCTGTGGGACTCCTCGGGAGGAGGCACAGGGAGACCACGCCCTGAACTCTAAATAAAAGGAGTGTTTGGGGAGGGGCTGGTTGCTGAAAGCAACCCTTCCGCTTGAGGATTCAAGTTCCTGTGCTTTTGGTTTCTTGTTCTGTTGTTTTGCTTGTGAATTAAACTTGGCAGACGCTTTGCAGCCTCAGACGCTCTCCAGTCTCTACTGCTTGAACAGGGGTTTGCCTTATTACAAGGCCGGTAGTTGGCTGGTTCAGAACACCACCCACTTAGGCTGCATCCTCTGGGGATGCAGGGTGATAGTTCCACCGTGCCATAGAACCAAGGTTCTCCAGACCCTTCATGACGGCCACCCGGGCATCACTAAAATGAAAGCCTTGGCACGTAGTTATGTTTGGTGGCCTTCACTAGACAAGGACATAGAACAACATGTAGCCGGCTGCTACCTCTGCCAGCAAACCAGACCAGCCCCACCCCATGCTCCGACACACAAATGGGAAATCACAAAAAAACCCCTGGTCCCGCATCCACCTCGACTTTGCTGGCCCCTTCCAGGGTCAAACCTTCCTGATCATCGTAGACAGCTACTCCAAATGTTTGGAGGTTCTCCTGGTTTCCAGCACCACCACAAGTGCCACCATCCAAGCCTTAAGGGGGGTTTTCGCCACCCACGGTCTTCCCGACATAATAATTACTGACAACGGGCCTCAATTTACCTCCCGTGATTTTCAGATCTTCACGAGGAGCAACTGTATTAGGCATACGACATCGGCCCCTTTCCACCCGTCGAGTAACGGCCTCGCAGAGGTCATGGTGAAGACCACTAAAGACTCCCTCCGCAGACTTGTCGTCGGGAACTGGCACCTCTGACTCGCCCGCTTTCTCCTCGCTCACCACACCACACCCGTGTCCACCACCGGGAAATCCCCCGCAGAACTCAGATGGGGTCGCCAGCTGGTTACTCGTCTTGACAGACTGCACCCAGACAGACCAGCAGCAGAAAAGCCAGACGGCCTGCCACCAAAGACATTCACTCAGGGACAAAATGTCTGGGCTCGCAGTTATGGGGGAAGGGATAGATGGACCCAGGGGGTAATCCTCGATCAGACCAGCCCCCTGTCCTACACCATCAATGTTGGCGGGGGACTCACATTGCGAAGGCACTCCGAACAACTTCGGCCCAGAGCACCCACCAACATCACGCCATAGCCAACTTCGGAAAATTCCGACCCCCCCAGCACCATTCACCCGGAGGACGAATTGCTGCAGATTTTTTACTTTGCCAGCATTCCATGCCATGCACTGCTACTGGGAAAAGCCCAGCAGAACTACATTGGGGGAGACAGCTGATCACGAAACTGGACAGGTTGCATCCAGATAGAGTGGCAGCAGAAGCCTCTCGACCAAAACCCCCGAGGGGGAGTTGGGACGTCCTCCGGGTGAATGGTGCTGGGGGGGTCGGAATCTTCAATCAGACACCCCCGAGGAGACTCCCGCGGCAAACGTGGAACCACCACTTCGCAGATCCACACGACCGAAGAAACCTCCAGCGTACCTGACGGACTTTGAATGGGCCGGAAGCTCGCCAACATGCCCCAATACCAGTTGAATGTATAGTTCAAAGTTATGTGTTCAAACCAAGGGGGAGGGAAAGGGGTGCAGCATATTCATAATAATGACAGCTGTCACAGGCCGCTCCACGCGGCCACAGTGACAGCTGTCAAAGGAATCGCGCATGCGCAGTCACGCTCCACGGCCTGTCAAGACCATCTACACGCGGCCGTTTGACAGCTGTCAAATGCCGCACATGCGCCCTGCCCGCGAGCTGTCAAAACAGCGGGCTTTCAAAACAGCGGCAGCCGCTAACTGTCAAACTGGCGCATGCGCCCCAGCCGCGAACTCTGACAGCAGCTAGCTGTCAAAATACCGGCTGCCCGCCAAAGCCAGCTGACGGGATTCCCCCAGCTAACGCGCTTGCGCTATCACTGGGGAAATGTCAAAACTGCCAGCTGACTATTGGCACACGATCCCTCGGCGGGAAGAACACCCGCACCTGATTTGCTGTCCCGTTTGACAGCTGCCTATATAAGGCATGTTTGTACCGTTCTGTTTTGTCCGGGCTATGTCAAATAAAGGCTGTTGAATGAAGACGCGTCTCCCTCGTCCTTGCTGCCTCCAATTCAGGCAATAGGTTGCTTTAAACCTATTAGCTGCCGCCTAGGGGCCAGGCTATAAATTGCTGCAGATTTTTTACTTTGCCAGCATTCCACGCCATGCACTGCTACTGGGAAAAGCCCAGCAGAACTACATTGGGGGAGACAGCTGATCACGAAACTGGACAGGTTGCATCCAGATAGAGTGGCAGCAGAAGCCTCTCAACCAAAACCCCCGAGGGGGATGCAAGTGGGTGATGGGGTGTGGGCCAGAAACTAAGGGCATGGGAATCTGTGGGTTCCTGGAAAAAATACTAAATCGTCTGGCCCCCTCTCTTACAAAGTGGGGCTGGAGGGAGGGCAAGTTGTCAGACACCACATTGATCAACTCAGAAAGCAGTTTCCAGAATGGCCACTAAGCGAGGACTGCACCATAAGCCCCTCCCAAGGTCCCCAAACTGACAGCCAAGCCGGCCCAGGCATACACTCTGAAGACTCTCACAGCACAAGCAATGAGGAGTTGGCCATAGAGGAAGGGAGTCCGGAAGTGCAACATGGGTCCCCTGATGGAGCAAGCCAACCTGACTTTCACAGCCGCTGTGCTAACTTTGCTGAACAAACTGACTCTGGGGTGGGCCAACCTGGAGAGGACAGCCAGAGAGCACCAAATCTTTCTGACTCAATTGCATCAAAGGACACTGGCCTGGTAAGCTGGTAGACCAGAAAGTGAATGGATCCCTCAGGCGTTCCACAAGGGCATGAAATCCTCCTGCATATTTAGCAGATTTTGTAAGAAAATAAGAGCTATAATGTTGTATGTACCTTGTGAGACTGTACCAAAAATAATAGAGCTATAATGTTGTTAAGTGTGTTATTGTACTGTTGTTGTTGTTGTTAGTTGCGAAGTCATGTCCGACCCATCGCGACCCTATGGACAACGTTCCTCCAGGCCTTCCTGTCCTCTACCATCTTCTGGAGTCCATTTAAGCTCATGCCTACTGCTTCAGTGACTCCATCCAGCCACCTTATTCCAACTTTTGATTCATCTAGCCCTGCCTTTCTCATGATGTGCTCTGCATATAAGTTAAATAGGCAAGGCGACAGTATACAGCCTTGCCGGACTCGTTTCCCAATTGTGAACCAATCAGTGGTTCCGTGTCCAGTTCTCACTGTTGCTTCTTGGCCCGCATATAGGTTTCTCAAGAGACAAATAAGATGGTCTGGTACATCCATCTCTTTAAGGACTTGCCACAGTTTGTTATGATCCACACAAGGAAGTTCTAAAAGCAGCTAGGTTTTTGGTATTAACTGAAAGTAGCAGCTTCATAATTTTTCAATACAGAAACAAAATTACATACTTTGGATGTGTGTATAATGTTCTCCTTTCTATTGGTTTTTATATTTTTATGTATTTGGGGAAATATTTTTCCAGTCAAATGTATTTTTATCTGAAATTTGGTCAGGTATGTTGTAAGAATATATATTAACATTAATATATATTAACATTCCTTAATATTTTGGTCTGGATTCATTTCACCCGATAGTCTTCTTCTTTCTATGGTAATGCATATTTAATGTTACATAGTACATGTCACATTCCTTTCTCTCTAACTCATTTTTCTAGGCTTTGATAAATATTGTCCCATGTTCTAAAGTATACTGAATTTTCTTTCTCTTTTATCTTCAATGGCAAATCTGTCATTGTGCAAATCTGCACAATCTTTTCTTAATTAATTCTTCCTCCGTTGGAAGGTTTTAATTTTTCCAATATTGAGCAAATACCATTCTTGCTGCAGTTAATACATGTAAAATTAAGTATATACATTCTTTCTCATGGTTTCCTGCTATTATGCCTAACAAAAAAAAATCTGCTTTAAAGTATATATGTTTTTTAATCATTTTCTCTAACCGTATGTGTATTCTTGACCAAAATCTTTTAGCTTAGGGCATGACCACCAGATATGATAGTAAGTACCTGGTTTTTGTTTACATTTCCAACACTTATTATACTTTTTTTTTTAAAAAAAAAAAGCTAATCTCACCGGTCTTAAATGCCATCTATAAAGCATTTTGTATAATTTTTCTTTATATGTTGCCACTTTCCCATAAGCTTTGCCACTTTTCTAATTCTATATTATATCCAAAGTTCTTTGCCCATATTATCATTGTTTCTTTTACTTGTTCCTCTTCCATCTTTAAGCTTAGCAAATATTTGTAAAGTTTTTTTAATGACTTTTTCATCTGTTTTCAGCAATATCTGGTCAAATTCTGTCTGTTCTTTGTAAAATCCCATTGTTTTAACATCTTTTTTATATCTCGTTTGAATTTGCAAATATGGCCACCATGATAAATCAGTACCCTGCTCTTCTAAATCTTGTCTGTACTTCAATTTCCCTTCATTGTCCAAAATATCTTTATAGGTCACAACTTTATCGTAATTAATCAAGTTTGGGTAATCAAATGCTTCCATTGTTGAAAGCCATCCAGGTATTTTAATATAATGTTTCACTTTTGTTTTTTTTTCCATTTTAAGAAAAGTACATTTCTTATATAATGATTTTGAAAATATCTTTTTTTTTTTATTCTTCCCATACCACAGCTCTGGCATTTTTATCCCGTTGTTTTGGGCTTACACCCAAGACAATTTATGTAATAATACCTTTGCTTTTTTTTAAACTGCAATTGTTGTACTTCTGTTTGAAGAACTTTATATATATATATTTTGTTTTCTCTACTTCTTTCTCTTCTCTTTTACTGTCTCCAGGTATTGTCAAATCCACTGTCCACCTTTTTTGTCCTCCCTATCAACAATTGTTAAGATTGGGATGCTTTGTGGTAGATGCTTGTCTGTTTGAATTCTAAAGTCCCAGAGCACTTTAACATCTTTATTTTATGGTCCCACATGTTCTTGTTTACAGGCAAATGGTATTTCTTGCAGCCCTTCCAATGTACCATTGCTGCTATTTTGTCATGTCATTTTTAAAATCAGTTTATACAATCTTCTTGCAGCAGCTTTTTCAGCTTTTTTTTTTTTCTTCAGAGACAGCATTTGCTCTCAGCTGCTGTCTTCCCAATTATGGCCTTGCATGCATTTGTTGTTAAGGCTTGAACTTGTGCAGCAGAATTAGCCCTTCTGTTTGTTTCTTCAATTTTCTCAATCTTACTGTATATATAGCCAGGTCTTGTTGTTATCTGCTTTGCCTGGACATTGTTTAATGTACTGACCATGTAATGCTTTGTCTTCCCATGCCTATTTGCTGTTCTTCATTTAGTTTTTCTTCTAAGTCAGTTTGATCTCTCCAGTACTCGGTAGGCCTTCAAGGTATACAAGCTTCAGTGCATCTTCTTTACTGTACTTCAGAGATATTTCCAATGCTTTTTTTTTCTTCTCCTTCTTCAACTATCTAGTGCACTTGTAACATTTCATACCCATCTATGTTCCTTGATAAGTAGAGTCTGTCAACATCAATATATGGATGAAGGATGTTTCATTCTCATTATTTTTCTGGTCTTTTAATTTTGTTTGAGTATAGTCCACTATTCCAGATGTGTATCTAATGACTGGAATTATCCAGGTGTTAATTGCTTGATCATATTTCATCTATTGAGTTTGGATTTTAGATCTCTTAACTTTCATGATGTATTCACTTCTGATCTTCTTCTTGACTTCAGTGTGCTTGATGTTGTCAACCTGAAGGATGTCCAGGTATTTATAATGATCTTCTTGATCCAGACTCTTGATATTATTTCTTTAGGACATTTTGATCCCTTCAGTTTTTTATTGTTTTGTCCAGTCCAAACTCAATATGTTGACTGTATATACAGACAATATTGAGCAGTAATTCTATTTTAAAATGTGCTTTTCCATACAGCTTCAGATTGTCCATGAAAGAAAAAGGGATAGCCTGGCAGATGCTTTTCATGTTTGATAGCCATAGTTTGACTTGTTCAATAGTGTTGACAGAGGAATCAATGCAATGACAAACAGTAATGGTGATATTGATTCTCCTTGAAAGATTCCTTTCTTGATATTAACCTGTGCTAGTCTATCACCACTGACCAGCAATTGTGTCTTCCATTGTGCAATTGATCTTTGCACAAACATCTGATATTTTCACTGACTCCTGTTATTTCCAAGTACTTGATTATCCAATCATGTGACAGGGAGCCAAATGCCTTTCTATAATCAATCCAAACTTCATTCAAGTTGATCTTCCTTCTCTTGCATTTTACAAAATCACCTTCAGTTAGGAGCCAAACTGTAGCTGTTATTTGCTACTTTATTATGTCTTAGTGCTTCTTTAATTTTCCTTGTTTTTAGGCGGATATTCCTTAATCAGGTATAGATGGTTCTCGACTAACAACAATTCATTTAGTGACTGTTCAAAGTTACAATAGCACTGAAAAAAGTGACATGACCATTTTCAATCTTATGACCAGAGCTGCATCACTATAGTCATTTGATTAAAATTTGGATGCTTGGCAATTGATTCATATTTATGACAGTTGCAGTGTCCCTGAGTCACCTTCTGACAAGCAAAGTCAATGGGGAAGCCAGATTCACTTAACCGGGTTGCTAACTTAACAGCTGCAGTCATTCACTTAACAACTGTGGTAAGAAAGGTTGCAAAATGGGGAAAAATTCACTTAATAAAATGTTTTACTTAGCAACAGAAATTTTGGGCTCAGTTGTGGTCATAAGTTGAGGACTACCAGTATTCTTTGATCTTCTTGATTTTGCATGCAAGGTATTCATTGCAGCTATGCTGAACACATTACATCATCATCATCATCATCATCATCATCATCATCATCATCATCATCATCAATACATTACATTATTATTTTAAAACTTGCACTGTAAAATTGAGAGAAGTGAATGTTTGGAATGATAATTAAATTTAATATTATATGCTAGTTCCAAAATGTGAAATCAGGTAAACTTGCACTCCAACAAAACAAATTTCTTTCGCATTGTTAAGTAACACAGAAGGGCAATGAAACTGTCATTGCAGTAGTATATTAATACTGTACACTGGATATTCTAAGCAATCATTCAGTGCTATATTTTACTGAGTGCAGAAAGATCTCACACAAATTAGTTCCCTTTCCTGGTTTAGGGAAAAATAAATAGTAAAAAATATTGAAAACTGGAATATGTTTCAGTCCTTAATATTTCTGCATGTTTTTGGACAGTCCTGTTTTAACTACTTACTAAGATTAGAAAACCAAATTATCAGTTACACCAAAACTCTGTTTCCTTTTTCCTTCCTCTCCTCTCCTTTATCTGCTCTAAAATGCTCTTTGTTTACAGAGCTATTTCAGAAGAACCTAGTTAAATTCAATATCTCCATTTCTGTCCAAATCAGAATTTGGAAAACCCTCAATTCTGACATCCCAATTTAAATGGACAAAAATGATCTTTATTTTTTAAAAGCAACATTAAACAACAAATCTGTTTTTTGACTAGATCTTTCCCCATACATTCACACATTAGGAAACTGACATTGTTTACTTTGTAAATGATGCTCAACAACGAAAAATTAAGTGTGTATGCTATATTATGCTTCTATGTTTAGAAGCATTTCTATGATATTACATTCAAATACATCCCCCATATGATATGCAAAATGTGAGGGAGAATGTGTACAACCAACATGAAGCTACATTAAGGACACAACTAACATTGGTTCTTGTACTTTTCTTTCCTTGCATTATTTTTCTCTCTTCTTTCACTTCTACATTTTCAGACTATTGTCTATGAGTCCCTTCTGCTGCAGCTCTAAGTTTTGTTGACTGCACCTGTACTAAAACAATATCACATCAAAAATTGGCAATTTTCATCATCCCTTTTACATTGGCTATGTGATTTTATCTCCCGCACTCTGCGATCATTAATGAGGTAAAATCACCCTATGTGCCTCAGGCAGAAATAGCTTAGGTTTCATGTGCTGACAGTAATTAATTTATGGCAAAAATGTAGCTAGGTGCACAAAATGTGTGAGCTTCTTTCCCTGACAAGTAACAATTTCACTCAGAAATAGAAAAATGGGCCTGCTGGAGTGTGAATAATGCTAAAGGCAGCATTTTTTTTTATAATCTCCTCTGGGAGCTGTGGCTTTTGTTCAACCTTTAGTAGCTCAAGTATGTATATTTGGATCCCTTTCACTTCCTCCATGTAGGGAGTACCTCAGACTATATTTTTCTATTATACAGCCTAATAATTTAGAGGATATTAGAGTCAGAAAGATTCTGCTGGTAGAGTCAATCATACAGCTCTTAAATTCTACAACATTTTTTTGTCATTGAAATAGGTAGGTGCAACTTAATGCACAAAATTTATGCCCAAATCCTTGTATTTCCTGAGTGCTGAAAGGCAAACCATTACATAATTGATCATTCAGTGTTCATCTTCAAAGATAGGATACAGGGCTAGAAGGTTGGTTTGAAAAATAAACTATGATCCAATAGAATATTCTTAAAACTTTCAGTTCACGTTTCAGTTCAAAAAGAGATTCACTAGGTCAGAATGTCATGAATATATACGCAAAGTATGAGCACTAAACTACTGAGCTCTGGTTTCCACTTAGCAGAAATGAGAAGGCTACTTGAGGTACAAGGATTCTTGGAAGAAATTTGTACCTGATAATCATAAAAATGGTTTGTTTGAATATTGGGAATATTAGACACAAGAGTCCCAGCAATTTCAATGTTTTCAGGAACATATTATATATTTTACATCAAACAGGATTATGTAATATTACTCTAGCAGAGTGGTCTATTTTTTTTTTTTATTTATTTTAATCCCATTTATATCCCGCCCTTCTCCGAAGACTCAGGGCGGCTTACAATTTAAGCACAAACCAATATGCTTAGCAATAGCCTTCATTCTATGCATATGCCTGCTTATTAGGGCTTTCGCCCCCCCCCAGCGGCATTATTACAAAGTCAGCTTATTGCCCCCGACAATCTGGGTCCTCATTTTACCTACCTCGGAAGGATGGAAGGCTGAGTCAACCTTGAGCCTGGTTGGATGCGAACCTGCACTAATTGCAGGCAGCTGGTGTTACTTAAGGAGGCATTAGCCCACTGCTCCACCAAGTCTATCACAAATATAGAATATTATTCTGCAGATCATTTTCTGTGATTTTCTAACTCCTGGATCCACAGCTCCCCCAGAGATCAAGAACTAAGGTGCAAACACATTTTTTTCTAAAAGGGAGGTCCCACCTTCTTACCTGGAATATGGATAGGGAAATACAGATAGCAATAGCAATAGCACTTAGACTTATGTACTACTTCATAGTGCTTTACAGCCCTCTCTAAGTGGTTTACAGAGTCAGCATATTTACAGAGTCAGTCAACAATCTGGGTCCTCATTTTACCGACCTCAGAAGGATGGAAGGCTGAGTCAACATTGAGCTGCTCAGGATTGAACTCTTGGCAATGAGCAGTGAGTTAGACCGCAGTACTGCATTGTAACCACTGTGCCACCATGGCTCTATGATGCAGATGCCTGTTTCCCAGGTCTAAGGTTTCTATAATTGCAATATATAAATCACCAATTGTACCAATAGTTTTTGGACTTAGTTTGTGTTAGTAATAGTCCAGTAGATTGTCTAAATTCAGACTAATGGCAAACTTACAACTATGTTACCATTAGTCACCAAATAAACAAGGTAGGGTGAAAGAGCAATGGCAAACTTGAGTTCTTCCTGCAGCAGTGTTTTTGCTGTTTTCACAGCAGAACAAATAATGTTCTTCCTGCACCAACTCAGAAAGCTCAGACTGCCCAAGGAGGTGTTGATACAATTCTACAGAGGAATTATTGAATGTGCCATTTGTACTTCTGTAACTGTCTGGTTTGGTACAGCTACCAAACAGGACAGTTACAGACTTCAACAGATAGTTAGGGCTGCAGAAAAAAAACCCTAATCCATCTAGCTTGCCTTCCATTGCCTTCTGACCTGTATGGGTCAGAAAGAGGGCTGAGAAAATAGTTACTTCTTATATCCTGGACATAAATTGTTTAAACTCCTCCCTTCAGGATGCTACTATAGGGCATTGCTTGTCAAAACAACTAGACACTGAGACAGGTTTTTTTCCTTGTGCCATCACTCTGTTGAACACTAATTCCCACAGTACCGTCTTATGTTTAAGTATATTTACCCATGTAGTATCGCTGTATTACTTTTAGCTTTCTCATCTGTTCCACTACCTTTTCTTATTGGTATGATGATGATGATGATGATGATGATGATGATGATGATTACTTTGATATGAACATTATTACTTTGTAGTTTTGCTTGTACATTGAGAGCTTCTGCACCTGAGACAAAGTCCTTGTCTTCCTAATCACAGTTGGCCAATAAAGTATTCTATTTATCTAGATTGTTAGAGTTTGTGCTAAACTTTCCTACTTGTTAGTCTGCAGGATATAGACTAATGCAGGAAGCTTTAGAATATATCTAGAAAACTGAGGAAGTTTACTACTGAAGGCTATCTCATATGACATATAGTAAAATATTAAATGTGATTATAACTGCTGTACCCAATGATTTTCCATGAAAAACATATATATATATATATATATATATATATATATATATATATATATATATATATATATATATATATATATATATATATATATATATATATATATATATATATATATATATATATATATACATATATATATACATATATATATATATATATATATATATATATATATATATATATATATATATATATATATATATATATATATATATATATATATATATATATATATATATATTTAGTTATATTTATATACCGCCCTATTCCCTGAGGACTCAGGGCGGTTGACAGGGAATTAAAAATCCAAAATACAAAAATTAAGAACCAAATTAAAAATATTAAATTGACCCTGTAGTCAGTTAAAAAGAACCCCAAATTAAAAATTTCTCCTCAGTCTGGGCCCGAGAGCTCGAAGAGCCAGGTCTTCAGGCCCCGGCGGAATGATCGGAGGTCGGGGGCAGTTCTCAGCTCCACCGGCAGCTGGTTCCAGAGGGCAGGCGCTCCCACCGAGAAGGCCCTATCCCTGGGTGTCACCCGCCGGCAATCTCTTACCGGCGGGACCCTGAGCAGACCCTCCCTGTGGGAGCGCACTGGGCGAAGGGCATTTGATATACACACATACATACATACACACACACACACACACACACACACATATATATATATATATATATATATATATATATATATATATATATATATATATATACATATACATATACATATACATATACATATACATATACATATACATATACATATACATATACATATACATATACATATATATATATATTGTTTTGATACATTTTAAACAATCTTGTATTTCTATGAATATCATCTTCAGCTACATTGGTTAGTAAATTCAAAAGGAGTTTGCAGCAGTTTAATAGCAACCAAAATGTGTTGGATTATGATTTACTTCATTGGATATGCAGAGTATCATTCTGAGATAGGAGTATCAATTTAACTGTGGTTGGAGAGTAGGGAGAAAGGAGGATGCAGAGATGTTTAGTCAAAATTAAATATGGGAGATGGAACAGTGTAAATTATCTATTGATAATGGACATTCACAATTTTTTAGTGGCCAATGCTTTCAATGCCAATCAAATTTTCTGTCAAGTGGATTCATGATTTTGCTTTTTTTCATCCTTTTTACTCTGAAGTATTAAAAAAAAAGAGGAGGAGGAAGAGGAGGACGGTTACAAATGGTGTTCTACCCAAGCTACTTGACACCATCTCAGGATTGGCAGTCGAATTTCCAAAACTTATGGTACTGGGAGACTTTAATCTACCTTCCCTAGGCAGTGCATCAGAAGTGTCCCGAGAGTTCATGGCTTCCATGACGGCCATGGACCTGACTCAAATTACTCAGGACCCAACTCATGAGGGAGGAAACATGCCTGATCTTATTTTTATCTCTGGGCAATGGCTAAATGGACTGGGTGGGGTTACTCCAACATCACAACCCCTTTCATGGACAGACCATTATCTCCTGCGGTTGGGCCTCTGTCACGTCACCCCCTGCTGTCAGGAGGCGGAACTGACCAGGTGGTTCCGCCCCAGGTGCCTGATGGACCCAGATAAATTCCAGATGGCGCTTGGACCGATTCCCACCTCCCTCTCCCACAACCCGGTCGAGTCCTTAGTTAATGCCTGGCAACAGGCTGCTTCGGAGGCTCTTGACCACATTGTCCCTTTGTGGCCTCTGACCCGGCGCAAGTCCCGACTCGCTCCTTGGTTCTCCAAGGACCTGCGGGAGATGAAACACCAGAGAAGGGGCCTAGAGAGCATTTGGAGAACCAGTCGGTCTGAGTCTGACCGAACACAGTTAAGATCCTTTTCTAGATCTTATCTTGTGGCAATGAGGGTGGCAAAGCATGCCTACTTCACCACCCTCATTGCGTCCGCAGATAACCGCCCGGCCGCCCTATTTAGAGTGGTCCGCTCCCTTTTAAATCAACGGACGGGAGAGGACCCCCTACATGGACGGGCTGAGGAATTTAGTAAATATCTGGTGGACAAAATTGCTCAGATTCGGGCTGGTCTGGACTCTGACTGGGCAGTATCTGACGAGAGGAAAACGATGAACTTGGCCGAGTACATTTGGGAAGAGTTCGATCCTGTGACTCCGGATGAAGTGGACAAGATCATGGGGAAACTAAGTGCCGCCACATGTTTGTTGGACCCGTGTCCCTCCTGGCTAGTCTATGCATCTCGGGAGGTTACACGAGGCTGGCTCCTAGCAGTTATCAATGCCTCACTGAGTGAGGGGTACTTCCCTGCCGCCTTGAAAGAGGCGGTGGTAAGGCCCCTCCTCAAGAAACCGGCATTGGACCCAGCTGTTTTAAACAACTTCCGTCCTGTCTCCAACCTTCGCTTCCTTGCGAAGGTCGTTGAGAGCGTGGTGGCACGACAGCTCCCTTTGAACCTGGAGGAAGCTAAATATCTAGATCTGTACCAATCGGGTTTCAGACCCGGGCATAGCACGGAGACGGCATTGGTCGCACTGGTGAATGATCTCTGGCGGGCCCGAGATAGAGGTTATTCCTCTGTCCTGGTCCTATTAGATCTCTCAGCGGCTTTTGATACCATCGACCATGGTATCTTACTGCGTCGTCTTGAAGGGCTGGGAGTGGGAGGCACCGTTCTGCGGTGGTTCTCCTCCTACCTCTCGGACCGTTCGCAGACGGTGTTGGCAGGAGGGCAGAGGTCAAGCCCTAGGCCTCTTAGTTGTGGAGTGCCTCAGGGATCGGTGCTCTCGCCCCTCCTGTTCAACATCTATATGAAGCCGCTGGGAGAGATCATCCATGGCTTCGGGGTGAAATATCATCAATATGCTGATGATACCCAGCTATTCATCTCCACCCCGGACCAACCCAGTGATGCCCTCGATGTGATGTCCCGTTGCCTGGAAGCGGTACAGATTTGGATAGGAGAAAACAGGCTTCGACTCAACCCGGCCAAGACTGAGTGGCTGTACATACCGTCATCTCGTTTAGTCCAAGAGGTTCCATCTTTGACTATAGGAGGAGAGATGTTGCCTCCCATTGATAGAGCACGCAATCTGGGCGTCCTCCTAGATTCACGACTCAGTTTTGAAGATCATATTGGAGTCGTGGCTAGGGGGGCATTTGCACAGATTCGCCTTATATACCAATTGCGCCCCTTTTTGGACCGAGATGCCCTACGTACAGTCACCCACACACTCGTTACCTCCCGTATAGATTACTGTAATGCTCTCTACATGGGGCTGCCCTTGAAGACCACCCGGAGGCTTCAGCTGGTGCAGAATGCAGCTGCACGGGTTGTGATGGGAGCGCCCCGATACTCCCATATTACACCCCTCCTGCGTGAGCTGCATTGGCTACCAGTTGCCCTCCGGGTGAGATTTAAGGTGCTGGTACTTACCTTTAAAGCCCTACATGGCTTAGGCCCGGGATACTTGCAGGACCATCTGCTGCCGGGAACAAATTCCCATCGTCCAGTACGCTCACACAGAGAAGGCCTCCTCAGGGTCCCGTCAGCTAGGCAATGTCGGCTGGCGACCCCCAGGGAGAGGGCCTTCTCTGTGGGAGCGCCAGCCCTATGGAATCAGCTCCCCCCTGAGCTTCGGATGGCCCAAAATCTCCAATCCTTTCGCCGCGGCCTCAAAACACTCCTTTTTCCACCAGGCTGACCTGGACTGACAGGCATTTTAATTAATTATATTTAGAATTTTTAATTTATTTCTTAGTTTTTAATTTTAATTTATTGCACAGATGTTTTTAATTTTATTTTTATCTTGATTTCTGTACTTATTATATGTTTTGTTGTTAGCCGCCCTGAGTCCTTCGGGAGATAGGGCGGGATATAAATCCCATCAATAAATAAATAAATAAATAAATAAATGTTAGGCATGAAATTGCATGTAGTTTTCAACTTAGGACCTTTCATTTAGTGACTTTCAACAGTTAAAGCAGCATTGAAAAAAGTGACTTACAATTAGTCCTTGCACTTACTACCGTTCACAGAATTCCCACAGTGACATGATCAAAATTTGGGGGCTTGGCAACCAGCATGTATTTGTGATGGTTGCACTATCCTGGGATCATGTGATCGCCATTTGTAACATTCTTAGCCAGCTTCCGACAGGAAAAGTCAATGGGGGAGCAGGATTCACTTAGTGACTGTGAGATTCACTTAACTGCAGTGATTTGCTTAATTGTGGCAAAAAAGGTTGTAAAATCAGGTGGGACTCACTTAGCAACTGCCTTGTTAGCAGTGGTTGTAAAAAATCAAGGAATACTTGCAATCCAAAGCAGAACCAAATAGCAACTGCACTGCACTAAATTGCAGGAATGCAGATTCTCTGCATCAGTTTCCATCCAGCCACTATTTCTGAGTGTTATTAGGTTGCTAAGAGATAGAAGGATAAGAGAACATCGAGTTTCTTTCAGGCATGTATAGATGTCCAATTATTTAATCATTTCCTCACAAGAGCTGTTCTTATGAAGCATAAATTTAAATAGGAACAAACACTACAGAACACTACAGAAAGAAATGAAAGGATAGCTAGTGAGAATGAATGATTTCCCTTTATCTGCCTGTTTGAAGAGCTAGATTAAAGAGCTGGTTGTTTTAAAATTAATTTATGTTACATTAAGTTCTGTCCAGATTTTTTCAAAGATGGATTGTTGCATATTAATAGATGGAAATTTGGGGTAGAGAATGGAATACTGTATAATAATAAGCATTTTATGATCCTGTAAGAGGCTTAAGTGCTCTTGGAAACAGCCAGCAGAGGTCCATATAACTACATAAAGTATATATAATTATATATAATGAGGAAAATTTAACAGGAGTTTGATCATGGAATTTAAGAAGGTGGTCCTAATATCTCAAACTCTGAAAAGGAAAGAGAAATACATGATACCGTTTTATTGGTAATGTCTTATAAACAAAGGTAAAAAAATGAATGGACCTAACTCTGAGGTCATGACTTGTAGTGCTTGTAGCATCTTTATTCTCCTGCCTGAAAAACAAACTGGATTATATTGACAGGAATTACCAGTGCCTTTTTTGTAAGAGAAAAAGGTGCCGGAACTCACACATGTCATACAACCTGCCTTGCCTACCCTACAAGGTTCCATCCAAAAAAGGTGCCGGAACTCCGTTCTGAGCGTTCTATGAGAAAAAAAGCCCTGGGAATTACTATCTGTAGTTTGGCTTGGAGAACAACAAACAAGGTGGATCAAACAATGGCCATACTTTAACTCATAAGAAAAAAAAAGATTTATCAGACAATGGATCACACATAAGACACAGAAAGACACTCAAACACCCAAGGACCGGATAACCTACACATCATAAAATGTGTTGGAATATAAAAACTTAAAATTCCCAGAAATACATAGCACTAATCTGAGAATTTTACAAAACAAATTTGAAATGATACCATATTTTTTAACCAAGGATTATTACTGGACATAATAGCAACAATTTACTAAGATATGAATTCACGGCAATGAGGATAAACCTAGTACAATATTGGAAATGAGATATGTTACGGACAATATCAGATTGGAAACTTTAAGGTGAAGAATATACAGCCATTGCAAAATTAAAAGCATATATACATAGCAGAAGTTTGATTAAATTTAAAGAAGAAGGGTTTCCTTTTGCTGATGTATTTTGCAGCATGGAAAAGTGAAGCATTTGGAGTATGGTTTTTAAGAAGAAAAATAATTGTCCAAATAACTGAAAAAATGTAAATGTTTATTGATATTGTAGATCATTTGGATTACAATAAAGGAGATTAGAAAATTCTTCATCAACAATATATTGAGCACTAACTGTGCAAGTTTCAGGACTTCATTGTGTACTTAGGAATATTATATCTTTGCATCAATAAACATATTACCGTCCAGGGTGTGAGCCATCCCTGAGAATCTTCCTCACTCTTCCAAGGCAGCGAGCCCTGGCGATGTCATCCAGTGGTGTCAGGGGACAGCCCACAATGTCTTGTGCTGTGCTCACTACCTTCTGTAATACTTTCCTATCCGCGGCTGTCAGACCAGCATACATATATATGAACTTTGCCACTTTGCTTCTTTTTCCCTGAAAAATATTACTTTGCCACTTTGCTTCTTTTCCCCTCAATGTTCTCTTTGGCTTTCATTTTCTTTTTGATCCCCAATTAATCCTCTTTGTGGCATCTCTCCAAGCCCCAGGGTATCCCAAGCATTGAGTTTTCTGACAGAGTTCCTATAATATCTGGAAACTATGCTTTTTTATTATTATTTTGGTTGTTTCCCTTCTTCCAATTTCTATACATGGTCCTTTTCCCTTTAATAATTTTAAGGACATTTAAGGCAGGCCTATCAATTTATTCTCTCCCCTCTCCTCTCTCTTCCCCATGGGGAATTATTTATGACTGTAGTCTTTCATTTTGTAGAAAGCTCCCTCCTTCTTGGACTTTTTCTCCTTCACAGTTTCAAGCAGTTGGATTTACTTTAATTTCCCTCAGAGATCATCAAAAACCTTTCTTCTGAAATCCAGTGTTCAGCTTGCCTTGACTTAGTTCCTCAATCTCTCAATATCTGAAGTTGAAATACAACATGTTCACTTTTTCCCAAGGGGCCAGATGCCTTCAATCTTCACCAATTCTCTTCTTTGGTTCATATAGTCCAGGGGTAGGCAAACCTGGCTCTTTTATGACTCATGGACTTCAACTCCCAGAATTCCTGAGCCAGCTTGGCTGGCTCAGGAATTCTGGGAGTTGAAGTCCATGAGTCATAAAAGAGCCGAGGTTGCCTACCTCTGATATAGTCCATACAAACCCACACATCCTCCCCTTTTTGCTTCAACTTTCTGAGAAGTGCAGGAGGCAGCAACCAAGGACAAGAATCTGATTCTTAGTGGACCAGATTCCCAGCAAATATCAGGATAATTGACATCTTCTATTATTATTTTGGTTCATTTGGGATAGCTGAGTATAGTGGCTGAAAACCTTAACCTCAAATGTCTGGCAAAATGATGAAACAATACACTGTGGGCTTCATTAACAACAACAACATAAAAAAAAACCTAGAAAAGTAGACAGCTCACAGAAGCAATTATTTTTTCTTTAAATAAAACCTGCTGCATTTCGAACATTGTGCATAGTTATAGAGTTATAATCACAATTCCATTTTAAATGCTTCTTGTTGTACTTGTCTATATGCACATTTTTACTCTTTCCCTTTGCCTATCTAAATATAACACAATTTGGTATGCATATTTGGTATGCATCGTCCAGTACGCTCACACAGAGAAGGCCTCCTCAGGGTACCGTCAGCTAGGCAATGTCGGCTGGCGACCCCCAGGGGGAGGGCCTTCTCTGTGGGAGCACCAACCCTATGGAATCAGCTCCCCCCTGAGCTTCGGATAGCCCAAAACCTCCAATCCTTTCGCCGCGGCCTCAAAACACACCTGTTCCACCAAGCTGACCTAGACTGACAGGCATCTTAATTAATTTATATTTTAGTATTTTTAATTCATTTTTAAATTCTCTAATTTTTATTGCACTGATGTTCTCAATTTCATTTATCTTGATTTATGCACTTATTATATGTTTTATTGTGAGCCGCCCTGAGTCCTTCAGGAGATAGGGCGGGATATAAATCCCATCAATAAATAAATAAATAAATATGTATAGGTCTGGGAAAACTCACTTTCAGAAAGAAAAGTGATTGGCAATTGTCCCAAAGATGCTTTTTCACGAGGCAACTGGACTTTCTTGCTTTTCTTTGAAGACGTTTCACTTCTCATGAAAGAACCTTCTTCAGCTTCTGATTGGCAATTGCTTTCCTGGGATGGGAAATTAGGAGTTAGGGTAGACAGTAGTCTGGACTAAATCCTTGCAAGCCATTGTCAAACTATCTTAGTGCAGTCAGATTTTTTTAAGCCAGTTTAGAGTTAAGCCAGCATGAATACAGAGGAGTGGCTTAAGGGAACAGTGTTGATATGGTCCAAGGCTTACTGACATTAGCAGGTCACTCTATAATCAGTATGGGCCAGGGGCCATTTATGGTGGGCATGATCAAATAGGATTATCGTATACTATTTGCCAAGGTTAAGAAACACTGTTCTCGGTCAACCCTGCATTTCACTGATTATTGGTAGAGGTAGGGACTCTTCCTCATGTTCCTTGCTTTTCTGAATTGCTTCTGTTGCTAACATGTCTTCCTTATTAGCATTATGATTATAGCATTTACTGTACATGCAGAAAGTCCCTGTTTTAAAACCCAACAGGAGAATTTGGGCTTTGAATGTTATTCTGAATGGTCTTTAATTCACCTGAACCTTAGTTTTCTCTTTTGTAAATCTGCTCATCCCTTCACCCAAACTTTAGGGTTTCTAGATGATACTACATAAAGGTTCAGCCAACTATCTACAGGCTCCTTTAATGTGTTGTGATAGAATTCATTTGATGCCAAAGACCTAAACTCATTCAAATAAATAAATTTATATTCCATGTAAACCTTCAGTTCTGCTTTTCACAATTGCCTGGGGAACACATATGCCCTCTTACTGGGGAAGATGAAAACAACTTACAAGGGGAAGTAGTTCTACCTTTTCTTTGTTTTTCCTTTTCTGCCTTTGTAGCCATTTTTATTTAAGGAAGCAGCCTTCAGCATCTTCCACTTTTCTCAGCTCATTGTGACTATTTTTTTTTACAATTGCTCCACACTTGTGGGCTACCTGTTTACATTCATCCTTCATGATCTGTTTGTTTTGCTTTCAAATCTTCACTAAGCTTAGTACTCAATATGAAAGAAGGCAAATATACGTGTCCCAGGATAATATTGCAAGATCCAATCTGAGTTGGTCACTAGATTAATATTTAATCATACTGGCTTTTGTTGTACTTCATTTTTTCTTGCAATTGTTTTTTTTACATCTCCCTTTTTAGATATTGTCACTCCTCTTTGACTCTTTTTCCCATTAATTTCTCCTACTTAACTTTATTCTGAGTTCATTAAAATCTCTTCTTTTTTAATGTCCAAGATACATATTTGACTACATTCAGCTTACATTATTCAGTAATTAAGCTGTTAAATAATTCAGTTTTCAAAATCAAATGCTCCAGTAATGTTATCAGTATTTCCCTCTCTCTCTCTCTCTCTCTCTCTCTCTCTCTCTCTCTCTCTCTCTCTCTCTCTCTCTCTCTCTCTCTCTCTCTCTCTTTTGGTTCTCTATTAGGAGCTATCAAGTCAAAGAAAGTTACTTGATATTTCCATCTCCAGAAGAAGATTGTTAAGAGAGGTAAGAGAGGTCAAAAATTTCCTGGAAGGAGCATCCTTATTTGTTTCCCTGTCAAAGTATTGTGAAATAATTAAAACCCCTCATTTCACCTTTCTTTGAAAGACAGGAATTTGGTTTATGTGACATTGTGTAATCTTTTTCTTAGTTTGAAGGGTGGTAGTAGATATCAACAAGCATATGGCTTTGATTCATTATTTTAGATCTTACAGATCAAAAGCCTTCTACAGTATTGCCAAGTTCATCCACTTTGGAATTTTGAATGTGGTGTGTGTATTTTTAATACGAGGGAACATTTTCTATTCTTATTGTAAGATTTTCTTATTTATTCTGCAAGCCTTTTTTTCCCCAGTGTGAATCTATGGCTTCTTGGCCATCCTTGTCATGATATTGAAACTAGATAGTGTTATAATTATTAAGGTAACTATTAAATTATTTAAATATTAACTATTAATATTAACTATTAATGATGTGAATAACAACATCCCCTCTGTAGAGAACCACAAAGTGGACTTTGGAGAAGAAATGTGGCAGTTACTTAAAAATTGAATTAAGCCTGGGAAAATAAGAAGGCATTAGAAAGGGGTCATAAGTCTCTTTGGTAACTCTGACTTTAGCTTCTTTAATACAAGAGCAAGAAAGGGAAAAATGGTGTCAGGCTTTCAAGATTTTGTTACTATGGCTTTTATCAATAGACTTCTATTATTTCTTGTGGATTCTGCTTCCGGACCTGGCCTGCCTTGACAGGCTGACATCATCTCATTTTATTATTCTTGTTATTATTCCAATTTTCAAAAACTTCCCCAATTTTAGAATAATTCTACAGATGGTCAATTGTAAATATAACATTAAAAACTTGCAGAAAAGTAACTTTACTGAAGAAGAGACAGAAATTACCTTAGGGGATAATCTATGGAAAGCAGCAAAATGCAAAAGACATTTAGAATATTTGAACTGGAAGACCTTCGTACTTAAACTTGGAAGGTGAGCAATTGTCACATTTTACAGGTAGGGAGATACATTTTAATAAACCAGTACTTCAGATAACAGATATAGCATCTTGCCAGAACTTGTCTAGGGACAAATAAAAATTGCATGTGGGTTGACATTCGGCATGAGGGATAGTATACATTTTTATTTTATATTTTTGCAAAGAGTTAAGTGTCTACTTATCCTCTTTACAGAATCTTAAATCTCAACTGTCAAGAGGGATATTTCTTTCCCCGCCCCCTAGATTTATGAAGTTAGTAAGGTGGGAGTACAGTAAAAATAAAAAGTGTATATCTGATTGATAGGGAGTATAAAATTAGCTATTTTGTAAAGCAAGTGCTATTTGAATACATTGCTGTAATTTTGTTGAACAAATATAACTGCCATGACCAAAGAAAATGCCCTCATCTGTTTTTCTATAAGGAAGTATATACTCAGTTGGTAGCATATTTTGTACACCACAAAGTGTGTGTGTGTGTGTGTGTGTGTGTGTGTGTGTGTGTGTGAGAGAGAGAGAGAGAGAGAGAGAGAGAGAGAGAGAGAGAGAGAGAGAGAGAGAGAGAGAGAGAGAGACAGAGACAGAGACAGAGACAGAGACAGAGAGAGACAGAGACAGAGACAGAGACAGAGACAGAGAGAGACAGAGAGAGACAGAGAGAGACAGAGACAGAGAGAAAAATATATGCAAAAAATATAGAGAATATCATAGTTCTGGGTGAACAGTCATAACCCAAACCTCTTCATATTAACTAATACGTAAATGCCACTGATTCTTTTGGTCAAACATTTTATTTGATTGCCTACAAAATCTCTCAGAAAGGAAAACAGCAGATAAAACAGAGGCAGGTATCATTTAATTCAATTACTGAAGACATTTTTTTTTCAAATTCATGAAACTTTAAAATGAATTACTCTTGATAAAATCCTTCTGTCACCAACCTAGAGATTGGGGGGGGGGGGGAGAGGAGAAATTTAATAACTGCCTCAAGTGAAAAAAATGGTTACCTTAAAGGCAGCATACATACATAGAAATGTACCATAGAGACATAGATAGATACATACATACATACTCATCATACTATTCAGTTTGCAAAGCATAGAAATGGACTAATAAATAGTAAGCCAAAGAAATAAAAGGGATGAGATAAAAAAGGAAAGGAAGTATTGCTAAATCTACTTTACATCAAACTAGTCCCTCTACAAGGATGCGGTGGCTCAGTGGGTTAGGACACTGAGCTTGTCGATCAGAAGGTTGGCAGTTTGGCGGGTCGAATCCCGAGTGCTGCATTACAGAATGAGCACCTGTTACTCATCCCAGCTTCTGCCAACCTAGCAGTTCGAAAGCACGTAAAAATGCAAGTAGAAAAATGGGGACCACTACGGTGGGAAGGTAACAGCGTTCCGTGCGCCTCTGGCGTCTAGTCATGCCGGCCACATGACCATGGAGACGTCCTCGGACAAGGGCTGGCTCTTCGGCTTTGAAACGGAGATGAGCACCGGCCCCTAGAGTCGGAAACGACTAGCACACATGTGCGGGGGAACCTTTACCTTTACCTTTTACTAGTCCCTCTACCTTTTCATTCCTTTCTATTCTTCAAAACCACTGCATGTGTAAATCACTATATGCACTTGTTGCTCTTTAAATTTCTCACTACTGTCTTTTTTTTAGACTTGCATCAACTTCATCCATCTACAACTTTTAAAAATTTTCTCTTCCCCCCTACTCATCCCCTTTCCCTTCATATATTTGCTTTCCAATTCAATATTCATTCATTTTATGCTAATCAAACTACTAGAGACCAGTTGTCACTGGGATATACATTTAATAAATTAATATTTTAATTATTCCCTGTTTTACGTTGTTCATTCACTTTTATATTCATTATGCATTCATTCAGCACTCTTTTATTCTTAACTTTCTTCTTCCTTTGTATATACGTATCATCTATACCCATCCTTCCCATTGCATTCAACTTGTTTTTATGTTTCTTTGACAAATCTAACTCTCATATCATGAAATAAGAATTCCCCTTCAATTATGCAAGGAGAAAGTCTTTTTCATTCTTGAAATAAACAATTGAGTTCTACTCTACTCTTGTCCGCTAATTCAAAATTCATTCATTTCATCCTTACAATTAAATCCAAATTCTTTGAAATGCTGATTATAAACATTATGTATAAGGTAAGCATTTCCCTAAGATTATTTTATGAAAACAAGCAAATGCAATTTTTGTAAATATGCTTGACAAATCTCTTGGTCTTCATCTGTCACATGACTGAAATGTGATTAAGAGAAGTATAATTAACATTTGCCCAAAGCCCAGTTTTGACAGCCTTTCAAAATTTTCAATAGAATGAAATGTCCATAAAATGCACACTTAAGTTCCAAACAATATGTGTCTTGATTAGGATTACAAAAACATAATTAGCCACCAAAAAGTATTTTTAAGTACAAAAACCACATAAATATGGGTGGTCATATATTTACAAATAGTTGCTATGTCAGTATATTACAAAATGAATCTAAATGAAAAAAAATCCAATCTTCAGTTCATCTTATTTTACTGTTAGACCATTGTCATTTGGACTGGTAAGAATTTCAGGCAGTATAATGTCTGAAATGGTTTGCCTTAAAACCTAAAATCATGATCAGGAAAGAAATAGTTTCTTAATCTTTTCCATTTGCCTCCATTTATTGCTTTAAAAGTAGCAGATTATAGAGCATGGTATCTCTTTGGCTAGTGTCTTATCCAGTTAATGTCTTATCAGGGAGACAGGTGGCATGTAAAATAAATAAATAAAATCTTGGAAGCAAACAAGAAAGTAAATCATTTATTAAGTCTCCAGGCCATTTCAACTAATCTTACTAGCCAAGAACAATTTGATATGATTTTGAATTGTTTGATTTTGAGCTTTTTGCACTAGCTGAAAAATATGACTTTTCCAAGTTCTCCTCCTCCACCACCACCACTGATTCAATGACAGATTTGTAAAGATGTTCTTAAATAATCGCTCTGTTGTGATAGCAAACCAGCATTTCCTTTTTTCCCTTTCTTTTACACTGTGTCTTCTAACCTGCTTTTGAGCATAAACATTTGCAAATGAACAATTCCATACTTTAACTGACTATACTACAATCTTTTCAGATTTTGCCATAATTGTTTATTACAAAGAGTCTAAAACTTTTTTGAGGTTTCAACTTTGGATACTAACTGGAACAGCAAGTTTGGTATTGTTTCAGCCTGAACTGGTGCATTTATGTTGGGGTATATTAGTACATGTGTGGTCCAAAGTGGAATTATTTTCTTCTGTCAATAAACCAGAATGGAAAAGAGCAAAGTATATATGGAATGACAATCAAGGAGATATACGGAGGAAGCTCTGAGAAGACCAAAAATGGTAAGATCATAAGATAAGATAAGATAAGATAAGATAAGATAAGATAAGATAAGATAAGATAAGATAAGATAAGATAAGGTAAGGTAAGGTAAGGTAAGGTAAGGTAAGATGATAAGATGATGAGTTGATAAGATGAGATGATATGAGTTAAGGTAAGGTAAGGCAAGGTAAGACAAGGTAAGGCAAGGCAAGCCAAGCCAAGCCAAGCCAAGATAAACTTTATTGTCATTTTTATACTGAGCACACTGGCACACATTAAAATGAAATTCTGTTCCTACTCTCAAGGGAAAGTATTTATGTACCCATACATATACATAACACATATATACACATGCTACACACACACACACACACACACACAAACACGGCTCAGGAATTCTGGGAGTTTAAGTCCATGTGTCATAAAAGAGCCAAGGTTTCCTACCCCTGCCCAAGATGAATGGAATCTATCTACTTCAATCTATTGAAGCAAAAGATCTTGATGTGCCTGCCGTTGATCCAGTCTGTCACAAATGATTGTGCAATCCTTCCAGAGTGTTCCCTTATATTTTTCTTTTCTTTTTTTTGAATACGGTTGAGAGGCAGTGTACTGTGTATAAAATCAAGGAGTGGCTGTGGGGTTTGGAAGACAAATAGGAAATAGAATCTGTAAAAGTGCCTGTAGAACTCTGGAAATACTCTGTATTCTATAGGTTTGTGAAGTCATGCCTATGCCAGGTGTGCCTGTCTTGACCATATTTTTGGGGGAAAGACTGCCTATTTATCTTGAGTTGAGCTGATTATACCATCTGACTCCTATTTTATTAAGCTGGATCTTGCTTGATTCTTTTGTGAATGTTAGACATCTTGGTTGTTGCTGCTTCCAGGTTATAAGAAACCTGAGATTTGAAAATCACAAAGTATGGGTCATCTGCCCAAACCAAAGGTATTCTGGTCTGACATTCTGTATCCGCTTCTATCAAACATTTTCCAATTATCATTTCTGTGGTTTTTTATTTAATCCTCAGGGTTCGGTCTTCATGTGCTTGGCTTGACCTGATGAGATATCAAGGGCCTGTGTTTGATAACTATCAAGGGATCACAGTTGTGCTATGATCTTTACACCGATCGAATCGGTTCTTGATTGCTTGCTCTCTGTTACTGACTCTGATAAACAATCTACCGTTGTGACAATAATCCCATGTGACTGTTAGATAGTGAACATTTGTATTATAATCTACGAGCAACAAATGCTGTTTCTTTTTGCTCTTCACTTTGTTTGTAGGTAGATATCTTTATAATAATAAATAATAAATAGCTTAGATATTTAATTATATTGTTTTGTTTATCATTTGGCAAAGGGGATCATGAGCCATAAAAAGGTATTTATTGGTCTTTAAGTTGGCACCAAACTCTCTGTTGGTTGTTTTTGCAGATTTTACTTTAGTAAAGATATTATTATGAGTAAAATAGTCTCTTTTCTTGAACTTGTTACTATAGATGTATAAAAGCAGAGCCATAGCTCTAGGGCTGAGCCTATGCATTGTCTGCAAAAGCTGAAGGTTATATCCCTGACATCTTCAAATAAAGCTAGAAAGTATTATTGTCTGAAAAGCTAGAAGAATGCTGCCATTCATTACTGCCCTCTGGCCTTAACTGATGTATTCTGGCACTCTACTGGATTAGTCCCGCTGTCAAATAACTCGCAAGACGACTGCTACAATTGTACCAGCATGTTAAGAAATGGGCCCTAAATAGAGATGGGCCTCCAGGAGTAGTTGAGTTGATCTTATTACTGTTATTACGCATATTCCTGTTCTTCTCAATTAATTCAACTGAAGAATAACAAATAACAGAATTGGAAGGGACCTTGGAGGTCTTTTATTCCAACTCCCTGCTCAAGCAGGAGACCCTATACCACAGGAGACCCTATACCACTGCCAGCCCGTGGGCCGGATCCATCATGGCAAAATGGCGCCCACCACATTGCCGGCAATGGAAAAAAAGTCACAATATGTCATGACACATCACGTGACACTGCAACTTTGAAATTCTGCTATACCATCTCCAACAAATGGCTGTCCCAACTCCTCTTAAAAGCCTCCAATGTTGGAGCAGCCACAGCTTCTGGAGGCAAGTTGTTCCACTGATTAATTGTTCTAACTGTCAGGAAATTTCTCCTTAGTTCTAGGTTGCTTCTCTCTTTGCTTAGATTCCATCCATTGCTTCTTCTCCTGCCTTCAGGTGCTTTGGAGAATAGCTTGACTCCTTCTTCTTTGGGCCAACCCCTTAAATATTGGAATACTGCTATCATGTCATCCCTAGTCCTTCTTTTCATTAAACTAGACATACCAGTTCCTGCAATCATTTCTCATATATTTTACCCTTCAGTTCCCTAATCATCTAAAAGGCCCATTCAAGGGGAAAGTGATTTCTAGAAAATAAAACAATATTAAAATACTTTTAAGTAAATTTGAGTTGCATGATCCATTAATAAGAGCCTTGGTGGAGCAGTGGGCTAATGCCTCCTTAAGTAACACCAGCTGCCTGCAATTAGTGCAGGTTCGAGTCCCACCAGGCTCAAGGTTGACTCAGCCTTCTATCCTTCCAAGGCAGGTAAAATGAGGACCCAGATTGTTGGGGGCAATAAGCTGACTTTTTAATAATGCTGCTGGGGGGGGCAGCAAAAGCCCTAATAAGCAGGCATATACATAGAATGAAGGCTATTGCTAAGCACATTGATTTGTGCTTTAGATTGTAAGCCACCCTGAGTCTTCGGAGAAGGGCGGGATATAAATGGGATTTTAAAAAAGTATATATCATTACACAAACACACACACACAGCTTATAACACAGATATTAAACTCGATGCATCACATGACATGTTGTGACATATCACAACTTTTTTTGCATTGCTGGAGCTGGGGTGGGAGCAGCCTGCTCATGATGCAACCAGCCCATGGGCCAGCAGTTTGACACCCCTGGCTTAGAAGGATCTGTAAAATTTGACATGTTGAAGAAAATAGTAAACAATTAAAAGCATAAAACAGTTTCCCTTTCAGAGAATTTGGAGTGATTTGATTTAGGAAAAAAAAGATAAGATTAAATTTATATAGGATATAAGGCCATAGGCATCCAGTTGAAGCCACAATGATGATACATACATCATTGCACCATAGCACAAACTACTTGAGTTAGTTTATCTAATTATAACATTTGTGTAAGGATTTCATGACATGTACTGTCTTGGTTGTCCCTCTAGCCCAGACATGTCAAACCTGTGATATTGCACGATGTATCAGAACTTTTTTTCCCATTGCTAGCAATGGGGTGGGTGCGGTTTCCTTGTGATACATCCGGCTGGCAGGCCAGCAGTTTGACACCCCTGCTGTAGCCTGTCATTCAGGACATTTGTTGAAAAACAATGAATTATTTCTCCATGCTACCAGTAGTCCTCAACTTACAATCATTTGTTTAGCTACAATTCAGAGTTACAACAGTACTGAAAAAAGTGACTTATGATCGTTTTTCACACTTACTGCCATTGCAGCATCCCCGTGGTTATGTGATCAAAATTTGGACACTTGGCATCTGGCATGTATTTATGATGGTTGCAGTATCCCAGTGTCAGGTGATCACTTTTTGCAATCTTTTGATGAGATTCATTTAACAACCATGTTACAAACTTAACAACTGCATTGATTCACTTAACAACTCTGGCAAGAAAGGTTGTAAAATGGGGCAGAGCTCACTTAACAACTCTCTTTCTTAACAATGGAAATTTTGGATTCAATTGTGGTCTTAAGTTGGGGAAGTACCTGTAGTTGATGAATAATTTGAGGGGGGTGGGGTGGGGTGGAGAATCATTGAACTCATATTCTGCTCGTGGGTTCCCATAAGCCACTAACCAGTCTGGGAAACAGAATTCTTAGCTAAAGAAGAAACGTATTCAACAAGCTTTTCCTTTTGTTTTAATACAGTAGTTCACAACTTGTGGCTCAGAGTGGTCTGCTTATCCCAGAGCTACAATAAATGCTGCTGCTGAACTGCAAGGTTTAATGTGACAAAAGGGAAACCAGTATTACCTACACTAGGCAGAATCATTGCAATTGTATTTAATCAACTAATTGCAGAAAATAAGTCTTTGCTTTGGCGTACCCACTTCTCTGCTCCGTGTGGGGAGGCACATAGCTAAAAACCAAGTATGGCCTTTCTTCAAGCCCAGGATTAAACATTCACCAAAATAAATATGTGCTTAATGGACTGAGGCAGGCGGGCTGGATACATCATCTGGAAGCTGCGCCTACCCCATTGCCCGCAATGGCAAAACCGTCCCAATACATTGTGTGACATCACATGACATCGCGAGTTTGACATGTCTGCACTAAGGGAAGGGGAGGGGCACCACAGAGCTTTCTTCCCTGGCTGTCATCCCTTTAATTCAGAAGTGGTCTACTAAGGCAACCATGCTGGCTCAGGAATTCTGGGAGTTGAAGTCCACAGGTGGTAATTTGCCACAGTTGCCTTCCTCTGCTTTAATTCATTCACTGCCATATTCAGTGTTAATTTTCAGTGCTTATTGAAACTTGATATTTTGTAAGTTAAGCAATGGCAGGGCTGGAGGCACCATTGTTGGATTGTGCTTTAGACCAGCCCTACCCTCATCCATCCAAAAGCTGCATGGTCCTGCTTTTAACCGATTTTGTTTTCCATTTCTTGGAGTCTTTTAGAGATTCAAGAGCATATTTGGGGACTCTACTTCAGTTGTCTCAGTCCCGTTCAATGCAGTCCTGTTCTACTGATTCATGAGAAAAAATGCTCCTGCCATGCCTCATGGAGAGTACAGCAAATTCTTTTTGGCCACACTGTCTGCACTTGATGCATTTTTAAAACTGAAAATGGATTTTACACGTGCATTCTGATCGTTATGGCATCATTGAAGTCTGCTTTGCAAAACTGGAATGATGCATTTTGTAGACGATGTGCATGGGAATGTATAGCATCACCCAGTGTATTGCTCAAGCACCATTAGATGCCCATGAGTGAAGTTGGGTCAAGGCTATTATCTTCAAATGAAAGTACTACAATACATAGACAAAAAAGGGGGAGATTAGAGTGACAGACAATCAAACATTGCTAGAAAGAATATGCAACTTCTCTAAACCCTTAGCCTCTTTTGCTATGCTGTCGAAGGGAAAACAAGAAACAGCCTGGTCTCTTGGTGAGTCAGTAGTAAGGTTGTTATTGTTGTTGTTGTTGTTGTTTTGACCACTTAAAAGTTATTTGTTTCAGTCCAACTATCCCTGTTTCCCTCCTTTAAATAGCAGCCTGTGAACATAACCATTATTGCACTTTTATGAATGGGGGGAAAAAACTCTGCCTGCAAAGAATAAGTACTTCCCCCATCAGTACTTCTTACTCTTTATTGTACCCAGGACCAGTTTATAAAGTTCCAGATGGCAGATATATACCTTACACAGTTCTTACACAGGCCATTCCTCTTCATTACTGAAAGGGGTAATAAAGCCTTCCTTCCCTTTCTAACAACTATGTTTCAGCATGTGCCATTCTGCTTATTATATCAGGGCCTAGGAGAGATTCAGCATCCATATTGTCTGGTCTGTTTCACAGTAATAATGCTAACATAATGGGGAGATTATTTATCCAAGATCTGGCATGTTGGTAAGCAGTTTGCAGGCAAGCCATAAAATAAGATTCCCTGACCTAGACAGTACAGGAAATAAATCTTTTCCTGGTTTCTTATTGCCTCCATTGTATTGCCAAGTATTTCAAACAGATATGATGATATTGAGAAGCGTGCTGATGACTTCAGTAATAAAAGCATTTTGCCTTCCATCTGACAGAGGAATTCTACCTAATGCTGCAGAAGGAAAGAGATTTTTCTGCTGCTAATAGTCAAAGGACAGAGACGATGTCGTTGGAAGCCTGCCGTGTACGATACCAACATTTCCATCCACTTGGGAGGGTGCTGTTTATGGCTAATTATTTCCACAATATGTGAAAAGACATTTTGCTGGTTTCATTTTATTTCTCACAGTCCTTTCAATCTGTTTTAGGTTCTATCTATGAAGTGGAGATATTTCTCCACTCTCTAGCTCAGGAAGTAGAATCTCCTGAGCATGCACAGCTTCCTTCTATCTTCTTGATCTCCATTTCTTGGTATATGTCACCTCCCAGAATTCCCCAGCAAGCAAGGGAGTTGATGTCCACACTTTGTAAAGTTGCCAGGTTTGAAAAACAGTGATTTACATCATTGATCCTTGAGAAGAAGATTCTTCATGCAGCTAAAACTACTTAAAAGTCTCCTACCCCTATTTGAAATGTCCTTATCATATAACCTTTAAATTATCTGATCAATCTCAAGACAAAATAGCAATGATTGAACATGATCACAGATTATTGTACTTCAGAAAATAGATCTGTCATAGTAGTCAGCAATGAATAATTAACACATCCAGAAAGGTTAAAGATTTTAATAAATTAGTGACTATGCAGTTAGCTAACTATTGCTTGTAAGAATATTAACCTTATTACATGTTAAACACATGACAATTATTTTATATAAACATCTCTAACAAATTTTTAATTTTAAAATGTTTGAAATAACAAATTACACATTATGATGAGATTCAAATATTATGTATAGTTACAATCAAAATAAAAGTTTCTGTTTATAATTAGACTGTTTTGAATTGGAGAATTGGAGAATTCATTGTTTTAGTAATAGTAAATTCCACAGATTCCTGCACTTTCCTTGGCAAGATTTTGGAAGTGGTTCCAGTTGGCTTTGTGCCTAAGGCTGGATTAGAACTCATGGTCTCATGGTTTGTAGCCTGGTCCCTCAACCACTGCAGTAAACTGTCTCTTTTCCCCATCCAAATACTTTTTTAAAAAGTTGCCTTTGAGTTAAGCTCAGCTTCTGATGATTCCAGATTTTTTTTCCCAATAGCTCTGGTATTCCTTGGTGTTTTCTCACCAAGAATTAAGTACCGTATTTTTCGGACCATAAGACGCACCCTTGTTCCCCCCCCCCACTTTGGGGGGAAAAAGTGCGTCTTATGGTCCAAAAAATACGGTATATGATCCTTCTTAGCTTATGAGAAGAACCAAAGTCAGTTAAATGTCAACTGTGAGTACTGTTTCCATTATCTTCAAACAACTCTAGACACAAAAGAGTTTAAGTAGCTAGTGCATGCTAAAAGTAAACTGGTGATATCTCTCAGATCACATACTGTACAGAGAAAGTCTTCTAACCTTCACCTTCACCTATTTTCAGTTAGAAACTGAAAGAAGAATCAAGATCTCTGTTTGATGCCAGATTTAGTATAAGTTACTTTAGACTGATCTGGATCACTGCGTGAAGTCAGTATGCCTTTCCCTGGTCTTTAAACAGGAGTTTATTTGAATGTAGTTTACTACATCAAATCTTATGTGTATTGGATCTAGTTTTAAAGGATGAAAATGATCTGAAACTCCAGAATCATATCCACAGAGATATTTGGATAGTCCAACTAATTCTTGCATAAATACTCAGAATTTGTACACTGGTTAAATAGGATGGTTTCCGGTGGCTGTACGTAGCCTTTTCTCTCTCCATTACTTTTATAAAAGCCAGTTCCAAACATTACATCACACAACTTTAATAGCTGCTGGCTAGATTGCTCCAAAAGAGGGTTATTTAGTGGCAGATAAAGCTGTCACTGACAGCTGATAATGATAGCTTGCTAGAAGCTGTAGATTTAGGGACATATATAGAGATGGTGTTGTAGTTAGAACTGTTTGCTTCCCTTTTTGCTTGGAGGTGCCTTAGAAATTGAACTACTTTTGGAAACACAGTGCTTGAATGGATAGACACCTTTTTTCTACTATTATTCTAACCCAGGTGTTGTGTAGCAGGCATTGAGTGAGACAGAAGGTTCAAAACAGCAACATACTTTATTGAAGGTCAGAACAGAACAGAAGCAACAAGGGAGCTGCTGTGCAGCTATTTATACGGTTGGCCGATAGGCGGCAACCAATAGGTTTGAAGCTAAGGTTTCCCACCCAAAGACCTACTTAGCCGGCTGGAGACAACCAGTCTAGGCCAGCTAGCAACCGTTACAAGTATACACGTCAACTAGTGTTAGCAATTGAATTAGTAAACAGTGCAACTCCAGCAGACACTTACAACATATATAAAACCCAATCCATTACACCAGGCATGTCAAACTCACAATATCACGTGACATCATGAGACATATCGGAACTTTTCCCCCATTGATGGCAATGGGGTGGGCATGGTTTCAACGTGACACATCCAGCCTGCGGGCCGGCAGTTTGACATCCCTGTTCTAACCGCTCCATTCTATTATTCTATGAGTAAGAAATAAGTGTCAGGCTAGATGCAGCTTACCCCAGTTAGAATGGTTAAAGCCTAGAATCTGGGAGATTGTGAGTTCTAGTCCCACCTTAGGTATAAAACCATCCGAGTGACCTTCGGCTAATCACTGTCTCTCAGCCCTAGGAGGATGGCAAACCATTTCTGAAAATCTGGCCAAGAAAACTGCAAACACTTGTACCTCCAGAAGTCAAGATTGACTTGAAGGCACTGAATAAATCCCAGATACAACTCTGAAAAATGCACTGTCTGAAGAAAAATAAAGTCTTCACTTCAATTTTATAGTCTTTCTTAGACAAGGACTTTGTGGGATGTTTGGTTCATGCATCTGTGGGGCTCAGGTGCAGAGACTTGTACAGGAGTCTATTTCCACTACCAGGAGCTGGTAATATAGACCAGAGTGCAAGAATCTGTTGGAGAACCTTTGATGGGTCACATTTTAGGGCAGTGGCCCCAACCTTTTGGGCACCAGGGACTGGTTCTGTGCATAAAGGTTTTTCCATGGACCAGAGGGAATGTGAGTTTGCATGCTGCCTTCATACTGTGGATGAGACTTTGCTTGTTTGTGCAGCCTGGTTGCTGGCATGCCATGGCCCAGTTCCAGTCCACGGATCTGGGGTTGGGGACCCCTGTTCTAAATGTCTATGAAGATTCTCAGTCATCAAGGTCATAGTTATCCCAAAGATGATTTTTTTATGAGGCAACTGGACTTTCCTGTTTTTCTTTGAAGACGTTTCACTCTCATCCAAGAAGCTTCTTCAGCTCTGACTGGATTCCCTCCCAGTCAGAGCTGAAGAAGCTTCTTTGATGAGAAGTGAAACATCTTCAAAGAAAAACAAGAAATTCTAGTTGCCTCTTGAAAAAAAAAACAACAACTTTGGGATCCCTGTTCTAGAGCACAAAACTGAACAGAGAGTTCCCTAGAACTTGAGATAGAACCAGAAAAGATTAAGGGAGAAAGGGATTAAGGAAAAGATTAAGGAGCAGACATAGAGCACTGCAATTTCATTTTCACAAGTTATGAAATGAAGCAAGTTTCTCATGCAATGTATAATATCACAGAAGACAGGGCACCGGTAGGACAATGCCATAAATAACTGAGGTGGCAATGAGATTATTAATATGTCATTTTAAATGCAAACATACATTTTTCCCTTGCCAAAATGTGTGCTTGCTCCTATAATTTCACACTATTTCTCTTGCACTTTTATTTCTGGAACTTAGACCACTCCATTCTTTTTGGAGAAGTGCCCAAAGCAGGAGGGAGGGAGAGAAGGCAGTTTTCATCAGGCACTTATTTATGAGAATCTCTCTTTTACCTCATAAAATAAATTCTGGAAAGCTCACAGTGAAGTATTTCATATTTGAAGAGGCTTCTCTCCCCCTTCATGCTTCAACACCTCCCACAGGAAGTTAAAAATGGAAGAACCTCTGAAATAGAAAATACACAGTTCTACTCTCCTGCAAACATGCTGGCTTCTTTGTTTCCCTGCCTATTCTACAAATGCTAACATAAACAGTTTTAACAAAGCAGCCGAGAATCAGCTGTAATTGCAGCCATTTCAGTTCCATCAAAGGAATGCATTTTTTATTATTTTATAGGTAGGTGATGAATCAGTGACAAAGATTAAACTGTGCATCACAGTAGGTAGGCTTATTATAGGTTCTGTCATTTGCCTGATTGCAAATGCATACAAATCACATAAACAGAAGAAATGAGCTTCTTTTATGCTTGTGTCTGCCTGGCCACCTGCACATTTACTAATGATAGATTAATTGCTCAAATATGGATCTTGACAAGCTAAAGACAGCAAATGCTTGTTAGGATTTCAATCCAGAGTTCTTGATCTAGCCATTGCCTGCAATATGAACTTCATTACTTATTAGATATGTTGGGTTCCTTCTCATCAGGAATGAATGTTATCACTTCCTTGAATATCTTCTGTTGTCTAGCATCTTTTAAGAGGCATTTGGCCCTCTAATTTCAAGGGTTTATTTATACATTTGTGCATGCATTTCATACCTTTTGTAACCCATCTATATTTATGGTCTCTGTATAATAGAGAATAGAAGCCAAGAGAAAGGCATACAGTTAATGGAAATCTGAAGTTGATCACCAGAAAAATTTTCTCCTGGTTACAATCATGATGGAATTATGTTGCTTGAATAGTTTCATGAAATGCCAAATGAAAAGCTACTGCACAAACTGCCAGGGACAAGATGTTCCAAAATGCAGAAGCCATAACACAGAAGACCTACCACCAGGTATATCTCTCTCTTCCTTGCAGAGTTGCAGTGACCTATGAGCTTGCTCAAAATTCAGTTATATCTTACAATGTTTCAGATGTATTTCAAGTCTTCTTTTCTATTCCACTATGAAAATATATATATAGAAATATCTGATGTTGATTTAAATTTACTCAGTCTAAAATGAATCCAACAGTTGCACCTGTGCCCCTCTGCAGGTATTTCTAACTTTTCTCATAAAATTAAGCTCATTAGGCTCATGTGAAGTTTCAAAAATTATTATTCTTTGTATCTCAGAGGAGATTTGATTTAACCCTACCTTTAAACTGGGTATTTTAAATCTATTTGCAGCATTAGGTCAAACACAATCAAATGACTTTGAATGCCTTGCAGAAATTCAAAGGTGATTTGGAGATTCAATGGACTTTTTAATAGTTTGCAGCTTTGCTGAGTTCAAAGGTTGCAATTCTCCCCCCCTCCTCCACATGCATAAACAAACATAGACACAAAATGGGCTGAGGGGCAGGCGGTGTTGAATTATGTGATAGGCTTTTGATATTAATACAAGAAGCCACCCATTGAGTTCATCACCTGTGCATACATGAGCTATAGCAATTCTTGTGGAGTACCTGCACAGATATTGGTCTCAGTGTTCAAATTTCTTTAAACACATTTGCTTGAAGGAACAAAAAATCCAGAAAGACACTGATTTGTTTTGCCTTTTTAAAACATGGTAGATCCATTGTGACTGTCAATCTTTCCTCAAATTAGAAATTCCTATTGTTGTATTTATTCCTTACTCTTCACTGATTCGCCTAACCCTGCTAATCACAAAATTCAGTCCGCCTGGAGTTCTTCAGCTCTTTTGTTCCCCAGGCCATTTATTTTCCCCACTTCCCCCTGTTGAGCTTCAGGGTATCTGATGTTTTGCTGGGAACTGTGGCTTGCATCTCCAGAGACGAGGTGGTTTGCCATGCAGACCACAAAAAAACTGAGTAGGCTGCTCTTGTAGAATAGACAGGAAAACAAAGAGTGATAGGTCTTTAGCCAAGCTGGCTTCCTACTGGTGAACATTGCTGATGGGCCTGATGTCAAAGGTTGTGTGTGCTTCATCACATAATTATTTTAAGAAGAGATTGGACAGTCACTTGTCTGAAATGGTATAGGGTCTCCTGCTTGAGAAGGGGGTTGGAATAGAAGACCTCCAAGGTTCCTTCCAGCTCTATTCTGATTGATTGATTGGTTGGTTGATTGATTGATTCTTTGTTTTTTCCAGATCCTGATTGGTCATTTTGGTGGAGTATGGTCCTTGGCTGGCTTGTGATTGATCATTTTTGGAATGTACCAGCAAAATAGCCAATCAGAATCAGGCACAAACAAAGAACCAAAAATACCAACCCTCACCTGAGTTGTGTCCTTATCATTCAAGCAGATCACCAATAACTATTTTGGGTACATGTGGTTTATTATAAGCAATAGTTTAAAATGTCCAAGGGATATCATGTAAATTGCATTTTCATCTTTTATTAAAATTGCTGTTACACATGTTTATAAAAATATTTTAACACCCCTCCTCCCCATTGTAGAATCAAAAATCCAGATTCAAACTGGGGTGAGGAGGACTTGAACTAAGAAGCAACAGCAAAAAATATAAAACTTAATTTCTTACATAATAATGTGGAATGAAGGATTTCTACCTTTTACTAAATTACACCTTCTGATAGCTCCATTTTGTAGTGTTAATGAGAGAAACTGAAGCTGAAGTCCAGAGTTAACTGATCAGCCTGTTTTTCTACATTTCTGAATAAAGATGAAGGATTAAGAAGGAATAAATGGCATAGAATAAAACCCAAAGAAAATGAACTCAAAATATGGCAACGGAAACAATAACCAGAGAAACATGTTGGAAAAAGGTCAAAGAAATCCATGAATCTGTTGGTTTAGGAATGCAAAGTGCTTTTTCAATCTTATATTTAATTCTCCTGATTCTACATGGATTTTTTTTTTAAAAAAGGTTTTCAAAAGTTATCCAAGTGTTTATGCTTTTTTCTACATGTTGTCTTCCACTCTGCTGGAAAGGCCACCAAGCCATGGATCTTTGTCCAGGCTTTTGGCAAGGATGACTGAAGATGATTGTGTGGGTATATTCTTTTTTCATTCTCATCCACTTTTATCATTATTGTATCATTATTTGCCATACTGTACATTTATTATTGCATATGTTTTCCTGTTTTAGATGCTGAACCACTCAGAGCTGTTTGATCTGGGTGGACTACAATTTTAAAGCATAAAATAAAATTTGTGATTGCAAATTTGTTCAACATTCTAAGGCAGGGGTGTTCAACAAACTTGGTCCTTTTATGAGTTATGGACTTCAACTCCCAGAATTCCTCAGCCAGGCATGCTGGCTGAGGAATTCTGGGAGTTGAAGTCCACAACTCATAAAAGGACCAAGTTTGAAGACCCCTGTTCTAAGGGATCAGAGAATTATTCTTTTGAAAAACCATTCTTTGGAATTCAGTCATTATGCCAATGGAATATATAATTCCAAGGATATCAGGCATCCATTTTCCTGAAGTACATTCATAAGCATATGGCCATACATCAATTTAATCCCCAAACCTGCCACATTTCCCCAATTATTTCTGCAAAACCAGTGGAAGTCAAGTCACTATTGACTTTTTCTGCACCAGCCATTTCATGCTAGAAACTCTCCTGACCTGCCAGCTACCATAATGCAAATCTTTCATCTTATCCTATATTTTCTCCAATGTTCTCACTGCCCTATTTTCCATTATCATTCTCTTATTCTTTGTTTTGTTCCTTCCATGACTCACACACTCTATTTTTTGTCTCTTTTCATGGTTTGACCACTGCCTTTATTCCTACAGTGTAATCTTTGTGTGTTTCCTGTTGTTTTTACTCTTTATCCATCCCTTCATTCATTCATTTCAATTTCTATCTTTTTTCTAAAGATATTCTGGTCATTGCTTCCCAATGGCAATTTTCTCAAGTTCACTTTTCTTTCTTAAATCCTACACAAAAGCAAAGGTCAACTATTCTTCAGGTCTCTTCATTTTACACTCAGATCCAAAATCTGTTGTCTAGTCCAGCTGGAAGAGTTATATTTTGCATGCATAAGGAGAAAAGAGACCAATATTCCAACTGCATAAAACTACATTGACAGAATTTAAAATAGGGGTGGTGAATTGGTAGCTCTCTCATTGCCTAAGATTTGAATTCCCAGCAGTCTGAATTGGCATGGCTGGTGGTTAAGACCAGCAAAATTATAGCTTTATAACATCTGGAGGTCACAAATTACAAATAAGTGATCTGAAATAATTTGTAACAGAGCTAGAAAGAGAAAATTCAACATAAATATAGTTAATGTCTCTGGAAAAGGAACTTTATTTCAAATAGGCTGGACCCTAAAAACATCTTTTTGTACAATCTTGCCTCCCTCTTTTCTTAAAAGCAGAATTTTCCCATAGGAAGGATTCCTTAATTAATCCCAAAATCTTATTTCAAATTTATCTGGACCTCTAGTCCATTTGTAACTTTCTAAAATCAAATTTGTAATCACCCTTCTGATGTTTATTTTTTTTAAAAAAATAAGTATTTAAGCTTGTAGTTGAAATTTCTTTTGCTAAAGATTGAAGGAAACTTATCCAGTATTTTCAGATTTTTTGATCCAAAGGTTCTTAACAGCTGAAAAGCAGTTAACAAGCACTTTCTGAAACTGATTTAAAAAGGATGTGTGCAAAATGTCCTTTCAAAAGAGTGTACCATGGTTTGAGCAAGTTGGTTATTTCTTCATATTCCAGAGGTCTAAATCTACTGGAGATCTCTGTCTAATGGCCTCCTCTTTTGAACAACTGTCTGGAGTACTTGTGGGTGATCTTAAGCCCTCTTCTTGTCCAGATAGGAATTATTGAAGATCCAGCCTACTTGTCAGTTCTTTGTTCTGCTGTAATCATAGTCTCTTCTTTTTGTGGAGCTGTCTTGAATTTGCTATTGCTTCCCCAGAAATCTTGCCTTCCGCTGATTGGCTGCCTCCTACAACTGTTTTGACATTTATTTTACCAGAAGAGCATTTCAGAAATGAAAAGTACAACCAAACCATGAAAATCCACAATAGAGTTAATTGAAATACATTGGTGTGGAAGTGGGCTAACATCTAAATATTTCAATAATTCTTCATAGAAATCTCCAAACATATATGGAGAATAATGATTTCTCATCTCACTTCCAAAATTGGAACTGTTGTGATTTGTCTGTTTTTGTGCACTTTATAAGAACAAAATCGTCTGTTATCTTAAGATTAATTACTAAACAGTTACCAATAGCATACCATTATATTGGAGTCCTTTGACAAGCTAGCTTTCACCTTTACATGAATATTAATCAGAAAGAAAATAACTTCTTGACAATTGCAACCTACATTTTGGTGACAGCATTCTTTTCTTAATCAATAGGAAAAAAATAGAAAAGTGAAATATGATGGTTTTCCATGGATTATCTGCATGTCTTCTGGATGATTATTTTTCCCACTAGAATTCAGCATGAAATATTGATGTAGCAAAAGTGAGCTTTTTTTAAAAAAAACAACCCCAAATTGGTTGTGTCTGGCTTGTTGCCCTTCTCTCTTCTCTTGCACATTATCAGTGCCAACAAGCACCATACAGGGATGCTCTGAGTAGGCAGTGGGATAATAATAATAATAATAATAATAAAATTTCTTTTTGAAGCAAGAAATAACTTACAGATCTCTCCTAGTATATCAAGGTCCCATGGAGCATTATAAATTGTCTTAGAACATGGATTTTCAAGCTTTTTTCAGCTACAAAAACTGTAAGTTAAAAAAGGAATCTCAGAACTGTTAATCAAGAGGTGACACACTAGTGATAGAAAACTGGCAATAAAATAACACTTGTGCTCATTATATATTTATGCAAATGTACATTAAACTCCGTTTTGAATACTGTGGGTTAGCTTTGGTTGTTGTCCAGTTTGTGTTATCTCTTCTTTGCTTTTACCATTGCATGCTATTGCCATGTGTATTTTAATCGGAGTGAATGGGAGCAAGATAATACAAACAATTAATAATTTTAATAAATAAAAATAAAATACACTAAATAAATATTGGGCCATCTCTGTTTAGATCAAAACATTGCATCTGCTGCATTTCTAGTACAAAATGCAGTCACCAGATAAGAAACACCTTCCAAGATCTCAAGTGCAGAACTTTATGGAATAAGCAGCATGTGAGAAAGCAGTGGGATGGGAAAGCAGAAAGGATTCTTGTAAGAAACAAAACAATGTTGATAGAATTGTGATGGTGAACCTTTTGGGCTCAGCTTCTCAAAAATTCAGAAACTATCTACTTTCACTCTTTAGGTGTGTCTCTCTCACATACATACTCACTGGACAAAAGAGGCCTCTCCAGACTTCTGAACCTCTGAACCAGTGGTGGGATTCAGTCGATTTGCACCACTTCAGCAGAACCAGTAGTTAATTTTTTGTTGGACTTCCGGAAGTGGCATCCACACAAAGAACCGGTTGTTCACATATTTGAATCCCACCACTGCTCTGAACTCTCCTCTCCAGACATTCTGGAAGTTGCACTAGAGGGTCATTCTCTGATGGGGCTTGTGGAGCTTCAGAGAATTCCACAAGAATGCTCTCACGATTTCCACAGACTGCAGGGATTGGATGAGCACAAGTCCTTCTCGTGGAACTTCCAGAGGGTCTGGAGGCCTGATGTGTCAACAAAACTGGCACGGTATGTCGCCTGTGACATGCATGTCAGGTTTGCCATTGCTGTAATAGAGCATGCTCAATGTTTGCAGAATGGTGAATGGTGAAAAAGGCAGAAATCATGATAGAGGTGAACAGAACAGATTGTGGCTTGTGGGTAGTCAGAACTTCAACTTCTTCAGACAGATTGTTTCAGCAATCATAGGGCTGAGAATAGTGTCACGATGTCATACAACTACTGCAAGAATTTTTTTTGTCTATTTGCTTGTTTAATCTTATTTTCTTTTGCTTTGGCTGATCTGAAGATATAATTTTCCTTTAGATAACAGGTGGAAATTGTTGGTGAGTTGTTGGTGAGATTCCCAAGGCAAAATGTGCCATGCTGATAGGTTCCTACCCCCAAAGACTGAATGTTCCCATAAAATCAAAAGGTGGTTCAGCAACAAAGTTGTAGCTTAAGGATTGGGCTTCAGGTTCTACCCATATGGCAACTTGGCTGGCTGGGGAATTCTAAGAATTGTAGCCCACACTTAAAGCTGCCAAGATTGGGAAATACTGCCAGGTATTTCAGTGTATTCTGAAAGAGATTGGCAGCCTGCATGAAATTCTCAATAGCAGGTGCCCCCTTTTGCTTCCAATTATATATGCTATGCAATTAATTCAGATCTACTTAGATGTCTATTTGAAGTAACTAGACTATATTTCTGGTCCTTCCGATGTTTTGAGCTCTTTGTATATAGCCAATCAATATATTGCAGGAGAAATAAATCTGACATTAGATACAATCTCTCAAATGAAATAAAGAGGCAGGTGATTTCTTTTTTTATAATGTTTTTTTCCCCCTGATACTTCCTATGGTTGGCTGCTGCACTGTGTACCTTTTTTCTAAAAGAAAAAAAAAATTCGATGTCACAATAGTGAAACCTTGAGGGGAAAGACCTAGTTTCTATATTAAATCTGTTGCAATTGATGAAAATCCAAGTGCCTCCAGGAAAAGGAACTTACTGAAACATGTAGGTAATTAGAGCGTTCTCCAGAGGTTTAGATTAGTTGGGGGGAAAAAGCCAGTGAATTGGTCCTTCTGAAAACAATGTACTTCTGATTCAAATATCCATTTGTGAGTTCAATTTTATCATTTGCAGGGACCTCGTAAGAAGGAGGAAACGCAGATACCTTCCAGATGAGCTACTTTTCCAGAAATCTCCTGGCAATAGAAAGAACATTTCATAGATTATTGGCACGGTAGCCTTGAGAGGACATAGTTATTGATGACAGAAAATGAGAAATCTGTCTAGGATGCTGTACTTATTGGAAGCTCATCTCTTGGGTGAAGAAAGAATGTGAAACCATCTTGTTGAATCAATTTTTTTAGCCTCCAGGGGTGTTTTCTTTATGAGCGCTTTCCCTACAGCAAGTTCAGGCAAGATTGTACAAGACCCATTTCTGCTCTTTCTTGCACTTTGCTCTCTGTGTTGCAGTGTCCCTCTCAGTTGTTGAACAGCACAAATCTATTTGTTTCTCTTCTGCTCTGGCAAGCAGAGGAGCAGCCCTTTTTCTGATTGGCATCAGGGTCATTTTTCACTTTCCTTTGGGAAGTCAAAGATGACAGGGCCTCTTCTGTTCCTGAGGTACTGTTGGCAGAGAATAATTCACTCCTGTCTTGATCAGTGTCAAACCTCGTCCTGCAACAAGCAGGGCAGGTGCCGAACACAGGAACGAGAGACTTCCGCTGCGGTCTAGAAGCACTTTATTCTTCAGGGCAACAGCCGCAACAAGAAACAAAGCCAGCGTTGGCTGCTACCTGCAGCCAACGCTATTATATACACACCCAAAAACCCCACCCATACTCCACCCAAACACGCCCCCGCCCTCCCACTCTCTATAACTTCCCCACCCCTCCCCTACAAGGCCTTTCGCCCGTCGCCCAGGCAGGTAAGCCCCCTCCCATGTGTTGCCGCCACCGTGCACCTCCCCCTCACCCACTCCCTGCCGCGCCCAACTCCGAACCCCCCTCTTGCCATCCACGCCCGGGGCCCCCAGCCACCCGGTCACCGCAGCGGGGAGGGACCCATCCCCCAATGGCGTCGCCAGCTCCCGAACCACACAGTCCTGCGCAGGCATGGCGTCGGCCAGAGGAGACAGCCGCAACGGCGGAGTCTCTGAAGCAGTCCGCTGCGAGGCCGAAGCTCTCGAAGCCTCCCAGGCCGCTGAGACGCTAAGCCGACCCGAGCCTCCACCGGGCAAGCCGCAGGCCGGGGAACCTTGCGCAAACGCGCCGCCGGGCGAGGACAGCAGCCGCGGCGCGTCCGGAGGCGGCAGAAGTGGCGGCGCGAGTCTCGGAGCCTTCCGAGCCGGGGAGCCGTGCGCAGACGCGCCGCCGGGCGAGGTCAGCAGCCGCGGCGCGTCCGGAGGCGGCAGGAGAGGCGGCGCGGGTCCCGGAGCCTTCCGAGCCGGGGAGCCGTGCGCAGACGCGCCGCCGGGCGAGGTCAGCAGCCGCGGCGCGTCCGGAGGCGGCAGGAGAGGCGGCGCGGGTCCCGGGGCCTTCCGAGCCGGGGAGCCGTGTGCAGACGCGCCGCCGGGCGAGGTCAGCAGCCGCGGCGCGTCCGGAGGCGGCGGGAGTGGCGGCGCGGGTCCCAGAACCTTCCGAGCCGCCATGGAACCTGGTGAGGTCGGCGGGAGGAAGGCAGGGTGCGCCGGCGGGGTGGAGGGGCCCCCCTTTGAGTGTCGGGCTCCCGAGGCCCGACATGCTGCCCCCTCTACCAGGGGCCCACCTGGAATGCAAGGAGAGAGAGGTGAGCAGTCTGTAACATGACCAGCAGTCCCCCCCCTGGGTCCCCCCCGGCTTCCCCGGGTGTTTCCGGTGGAAAGCGCGGAGAAGGCGTGGTGCGCACACATCCCCATCCCGTACCCAGGTGGCCTCCTCCATGGGGTACCCCTTCCAGAGCACCAAGTATTGCACCCGCCCCCTCCGTTTCCGGGAGTCCAGGATCTCCTGTACCTCATAGTGGTTGCCGTGTACTGGCCCTGGGCCGCCCTCCCCCACCGCCACAGAGGCAGTTGTAGCAGGCTTCAGCAGGCTACTGTGGAAGACGGGGTGTATCTTTCCAAGTAGGGGGGGTAGCCGAAGTCTGACGGTGACAGGATTTACTACCTGTATAACCTGGAAGGGTCCGAGATATTTGGGCCCTAGCTTTCTACATGGCACCTGTAGCCGCAGGTATTTCGTGGAGAGGTAGACAAGATCACCTACTTTAGGAGGTGCAAACGGCCGTCTCTTCCTTTCTGCCTGCTCTTTGTATGACCCTGCAGCTCGCTCTAACGCCTTCTTAGCTATCCCCCACACCTCCTCCAACCGGTGCATCCACTCCCCAGGTGTGCAGGATGCCGGGGCCCCCTGGTCGCACCCCGCGATAGGAACGAACTCGTAACCAGAGACCACTTTAAAGGGGGAGAACCCGGTGCTGCTATGCACTGCGTTTTTGTAGGCTACTTCCGCGAAGGATAGCAGGTCCACCCATTCAGACTGTTGGTATGAAACATAACAACGCAGGTATCGCTCCACCGCCGCGTTTGCACGTTCCGCAGCTCCATTTGTGCTTGGGTGGTACGCCGAGCTCAGGCCCTGTGTTGCTCCGATATAACGCACGAAATCCCTCCAGAACCGGGCCGTGAACTGTACCCCACGGTCGGAGATGATACGTCGTGGCACCCCGTGGAGACGATAAATGTGTTGGACAAACAGCCAGGCCAGCCGACGGGCTGAAGGCAACCCCTTGCAGGGGATAAAGTGGGCTTGTTTCGAGAACAAGTCTACTACTGTCCACAAAACGTTATATCCCCTGCTTTCCGGTAGCTCGACCACAAAGTCCATGGCGGGGTGTTTGCAGGGCTTCCAGGTTTCTATGGTCCGTCCAAACCCCGAACTCCTGGCTAGCCCCCTCCAGAAGGTGTCTCCAAGTCCCCAAGGCCCAGCGGACCGCGAAGGCCTCTTTCTCCCAGATAGCCCAAGCCCTCTCCGCGGTCGCCAGCTTCTTGGAGGCGTAAGCGCAGGGCCGCAGTTCTCCCATCGCATGCCGTTGCAGAAGGACAGCCCCAACAGCCACGTCGCTCGCATCAGCCTGTACTACGTAGGGCAGGTCTGGGTTCGGGTGTCGCAGGACGGGCTCCTTAGCAAACTGTGCCTTGAGCGTCTCAAAAGCCCGCTGGCATGTAGTGGTCCACGCTAGCTTCTGCCCTGGCCGCGGCAATGTTGCCATTTGTTTTGTCCGCAGTAGATCTGTGAGCGGCAGGGCAATGGAAGCGAAATGTGGAATAAATTGACGATAAAAGTTAGCGAAGCCCAGGAAGCTCTGCAACTGTTTCCGGGTCCGTGGGGCCTGCCACTGTTGGATAGCCTCCACCTTCCCCGGGTCCATCTCCACCCCGTTGGAGGACACCCGATATCCCAAATAGTCCAGCCGGGGCTTGTGAAACTCACATTTAGAGAGCTTCACATATAACTGGGCGTCCCTCAGCTTGGTCAGCACACTCCGAACTAAGGCGACATGCTCCTCCAGCGTTGACGTATATATGAGGATATCATCAAGATAGACTAGGACCCCCCGGTACAAATGATCATGCAGGACTTGGTTAATCAACTGCATGAAGACCGCGGGGGCTCCTTGCAGTCCAAACGGCATTACCCTGAACTGAAAGCTCCCCAACGGGCAATTGAAAGCCGTCTTCCATTCATCGCCAGCTTTAATCCGGACACGGTAGTACGCCTCCCTGAGGTCTAACTTGGTGAACACCCGGCCCGTAGCCAAATGAGCTAAAAGGTCCTTCACCAAAGGGAGGGGGTACAAGTGCTCTACACATACCGCGTTAACCCCCCGATAATCAACACACAGTCTTAGGGTCCCATCTTTCTTCTCCCTGAACAGGACAGGGGCCGCCATCTTAGACCGGGCGGGCTGGATGAACCCCCTCCGCAGGTTCTTGTCTATGTATTGGCGAAGCTCCTGCATCTCCCGGGGTGCCATTGCGTACATGCGGGGTTTCAGCAGTTTTGCCCCTGGCTCCAGTTCGATAGCGCAGTCCGTGGGACGGTGGGGTGGCAAGGCATCACACTCCTTCTCATCGAAGACATCTGCGAGATCGCTGTACTCCCGTGGCACCTGTGTCTCAAGCCCAGCTCCCACCCCCGCGGCCCCCTCTGGCCCACCGATCCCCTCCGGACCCATGAAGGAATGCTTTGCAGGAGGCTGGGGCCCTGTCCCGAGACGAAGGTGTCGGCACCCCCCCTCCCACCAAACCGTGGGGCCCCACCTGTCCAACCACGTAAGCCCCAGGATGACCGCCTCCGTCATGGACGGCACCACGACAAACCGGAGAGTCTCCCAGTGTGTACCCAATTCCATTCTCACCGGTGCCGTTACATGCGTAATGGGTGCTCCACCCAAAAGGGACCCGTCTACCTGCTGGAACCGGAGAGGTTTGGGGAGCCGCTGGAGGGGGATACCGGCCTCCCTTGCCATCACCAGGCTGATAAGGCAGCGCGTGCTGCCTGTATCAATCAAAGCCTTACACTCCCTCCTCTCGCCTGTTCGTGGGCTTATCAATGCCACAGGCAGCACAAAAGGGCACACCGGAGCACTTACCATCGGGTCCTCCTTGTACTCGTGATCCTCAGACCCATCGGATGTGTCAGTCCGTCCATCCGCCGGGCCCACTGGACGCACCGGTGTCGATGTTCGGGGTGTCTTGTCGGCCACCTGGTACGCTGTTCTGGAGCGTTCCGCAGCTCTCCTGGGGGTCGGGACCCGCGCCACCGGAGGGTTGGGCCCTGGCCGTGGCGGAGGTAACGGGCAGTCCACTGCCCGGTGGCCTGGTTGGTCGCATCGGAAGCAGTGGATTGTTGGACGGGGCGCTGGTAGGGGGCCGGGTTGTGTCACCGCCGGCCCAGGCTTCCGGTTCTCGGTCTTCGGCCCCTCCGGGGCCCTCCAGGCTCCAGGGCCCACTACTGGCCTGCCCCGGGTGTCCTGCAACCCAATATCTAGCTCCACCGCCACCCGGAACCAATCCTGAAGCCGTGCAGGAACCCCCCGCACCACACATGCCCGCCGGAGAGCTCCATCAAGGCCGGCCCGGAAGTGGTGCACCAGCAAGCGCTCGGGCCACGAGCGCAACCTGCCCGCAACCCTGCGGAACTCGTGCACGTACTCCTCTGCTGGCCGTCCTCGCTGCCTGATGGCTAAAACTTCAGCTTCCGCACGATGTATGCGGGAAACATCCTCGAAGCGGATGCGCAGGGCTTCCAGGAACAGCCCCACGTCCCCGAGTTCACGGGCGTGGTCACTGTAAAGGTCCGCTGCCCAGGTGGCAGCCTCTCCCTGAAGGCACGCGGTGACCGCCACCACCATCGCCCACTGTGATGTATAGGCCTGGGCATACCCGTCCAGATGGTTAATCACCTGACCTAGGAACATAGCCAGGCGGTCGGGATGCCCATCATAGGTTATGGTGAGCGGTGGGGGTCCCCACACCACACCCGGACCCCAATGCCCAACAGGTGGACGGGTCTGAGCCTGGGACACCCCCACCGACCTGGGTGCCGGACGTCCAGGGCCTCGGTCAGGCGTTGGCCATGCATCACGCCCTCCTTGTGCTCGCGTGGATGGGGCCCGAACGCCACCCTCCCCAGGCACCTTGAACTTCGGGCTGGCCAGTCGGAAACGGGACGTCGCTGGCTGACTGGGTGCCCCCCCAAGAGACCACTGTCCCGTGTCTTCTTCAGGGCCCATGGCCACCCAGGAACCGCCGTCACGTGCCCCAACTTCTCCAAACCTATCGCGCAGCATGTCCATAGTCTGGCTCCCCGGTGCGGTTGAATAGCTGTATTCCTCGCCGTCGTCATCGGTCAGCCGACGCTCCCTCCAACCCAGTGGAGCCCCACCGGGCCGGCCCGTTCGTCCTTGCTCGAGCCCCGTGCGCCCCAGGATCGAGCTCAGCCACCACTCCCCCCCCAGGGTCTGGCTACTAGCACCCTGGGACTCCACCGCAGGGTCTGCTGGTGGCACTTCCCGCACTTTAGGCCGCACAGCTGGCTGGGCGTCCTCCACGTCCCTCTCCGCAGGGGATGTCGCCTCCGCCCCGGCCACGTCAGCCTCCTCCGATCCAGTCTCCAAAACGGCCCCTTGCAAACCCTCTGCCATGGCGCACAAACGGAACACAGCAGAAAGGCAGTAAGGCCGCAGTGCTATGGAAACGCTGGCTTTCTGTCAAACCTCGTCCTGCAACAAGCAGGGCAGGTGCCGAACACAGGAACGAGAGACTTCCGCTGCGGTCTAGAAGCACTTTATTCTTCAGGGCAACAGCCGCAACAAGAAACAAAGCCAGCGTTGGCCGCTACCTGCAGCCAACGCTATTATATACACACCCAAAACCCCCACCCATACTCCACCCAAACACGCCCCCGCCCTCCCACTCTCTATAATTTCCCCACCCCTCCCCTACAAGGCCTTTCGCCCGTCGCCCAGGCAGGTAAGCCCCCTCCCATGTGTTGCCGCCACCGTGCACCTCCCCCTCACCCACTCCCTGCCGCGCCCAACTCCGAACCCCCCTCTCGCCATCCACGCCCGAGGCCCCCAGCCACCCGGTCACCGCAGCGGGGAGGGACCCATCCCCTAATGGCGTCGCCAGCTCCCGAACCACACAGTCCTGCGCAGGCATGGCGTCGGCCAGAGGAGACAGCCGCAACGGCGGAGTCTCTGAAGCAGTCCGCTGCGAGGCCGAAGCTCTCGAAGCCTCCCAGGCCGCTGAGACGCTAAGCCGACCCGAGCCTCCACCGGGCAAGCCGCAGGCTGGGGAACCTTGTGCAAACGCGCCGCCGGGCGAGGACAGCAGCCGCGGCGCGTCCGGAGGCGGCAGAAGTGGCGGCGCGAGTCTCGGAGCCTTCCGAGCCGGGGAGCCGTGCGCAGATGCGCCGCCGGGCGAGGTCAGCAGCCGCGGCGCATCCGGAGGCGGCAGGAGAGGCGGCGCGGGTCCCGGAGCCTTCCGAGCCGGGGAGCCGTGCGCAGACGCGCTGCCGGGCGAGGTCAGCAGCCGCGGCGCGTCCGGAGGCGGCAGGAGAGGCGGCGCGGGTCCCGGGGCCTTCCGAGCCGGGGAGCCGTGTGCAGACGCGCCGCCGGGCGAGGTCAGCAGCCGCGGCGCGTCCGGAGGCAGCGGGAGTGGCGGCGCGGGTCTCAGAACCTTCCGAGCCGCCATGGAGCCTGGTGAGGTCGGCGGGAGGAAGGCAGGGTGCGCCGGCGGGGTGGAGGGGCCCCCCTTCGAGTGTCAGGCTCCCGAGGCCCGACAATCAGAATGCAAATATTTATTAGAAACATCACAATCAGAGGCCAGCCTAAATGTCTCTGGGCAGGGAGGGTTACATACAGCCTGCATCTGTACAGTCAATCTCACATCTCATCTTGTGCCTCAAGAAGAAAAAGAGATTTTGTTCCCGGTTCTTTTTCAATTAGATGAAAAAGAATTTCAGTTTTTTTGTTTTGTTTTAAGCAGGAAATGATTTCTGGGGATATTGTGTTGGGTGCAGTGTGAGGCATGTATGAATGCCCTTCTTTTCATTACACAGATGACTTTTTCTTCCTTGTTTTCCATAATTCCTTGAAATCTCAAGGGGAGGCATCAGGAGTGAACTTTTCCCACAGGGCTTTTTTTTTTTCAGTTGGGAAGTGTGACAGCCAGGAGGTTTCAAAACAGAAGGGAGATGTATAAAAGAAAGTGGTCCTAGTAATAGCACTTACTGCTGTTATCACCAATAAGCAAATAGCTCTAAAAACATCTCCTACATGAATTAAAGACAGGTTCTGAGGCCCTCTGAGAATAAGGTGGAAAAATATAGCTCCCTTTCATAGGAAATGAAACTTTTTTTAAAAAAATGCTAACAAATTTTTATTACAGCAAAGTAATCCTCTATTTACAGCCATTCATTTAATGACCATTTGAAGTTACAACAGCATTGGAAAAAGGGGTGTATGATTTATGCAGTCACATGATCAAAATTCGGACATCCACATGATCAGAATTTGGATGTTTGGCAACCAGCATGTATTTATGACAGTTGCAGCATCCTGGGGTCAAGTGATCAGCATTTGCAACCTTCCCAGGGAGCTTCCAATAAGAAAAAATCAATGGGGAAAGTCAGATTCACTTAACAACTGTGTGATTTGCTTAGCAACCGGTGGTTCACTTAATAACTATAGTAAAAAAAGGCTTTAAATTGGGTGCACTTCACTTAACAACTGCATCACTTAGCAACAGAAGTTCCAGGCCTATTATGGTCATACGTTAAGGACTACCTATGTAGAACTTTCTCCTTCCTAACATGACACTCACTGGAAAGTTGCAAACTTTTATGGCTCATTCTTCTGCAAGGGTATCTGCAGGCGGCAATGTCAAAAAAGTGAGGATGGCAGCCAGACCTATGTGATCAAGGCTTTGCCAAGTTTTTCATTTGGCATGCCCGTCATGCATATAAAAAATGTAAGGGCTTTGTTCACACTATTATGGCTACCTTATCGGATGACATACACACACTCCAACAGATGTTTCTTTCCATACCATTTAAGTTCCATTTCCCTCTCCTGCTATTTCCAATGGACCAAATGCTCAGGACAATAATTTGAGCTTCTTTCTGTACCTGGTCATAGTAAATTTTCCATAAAGGTACACATTTGCCTTTGTGATTTCTATGCTTAAGTTTTGCTTGTCAATTATCTCCTTTCCAAGCGGAAAAGAGACGGTCAAAATGATCAGGAGCCTGATGCACCTGACCTATTAAGAAAGGCATGTGCCAAGCAAGAACATCCAATGTTAGCTGCTAACTTTGGATGTTCTTGCTTGACAGCAAGAACATATATATATAAATTTTAAGACAGAAAAAGTAGTGTTGGGATAGATCATAAAATTATGGGCAAAATGGACAAAATAGAACCCCCGCCCAGTTTTTACTTTACTAAAGGGATAATCCATTTAATTGCTTATCTATTATATTTATATCCCAACATTATACTAGCATAATATTCAAGATGACTGAGATTGATTGCTAGATTTGTTTAGGACAGGCAAAAAATGTGTAATACATTCATTTAATTGAGATAAAAACATATTCAGCTTTGTTTCTACTTGGAAACCACTTCAGGACTTTCTGCTTGAGACAGGGAAAAAATAACTTTTGATGTTGGATTTTACTGATTATTATAGTTTGTTGTTAAAGAAATGGCTAGTATTTATTAAGTTAATATAGTTGAGGTTGTAATTTTATTTTGTACTGTATTGTACTGTATTGCTCTAAACCTCCCGTTTAGACTACTGCAACGCTCTCTACATGGGGCTGCCCTTGAGGACCACTCGGAGGCTTCAGCTGGTGCAGAATGCGGCCGCGCGAGTTGTGATGGGGGTTTCCCAACACTCTCATGTAACACCTCTACTCCGCGAGCTGCATTGGCTTCCAGTTGCCCTCCGGGTGAGATTCAAGGTGCTGGTGATGACCTATAAAGCCCTTAATGGCTTGGGTCCGGGATATCTGAGGGAACACCTGCTGCCGGCATCAAGTTCCCTTTGTCCAGTGCGCTCCCACAGGGAGGGCCTTCTCAGGGTGCCGCTGGTTAAAGATTGCCGGCGGGTAACACCCAGGGGGAGGGCCTTCTCTGTGGGTGCGCCTGCCCTCTGGAACCAGCTGCCTGCGGAGCTTAGGACCGCCCCTGACCTTCGTTGATTTCGCCGGGACCTGAAGACCTGGCTCTTCGAGCTTTCCGGCCCAGGCTCAGAGTTTTTAATTGGTTTTTTTATATTTTTTCAGGGATTAAATTTAATTCTTTTAATTCTTTTTAATTTTTGTATCAATGTTTTAAGTACCCTGTAAACCGCCCTGAGTCCTTCGGGAAAGGGCGGTATATAAATTCAATAAAATAAAATAAAATAAAATAAAATAAATAAATAAATAAATAAATAAAAAAGCTGGAAGTCAATATTTTTCTTTTTCTTTCCCTTTGTGGCTTCATCTAATCCCCTTTTCACCTTCCCTTACATCTTTATCATTTGTATTTTATAATTTTAATAAAATTCCTTTTTAAAAAATCTACATTACACACACACACACACACATACATAGACAGATATTAATTCCTAAAAACTGCCTAGACACAAAAACAAACAAACACCAGAGCTTTTGAACACCAGACTGAAGCAATTTCATCAATAAAAAAAATGAATTAGCATTTACAGTCCCAAAGGAAGTGGTTGTTCCAGTATTTACTCTTTTATTACATAAGAGTAGCAGAATAGAGATAGAAAATAGGACACTAGGGGATCCCTCCTCTATTCTGTGTTATGAAGAAACAATTTGATAGATGGGTATGATGTATCCAATAGTAAGAAACTGCTGTTTATTAAGAAAAATTCAAGGATTTGGGCAAGTCTAGCCTTGAGAAAAGAGTTTGGGAAGTGGGTGACGTATAATAGATCATTATAATTCTGGAAAGGATGACGGATTTAGGCTCAAGAATCATTTTTTCATCATTCCAAAATGGATGACACAGAAAAATGGCTTCAACTGAAAGTTGTGGGGGAGGGGAAACCTTCCAGAACAAGAACATTTTGACCATGCAGAGCATTACCCAGGGAAATGGTAAGCTTCTCTTTTCTGGATTTATTCAAGTAGAAATTCAAGATTTTTTTATTGTTATTTTAAAACAACAACACGTACTTTAATCCTGAACTGAACAGGGGTTAGATGTGATGACTAAATGGTTTCTTCTAACTTTCTGGTTCCATTATTCCACAGTAGATATAATATCAATTTGATCAATCAGGGTTCTTACATTCCCACCACCATTTGTAGGTCTCACATCAAGTTATTTCTATCTTTCTATCTCACTGGATTTTATGCTGTCACCAGCAAGCATTTGCTTAGGGTCAAATTTTGGACCTCATTGCTAATTATTTTCTAGCTTTCTTGAGGTTCAACCAATCTGTTTTATACTTGATATCAACCAACACCTGTTCTTTGCTTTAACTGAAATCCATTCACAACTCTATACCAGTAGATTTGTTTTATCTTAATTTCTTCAGGTGTCTTTCTCTTTTTACCTTTCTCTCAGGTTTCCTTTGCTGAATCTATAGCCTACTTTGCTTTGTTTTTCAACATTTCTGACCTTGGCTAAAGCTAGTACTCCAAGGCTTATACCGTGTTTCTCCAAAAATAAAACCCAACCGGAAAATAAGCCCTAGCATGATTTTTCAGGAGGCTCATAATATAAACCCCATCTCGAAAATAAGCCCCAATTAAGATCTTCAGCCATATTTCTTTGAAAATAAGACCTAATTGTAAAATAAGCCCAAATGCATCTTTTGGAGCAAAAATTAATATAAGACCCGGTCTTATTTTTGGGAAAATGTGGTAGAAACAGAAGGGTTCCCCTTTCTAAGATTTGTGATCTCCCTCTATTTTTAGAGAAAACTATGAAATATTCTCTGATTTTGCCAATAAACAAGAGGTCCCCAACCTTTTGGGCACCAGGGACCGGTTCTGTGGAGAAAGGTTTTTCCGCAGACTGGAGGGGGCATGGTTTTGTGTGCTGTCTGCATCCTGCTGATAGGGCTTTGCTGGTTTGTGTGGCCCAGTAGCTGGCATGACATGGTCTGGTACCAGTCCACGTACTGGGGGTTGGGGAACCCTGCAACAAACTACATTTTGTCCCAGGATCTCCTCCCAATCTTCAACAAACTATATAAATTTGAATTCTAGCCCAATGGGCAATTTTAATTCCCCGACTCAAAGAACTAGACTGAAAGCTATAATTAGTTAACAAATTGTTCTCAGAGACATGTTGAGAATATAAAAATTCCAATAAAATTCCTACTAAAACAGTATGACCTAGCTGATGCCCAACCAGAATAGAAGATGCTAACCTATTCACACCCATTAAAATGGAAGTTATGAGGAAGAATGACTGCTTGACATAATGCTCTATATTACCTTGAGTAATAGAGGCTGTAAGAGAGCTATTATTCTCATAGCTGGAATGCTATTATGAGATGTAGGATTCCCAGAGGTCTTTGCTTGGCCACAGTGGGAAAAGAAAGCTGAACTAGGCAGATTAATAGCCTATCCAGTTGGGTCTCATGACCATATATATGTCTGAATCTTCTACAGAAGCCTCTTAGTCCCATTTATTTTTCTTCTTTTCCACTGCCTTTAGACTGACCTATACATTGTGTTAATTATTTCTGCTTTTTTAAAAACACATTTTCTTTCAGCCCCCAAAGGGACTCCCAGCTACATACATATTTAAAATAAAATCTTTTATAAAGAAAAACAAAAAGGGAAGAAAGATATCGGTTTCAAAGGGATACTTTGATTCAACCAAGCTTTGCTCAAATCACCCCATCAAAGCAGATTTGGGAACTGAAAGAGGATGGGTGGGTAGAGAAGCCTTCTTTAAAGTCATGAATCAGCTCGGGTCACTATTTGAAGGGGTTCTTTGGGGAAATGCTGCAGTCCATCAGCAAAGAGACTGTTTTTTTTCTTCCCTGTCTTTTCAAAAAAGCTTTTTTTCCCCAGAAAAAAGAACTTTCCTAACATCTGACCTAAAACCTATCACTAAACCTATGCTGTGCTACACTACACTTATACTAGTGTAAGTATATAAATGTATCTGCACATCTATGGTATCCCTATGTGTTTATTTAATTTTTCCAACAGTATTTAGCCCTTAGTTGGCTGGCTTTAGTTACTTTCTGTTGGCTTTGCAGTTTCTTACTATGGGTTGACAGATTTTATTTTCCTGGGCTCCAAGATCACTGCAGATGGGGACTGTAGCCAAGAAATTAAAAGACGCTTGCTCCTTGGGAGGAAAGCCATGGCAAATCTAGACAGCACACTACAAGGCAGAGACATCACCCTGCCAACAAAAGTGAGTATAGTCAAGGCTATGGTCTTCCCAGTTGCAATGTATGGCAGTGAAAGTTGGACCATAAGAAAGCCTGAGAACTGAAGCCTTTGAACTATGGTACTGGAGAAGACTCCTGCGAGTCCCTTCGACTGCAAGACAATCAAACCGGTCAGTCCTAGAGGAGATCAACCCTGAAGTCAAAACTCAAATACTTTGGCTGCCTAATGAGAAGGAAGGACTCACTGGAGAAGAGCCTCATGCTGGGAAAGATTGAGGGCAAGAGAAGAAGGGGACGACAGAGAATGAGGTGGCTGGATGGAGGCACTGAAGCAGTAGGTGTGAGCTTAAATGGACTCCAGAAGATGGTAGAGGACAGGAAGGCCTGGAGGAACGTTGTCCATGGGGTCGCGATGGGTCGGACACAACTTCGCAGCTAACAATAACAACACTCTGGGTTGGGGTGGGAAAGCAAGACGCTTGACCAGCTGCTGGCTGGTTTGTAGGCTCTCCATGTCTCTGCTGAGCTTTTCTACTTCCAGTTTGTCTGCTGCTGGTTCGTTGAAGTCCAGATTTTCTCTTCCTTCACCCACACTTTTCTGCTAAGCTGACAGCTGCTCCACTCACTCACTTGCAAATTCTTCATTTCTAATCTCCCAGACAGCACAAATCATCCTCCAACACACACACACTTTCAGGGACTTATCCATGTTTTCCTTTTATATTAGAAACCAGGTGTGGTGCAATTTTCTTCAAGCTGCCTTAACGTTCCAGGGGAGAAAACAAAAAAGAAGGAAGAATTTTTGCTGGCCCCTGCAAGACTTTTCTTCCACATATTGAAAAGCTATTGTAGACTCTTTGGAAACCCTTTGCAGAGAACTATTATTTACATAACTGGAGTGAGCACCACTTTGTTTTTGCTATTTATTTATGTATTGATTTATTTATATTTTCTTATTTATTTAAATGACTTTGGACAGCTTACAATTCTAAAACTATAAAAGAGTTAAAATAATTAAAGACAAATTTGCAGTATTTGCGGATCACCTCAATTCTATTTCTTCCACTAATACTTGCAAACTGTCAGTCAGGGCAAGACTGATCCTGGACAGTTTGTGCCTTCTTCAAATATAAAATCTGAAATTCAAATCTAATCAAGAATCAAGACTGATTCTTCTTGACTTACAATTTAAAAATGACCTGTCAGAATATTTGGAAAGATGTTCATTTTTTAGAGGTGCACTTCATTTCTTGAATATTATTTTACATTTAAAGATGTTGACACAGACATTCATAAGAAGACTCAAATTTATAGCTAACAATATGTATATTGAAACATAACTTCTGTGAACCAAAGAGCTCTGAGAAGAACCAGATGCCATTTCATATTTCTCCCAAGAAAATGAGAAACGATACAAGTTATAGTACAAGCAAATCAATTTACTATTAGGAGTATGTAAAATAAGTAGGCTGAACTCACAATCAAAAGAGGGCTTTCTAAAAACAAGAAATATGATATAGCTATTCCACTGCTTTCAATTTCTATCTCTTCTGATATCTTGAAACTATTGTCTTGATTCAGTATAATAAGGTCTGGAATAATATATATTTCAAGTAACAAATTCCAATGTTTGTATACAGCTATATGCATATATCTTAAAAGTCTGATAGATGGAAATATTAAAGTACATTAAATATTGGCAATATAATAAATTTAAAGAGAGGAAGTTTGAATGCCAGTATACTCTTAGTTTAACAAAAAGCTTTTTAAAAAATCAGCTTTTACCTTAAAGTGCATTGTTTATATGCCTTTTTTTCCCAACATGCAGGTTCACATTTCTAAATTAGTGACATGTTGTGGATTGTATGATGTATTGACTTATAAAGAGATACAGTCTAAGTATTACATATGGTAGCTGCTAGTGACCTAGAAAGAAACAAGCACTCTGTTAGAAGGATAGTAAAACAAAGGATGGAATACACCAGAAGATATATCTCCCTCCCCCCTCTCTCTCCCTTCCTCTCCATCTCCCCCTCTCTCCCTCCCTCCCTCTCTCCCTCCCTCCCTCCCTCTCTCTTCCTCTTCCCCCTCTCTCCTCTCTCCCTCTCTCTCTCCCTCCCTCCTTCCTTCTCCCTCTCCCCCTTTCTCTCTCTTTCTCCCTCTCTCCTTCCCTCTCTCCCTCTCTCTTTTTCTCTCAGGATAACAAAATAACAGAGTTGGAAGGGACCTTGGAGGTCTTCTCTCTCACTTTGGCCAACTTGCTGTGGTCAACTCCCCATGAGACACCTCACCTTGGCCAACTCACCATAGGACAACTCCCCATGAGACAAATTACATTAATATTGAATAAATGGTGGAATAGAATCATTAAATAAAGGGTGCCAAAGGAAGGATGAAATGAAATGTGAATGGCAAAAATTAAAATATTTTTACAATTATTTAAAATAATTAAATTGAATTATTGAATTGTCGTGACAAGTTATCCCATGGTGAGTTGACCATGGCACATTGTCCTGCAGTGATTTGGCCATGGCAAGTTGGCCACAGCAAGTTGTCCCATTCTGTTCCCTCTCTCACTCTCTCTCTCTCACACACACACACACAGAGAGAGAGAGAGAGAGAGAGAGAGAGAGAGAGAGAGAGAGAGAGAGAGAGAGAGAGAGAGAGAGTATAATGTTATCCATATATGTTTTCCTGAATCCTGCAGTCAAAGAATATTTGTTGAAGAAAACAGGTTGTGTTCTTGCAGGAATCTGCACATATATGGGCAGTCTGGAAATATATTGGTTCTGGCATGCAACTCATCACTGTAATTGATCCAAAACGTTTATGATTTTACAGAATGATGGAAAATATACTTATATATTTGGAATAGTACTATTTGTCTCATACATCACTGGTTCAGTAAAGTGCTTTCTGTTAAATCCCAAAGACTATAAAGCTGTTTTTTTTAATAAGGTATGTCTGTAAGGCCTGTTATGAATTTGTTCAAAGGAGCTTGATATTCTGAGCTGGGTTAGTTTAAACTAAGCAGGGAGGCAAATTTGGGGAAAGAGGCTAGATATAAATGGGATATCTATTCTTGATAACAGGACTAAATTAACTACACAGTTAAAAATTAAAACATATTTAAAAACCCATCATCAATCCAGGTCAGCCTGATGGAAGAAAAAAGTTTTGAGGTCACGGCGAAAGGACCAGAGGTCCGGGGCCATCCGAAGCTCAAGGGGGAGTTGGTTCCAAAGGGCTGGTGCTCCCACAGAGAAGGCCCTCCCCCTGGGGGTCACCAGCTGACATTGTCTGGCCGACGGCACCCTGAGGAGGCCCTCTCTGTGTGAGCGCACTGGGCGATGGGAAGTCATCCCCGGTAGCAGATGGTCCTGCAAATATTCCGGGCCTAAGCCATGTAGGGCTTTAAAGGTAAGTACCAGCACCTTAAATCTCGCCCGGAAGACAACTGGTAGCCAATGCAGCTCACGCAGGAGGGGTGTAATATGGGAGTATCGGGATGCTCCCATCACTACCCGTGCGGCCGCATTCTGCACCAGCTGAAGCCTCCGGGTGGTCTTCAAGGGCAGCCCCATGTAGAGAGCATTGCAGTAATCTATCCGAGAGGTAACGAGTGCATGAGTGACCGTACGTAGGGCATCTCGGTCCAGATAGGGGCGCAACTGGCGCACCAGGCGAACCTGGGCAAATGCCCCCCTGGCCACGACTCCAACATGATCTTCAAAACTGAGTCGTGAGTCCAGGAGGACACCTAAATTGTGCGCCCTATCAACGGGAGGCAACACCTCTCCTCCCATAACCAAAGATGGAACCTCTTGGACAAGTCGAAATGCCGGTACGTAAAGCCACTCAGTCTTGGATTACAGTGTCCAAAATTCCCAACTTGTGTGGATAAAGATGTAAGTCACAGAAGTAGATAATGAAATAGCAGTTGTGAAGCCTGAGAATGCAGAATATGAGTTCTGTCCATTCATCTGGCTATTTGACATTTCTCTGACCTTGTTCTCCTGCCAGCTTTACAATAATATGCAAACAAACAAACAAACCTGATGTGCTTTGTTAACAAGATATTTTTTTCCTAACTATATGGACTTTAGTAAGCTGGTTTTTAATTTTTTAAAAACTCACACCATAAAAGGCAATGTGGACATCTGAAGCCATTTCAGTAATCAGCAGCCAAAGAAGTATGGTGTAAATATGTGAGTTGCAGCTGATGTTCATTTTATCTTTTATTCTAAAGTAAGTGTCTGAGGTGCATACTGGCTACTTCTTCTCCAACCCTTTGCTTTCTGAAATCTGTCTCCTTCTCTGGAAATGGCTTTATACTAGAACATGAGATAAAAAGCAAGCATTAAAAATCTGCCTGAGGACAAATGAGCATGATATATAGAGAATATATGGTACAGGTTGGGGAGGGTGTGCAGAGGTATTCAAATTGCTGGTTGTAGCACCAGCACAAAAGGATTGGGGGAAGGTGCATGTTAGCAGAGCAACTTGCAACCTTCCTTGCTAGCTTCCCCATTGATTTTCTTGTGGTAAGCTTCCCACAAGCAAAGTCAGTGGGAAAGTCAGTAGGAAATCAGAAATCTTGTCTGCTCCACCCTGTGGTTATTCTATTTAAGTAAGCAAATATCATTGAAATGACACAACTGAAATGATGATTTGTGCTTCCTTACTTAGGATCATTTGGAATATATCTAAACTATATATCTGACTTAAAAGTGATTCTGGATATATTGTTTTCTGTAGAAAATAATCAAATCTATTAAGTTGTTCTAATAATATGGCAAATATAAGAACATAAAAGAAGAATAGAACCTCATTGAATCCATTGTTTGCCATTTGGATTAGTTTTGCACAGATGGGTACAATATAAATAAATGGAATACAGAGAGAGAGAGAGAGACAGACAGACAGACAGACAGACATAAATATACAGAAATTGGGGGGGAGGAATGGTTCAGCAGTTAAAGATGCTGAGCTTGTCAACTAGAAAGCTCACAGCCTGGGTTCAAGATCTGAGCACTGTGCAATGTTACTTGCCTCAGCTCCTGCCAACCTAGCAGTTCAAATGCATGCAAATGTGAGTAGATAAATAAGTACCACTTCAGTGGGAAGGTAACAGCCTTCCATGTACCTTGGCATATAGTCATGCTGGCCATATGAACAAGGAAATGCCTTCAGACAATACTGGATCCCTCGGCTAAGAAATGGAGTTGAGCACCACCCCCTAGAATCAGACACAACTGGACAGGGGAAATTTTACCTTTATCTTTAAATTAAAAAGTGACAGGATGAAGATGCATTAAGGGAGGAGGAGGAGGAGGAGGAGGAGGAGGAGGAAGAGAAAAACTTGCTTTTTATGTGGTTATTTTTTGCTCAAGGTAAGTGAGTAAATATCTCAGTGTACTAAAAGAAAAGATGAGATCAGCCTCTGTCATTTAGGAAGCCCATCAGAAGCAATCAGTCAATAGGATGATGTGACTAAAAGAGCTCCCTAATACATTCTTAATGCAATTTTCTCCTCTTTATATCTTAGAAGAGGTACAGTAATAGTTTGAAAGCAAATTATTTTACTTAGTATTTCCTGTAACCTCTTACATGGAAAAAAGTGGGCTTGGAATGATGGCTAAGTATTGATCTTTGATACTTAAGATGTCCTCAGATGGAATTCTGACACTCTTTTTGGAGCTGAAAACCTATTAAGCTTTCTTCTCCACCCGCAACTGATTCTTACAGGATTACCTAATCCAGAATTTAGGTTTACTTAGTAGCATTCTGTTAAGAGATATAAAGGAGACGAAGCATCAAAAGTCATTAAAAAGGCCTGAGATGTCATCTTTGGGGTAATATTTCTTTAAATACAGCACATCCTCTTGACTGCATCTCAAGAAGGGATATGGTCAACAAAAATATGTTAATTATTAGATCAGCTGAACTGGACACCTATTTGCTTCTGAGTCAAATTCAAAAAGCTGTTTTCAAGCTTTCTTATAAATCAGATTCCCCGCCTCCAGTCTCATTTTAGATATCATTAAACTGACAAGAACTGGCTGTTCATTTAGGGAATTCTCTCTGAAGAGATTTTCCCCCCCCTCGGGGATAGTTCTAAAGAGGTTGGTTTCATCTGGCTCAGAAGCTTTTGGTTTGGAACAAATAATTGACTACGGTAGTTTGGTGTCTGAAGGTTTTATGTGTTATATGCAGTTGGGAGATTGGGGGTCTTTTATTAATTGGACCCTACATTATAACATTTTACTTATGAATGTTTTACTGTTTCAAAAGAAAAGAAAAATCTGTGATTTTTTTCTAACAGGTGTTTCTGCATGCTACATATTTCTATAATTGTGTCTATGCAGGAAAGTTGGACTAAGGAAAGAACCAGTCCAATTTAAAATTTGAGAATATGTAAGTCATATAAATAGTCACATAAATGAAATCAGTTAGAAAAAGGGAAGTTTGCACATTCTAGAAATGTCTTTCAAATATACTGGGATGACAAATGCCATAATTCTAAGCCAATCCTATTTTCTAAATATTTAATTTATTTAGAATTAATTTAAATATGCATGTAACAAGTTACAGCCTCTTCTGCAAACATTTGATATTTCCCTTTTGATTCTGAAGATTTATATCAATAACCTGGAATAACTGATATTATACAGTCATATACTACTTGTTCAGGACTTGTTTCTTTAGACATATGCTACTGGATTCATTGGGAGAGAAGGTATTTCATTGATTCTATATTTGACATGTATCTAAATTGAATATTATTTGGTCATGATAAATTATGCATCTCCAGTAATATTTGCACAGATTTTACCAAGCTTGATGACTGGATTGTATTTTTTTTAATCACATGACTAAAGACTAAGCCTCAAGAATTGAGCCATCTTTTATGGATACATTTTGGCTGATTTTGTATTTACATTCCAGACAGAATGGGATATTTTCTGCAAAAGCGGAGACCCATTTGTATCCATTGCATGCTGTCTACGTTGGCTGACTTATAGAGCAATGCTATCTAAGGGGGGATTTTATGGTATATAAGCAACTGTTGCCTCTCCTCTTCTACCTTGCTAAAGCTGTGTGGGGTTCCCTGTTCTTTTTCCTCCAGCAACTTTAATTCCCTCTGATGAATGTAAGTGAATGATAATTAGTAACTTCAGCATGGTTCTGGTTGACAATCCAGTGGCATGTTGGGACAATAGTAGAAGAATCTATCATGTACAGAAGTGTCTGTAAATTTCAGACACTGCCATCAGTGGATATCATTCTGAGACTCTAAAAATGGAAAATACAATTCTTTTTTTTAAAAAAAGCATTGATTTTAAGAGATTTGCGTACATGCATTTCTCTAATGCGTTCATTTTATGACAGATCATTTTTTATATCTCATTTTTAAAATGTACATGATTCAAGTCTGCCACATCAAATTTCTCCAAAATTATAAATTCAAATTAGGCATGAATTATTATTTATAGATCCTGTCTTTCTTTTGGGGTTGCATGGAAGGTGTCCCTTCAGGTTATCTTCGTAACAAAAACATTGGCCTGAAAAAGAAGGACTGACCTAATTTTCTTAGTGACCTTCCCATTGATTTTGACTTGAACCAAGGTCACTCCCATTGTAGTCCAACATCTTAATCAGCACATTGCAACACTATACTGCAATTGAACAGTTGCATTCATAAGCATCTTAATCTATAGATATGTATGTCAGTGTCCAGGGAATAATTGAGTTCCAACAGGAATTGTGAAGTAGGTCACTGTCAGCCAAACAAAATTCTTGAACATTTCGACTGTGGTGCTTTTTTTCCAACGTTCTCAAGAATTCTGTCCTGCCTGAGGACCTATTCTCTAACAGCATAGTGGATTTCTGCTGGAACAAATCAACTTTGGGAAGGGTTAAAATTGTTCTCCTATTTGACATGAAAACCTTTACAATTACCTTAATCAACAATAATGCTAAATGCTAATAAATTAATACTAATTGCTGCTAATGAATTCAAAGTACTTCCTTCCTGAATACCAACAACTGGAAGAGTAACTCTCAGTCAAATAACCAAGAGACTCAGGCCCTCTGGGGAAAGGGAATAAAAGGAGTATACACACAAAATGTACCCAGTTTTAGTTGTGGTTTCCTCAAAAAAACCTAAAAGCCAGAGCAGATAGGGTACCAAATACATCACTGAATTACTGCAATTCTCTGCTAAAGTTGTTGCTATGGACAGGACGATTTTCATCAGCAACATGCTGCAAGGTGAGAGGGTCTCTCTTCCCCTACTATCAGCCTGACAAACTCACCCACAATGGTAGCTATTATCCCCTGACAGCTAGCACTTCAAATGACATATTTCACAGCAGGTCCAATTGAGCCCTAAATCTACAATTGTTATCTGTTGTTTTCCATTACCTCCATGGATGGCATGTGTAAAAATGAAAATTGAGATCTTCAGCATTCTTCACAAGTGGTATTCCATAATATAAGTCACATTTTACACCCAAGGTCAAACGCTTTGATTTTTTTTGCTCTTTAGTTTTAATCCCTTCATGCTGAACCTGCCAGAAAAATGGAAAATATAATAAGCATTTAAAACTCTAAGGAAGAAATTACAGTGGAAAAGGTGTTCATTACCAGTGTTATGGGGCATTTTGTTTTTAACCTCCCTGCATAGAAAATGATGGTTGGTTGTGAATTTTTCCATAATGCAATAGTTCTACATTCAAACAACTTCCATGTGTAACACCAATACTACTCAATGAGAATTCCATTCAGGAGAAAGACTGGATCTAATTCTGTTTAACAGTAATTGCTATTTTGCTGTAATGAAGGCACTATATTCTTTAGCAACCTTAGATTATAGTCTTTTTGGATTTATTCTCTTCCATTCTTATTATTGATCAGCAAAATTAAATGATAGGGATTTTCCCCCCTGACAGTTAGAATGATTAATCAGAGGAACGACTTGCCTCCACAAGTTGTGGATGTTCCAGCACTGGAAGTTTTAAAGAAAAGACTAGATAATGATTTGTCTGAAATGGTACAGGGTCTCCTGCCTGATCAGGGGGTTGGACTAAGATCTCCAAGATCCCTTCCAATTCTGTTATTCTGTTAAAGTAATCTTTAATGTCTTTCTACATTAAACTTCACGAAATACATTCCAATTCAATTCTTGTGAGTTTGATTCACAGTATATCAGAAACACTATTTCTTGATCAAACCTACTGCTTTTATCTGCAAGAATCCTGCAATTTACTGCAATATTAGTATCATTGTCACTTTACTATTCATTCAAGAGAACAAGTTTGGAAAGCAGTGAGGTTCAACTGCTTGCTAAGAAGGATGAAATTCAGTTACTAACTGGACCAAAATGTAGAAGTCTTTGTTCCAGATTGGATCAAAGTGTATATATTTTAACTTTCTCAGTTCCATCTTTATTCCATTAATACACTGTATGTATTCAGTTGTGTAGTACTTTTTTATTCTCTTTTCTTGGAACTATAATTAAGTAAAAAATGTGTGCTAAATCAATTACAACAAGAACAATACATCTTTAATTGTTTTATTTGTGTAGTAGTACAATCCAGTGATGATTATGTAGACTCTTTTTAATGGGTACATTAAATCTGATTGGCTTAATTTAAGATATTATTAAACCTTTCTGAAACATGTTCTGTAATATGCTAGATGGAGCATTGGTTCTGATTTTCCCTACACCTCTAGAAATAAAATATAAAGTCTTTCTGAACAAACAAACAATTTTAAGGAAATTAAGATCAATCTTAGACACAAAGTCCAATGCCCTTTCACATTATAATCACTTTCTGCCTTATGTCACCATATCCTACACTCCCCTCCCTACCTGAAAAATATTGCAAGTCTTTAAACTATTGCTATTTTTATATGATGGCTGGAAGAAATCTTTGCTGATCTAATGAAAAGAAACCAGTGCCCTGCCACTATCTCCCAATAGATTTTGTTTCATGCTGTATTAGATAAATGACAATGATTACATTATATTTGAATGAGCTTGAAGCTCAAGCATGGATTGTGTCTACTTATTGTGATTGTGTGCACTTTGTGAACTCTATTTTTCTTCTGTAAAGTGCTCTTTCTCCAGAGTGAAATTGCCCTTACAAAAATTTCCATGAAGTATATGTTAGTGCTGACCCTAAAAGTAAATGCATCAATTAGCAGTGGATTGTGTACTTTGGGAAATATTCCCTTCTCTATGATGACAGCAATAAGAAAATGAAACTTACTGGTGAAAACCTTTATGCCATCTCCCAGCCCTGCTCATTGTGTAAGATATTTATTAGCTGTAATTTAATTGGTTTTTAGCTTTCCCAGATATTTGTTGCAATACAGGGCAAAAGTCTTCACTAAGTTCTGGTTGTTACTATAGCAACAATGAAGTCTTAACTCATTAGAATTTTTCTCATGAGGCTTGTACATACTCAACTGTTACTTTAGGGAAAAATACTAAAAAAATTGAAAGGACATCTTCTTGTTGTTGTTGTTATTTGTAAAGTCATGTCCGATCCATCGTGACCCCTTGGGCAACATTCCTCCAGGCCTTCCTGTCCTCTACCATCTTCTGGAGTCCATTTAAGCTCATGCCTACTGCTTCAGTGACTCCATCCAGCCACCTCATTCTCTGTCGTCCCCTTCTTCTCTTGCCCTCAATCTTTCCAAGCATTAGGCTCTTCTCCAGTGAGTCCTTCCTTCTCATTAGGTGGCCAAAGTATTTGAGTTTCAAAAAGGACATCTATGTGTTGTGAAAGAGCAACATGTCTTTGTGACAAAATACAGGTTTGTTTGTTTGAACAGTTAAAAAGAATGGGTATGACTTCAACTCAAATTAGGTAAAGTTATTTGATTATTGATATATCACCATGATTCCATATTTATTCGCTTTCTCTTAAATATGCACTCACATTCCATTTTATTATTAAAAGTAAAAGCATTTATTTTCAGACTTGAACTTATCAGAGCTTAATATATTTTCTTTCATGTATACCTCATTCACTCACTTTCCTCCATATGTAGTATGGTTCCTTTTATGTAGTGGCTTGCTTCGATAGGCAAGGAGCGACACAGTGTCAAAGCATCTCTTTATTGTTTCAAGAAAACAACTGTCTAGCTACAGGTAATGGCCAGTACTTATACACATACGTAAGCCCTCAGGTGTTCCTCCAATTAGCTGCCTGAATTCTCCTGCCCCAAATACGAATGTTTCCACCGAAACTTTTAGGACTGACCATTAAGCTAGCCCCTGAGGGCTAGCCTCGGCTTGGCAAGAAATGCCTACTTAGCTTCTCCACAATAGGCGAGGGTCAATGCCTTGCATCTTTACATTCCAGTACATAACCGTTCTAAAATGATCCTTTTTTTCCCCCACCAGGATTGACAATGTTTAATAACCATGTTTCTTTCCTCCCTTCCCAGCAGGAACCCTATGGAAAGTGTCCCCGAGCATAGCAGTGGACCTTTAAAAGATGGTCCAGTGTTCCTAAGGGAGGCTACTTGAAAATCTGGAAGGAAGAAGAGTCCTTTGTGCTCTCTGAGTTTTTTTCTTGCAGGTGTTTCATTACACAACTAGGTAACATAATCAGGTGTAGCACTGATGATGTTACATAGTTTAGTAATGAGATGGGTGCAAGCAAACAACCAAGCTCACAGAACATCAAGGACTGCACAGTTCAACCCCGAGATGCAAACATTCTCTTCTAGTGGAAGGAAGTGTTTGATTGAAGATGTTTTTTTTTTCCTGGATAATGAAGGTAAAGCATAGAATCAGAGCCTTGAAAAAGTAAGGCAATGGAAGTGTGTAAGCCCCTCTAAGAAATTTGCAGATGGATAAGGAAGCATTGCAGAGAGACTAAGCGTCAATGTCTAGGATAAAACAATTGCCCTGATCCGCATATTTAGGGAATAATGCACTGCAGAGGTTGCAGATTTGATAAATGGGTATTCTTTATGTATATGTTTCATAGTGAATTACGTACTACAGTTGCTTTGAAAAACCCAGGACATTTTAGTAGCTTTGATTGATGTAAAATAAAGCCAAAACCAATGAACTACCATCTGTATTAGCTACTTGATAGATGACATTTTCATCCATTCTAAAAGAATATTCTAAACTATATAGGTGAAAAGTGGTATTACCATCATAAAGCCACCATTTTAAAAAAAAAGTTTAAAGTCATTTTATACTTGGCCTCTTAGATCCCATATCCAGCAGTCATGGCTTTTGAAACAGAAGAAGCTGCTTTTGCATATTAATGTTGTCTATAACTACACTACCTCTCCAGGGTTTCAGACGTTTAGAACATCTGGAGTTGCCAGAGGACATATCTGAGACTTTCAACAAGTAAAACATGCTTTCAATTGCTGAACTCCAATAGTACAGTTTCAATAGTTGTATCTAAGATAGGGCAGCCATACAAATCTAAAATAAAGTAACATAAAATAATAGTAATAAAGTAAAATAAAATAAAATATAAAGGTAAAGGTAAAGGTTCCCCTGCACATGCGTGGTAGTCGTTTCCGACTCTAGGGGCTGGTGCTCATCTCCGTTTCAAAGCCAAAGAACCAGCGCTTGTCCGAGGACGTCTCCATGGTCATGTGGCCGGCATGACTAGATGTCAAAGGCACACGGAACACTGTTACCTTCCCACCATAGTGGTCCCTATTTTTCTATTTGCATTTTTACATTCTTTTGAACTGCTAGGTTGGCAGAAGCTGGGACGAGTAACAGGCGCTTACTCTGTTATGCGGCACTCAAGATTCGACCCGCCAAACTGCCGATCTTCTGATCAACAAGCTCAGCGTCCTAACCCACTGAGCCACCGCATCCCTTAAAATAAAATATATCCATCCGCTATTATGGATTTTTGTTGGCATGGTTTGGATGGGTCTTGGACTATTAAACAAAATATGGAAGGACGTACAGAGTCTGACGAAGCCAGAGAAAGCTTCCATATCTGAGCTAAAAATAACTTAAACAATAAGTTAGTTTAAGACCAGGACTAAGAATCAGTTTAATGAAAAATTAAGACATTTTTTTTTCATTCATTTGCAGACATGACTAATGAAAGGATTTGTGTCAGAGTAAAAAAAAAAAAAGATCCAGTCCAGGACCAGCTTTAACCTAAGGAGCCTTGGTGGAGCAGTGGGCTAATGCCTCCTTAAGTAACACCAGCTGCCTGCAATTAGTGCAGGTTCGCATCCCACCAGGCTCAAGGTTGACTCAGCCTTCCATCCTTCCGAGGTAGGTAAAATGAGGACCCAGATTGTTGGGGGCAATAAGCTGACTTTGTAATAATGCCGCTTGGGGGGTTGTGAAAGCCCTAATAAGCAGGTATATACATAGAATGAAGGCTACTGCTAAGCTTGTAAGCCGCCCTGAGTCTTCGGAGAAGGGTGGGATATAAATGGAATTAAAATAAATAAATAAATAAAAATAAGGCTGAGTAGACATTGGTTCTGCTGGTACTGTATATAAGAAGGATAAAAGGGGACTAATTAGTTGAGTTATTCATTCATCTCCACATTCTTTCCAATGATGTACCCTAATTCCTAATATCTTCCTATTAGCCTTCAACCCAACAGAAAGGGACTTTGATTGGTTGCCAGGTCTTCTTATGCTTGAACTGAGGATGAATTGCTTTATAGATATTTATAGATATTGATATTTTAATCATGCTGGAGTCCAAACTTCAGAAAATTTATAACTGTAGATCTGATGACTTGTAATTAAAAATTGCTACTCAAGCAAAAGCATTATTAATTGTGTATTACAGGTGTTAGTGAAGGATGTAACACATGAGTATAAGGTGGAGAAATGAGAACTGGGGAACCAGAGTCTTTATCAAGGCCAATGAGATTGAGAGATCAATACATTTTGAATGTTAAAATTTTAAGACAGAATTTGTATAGTATGCTGAGTTTTGTGTTTGTGTGTGGGGAGGCATTTAATTCCAGAGGATCAACTGCAGCTCTGCTATGGTATCAATGGTGGCTTGTTGGCCTTGGCTTTGCAGTATAACAGTCTATGAACAGGACTGCTTGTGGTTCCCCCAGTGATGACAAATTATCATGTGGAGGACATGATATAGAGGGAGATTGGTGAGATTAAGTAATTCTTAAGTATTTGTTATTCTGAACTGATTTTCTGTGCTCACCCTGTGGAGTAACACACAGCCTCTCTGGAACAAGAACACAACAGAAAACATACTGTTCACCCAGCGAGAAAGCTGTGTGCTGAACTGTGACTATCTTCAAGCAGCTGGAGGAAAAATTAAGAAGTGTATTAAAGGAAAAATTGCATTGGAATTTTTTTTTATTGAAAAGTTTTGTAAAGGTTACAATATTATCCCATCCCCAACCCCCCCTAAACCCCCCTCACCCTCCTCCACTTCCCAAAGCTGGTTTCAGGGTTACAAATATATAGTAATCATAATCTAACTAACATTAATCAACTATATAAATAACCAAATACATAATACACTTTAACCCGCCTATAACATAATTACAAACACTCTAAAATATCCAACTTATATAAAAAAAATAAATTATAACAATCTAAAATTTACTCATAAGCTAAATGGAACTTTTTAGTCCCATCCATATTTTTTCTGAATATAATCTATCCATCTTCTCCAAACCGAAATGTATCTTTCATGTGAATGATCCTTCAAGTAAGCAGAAATCTTAGCCATTTCTGCTAAATTTGACACTTTAAGAGTCCACTCCTCTATAGTAGGCAGACAGTCCTTCTTCCAATATTGCCCTACCAATAACCTCGCAGCTGTTATCAAATTCAACATCAAGTTAATTTCTTTAGTATCACAATCTGTAATAACACCCAATAAAAATAATTGTGGAGTAAACTTTATCTTTCTCTTAAAAATCTTTTGAATGTTCCACCAAATTTTAATCCAAAAAGCTTTTATACATTAACCCAAATTACCTCCCACACATCCAATGGAATCGGTTCTTGAATATTTTGAGTCCACTTTACCATGCAATCTTTTACCAATTCTGTTTCCGAGTCCAATTCTATTAAAGCATTATAAATTCTCTTTATATGCGCTCCAGTTTGATCTTTGATCTGTTTTACCAAATTTTCATCCATCAGTGTCAAACCAACCTTCTGATCTAACTTCCACCTAGCTTGCAATTGAGTATACTGGAACCAAGACTGTACAATATTTTCTTGCTTTAACTCAGCTACTGACCTTAGTTGCCAATCGTTCCCTACCAATCTAAGTAGTTGCTGATAAGAAATCATATCCAAATTCACACCCATAGATACCCCCTCTATTGCGTGTCCAGGAATCCCCCAAATTGGTATTTTATAATTCAGCTTATAATAATACTTTCTCCAAACACGCAATAAAGCACTTCTTAAAATATGAGATTTAAAAGCCTTATCAACTTTTTTTATCATAAATCAAATATGCATGCCACCTATATAATAAATCCCATCCCTCAAGATAAAGTATACTTTTATTGGTTAAATTAAGCCAATCACTAACCAGTGTTAAAACCACTGCATCATAATATAATTTCAAATTAGGCACCTTAAGTCCTCCTCTTTCCCGAGCGTCTTGTAAAATCTTAAGTTTAACTCTCGGTTTTTCCCCCGCCCAAATAAATTTGTTAATACCCTTCTGCCATTCATGCAAATTAGCGTCTTTTTTTCAATATAGGTATCATTTGAAACAAAAAGAGAAACTTTGGTAAAACATTCATTTTAACAGCTGCAATTTTTCCCAACAAAGATAATTGTAATTTTTTCCAATTATTTAAATCCTTTTGTACTTTTAGCCATAACATCTCATAATTGTTCTTATATAATTTCACATTAGAAGCTGTAATATATACCCCCAAATATTTAACCTTTTTCACAATTTCATAACCTGTCAGTTTTACTAACATATCCTTTTCATTCATAGTCATATTTTTAGATAATGTTTTAGTCTTATTATTATTTACCTTAAAACCCGAAACTTTCCCATATTGTATTATGATTTCCATCAAATCTATAACCAATTGAATCGGTTGAGATAATGTAACAACCAAGTCATCCGCAAATGCTCTTAACCTATAATCATTCTGCTTTATTTTTATTCCCTTTATTTTAGTTGATTCCTGAATTTTAATCAATAAGATCTCCAATGTTAAAACAAACAATAATGGTGACAGGGGACACCCCTGTCTTGTACCTTTTTCAATTTTAAATGCATCTGTTAAACCCCCATTAATTATAATTTGCGCCGATTGTTGTTGATATATGGCCTTAATAGATTGCAAAAAATTATCCCCAAAATTCATCTTATCCACAACTGTCAATAAAAATTGCCAGTTCAACTGATCAAAAGCTTTTTCAGCATCCAAAAATATCAATACCGCAGGGACTTGGTTATTCTTATCCAAATACTCAATTAAATTAACTATTTGTCTTACATTATATTTCATATATCTTCCAGTTATAAATCCAGACTGATCGGTATGAACCGTCTGTTTCAAGACTAGCATTAATCTATTTGCCAATATTTTTGCAAAAATCTTATAATCTGTATTTAAGAGCGATATAGGTCTATAATTCTTAGGCTGAGTAAGATCTTGATCCTCCTTTGGGATCAACGATATAAAAGCCCTTCTCCAGGATGGAGGCACCTCCCCTCCAGCCTGGATATTATTAAATAGTTCCTTTAAAGGTTCTACCATCCCTGCAAGTAAAGTTTTATAATAAATTGCTGTTAAACCATCTGTACCAGGAGCCTTACCCACTTTTAACTGTTTAATTGCTGATATAATTTCTTCAGAAGTAATTAAACAATTCAACCCTTCCCGTTGTTCATATGAAAGCATAGGAATATGCGCTTCCTGTAAATATTTATCTATATCTAAGGTTTGTATATTCTCACTAGCATATAACTTTTCATAAAAATCCAAAAAACCCTTTTTAATCAAATTTTGTTGATATGTTTCTTTACCCTTATATTCTATTTTCTCTATAGTACGTAACTTCTGTTTTTTCCTTAATTGATAAGCTAGCCATCTACCAGGCTTATTTGCGTTACAAAAAGTATTATGTTTCGCATATCGCAAATTAGTTGCAACCTGATCCGCCATTAACATATTAAATTGCTCTTTCAACAAATTTATTGAAATCCTTAATCTCTTATCTGATGGATTCAAAATAAAAGCTTTCTCCTTCAATTTAATCTCTTCTTCCAATTCTTTAAAATTTTGTATCTGCTTACGCCTATGACCATTGTTCATATGAATCAAAATCCCCCTCATGTAAGCTTTACTGGCATCCCAAACCATTTCAATCGGTGTTCCTTTATACATATTCAAAACAAAAAACTCTTTCAAATAATATTTACATTTCTCTGAAAGTACATCATATCTAAATAAATTTTCATTCAATCTCCAAGATCTTCTTATCCCATTTTCCCTCGATAGTTCCATCCATACAGGACTATGATCCGACAACGTTCTAGGAAAAATCTTAACATTCTTGACTCTGGGAATAAGATCACCAGTAATTTAAAAAAAAATCAATCCTAGAAAACGATTGATGCCTGTCCGAGAAACAAGTAAAATCTCTGTTCTCCAAATTCCGTTCCTGCCAAATATCTCTTAGTTCCAAGTCATCTTTCAAGTCAAAAAAACCTTTAGGCAATCTAGAATAGTTAGGAGAATTTTTAAAAGACCCCTTCTTGTCCTTACTTGAATCCAAAACACCATTCCAATCACCCATCAAAATAACAGATTTATAATCCAATTGAGTTAGTTTATCATGTAAAAACTTATAAAACTTTCTTTGCTGTTGGTTAGGAGCGTATAATCCAATAATAAGAATTTTCTTGCCTTGTAGCAATAATTCAATAATAACATATCTTCCCTGTGGATCAGATTCAATTAATGTAGCAGATAAGTCTCTTCTTAAATAAATAACCACTCCACTCTTTTTATCTGGAGCAGATGCTATAAAATGTAGTCCCAACTGGGAGTTAGTCAAATACTTTTGATCTTTTACACTAATATGAGTTTCTTGTAGGCAAACAATATCATTTTTGTGTTGCTTCAGGTAGTGAAACACTTTCTTTTTTTGGTGAATTTAAACCATTAACATTCCATGTCAAAAGTTTTATCACCATCCTCAGCGACCTGGAACCTCTGGAACGCCACCTGGAGATCCGCAGTTGGTCTTTTCGGTTGTGCCCCTCCCACCAGCTCCATAGTAACAGGGCCTTGTATCATAGACCCAGAGTCCATCTTCTGTTTCAGTTGTTCCTTTTCTCTACGTTTGTGCGCAGCACACGTCATTCTCTGCTCTTTTGGATCACCCTTTAACAGCAAACTCTGTTCAGTGGATTCAGCCAATTGTGCCTCTCCAACAAACTGTGCTGATGCACCTTCAACTTGTTGTTTATCTTCTTCCACTCTCTTAGGTAATGGAGATGGTGGTGAACCTGCTTTCAGGACATAACATATAAAAATCTTTTGCCTTTGCAATTGTATTAAGCCTGTATCATGTCCCTGCATAATTCACCACTATTCCAATAGGTATCTCCCATCTGAACTGAATTTGTCAATTTTTCAGCTCATCAGACAGAAAACCAAAATCCTTCCCTTTTCTCAACATCTTGGGAGGTATTTCTTTCAGAATTATAATATCTTGACCTGCAATTTGAAATCTTTGTTGATAGAAGGCCTGGATGATCGCATTTCGAAGTGACCTCTTAGAAAAATAAATCACCATGTCTCTAGGTAAATTTTTCTGCCTCGCAATCCAAGAATTGACCCTAATTTTTTTCCACCTCCCTTGATAACTCCTTAGGATCCCATCCCAAGATGGGAGCAATGACTTTAATCACCTCTTCCAATAAATCCTCACAAGGTTTTTCTCTCAACCCTCTTATTCTCAAAGCAAATTCCATTTCTTTATACTGTGAAATAATCACCTCATCCTCAGTTTTATCAATTTTGTTTTCTGCTATAGCAATTCTATTTTCAAGTTTTTCACTATTTTCCACAACTTCATCCACACAGTCATCTAAACATTCAATATGTGCAGCCAGCCCTTGAAATGCAAACAAAATGTCTTCTCTCATCTCTCTATTTTTAAATTCAAGAAGATCAGCTACCTCTTCCTTTATTTGTTGAGTCGTTTCTTGTGCCTGCAGCTTCAAAGCATCCTGCAAGTCTTTAAGTGTAAGTGCTGGTGGTGGAGGAGAGGGTGGAGGGGATCTAGGCTTTGAAGTGGATTGTGTTGCAGATTGAACTACAGGCAAAGAAATTGAGGTTTTAGAAACAACAGGAACTGCCTGCCGTCTTGAAGCCATTTTCCAACTTGCTACAATTCACTTTCTCTTATCACTTTCACTTTCCCTCTGGACTTCAAAAAATAAATAAAAATAAAGTCCAAAAAAAAGAAGAGGAACCCTTAATAATAATAAGAAAAACAAAATTCTTTAAAACTCTGGAATCCAATATATTGTTTAAATTTTAACAAAATCTTCGTACTTTATTCTTTCAAAAAGAAAAAAAAAATTCGGCGCCATCTTTTCTCTTTCTCTTTCAAGATCTAATTTATGTATGGAGAAGATTAAAGCACTCGAGTTAACGTTCTGAATACTTGCAACTTTACTCCCCCTGGTCAGCTCTGTCTGCTTTGAAAGCAATCATAAATCACTATAATCCGCAGATGTGGATGCAGCGTCTGGCTTCGCCCCTGCACGGAGCAAAGGCGTCCTGGACTCGGAGAAAGCTTTGGACTCCATGGGACCTCTCACCCTCCGACCCCCAGATAATTCTGGGAGGTCTTGGGGAGCTCTACCACTATCCGAGGAAAGCTCACCTCCCCCTCTTCTCCCAAGGGGCAAGTTTATGAGCCGTGGGACAGCTGATTGTTGCCATCTCTGCGGATCTAACGAAGCCTCAGGATGGGCGGCCAGAGAAAAGCCGCCATTCGGCGCGGCGTTGCCACCGGAAGTCAAAACAATTGCATTGGAAATTTGATTCGATAAATCAATGCAATTATTGTTGAGAAGTATCCTGTCGTGTTAGTGTCAGCACAGGGATAAAACATCCTACACTGGCTTAAGTTCAGTTGGTCCAGTAATCCTGTTATTCTAATTATAATAAACATAATTAGAAGCAGAAGCTACTATCTTTGATGTTTAGATGTTGGTCTTCTGTTCAATAACAAGATCCAAGTAGGAGATTCTTGCTCCATGTTTATGTGGCTGAACCCAAGATTAAGGCTATGGCTTTTGATACAATAGAGACTTTTGCAGTGGATAACAAACTGTGAACCAAATGTGCATCCTTTATTTCTTTGATGCATCTCTCTAGCTCCCCTTATTCAATCTGCCACTGAAGTTGAAAGATCTCCCCTGGTACCCCATTCTCATTTGCCACAACTAGGACATTATCCCTAGTTACCTGAAAAAATGAGGTCAGAGATAAGTAAAATACATTGATATTTTTTAAAACAACAACAACAACACAATATCCAGAATGGAATAGAATAGATTTAACCTAGCTTAAAAAAAAACTATTTCCCTCATTTCTTTCATTTGCCTTGCTTAAAGAGAAAATAAGACAGACTATTTAGTGCTTAAAAATGAGCGATTTAAAACAATTTTGGTTAAAAGGAAAATTGGCCAATAATAGGAAGAATATAGCACCTAGCCAACACCTAGATGAAAGAAGGATATGAAAAATTTGTTCCATATAATTAATTAATTAATTTGTTTGTTTGTTTAAATTTATTGACATCTCAGTAGACTCTGGATGGTATACAAAATTAGGGAAAACATAAAAACAGCTAAACACATTGAATCACACTGACAGGCCAGATGAAAATAATCTAATAGACAGCAAAAACAACAGAATAAAAGAGTGGCCATTGAACAAATTATAAACATCATCCCCAGGGGGAGCAAAGCCAGATTTTTAAAGCTTTACAGAACCTGGGAAAGATCTTGCAATCTTAGTGGACAATCACTTAAATATGAGCCAGCAGTGTACTATAACCACCAAAATAGGCAACACAGTCCAGGGCTGCATTAATAGAGGGATAGAATCAAGATCATGTGAACTGTTAATAGCTTTTTATAATGCCCTGATAAGACCACACTTGGAATATTGAATCAACTTTTGGACCCCACAATATAAAAAAGATATTGAGACTTTAGAAAGAGTGCAGAGAAGAGCAGCCAAGATGATTAGGGGACTGGAGGCTAAAACATTAAAAAAAAAAGGTTGCTGGAACTGGGTATGTTTAATGAATACAAGGACTAGGGGTAACATGATAGCGGTGTTCCAATATCTCAGGGGTTTCCAGAAAGAAGAGGGAGTCAAGCTATTCTTCAAAATACCTGAAGGCAGGACAAGACACAATGGATGGAAACTAATTAAGGAGACAACCAATATGGAACTAAGAAGAAATTTCATGACAGTTTGAACAATTAATCAGTGGAACAACATGCCTCCAGAAGTTGTGGGTGCTCCATCACTGGAGGTTTTGAAGAAGAGTGATTGACAACCATTTGTCTGAAATGGTATAAGGTTTCAAGCCTGAGCAGAGGTTTGGACTAGAAGACCTCCAAGGTCCCTTCCAACTCTGTTATTCTGTTGACCCCTAGGTGAAAGGGCCTAAATGGTACTTTCTTATGTCTTACAGAAAACAATTTTGTAAGCTGTTAAATTCCCTTCCCAGTTAGTGATCACTATTTATATGCCTACAAGGAAGACTTTTGAAGGGCCCCAGCCAGCCTGCTCCTCTCTATTTGCTTGGCTATTGAGATGACTTGATATGAGGAAGTAAAGGGCTACAAATGTTTCTGTTTTTTTTTCAAAATCAGGTCATCTTAGAAAAGGGTGAAATGACCATAGAAGCCTTTAAAAATCTTCTGATACTCATAAGGGAACAGATAATGCTCTTTAAGCTTTATCAATACCTGTGTTTAAAGGAGAGAGAGAGGGAGAGAGAGAGAGAAAAGAAAGGGAGAGATTATCCTTTAAGGAACCATCTGCTTTTTTATTGGTAAAAATATAGAAGCAGTTAGAATCACTTTTCTCTTTATCACAAAAAAACATATGAGGATTATATAGTGTATCCAAGGCTACAGCTTTTCCTTCTCTGTTTTAATTCAGAGTGCCAGTTATTACATTTTTCTGTTGTGATGCACGTGTTCTGCTTTTTTCAACAAGATGTCTTTTTTGACAGTAAATTGTATTATTTTAGAAGTTAAACAATAATTTCACTGGCACGCGGCTTCCGGTGGCTCCGCGGCGACGGAGACAGCCTTCCCGGGCTGCCCGCGGCTCAGCTGTTGTTTTTTCGCCCGAAACAGCACCGATCAGCTGTTTGGGCGAATTTGAAGCCCCCTCCTCGGGAGAAGAGGAGGGGGTGAGGCCCCAGGTAGGGGTAGAGTTCTCCGGGGCCGCCTGAGCTTGGAGCTTGGGCGGCTGAAGGATTGAACTCCCCCGAAGCCTGGGTTGCTCCCAGCTGGCTGGCGTCTCTGCTCCGGACTTCTTGGAGCAGAGCCAGGCGTCTGCGACCACCCCTGCCTGAAGAAAGGACTATGGATTAAAGGAGCAGGCAGAGCGGTACAAGAGGAAAAGGTGAAGAGGATTATTTTATTATACTCTCGAGCTTGATGGACTTTTTAAACTTTTAGTGAAAGTGCGTCATAATTGAAAAGTAAAAGATGGCGGCTAAACCTCCCCCTAAAACTCTACGGAGTGGTGGTGGATCTCCTCCGGTGCAACAATCATCATTACAGGCGTTGCATCCTCCTGATGTATTGACACCGAAGGATTTACGAGATGCTCTGGATAAACTTTTGGAATCAATTAATCAGTCAATGGCTGATAAATTTGCACAGATGGAGGAGAAATTGGAGAAACTGGAGGAGAGAATGGAAGAGAGGATGGAACAGAAGCTCAGCGTGATGAAGGTAGACATTTTGTCTTCAGTGCATAAAGTGGCGGAATGTGTGGAAGACTTAGATGAAAAATTGGATGATTTGACTCAAAAGAATGAAATATTAGAAGTTAAAGTACGGGAGAATGAAAATTTAAGAGACAAAATGGAAAGGGAGTTAAGCCTTGCCCAATATTACCAGATGCAGTTTGCTGTTAGAATCAGAGGTTTAAAAGAGAACATTAAGGAAGATTTAAAGCAGCTGGTTTCTGAGGCTTTTGAAGTGGTATTGAATCAGCCAGCATCTGAAATAAGAGCAGCTATGGATAAAGTGTTCCGTGTAAACTCATGGATTGCCAGACAGAGAAAGTTGCCTAGAGATGTGGTGGTTTACTTCACAAAAAGAGAAATCAGAGATGAAGTTATACAAGCTGCTTATGATGCTAAAGTTGTGATTGCTGATCAAGAAGTTTTGGTTTTAAAAGAGATCCCACCAAAGATTTTGAGGAGAAGGAAGGATTTTACATTTCTTGTGCAAGAGCTCAAGCAACGAGATATAAGGTTCAGATGGGAGATTCCAGACGGGCTGATGGTGATGTATGAAGGCAAAAGGTACCGGTTGATTACTGTGAAGCAAGCGCGTGATTTCTACAATACTGTTTTAAAAGCAACCCCATTAACACTTCTGGAAGCTGCAAAGGGATTGGGAGAAGGAGAAGGAGAACATCAAGAGGATGAAACTGAGGAAAATGGTGCTGGAGGAGATCAAGCTACAACCTCTTTGGATGATCCTAGAGAGCAAAGGGTAACGCGTGCTGCTTTAAAAAGAGCAAAGAAAATAAAAGAACAAGATCAGCAAAAGTCTTCAGAATCTTCACAACGTACTCATAGCCAAGCAGTGGGAGGAGCACGGCCTAAAGAAGATAGTCCTATTAAAGCAGTGCTTCAAGAGCTTTGGGAGGATATGCATGGCAACTAAATTTTTGACTTGGAACGTTAATGGACTAAATTCACCACAGAAGAGAAAGAAGGTTTTTCAATATTTAAAACAATTTAAGATAGATGTTATATGTTTGCAAGAAACGCATATTAGGGCTATGGACCAAAAGTTTTTATTGAACTCAAGACTGGGTACGCATTTTGTTGCCTCTGCAATGAATAAGAAAAATGGAGTGGTTGTTTATATTAAAAGTGCCATAACAGCGGATTTAATTGAAGCAGATAAGCATGGAAGATACGTACTGATAGACTTGTTGTTAGAAGGCAAAAAGACGCTTCTAGTTGGACTGTATGCCCCTAATCAACAACAACAACAGGTTGACTTTTTTAGTTTACTTTATACAAAGCTTACCCAGTTGGATTATAAATCTTTTATTTTTATGGGGGACTGGAATGGTGTTATGGATGTACAGATGGATAAGGCTGGAGCTTTTAAGCGCATTCCAAGTCATGCTAGACTGCCTAAATCTTTTTTTGAAATGAAGGATGACTTGGAATTGCGAGATATCTGGCACGAGAGACACCTGCAGGAAAAGGATTATACTTTTTATTCTGATAGACATAAATCTTTTTCGAGGATTGATTTTATTTTGGTGACTAATGACTTTTTTTTGAGGACTAAAAAGGTGAAGATTTGTGCAAGAACTATTTCTGATCATAGTCCAGTGTGGTTAGAGATTGATAAGGAGAAAAGAGACAGGCGCTCGTGGCGCGTAAATGAGAATTTGTTTAGAAATCAGAGAAATGTGGAAGAATGTAAACAGCGGATGAAGGATTTTTTTGAAACTAATATGAACAAAGGTACTTCTATGGACATGGTGTGGGATGCTAGCAAGGCATACATGAGAGGGGTGTTGATATATATGAACAACAAACATAGACGTGCTGTGGAAGCTAGGAGGAAAGAATTGGAGAATGAAATAAAGGAAAAAGAAAAGGCTTTGATTTTGAATTCAGAGGATGTGAAGACTAAGGAGGCTATTAAATTGTTAAGAGGACAATTTGATAAATTAATGGCTGACCAAGTGGCAACCAATCTGCGGTTTGCCAGGCATAACACTTTTTGTAACGCTAACAAACCAGGCAGATGGTTAGCTTATAGATTGAGGAAAAAACAAAGGGCTTCTAATATAGACAAGATTGAGCATAAAGGAAGGGTTGTGTTCCAACAGGACCTCATCAAGGACGCTTTTGTGGATTTTTATTCTAAATTATATGCTAAGGAGAAAATTAATGAAAAGGACATTGATATATATTTGGAAAATGCTAGCATCCCGGTTCTTATGCAACTACAAAAAGAAGGGATTAATCAACTGATCACAGAAGAAGAAATTTTTATAGCAATTAAGGAATTGAAGGTGGATAAAGCACCAGGTACGGATGGCTTGACTGCGGCCTATTATAAAAATTTACAATTAGAAATGATAAAACCGTTAAAGGAACTGTTCCAGACAATCCAGAGGGGGGGAAAGGTGCCACCATCTTGGAGAACAGCTTTTATTTCTTTGATTCCGAAGGAAGACCAAGATGTTACTCAAGTTAAAAATTATAGACCGATATCGCTTTTAAACACAGATTACAAGATATTTGCTAAGGTTTTGGCTAATAGACTGATGAGGGTTCTGCAACAGGTGATTCATGGGGATCAAACAGGGTTTATTAGTGGTAGGCAAATGAAAAATAATGTGAGGCATATAGTTGATGTGTTAGAGTTTTTGGAAAGGAACAACCAGATTGCTGCGGTGCTAATTTTTTTAGATGCTGAAAAAGCTTTTGATCAACTGAATTGGAAATTTTTGTTGAAAGTTTTAGATAAAATGGATTTTGGGGAAAAATTTTTACAACCGATTAGGGCATTATATCAAAAACAAACTGCCCGAATTATAGTTAATAATAGCTTGACAGAAGCATGTAATATTGAGAAGGGCACAAGGCAAGGGTGTCCGTTATCGCCCTTGTTATTTGTGTTAACATTAGAGATATTATTGGTTAAAATTCGGAATTCGGAAAAAATTAAGGGGATTCAAATGGGAGATCAGGACTACAGATTGAGAGCATTCGCAGACGATCTGGTTGTTACAGTGACCCAGCCAGAGAACTCTGTTGTGGACCTGATGGAGATAATAACACAATATGGGAAGGTTTCTGGATTTAAGGTTAATGTACAAAAAACAAAAATTATGGCCAAAAATATGACAACATCGCAAAAGGCCCTTTTAGAAGGATTAACTGGATTTGAGATTGTTAAAAGGGTTAAATATTTGGGGGTGATTTTGTCGCCCTCTAATACAAAGCTCTATAAAAATAATTATGAAAAATTATGGGGGAAAATTCAAAAAGAATTGGAGAGTTGGAAAAAAATTGCAATTGTCTTTGTTGGGACGGATTGCAGCAGTAAAAATGAATGTCCTGCCTAAATTTTTATTCTTATTTCAAATGATACCGATTCTTAAGAAAGATTCTAATCTGGAGGAATGGCAGCGAGGTATCAATAAATTTGTGTGGGCAGGGAAAAAACCACGAGTTAAACTTAAGATTATGCAGGATACTCGTGAGAGAGGTGGCCTTAAATTGCCTAATTTTAAATTATATTATGAAGCTGCTGCATTAGTAGGAATAAGTGACTGGATTAATTTGACGCAAGGGAGGTTATTAAATCTTGAGGGCCACGATTTGTTGTTTGGCTGGCATGCATATTTGTTGTATGATAAGAAGGTAGACAACGTGTTTAGGGTGCATATTTTAAGACAGGCATTGCTGAGAGTTTGGAAGAAGTACAGACATAAGTTAAGTTGCAAGATACCATTGTGGGCAATTCCAAAACACGCAATAGAAAATATACATGCTGGCTTCAAACATGATTTGACTACGTACAAGGAGATTCTCAGTTTGGAAAGAAATGTTTGGTGTTTGAAATCATATAGCCTCTTGCGAGAAGAGAAGGTTGTTCAAAATTGGTTTCAATATACTCAGTTACGGGCCAGGTGGAAAGAAGACCAGAAAAATGGATTTACAATGACTGATGAAAATTTGATAAAGCAAATTAGGAATCAGGGACCAGCACATATCAAACGGATATATCTTGCATTGATAGAGATTGACTCAGAAACAGAGCTTGTTAAGGATTGTATGATAAAATGGGCCCAAAATATCCAGGAAGTCATTACAATGGACACGTGGGAAAAGATTTGGGTGAGGAACGTAAAATTTACACAAGCTCAAAATTTAAGAGAGAATTTTTACAAAATGTTTTATAGATGGCATTTAGATCCCAAAAAGCTTGCAAGTATGTATCCGAATTATCAGCCTAAATGTTGGAGGTGCGGTGATGAAGATGCAACATATTTTCACATATGGTGGACTTGTAAAAAGGTTATGGCTTTTTGGATAAAAGTCTGGTGGAATATGCAGAAGATTTTTAAACAGAGGTTAAAGTTTTGTCCGCAATTTTTTTTGTTGGGAATAATTACAGATGCCACAGTTGTGGACACCAAGTTGATGTTGAATTTAATTACGGTGGCAAGACTTTTGATAGGCCAATACTGGAAGAAAGAGGAACTGCCGACCATAGAGGAGTGGACTTTAAAGGTTTCCGACCTGGCAGAGATGGCGAAGATTTCGGCCTATTTGAAAGATCATTCGCAAGAACGCTATATTATGGAATGGAGAAAATGGATTGATTTTATCCAGAATAAGTATAGGGTTAAGAAGTTTTATGTAGCATTTGAATAAGTCTTCTTTCGTTCTTTTTTTTTCTTTATTATCTTAGTTTTTTTATATATATATTCAATATTATTATTATTTGTTTTATCTTATATAAGCTAGAGAGTGTTGGATTTTGGAGTTTATAATTGTTAGTATATGATTGTTTATGATTGCTTTTTATATATATACCTTGTATTTAGCTCTGGGAAGTCGGGGGGGGGAGGGGGGGAGGGGGGAGGTAGGGAGGGGGGAGGAGGGAGGGGGAAGGGGGGATTCTTAAAGGAAAACTGTATTTTAAAACTCTTCAATAAAAAAAAATAATTTCACTGGCACATATTCTTTAAATTTATAATATTTCCAGCATTTGTGTACAATATTCTCAAATAATAATTACATCAAATGTTTAAGACCAAATCAGCATTTTCCCCCCTACTATAACTTGTTCTGACTTTGCTTTTGTCACTCTGACATCAAGTAATATTCTTTCAAATTGAGTGATTCTTGATTTCTTTACTGCTTGATGGGGTGAGTACTAACTTAATTATATTTGGATGCCTTTTAAATTCACAAAATCAGTTATTGTTTTATTTATGCACATTTTCTTTTTAAAAAAAAGTGCTGAATATTGTTTGCTGGCTGGCTCAGAAAAACCTCAGGCCATCCAAGGATTCTATCTAAACACAATATCAATGCTACAAAAATTGTAAAAGAATACAAAATTTCACAAAGCATGCTAAGCAATGCTTTGTGAACATTATTATTGTTATTATTGTTATTATTGTTATTATTGTTGTTATTATTATTATTATTATTATTATTATTATTATTATTATTATTATTATTATTATTATTTAAAAAGGAAATACATTCATTATAGAAAATGCTAAACAAGCTATAATGGAGAACTCTAATGATCTGAACTCAACTGGTTTTAGAGGTTGGTTTCAACCACAGACCTGCCCTTGTGCTCACTTTCCCTTAGTTCTGAATGAGAGTGAGCTTAACGTACAACCAAAAGGAAGAAGAGCTACACCGATTGTTTGTTAATTTTCTTTTTTCCTTGGTCTCCTGAATCCTGGAGAGACACAGGACTGTAGAAAAGTGGTAATCAGGGAGAAAAGGAACAACTCCTTTATTCATTGGGGGTGTGTGCAACTGCATGCATTTTTGGCTAAGAAAATAGTTAGATAAGCAGATAGTTTTGACAAGGGTTACATCCTATTCAAAGGTGTTATACATATATATGGCATGTACTTTCAACAGTACAAAAGGGAAAAGCAAGCAGTGTTCTGGACAAGAGTGTGCTAACAATGATTGCCTTTTAGAAATTAGTTATAACTAAGTGACTGAATCCAGATGGTAACTAGGGTTCCTTAAGAAATTCAGTTGTGGAACTGCAAAAGTATGAAGCTGTTATCCCAATTGGTTTCTGTAGCTAAGGACTGAAAAGTAGTCATTTTTTAAAAACTTCCATTTTGAAAAAGAGACCAACGAGTAATACAAGAAACTGTGCTCCAAGTCCATCCTAGGGATTGTTTTCCTTAAAAGATCTTATTGTCTAGTAGACTTTTATTAGATCTCTTTCTTGTGTCCTCAAAAGGAGGGGGAAAAGCTGTTTAGAAAAAAAAAATCCTTTGGGAAAATATCCTATAATGGTCTGACTAGTAGCACATTATTTTGGACACAACTGTCTTCAACCAGTATTTCAGTTTCAAGACATGTAATGTATACAATTTGATAGTTAAATAAATCCTCATTTGCTGTATGGCATGAGGTTGAGCTATCTGTGTTATAAATAGGTCATTTGCCTTATCAGACTAGGAAGACAATTTAAGAACAACCAATACTTTGCTGTATTTTTTCCCCCGAACAACAACCTGTCCCTTCCAACCATTCTTTGCCTGTCCTATATTGCAGGCAAGTGTAGTTATCCTAGACTCCCAAAGACCTTTTTGCCTTCTATATTGAAAGTTATAAAGTTCTGCATTCCTGAGTTGTAGTTATCCTAGACTCCCAAAGACCTTTTTGCCTTCTATATTGAAAGTTATAAAGTTCTGCATTCCTGTCTCTAGTGATAAATCTCTGCCTCCTCCATTTACAATTGTATATAACAAGACTTGTCTCCTGTAATTGCCCTTGCCTCAAGATATGGCTTCCTGTCTCCTGTAATTGTCCTTGCCTTAAGTTATGCCTTCCTGTGATAACCCTTGTCTTCTCTGTTAGCATTTGTATACGATAAGTTATGCTTTATTGTTTCATGTGATGACCTTTGCCCTCTTCATTAGCAGTTGTATGCAATGAGTTATGTTTTCCTATGACCTTCAATATGTTGCTTCCTCATGTGTGTACTTCCCCCTCCCTGATGAAACTGCTCAATAAAAGAGTGCTGTGCAAAGCTGTTCGGGGGGGCAACACCATCCACCCCGGGCACTCTGTGCTCTCTCACCTTGAACAAACTTGTGTTGGTGCCTCAGTTTGTCCTAGGATTCTGTTCCTGCGCTTTCGCAGTTCCCAAGTGTGACCGTTGGAACGTCCGGCACACTGGGTCGGTGGCAAAGGGCAAAATCCTTCAATATTCAAGGTGTTCACCCTTGCGAGGGTCCCTCTAAATTCTCACCCCTGTTACGGGGCTCTAAGAGTTGAGGCCGGAACCCTGATCGGTCGCTCGACGCGACAGGCAAGGTTTCTAAATATTTTTGGTATTCATGTTAGTAGCACAACACAATATACAAAAGAGGGCCACAAACCTCTGCTCTTGCCCTTCTTGAGTTGATGCTTGCTTGGAAGTTCTATTAGAACTAGAATTTTATGTGAACATGTTTTAACAGAACCAGATGCACCCAGCCTTCTTTCTGTCTTTTCATTCTTGCTCAAATAAATTTGTGAGTATTGATTCCTAAAAATTTCTTTGAACTACTTTTGCTTCCTTTGTGTCGCTCACTTACTTTTTCTTTGTATTTTCAACTCTAACCCCTTTGTCCACCCTAGTATATTTTCTCATTTGAAAAAGTTAGCCATGATTCTATCAGCCTTCTTAAGTTCTTTGGGAGGCATTTTCTGTTATGGCTGTCCATTGGACAAGTGTTATTACTCCGCTGTTACACAACCCTCACACTGGAGCTCTCTCATTCAGCTACTTCTCTGTTCCTTTTTTCTTTGACAGGAGAATTCCACCTAAATGCTACTACAGCAATCTTGTCATGGCTATCTTTTCTTTCGAACTCTCCTTTCTTTATGATGAAGTTGGTAGTAATTCGAGACTGACAATGGAGAACAGTGAGCTTCCCTTGCGATTTCTTCTGCATTGTGTATTTGAGTATTTTCCTCAAGTGCTTTAAACACCTGGCCAAAACTTCAAATGGTTGTTGATTGTTCAACATTTGTTCAGTATTTATTTATTTTTTCTTTTGTAGAAATTGGGAAATTGATAGGCAGCTTTACATGATCAAAGAACAGCAGACTCAAACATTCAGTCAGTGTTCTCTGGTCTTTCATTTTTAGAATTAAAGTATTTATTAGTCTAGAAAAAAACAACAACATGTTAGTCAATGCTTGGTTGAATTTTTCCTTCCTTTCACAATTGTTCCAGCCATTGATAAAGAACAGGTTAATATGAAAATGGAAGTACAAAAAAAGATGAGTGAGAATAAATGCCTGAATTGTTTTATTAAATATATGTGCAAGCATGAGTATATTTTAAATGTGGCCTACACGTTTACTATGGCATAGGGTTCTCTTCCTATGAGCTATCAGTTTATAAAACTTCCTGGGATAGCCCTATTACCAGATGATATCAATTGATGTGTCTAGCCAAAACTTCTGCAACATTTGTTGAAATGTTTCTGTGATAACATTCAATTATGCAGCCAAAGGTATAATTTTACATAATTTTAATATGTAAACAGATTTCCCTGTTCTTTCCTGTGGAAATTATTTGCTGTAAAAGCAAATAATTCTATTATGAGTCAGTCAGCCATCAGCCATTTAGTTGTGTCCAACCCTCAGGCATGGATCAGAACTCTCTGTGCCTCTTTTTCTTGCACTGCCTCCTTTGCATCTGCCCTGGTCATCCCTGTGCCATCTTTTATAGTGTACAACCAGCAGGTACTATAGCAGCCCCTTCTCCTTTTTCTGCTGATCACTCTCAACATGATTGACCATTTGAGTGAGTCAGCTCTTATGACATGACTAAAGTATGACAGCCTCTGTTTGGCTATCTTAGCTTCAAGTTATGTTTTTGGTGATGTTTGGTCAAGGACTTCCTTGTTTGTTAATCTTGCAGTCCATGGGATGTGGAATAGTCACCTCCAGTTCTACAGTTCAAAGGCATCCACCCTTCTCTTTTCAGAATCCAGGTTTTGCAGAATAATATAATTAATATGATATATGATAACATAACATAACATTGTAATATAATAATATTGTATTATAATATTTACATTACATTACATTAATAATATCATATAATAATATTCACAATATAATATAAGGTTCATGATTTGGCACAGCATTTGGCATTGGCTTTGCTAACAAAAAATTAAAATTCCTAAATCAGGATGGACCACCTATGGTCTATGGACCACGTTCAACATCAAGAATTATGCCTATGATTTTCTGTTTTTAGAAAATAAAATAAAATAGGTGTGCTAAAACAGGCTTAGCAGGCTTACTCTTAATTACAACAAAAACAAAACCATCAGTGATGTTTAGAAAGGCCCATGAATACTAAGGAAAAGTGAATTATGTGGATAAAAACAGATGTTTTGGACCTTCTAGTTCATTATTCATCGTAACAGAAGTGTTGTTGAACAAAAACAGAGGCACCAAATACTGACCGCTTCAGTAGATAATTGAGTGACAACATTTAACATCAGGAAATGTTGATTGGCTGATTGAAGTTCATTGTAGTTTTGGTTTATTGCCAAATATTGTTCTTTCCCATAATTTACAGAACCATGAATTCTTATTTTTTTTTAATATCATGATAATGGTGCCCTTAGTAAAACTAAAATTCAGCATTAGAACAAAAAGCATTTTATTTATTCATTTGCTGCTTTTTTTGTTGCTCAGACTTGAAATCTAAAACTGCCACTGGATTTTAATGGATCTGTACTATTGCTTGACATACTTTGGAGATATTTTATGGTAATTAGTTTAGTTAAATTACTTTCAAAATAATGCATGGATCTTAAAGGCAGCACAGTTTTGTGATTTAAGAATGGGGGAGAATCCTTTCTTAACAATGGAAATCCATTGAGTGATTTTGGATCAGGAATGTGTGTATCTTTGGATGTCTTTGAATGAGTATCACTCTTTACCTATTCTACCAAATATTGTTATTTTAAGGATAAAACAATGGGATACAGTCACTGAGCTATTAGAGGAAGAGTGTGATATACTGTATGTATAATTGATGGGATCTAATGTTTGTATCCCCTTCATGGATTACTGCCTTGTCATGGCGAAGGGGCTTGCATAATTCAATGAAGCTATGAGCTATGCCGTGCAGGGCCACCCAAGACAGAAAGGTCATAGCAGAGAGTTCTGACAAAATGTGATCCACTGGAGAAGGAAATGGCAACCCACACCAGTATCTTTGCCATGAAAACCCTATGGACAGTACCAAAAGGCAAAACGATATGATGCTGGAGGATGAGCCCTTCAGGTCGGAAGGCGTCTAATATGCTACTGGGGAAGAGCAGAGGGCTACTACTAGTAGTGCCAGAAAGAATGAAGCGACTGGGCCAAAGCCGAAAGAATGCTCAGCTGTGGATGTGTCTGGTGGTGAAAGGAAAGTCCGATGCTGTAAAGATTTTTTCTCCATAGGAACCTGGAATGTAAGATCCATGAATCAAGGAAAGCTGGACATGGTCAAACAAGAGATGACAAGACTGAACATCGACATCTTAGGTATCAGCAAACTAAAATGGACAGGAATGGGTGAATTTAATTCAGATGACCATCAGGTATACTACTGTGGACAAGAATCCCTCAGAACAAATGGAGTAGCCTTCATAGTCAATAAAAGAGTAGGAAAAGCAATACTGGGATACAACCCTCAAAATGACAGAATGATCTCAGTTTAAATCCAAGGCAAACCATTCAATATCACAGTAGTCCATGTCTATGCCCCAACCACCGGTGCTGAAGAGGATGAAATTGACTGGTTTTATGAAGCCCTACAGAACCTTATAGAACTAACACCAAAAAATGATGTCCTTATCATCATGGGGGATTGGAATGCCAAAGTAGGAAGCCAAAAGATAACTGGAATAACAGGCAAGTTTGGCCTTGGAGTACAAAATGAAGCAGGGCACAGACTGATAGAATTTTGTCAAGAGAATACGATGGTCATAGCAAACACTCTTTTCCAACAACCCAAGAGACGGCTCTACACATGGACATCACCATGAGTCCTACGGGAAAGGGTGGTATATAAATTCAATTCAATTAAATTAAATTAAATTAAATCACCAGCTGGTCAACACAGAAACCAGACTGACTATATGCTCTGCAGCCAAAGATGGAGAAGCTCTATACAGTCACTAAAAACAAGACCAGGAGCTGACTGTGGCTCAGACCATGAGCTTCTTATTGCAAAGTTTAGACTTAAACTGAAGAAAGTAGGGAAAAGCACTAGGCCACTCAGGTATGAATTAAATCATATCCCTGTGGAATATACATTAGAAGTGACAAATAGATTTAAGGAATTAGATCTGATAGACAGAGTGCCTGAAGAACTATAGAAAGAGGTTCGCAACATTGTACAACAGGTAGCAACCAAAAGCATCCCAAAGACAAAGAAATGCAAGAAAGCAAAATGGCTGTCTGAGGAAGCTTTGCAAATAGCTGAGGAAAGGACGGAAGCGAAAGGCAAGGGAGAAAAAGAAAGATACGCCCAATTGAATGCAGAATTCCAGAGAATAGCTAGAAGAGATAAGAATGCCTTCTTAAATGAACAGTGCAAAGAAATAGAAGAAAACAATAGAATAGGGAGGACCAGAGATCTTTTCAAGAAAATTGGAGAAATGAAGGGAACGTTTAATGCAAAAATGGGCATGATAAAGGACCAAAATGGCAGGGACCTAACAGAGACAGAAGAGATTAAGAAGAGGTGGCAAAATTACACAGAAGAACTATCCAAGAATGAGCTTAAGATCCCTGATAATCACAATGAGGTGGTCACTGGCCTCGAGCCAGACATTCTAGAATGTGAAGTGAAGTGGGCCTTAGAAAAGCTGAGAAACAACAAAGCTAGTGGAGGTGACAGTATTCCAGCTGAGCTATTCAAAATCTTAAAAGACGATGCAGTAAAAGTGCTACACTCAATTTGCCAGCAAATTTGGAAAACCCAACAGTGGCCACAGGATTGGAAAAGATCAGTTTACATTCCAATTCCAAAGAAAGGCAGTGCCAAAGAATGTTCAAACTATCACACCATTGCACTAATTTCTCATGCTAGTAAAGTTATGCTTAAAATCCTACAAGCTAGACTCCAGCAGTATGTGGATCGAGAACTACCAGAAGTACAGGCAGGATTTCAAAGAGGCAGAGGAACTAGAGATCAAATTGCCAACATACGCTGGATCATGGAGAAAGCTAGAGAGTTCCAGAAAAACATCTACTTCTGCTTCATTGACTATGCTAAAGCCTTTGATAGTGTGGATCATAACAAACTGTGGCAAGTCCTTAAAGAGATGGGCATACCAGACCATCTTATTTGTCTCTTGAGAAACCTATATGTGGGCTAAGAAGCAACAGTGAGAACTGGACACGGAACCACTGATTGGTTCAAAATTGGGAAAGGAGTCCGGCAAGGCTGTATACTGTCGCCTTGCCTATTTAACTTATATGCAGAGCACATCATGAGAAAGGCAGGGCATGATGAATCAAAAGTTGGAATTAAGATTGCCGGAAGAAATATCAACAACCTAAGATATGCAGATGATACCATTCTAATAGCAGAAAGTGAAGAGGAACTAAAGAGCCTCTTGTTGCAGGTGAAGAAGGAGAGTGCAAAAGTTGGTTTGAAACTTAACATTAAGAAAACCAAGATCATGGAATCCGGCCCTCTCAATTTCTGGCAAATAGATGGGGAAGAAATGGAGGTAGTGACAGATTTTATTTTCCTGGGCTCCAAGATCACTGTAGATGGGGACTGTAGCCAAGAAATTAAAAGACGCTTGCTCTTTGGGAGGAAAGCCATGGCAAATCTAGACAGCACACTAAAAAGCAGAGACATCACCCTGTCAACAAAAGTGCGTATAGTCAAGGCTATGGTCTTCCCAGTTGCAATGTATGGCAGTGAAAGTTGAACCATAAAAAAGGCTGAGTGCCAAAAAATTGAAGCCTTTGAACTATGGGGCTGGAGAAGACTCCTGCAAGTCCCTTGGACTGCAAGGCGATCAAACCGGTCAGTCCTAGAGGAGATCAACTCTGACTGCTCTTTAGAAGGCCAGATCCTGAGGTTGAACCTCAAATACTTTGGCCACCTAATGAGAAGGAAGGACTCACTGGAGAAGAGCCTTATGCTGGGAAAGATTGAGGGCAAGAGAAGAAGGGGACGGCAGAGAATGAGGTGGCTGGATGGAGTCACTGAAGCAGTAGGCATGAGCTTAAATGGACTCCAGAAGATGGTAGAGGACAGGAAGGCCTGGAGGAACGTTGTCCATAGGGTTGCGATGGGTCGGACACGATTAGCATGTTAAGGATGGTAATAAGATATTCCTCAGAATATTATACTTGTTCAAGAGTGCTTTTCACATGTTGTGAAGCTTTCTTTGGAAATCTTTATGTTTTAAAGCACAATAGAAAGAATATCATTTTCTGCTATTCTGCTAGGATACACAGCAAAGCTTTAATTAATATCATTAGTGTCTTCACATCAGTATGCACATCTCTAGCCCAACATACTTAAATTCATGCCTTAAATGCCCTAAATTAAATTCTAGGAAGTATAGGAAAATAAATACAAAAAACCTATGCATTAACAGAGGGATAGAATCGAGGTCATGTGAAGGACTAATACCACTTTACAATGCCTTGGTAAGGCCACACCTGGAATACTGCATCCAGTTTTGGTCACGACGATGTAAAAAGATGTCGAGACTCTAGAAAGGACAGAGAAGAGCAACAAAGATGATTGGGGGACTGGAGGCTAAAACACATAGGGAATGGTTGCTGGAATTGGGTATGTGTAGTTTAACGAGAAGGGTGAGGGGTGACATGATAGCAGTGTTCTAATATCTCAGGGGCTGCCACAAAGAAGAGGGAGTCAAGCTATTCTCCAAAGCACCTGAAAGCAGGACAAAAAGCAACGGATGGAAACTAGTCAAGGAGAGAAGCAACCTAGAACTAAGGAGAAACTTCCTGACAGTTAGAACAATTAACCAGTGGAGCAACCTGCCTCCAGAAGTGGTGAATGCTCCAACACTGGACATTTTTAAGAAGAGACTGGCCAGCCATTTGTCTGAAATGGTATAGGGTTTCCTGCCTGAGCAGGGTGTTGGACTAGATGACCTCCAAGGTCCCTTCCAACTTCTTCTTCTTGTTGTTGTTGTTCTTGTTGTTGTTGTTGTTGTTGTTGTTGTTGTTGTTGTTATTATTATTATTATTATTATTATTATTATTATTATTATTATTATTATTATTATTATTATTATTACTTCATGCAGCTATTATTCTAAAAGTAAGTCTTTTAGTTCTAAAAAGGGTCCTTGGCTTTACTTGCCTTTTGACACCTACAGTACATGCAAAACCAATTAGTTGTATTACAAGTCACCTTAATCTATAACTGCAAATGTACAGAAAGAGATATGTCAAAAGGGCTCATCTAACCACAACAGCTGAACCAAACTCTACATGTCAAACACTCCCCTTAGTGATTTTGAAACAAATTGCTGGCAAAAGGCAATTTGCATGGTGCACAAAGATAAAATACAGCTTAGCAGATTAACAAAGGTGAATGTATTGGACAAGTAGTTTTCTTTAACTTAAAACTGCTTTCTTTAAGTATATCATAATTGGATCAGTAAAGCAGAACAAATGCCAGAATACTTCTCATATATATTAAAGCTATCATAGGCAATAAAGTTCCAGTCAACCTTTTGAGATAGGTAAGGTCAAGACACAGGCATGGCTGATATTCAGGAATGCTCTTGACCTATATGTTTAAAGGCTAGAAAAATCAAGGTCCCTATAGAAAAGTTATTTAAATTAAGTGTATTATAATTAGATTTGTTGAACATTTTTAGGTAGAACAATACTTTGAGATAAACATTCTTGTCCCAGGACAAGCACACATAGAAATATTGCAAAGAGATGATTCATTTTTTCTTTACTAAATAGGGCTTGCAAACATGCATACCTCCAGTAAAGAGACAATTTCCCCCAAACTTTTATTTACTTTGTTTATTAAATTTATTGGTTACTCATCTTACCTCAGGGTAACAGTTCAGCTGGTTTGGCTTCCAAGAATATGCAGGAGAGTCTGAGAGTCAGAGCTGGTGGCAGAATCAACAGCCAGTTCAGGTTCCAAATCAGAGTTGTCAGGTTCACAAGTCAAGGAAGTGGGAGTTAATGGGCAGTTATTGTCAATGGAGAGCTGAAGCTTGCTGGTCCATTTTAATAAAAGCAGTGCTGGTGTAGCTCATTAAGTGAGATGGGACTCCTTCTGTGCAAGCAGTCTTGCAGAATGCTTTTGCTCTTCTGTTTTTGCAGCCCATCAAGGTCTAGTGTTGGGAGACGGTGGTAATTCCATGCACTCATTTTCAGAGAGTGACAGCAGTTGTGTTTGCTGACTACTGGCTTGTCCAACCTCCTCTGCCTACTCAGAGGGTAGTCTGGTGGTACTGTAGCTGGCTAGTTGTTATCTGTCATCCCATCTGGAGATAACCCTGTCTGCTGGATTTCAGTTTCTTCCTCTAACTCCAAATTAGAGCCTACCATGACATAATATAGAACAGAGGTCCCCAACCTTTTGGGCACCAGGAACCAGTTCTGTGGAGAGAGGTTTTTCCGCAGACTGGAGGGTGTGTGGTTTTGTGTGCTGCCTGCATCTTGTGAATGGGGCTTTGCTTGTTTGTGCAGACTGGTTGCTGGCATGCCACAGCACAGTACTGGTTCACGGACCGGGGGTTGGGGACCCCTGATATAGAGGCTAGCCAATTCCTTAAATTGTTTTTGAAAATCTCTCATTGAGAACTATTCAATACAATGTTTAAGTATTTACTGTAACATATCAAATGGACATGGAACTGGTCATGACATTTTAAAATAAATATAACATTTTCATATAATAATCACTATTAATATACCAATGAAATCAACATTTTTAGCAGACTAATCAATATTATAGGAACCAATAAAACTCAGGCCTCTGAAAGAAAGAATCATTTGCAATATTTCTTGGAATGTCTTCATCAGTAAGTAAAAACTATAAACGGTAACCAATTCATGATAGAGTCGTGTGCACTTGATTATCATCATTCAATTTCATCCAATTTTCTTTAATTTGGCAAATTAAAAATTCTAATTTATTTTGAATGAAATTTTCCTGAACATATGCAGTTTAAATGCATCTTTTACAGTATATGATTTTGTTAATACTTGTATATGCACACAGTTTCTCTACCTGTACATATTTTATAGATGGTGCAGTGGCTCAATGTTTAAGATACTAAGCTTGTTGGCTGGAAAGTCGGCAGCCCAGGTTCAAAACCTGAGTGCCATGTGATGAGGTGAGCACCTGTTCTTGTCTCTGCTCTTGCCCACTTAAGGTTAGAAAGCATGCAAATGCAAGTAGATTAATAGGTACCACTTTAGTGGGAAGGTAACAGCTGTCCATGACATCATGCTGTTTCAGAGTGTGCACAGTCTTATTGTGCAAGTTAACCCAGGAGTAAGTGGTGGTCTCTCTTACACAATGTACAATATCATACACTAGGAACAACATACATACACAAGCTAATACAGCAGGATCCAACAAACCACAGTTCCAGCTGAAAATGGAAGAAGGAAGAACACATCAGCAGAGCCTTCCCTTTATACAAAAGTTCTTAAAGAGACACAGACCCTGCTGAGCCATTCCCATCATTACATACATTACATAAGCTGGTTAGCTGTTAAATCAATACCTTGACATGCTGCCTAGATGATTGCGGAAATGTCTTCAGAGAGTGTGGGCTCAATGGCTTTGAACTGGAGATGAGTGTCTCCCACTAAAGTCATCTATGGCTAGCAGAGTAAAATCTGCAGGGTTCCTTTCACTTGCATGTTTTATAAGCAGGTTTCCCCAATGTATTCATGATATGCATCCATTCATGAACTACATTCATATTCAATTCTTAAACCAAGAAACATTTTTGGCAAGTTTCTTCAATTTATTTAAGAAAGATTTCACCAGTTCCAATAGCACAAGTATGGTCTTAGATGATTCCTTATTGACAGCAGCCTGCACATGTTGGCTTGATGTGTGGACAGCTGTTGTAATGGTTGATTTCCAGACTAATAAAGATTCAGGAGACCATTGTGTAAATAACCATCTGCAAAAACCTCATTTATCAAAGGAGAGACCTGCCAGTTTGTTGATTCACAGAAAGGTAGTTAGAAATAAATATATGAGCCTTCATCCTCAGATACTCTGGGAATTATGTTCATTTTATAAGTTCAATTTGTGGAATTCTTGTATCTCCATTCCTTTCTTCCCAATAAATGTTGCTAAAGGAACTCTAAAAATCATGCTTTGAAAAGAACAACTTTTAGTTTTAGGTATATGCCAAAGAGTCTGTAAGTAGAGTACATGGGCGCTCCGACATACATTTGCATATAACACACTTTGTTATACACCTGAAAAAGGGTCAAGTCTAAAGTGCAACTTCAGTATTTTAAAAGCACCATATCTGATATCGAAAGGAGCCTCTTTGGAAACTGAAACACAGTTCTGTAGTTTAAGAGAATGCATCCATATGACAGCTCCATTACATTGTCATTGGTGGGCTCAAGAATGCTTCAAGAAGAAATTACAAAAATGATTTAGAGATTATAATTCCTTATCCTTTGCTTACTCTGATAATAAAAGTAATGATGGTGATTAATGCATAAATCCTTGCCAAAACCCCTGTTGTTAACCAGCATTTAGAAGGAGAATAAATTGATAACAGTCCTCTTGGAAGGCAATAAAATGAAATGATTAACATTACTGATTTTTAATTTGTGTCCCTATTTTCATATTCTAATCATTTTCTAATAATGTGTAGTTTAAGAAGAAACCATAAGTAACGTTGTTTCCTTGCTTGGAACACTGAGAGAAAGGAATCTTATTACATTGTTTAAATGCTAAATTTTATTTACGGTAATTTTGTACAGACCGCACTAGCTAATATAATTGCCTCAAATTTTCAATCAAAGGTTAGAAACACTAAAGTAATCAATGTGTAAAATTTAAAGAACACACATAAATAGAAAAATCCTATACAGATTGCTAATACTGTATTTAGCAGCAGCAGCAATAGTAACTGTAGTAATAGCAAAATTATTATTAGATTTTTGAAACTCGTGATTTTGTTTTTCCAATCAATTTGGGAAATCTTCAAAGTTATTGAAAAGAAGAAAGTCTGCACTGCAGTGGAATAGAGAATATGGCATAATATTTAGCAAATTGCCAATGTTGAGGCCAGTGTTAATTACTGTGGCTGGTTAAATATTTTCCAAAGCATTTAGATAACACCATGTAATCTACTCATTGCTTGCCAGATCAAACTAAAATGGTGGAAACCTAAGTTGAGATATTTCTTTAACCACAAATAATACAGGAATTTTGACTTATCTTCACTCTATTTTATAAGGTGGCTGTTAAAATAAAATTGGGGAGAAACACAAATGAATTGTGCGTATCATCTGAACTTCTAGGAGGAAAAACAGCTACACGTGAAAATAGTGTTTCTTTTTTTAAAGGCTTAAGTAGCAAGAAGGATTATGCAAACCAGCATCTAGCACATAATTGTAGTATAACTAATCTGGAATAATGCACTTGAGATCACAGCCTGTTCCAGGATGTAAAATAGGATTTTCTCTTGGTCATATCCATTCAGTATAAGAACACTGGCAGATGGAATTGTGTGAAAAAAAGGATATAATCACTTGGAAACATTGTGCCTGACTGTCTCAAGAGATAAAGTTTTGTGTTTTCCCCCAAAAAAGTTTTAACATTCAAGAAAATGATCATCAAACAAAAGGAAAGTTCTAAAATAAATTAAAGGAAGTTAATTCTTTCAGATATAAACTTAGTTTTATCATCAAATGTTCTACCATCAATTGAGTACTCAAATCTTATCAGGTTTATAATTCAACCTGATTTCCACTATCAGACTTTTTTTTTGATTCAGAGTTTTATTCATTTTAACAAAACATAAAATACAAAAACATAAAGAAAAATGAAAGTAAAATTGGGGAGAGAAGGGGAAGAGAGAAAAGTGTAAGGTACAAAAGTAAAATGTTGAGATGTTATATTATTATCTTATTCTGCTGCGCCAAAAGGAGTCAAAAGTCAATGCTTTTTTTTTTCTCTTCATTTTCCACTGTCGGACTTTTGACATCATTAGACATTATGCATTCTCATTGAAAAAAGCCAAGCCAAGCTTTGGTCTAGAAAGAAATAGTTCACTGGTAATATGCATGACTTATCATATAAACACTTACCATATAGACAGCAGGAACTGTGGATATATTCTATGTGTCTGCACTTGGAAGTTGTGGGGTAGTGTTATTATTTTTTAGAATAATAGTGATTATATCATCATCTGCTATTGTATTATATAATGAAACACCCTTGCATATTAGCTGCTAGCAAAGGAAAAGCTTTTGCAATCAATGTTATTGATGGACAGCAGAAAGTAAAACCCACATTACAAAAATCTATCCCTTCATTTATTACCACAGAGTACAACTAGAATTAGATAGAGGAAGTGAAAGGACTGCATTGTGTATATTTATGCATGTTTGCATGCATTTATTGCTTGCTCTTTGTATTACACCAAGAGAAAAGAAAAGATTTCACAGTTATTTCACAGTATCACACATATACTATATACTAGGGGGCATAATTACATTTTTTTCTTTATGGGAAACAAACCAATGAATACAAAAATAGAACATCAAGTAAAATGTTCACAACCCATAATTGTGGCAGGAGGTTTCCTCTGTAGTAAAAGATTTGTTGAAACCAACAGAAAACAAAAAAATCCTCCCAGGGCTGTTTTACATCTGTAAATATTGAATATGTATAGAATCCAGGCTGGTTCAACCCTTTGACTTTAACAAACACAATGTATTCTTTTGAACAGTGTTGAATGTTCCAGCATCATTCCAAATGGTGTTGAACAATCTTATTATATTTTTATCAAAATATTTGATTTGATGACAAGTTGTGCAAAATGTGTGGGTTGTGGAAACCACCATTGCCAAGTTTTTGAAAGAGGCACAAAAGGTAGGCCAACATTTTGTTGTACCCCCTGAGCAGCTACACTACACTCAGATTATGAATAAATGGCAGGAATTCTAATTATGCCATCTATGGGTCATTCAGATGTATGCCTCTAAGATATGCATAGATGCCTTTGGTACAGTACAATTAATGATGGTGATCATTGTGATAAAAATAAAACCCATGACGTATTTACAAAGCAGAATAAGTGTTGATGTTGTACCTATTCTGATGTAGGACACTCATCAGGCTTACAATTTGCAAAAGTCCATGCTTTGTTTAAATTGCTGGTGTGATTATTTAGTTAGCTAGTTAGCTAACTATTTAAACCAATTTATGTAGCCACCCAGTTCCCACATAGCTGACTCCAAGAGGCTTACATTTAAATTATACTCCTAGATCTTTCCTTTTACTAGAAGAATGGGATAACATATCCCTCTCTCTATTCTTTTGCAAACCACCAATTCCCAAGGATTGCTAATAGATGCTAGACCAAGTATTGGAGAATTTTCATAAATTTCGAGTCAATTAATCTAGACCTGAAGGCACTGAAACTTTTATTCCAAAGTCTCTTTGTTCTGTTTCAGGGACAACAAACTTTACATTTAATCCTCTATAATCTTAATAAGAGGTAGCAGAAACCACTGGCTGCCTTTATATCTTTGCATTAACAGATGAGCAGATGTATTGTGTACAAGAGAAAACAATGGGAAAGAAGCATGAAATTAAAAATGGTAAACCTGATAATTAATCCCCAGAAATAATACAGATAAAACAATCCTAAAAGTTAAGTTCATGCTCTGTTTCCTCCTTATGTTGTTTTTTTAAAACAACCTTCAGGTGAGTATAACATTGCTACTCCTACCTGCAGTCATTACCTTCATGATCAAGTCCTAAAAAGGCCTCCCCCCCCCACACACACTTTTCTTATCATTTTATTCCATATTCATTGGGTTTCTCATATAGGCAAAAGCAAAAAAGAAAAAATATATATATTTCACTGATTCTGAATGTTATAATGAAAAAGGTAAATGTGATTAATGGACACATTTAGCAAAAGCATCATCATTAGGAAGGATCTAATTTAACCACTGAGCACAGATTCTGCATGCAAGTGCAGACTCCATAGCTTTTATGGCTGGGAAAGTCCCATGACTATAGTACCGAGTAGTCAGTAATGAGCTAGATAACTCTTGATATCAAAAAATATCAATTTCAAAGAAGTAATTCAGCTTCCAGGTAAAAAGAACATTTCCTATGTCACGATTACTGTCCTAAGAAGCAAGGTTACTGCTCTTCCAAGATATGTGGGTAAAAAAAATCATGTCCAAAAGTAATTCCAGCAGATATTGTAAGCCTAATAAACAGAAAATGGGAAGGAGACACCTCATCTCTGACTGCATTTCAAACTGGTTGCTGATCAGAATATGTGTTACTGTAGCATTTAAATTTTGTGGAGATGGCTAAGGACAGATTGTACCTTGCATAACAAAGCTATATCAATACTTGCCTCTGCATTTCATTTTCTCCAGATGTAAATGAAGGCATGACAAGAAGCAATGGATGGAAACTAATCAAGGAGAGAAGCAATATGGAACTAAGGAGAAATAAGAACTAGAAGATCTCCAAGGGCCCTTCCAACTCTTATTTTGTTATTGAATCATGCAGGGATAGTTTGGATGGACTAATATTGCTTGGCTTGATGGGCAGGCATTTTGATTATATAGCTAAAAATTTACACGAAAGACTATTTTACAGTAGAGATCAGAGCAATGGTCTTTCCATGCTGTTATGTATATGAAAGCTGAGCACTGGAAAAGACTAGGAGAAAATTGAAGTTTATTGTAATTATGGATTGAGACACATAGTAAAAGAACCATGTATTGCAGGAAGAACCTATCAATCTTTCCTGAATCATATAAAGACATGGGTGTCTTGAGGAAAATTATTAGCCCATCGAAACTAGAAGACTCTGGACATGCAATTTAAATAGATAATATGCTTGGCCAAGTTGATGGAAGTAGAAGAAAGTTTTGATGGACATAGAAGAAAGAGAAGACACCATGAATGAAATTGAATGAAATTGTTTAGAGTTCCTCTGGCCATTGCTGATAGGTCAAAGCAGTCATCAATAATCAAACCCAGAGTGATGGCACCTAACCGACTATTATGTCACAAGAAACAGGGGAAAAGAGGAATGCATGTGTTTTCATCTTTGAAACAGCAACAGCAAAAGGAGATCCAACAATGCAATTTATTAAGTGTAGTATGAGAAATTTTTAAAAACTGGTGATATAATGAATTATTATTATGCAGATCCTTTGTCTTATTTTCTGATAGAAATTATGTGCAAAGAAACAGTTGACTGAACATACTGCATTAAAAAGAGAAAAAATAAAACAGTTAAGAATTTCTGTTCAGGTAACTGAACTGTAGAACAACTACATAAATACTCTGACCCAATTACTCTATATTCAAAAAGCTATGGAGAATAGAGTCGGAAACAGAATTGATACTGTTTCAGGAACAGATAATTATGTAGGTTAGGATATTAATGATAAAAACAAGTGATGGGATAATGTTAAAACTGACTGAAGTAACTACCAAGCCTGAAGATCTTTCAAAGCAGCTTCAGAATTGACAGTTGACATATGTCACTAGAGGTGAGTTCAGCAGAAAGGATTTGCTGCAGGTCCTGTCTGCTAAGGAATTCCACCTGGTGGATTCAGAAAACATGGTATGGCTCCCACTCTCTAGAATATCATTCTTGCCCGAAGTGAGGTTGACCCCATCCTCCTTAGCTTTTCAGAAAGCTCTTAAGCATAGCTTTTCCAACAACCGTGGAGGTCCCATGGAGAGCTTGCAAAATAGTTATAGGATTTTGTATTATTTTTATTCTCTCACAGTCTTGACTTTTCATGTTTTTCATGACTGAAAGCAAATATGTGGGTCCTGGGATAATGTTGCAGGATCCAATTTGAGTCAGTCAACCGCGCCAGAGGTTTAGTCTTCTGAGCTTTCAGATTCATGCTGGAGCCCATCCCCAGGGAATTTCTCTAGTGGTGGGATTCAGCCAGTTTGTACCACTTTGCCAAAACCGGTAGCTATTTTTTTGTTGCCCAGGCCCACAATGGACTTCCAGAAGTGGCATCCAACAGAGAACCAGATGTTCACATATTTGAATCCCACCACTGAATTTCTCTCTACTGGAATTTGTACTTTGGGCTATTCTATGCATAGTATTTATGTGGTGCCTGGTTCTGTATGCCCCTGTAGCTGTTGATTGGGTTGTTGATGGCCAGCCACTAAGTTATTGGCTGTTGTTTCTTTGTGCTGCCAAGTCCTCGGCTCCTATGTACCTGATAAGCTGGTGGTGAATCAGCACTCCTGTGGCCTGTCAAAGGACCTGTGTCCTAGGCTTCAGTCACTTCTCTTGCTTTTCATGCTTTTATTTTGAATTATGTTCAGTGATTTAAGTTTGGCTCTGTTTTCTTTTAATTGTTGTGTTTGTATTCTGCCCAGGGTCATGTTATGTGAGATGGGCAGCCATATGATTTGCTGCAAATAAATAAATCAATAGATTTCCATGATAATATTTACCATTTTTAAAATCTCTTACCTCATTATGCACTTTCCTTAGTTTCTCTACACTACAGTGACTATGATCTTATCTAATTTCAGGGTGATTTGAAATTTCTATTCATTGGGACACATGTATCAGCTAAACAAAATAACAGTTTACACATTTTATTTTTCAGAAAGGCATTTGTATTTCAGTCCCAAGGCAGCTAACATTTCATTAATATCCTCATCATGAAAGGAATGATTTCTTAAGGCTAAATGCTGAGTTCCAGATATTCAAATGTGGCAAAATTCACTTTAAGGAAGTAAGTCACAGCTACATAAGAAATCTTTATACTCTTACCATAGATATATGTAAATCTATGAATAACTACAATTACTCTGCCAATTGCCATACAATAAAGTCTTCCAGATAAAAGTAGCATTTTAAAAGGCTGCTGAAATTATGTATTGTATATATTGATTCATCCTTTCTTTTATTTTTCTAATCCAGCTATGATGTATCTGCTTATAAAGTCTTATCAAAGCTGTGCATGGCTTGAATTATTTTGGGACTTAACTACTCATGGAAAAAAGGGGTATTATTTATAAATTCAATTTATGAACTGTTCAGTAGAAATGTAATGAAGAGTTTGTATTAAAAGCACATAGCATATAAAAATATACCAGGAAGGCAAATCGGAACTGTCAGAAAAGATTACTACTACTACTACTACTACTACTACTAGTAGTAGTAGTAGTAGTAGTAGTAGTAGTAGTAGTAGTTGTAGTACCAACCTGTATAAATGGAGACTTCAGAATCAGGCATGTATTTCTTGCTGGATGTGATTCACAAAAACTCTCCAAAAATTACCTATGAGTAATTTTAATGTACCAGAAGGAAGGAAATAAGCATGTAAACAGTATTTGTGTTATCATTTTAATTCATTTGAAATTAATTCATGTGTGAGGGTTTTTTATGGCTTCCATCATCAGGCATTAGGTCCTGGATATTAATGAAACCTCATATGTCTATTGTTGTTATGAGTTGTTATGAGTCACCTTGTTATAGTAAAATGAATTCTACATTGTTGTATATGGTTGGTTTTCTTAATATAATTTTAATATATTTGTTGTAAGCCCAGAGATATTTGTTTAAACTGGATAAACATATAAACTTTCCAAATAAATAAATGTTTGCTCTTCCTTCTCCTAGTACATGGAAGGCAACATGACAGGCTACTCAAAAGTAAAATGTGGCCTCTAGTCTAAAAAAATGATTTGTGGCTAAAAAAGTTATTTCCAAATCTAAAATTATTTGCCTGATAGCGGGAGAATTTATTTATTTATTTATTTATTTGTTTGTTTATTTGTTTGTTTATTAAAATGTATGAATAAATTTTATAGTATAGTATTTTCTAAGAAAACCATTGCATAACACACCAACTGAGAAGCCATTGTTTTACTGATGTATCCAAAGAAATACTGCATGTTAAGCAAGAAAGCAAAGACTGAGGTTTAAGAATCTTGTACCATGACATAGACATTTAAAAGAACATTTTAAATTCAATCTAGAAATGGCCAGTGTGACTTGCATGGTTTTGGCTTAACAGTCATGGAATGCCTGGTATGTAATAGTAGGGATGTACAAATTAGCCAAAAATAGATCAGATTATCATTAACTGATTATCATTATCATTAGTGCTTTAGCTAAGAAGCAGGCGAGACAGCAAGTTAACAATTTAACTTTTTATTCTGAACCAGGCGAAGAACAAGGGAACATGACAACTATTTATACTGACAGCTGCCGGCGGATCGACCAATCCCGGGTGAGTCTTCTCCCGCGCCGTGGTCTCCGCCAATCGGGTTCGTTTGGTTTTGACAGCCCGGAGCTGTCATCTGTAGCGCGTGTTGAGCTGTCACTTTTGGCGCTTGCGCGGTTCGCCCGGCAGCTTTTGACAGCTGTCAAAAGCTGCCGCGGTTTTACCTCAGTTCTGTAACTTCTGTTTAACTAATGTAAATAACAATTAGTAATACACAACACCCCTTCCCCCTCCCTCTGATTGAGTTGATTTTACCCCAACTGTTTCTTCTTTGGTTTTCCCCATTCATAGTCTTTTAGGTATGTGGGAGGTTTCTTTAATCTCTCGGAGCGCCGGGGGGTAGCCTCGGTAGTATGTTCTGGTTCTCTTGGCGCCTCTTGGGTCGGTTCCGGGGGTGGGGGGTTTGGCTCTGCAGGATCTGCGTAAATTGGAGTGGGGTGTTGAACTGGTATGCTCCGATCAGGGGAGTCCTGTCGTGCCAGTCTTTTCGCCGGTGCTTCTGTCGGTATTTCGTCGTCACCCCTTCCCCCTATAGTTTGAGGACTGCGTTGGCGTAGTTGGTCTATGTGTCTGCGGATGTGTATATTTTGTCCGATGTCAATGATGTAAGACAAAGGGCCTGTTTGTTCGATGACCACCCCTTGTGTCCATTTGTTTCCTCCCCCGTAGTTTCTCGCCCAGACAGCTTGCCCAGTGGTGAGAGTTCTATGATGGAGGGGTAGGTCTGGGTCTGGAGGGGATCTGTCTGGGTGGAGACGGTCCAGTCTGGTGGTCAATCTTTTGCCCCAGCGAAGCTCTGCTGGGGACTTTCCGGTAGTTGTGCAAGGCGTGGTGTGTTGGGAGAGAAGAAATTGTGCCAGTCGTTGGTGCCAGTTGCCGGAGATGATCTTGCGCAGGGCCTCCTTGGTTGATTTTACCATCACCTCTGCCAAGCCGTTCGATGATGGGTGAAAGGGAGCCGAGGTGGTGTGCCTAATAGAGTTCGCCGTTGTGAAACTCTGGAATTCGTAGGAGGTAAATTGGGGCCCGTTATCGGAAACTATAACATCAGGGAGGCCGTGTGTGGCGAATAATCCCCTTAAAACTTGTATAGTGGCCGAGGAGGTTGTATTGGCTACCGGCGCCACTTCCAGCCATTTTGAAAAGCTGTCAACGACAATTAGGAATGATTGTCCCTGGAACGGACCTGCATAATCTATATGAATGCGGGACCAAGGTGACTTTGTCGTTTCCCATCTATGTACGGGCGCCTGTGGCTGAGCTGCTCTAACTAGCTGGCAGGAATAGCAGCCAGCTACGTGTGCCTCAATGTGTTTGTCTATACCCGGCCACCACACATAGCTCCTGGCCAGAGCCTTCATTTTGACGGTGCCCGGGTGCCCTTCGTGGAGGCTATCTAGCACCTTAAGCCTGTGTTTGTCAGGGATGATTACTCTGCAGCCCCATAAGAGACATCCCTGATGGGTGGATAATTCCTTTTGTTTTAAGAAGTAAGGTTGGAATTGTGGTTCCTGGGGTGCATATTGCCAGCCCGTTGTGACATAGCCTAGGACTCTGCCTAGGATTTTGTCTCCCGCGGTAGCTGCGGAGATATCTTTGACAGTTAAGGGGCATTCTGGCAGTTCTGAGATAGCCAGTATCCTTCCAGCTGGTGCTGGGTCTGGGTCAACAATTGGCTGCGGCAGTCTGCTCAGGCCGTCTGCATGGCCCATGGTTTTCCCTGGCCTGTATTCCAGTTTGTATGAATAGGCTGATAGAAATGTAGACCATCTCAGGATGCGGGGAGATAATATTTGTGGTGTTAGCCTGTTTACTGTAAAGAGTCCTAATAGGGGCTTATGGTCAGTATAAATAGTGAATGGTCGACCATACAGGTAATCATGAAATTTTTTTACGCTGGCCACTATAGCTAGAGCCTCTTTATCGATTTGAGCGTAATTCCGCTCAGGTTTTGACAGCGTTCTCGAATAGAACGCTACAGGGGTCTGTATTCCTTCTGCAGTTAAATGGCTTAGGACCGCTCCGATGCCGTACGGGGAGGCATCACAGGCGAGACATAAGGGCAGCTGTTCGTTAAAAAGGGCTACGGTTGTGCTGCTGGAGAGTAAGTTTTTTAGGAAGTTAAAACTTTTATCATGCTCAGGGGTCCACGACCAGGGTTTGCCCTTGTCTAGTAATCTATGTAAGGGTTCTGCAAAGGAGGCTTTATGCGGTAGGAAGGTGTGGTAAAAGTTGACTAACCCTAAGAAAGCCTGAAGTTCTTGTTTGTTTTTGGGGGTCGGTGCTGTTTTGATAGCTTTAATTTTTGTGTCCGTGGGGTGAATTCCCTTAGCGTCTATTTTAAACCCTAAGAACTCTGTTGAGGGCACCCCGATGGAGCATTTGTCTTTTTTTAATTTGAGACCAGCCTTCCTGAACCTTAGGAGTACCTTAGTTAGTTTGTCAGCCAGGTCATTTTCTGATTCCCCTGCAATTAGGACGTCATCAAAATATGGGCAGACCCCGGGGATTCCCTTAAGTGTTTTCTCCATGATTTCCTGGAAGATTCCCGGGGCTGCAGAGATGCCAAATTGAAGGCGGTTAATTTTGAATGCTCCCTTGTGGGTGACTATTGTTTGAGCCAAAGCAGTGTCAGGGGTGACAGGCAACTGTAAATACGCCTGCGCCAAGTCTAATTTGGCAAATATGGCGCCTGACTTAATGGCCGCCAGGATGTCTTTGACAGCCGGGACCAGGTAGGCATGTGCGTTTAAAGCGAGGTTGAGGGTCGCTTTATAATCGGCGCATAATCTTATTTGGCCGTTTGGTTTAACTGGGGTCACTATGGGAGTCTCCCACTCGGCCCCTTCTACCGGTTCGAGGACCCCTAAGTTTGTTAATCTGTCGAGCTCCGCTTCTATTTTTTCCCTTAAAGCGAAGGGAACCCTTCTGGCCTTGATTCTGACAGGCATCACATTTGGGTTCAGTTTAAGTGATACGGGCGGTCCCGTGTATTTCCCTAGTGAGCTGTCAAAAACGTCCGCGAATTGACGGCAGACGGATTCCAATTTTGACAGCTGAATGGCGTTGACACCTGTCAACGCTATTCCTAGTGCCTCAAACCAGTCTAATCCTAGCAGGCTTATTCTGTTTTCTTGGGTCACCAAAATAGGAAGGGATCCTTTAAATTTTTTGAACTCTACGGAGACGGAAGCTTTTCCCCGGAGTTTAATGGGCGTTTTCTGGAAGTCGGCTAGGCGGAGTTTAGTGGGTCTAAGGGCGGGTCCTTCCTTACTACGGTTACAAATGTCCCTGTACGTTTGCCAAGAGATTAGTGAGACGGAGGACCCAGAGTCCACCTCCATCTCACAGGGAATTCCCTGAATCCGGACGTCCACCTTAATTTTGGGCTTAAGGATGTTGTGGACTGTATGTTTCTCTGCCCTTCCCCTTACGTTAGACACTGGGGTTCTGGGGCTGTGCCTAGCTCTTAGTGTATGTGGGGCCATACCTTCGGCTGTCACCTCCAGGTCGTGCAGGTTTTCCCGGCTCCGGCTGCGGCATACGGCTTTGAGGTGACCTGTCTTCCCGCACCCGTGGCACTTGGCGCTGCGGAACCGGCATGTTGCCCTGGGGTGGCTTCCGCCGCAGCTGGCACATTTCGCCCTGTTATTCGGAAAATTGGGCCCCCTCTGATTGCTGGCAGGGCCCCCCCTGTAGTTGCGTTGCATCCTCAGTTTCTCGAACCGCCGTTGCACCGCGTCTATATCTGTGGGGCCGTCGTCGTCCTCAGAACCGCTGAACCTGCCGTCTTCCTGGTGCACGGACCCCCGTGGTCCGCTGTCCGGTACCCGTCGGTCGTCTCCGTGGCAGTCTTCGTATGCGATGACTTCTCTAGCCACATCGGTCATTGTCATTTCAGGCTTGGCGATCAGCTTCTTCCTCAGCCGTTCGTCCTTAAGCCCTATGACAATCTGGTCCCGGATTCGGTCTTCCAAATCCGGGAACCGGCACCGACGTGCGGCATGCCTGACCCTGGTTATGAAGTCATTTGCTGACTCGTCAGGAAGCTGGAGTTTCCGAGCGAAGTTCACTCTCCAGTAGAGTTCTGACTTGAGGGGCATGAAGTATTTATTCAGCCCCTCAGTAAGGTCTGCATAAGAGATGGTGGCGACCGGCTCCGGGGTGAAGATCCCCACAGCGGCATCATAAACGGCGGGGCCGCTGAGCCAGAGGAGGGCGGCCGCCTTGGCCCGGTCATCCGTTATCTTCTTGACTACCAGGTACCCTTCTACCTGGCCCAGATGCGATTCCCAGCCTTCTGGGTGGCGGGTATCGAATTCTCGAATGTGGCCGTGATTCGTCATGCTGTCTGTATTTGAGGTGCCGCTGCTTGCGTTGAATGGAAGTTTGACTTCCAGTGACTTCAGCAAGTGACCAGCTCGGCTAAGGGAAAAAAATCTCTTCTCCCCTTAGGTAGTGACTTCAGCTAAGCAAGCAGCATCCCATCCTCGTCGCCAGTGCTTTAGCTAAGAAGCAGGCGAGACAGCAAGTTAACAATTTAACTTTTTATTCTGAACCAGGCGAAGAACAAGGGAACATGACAACTATTTATACTGACAGCTGCCGGCGGATCGACCAATCCCGGGTGAGTCTTCTCCCGCGCCGTGGTCTCCGCCAATCGGGTTCGTTTGGTTTTGACAGCCCGGAGCTGTCATCTGTAGCGCGTGTTGAGCTGTCACTTTTGGCGCTTGCGCGGTTCGCCCGGCAGCTTTTGACAGCTGTCAAAAGCTGCCGCGGTTTTACCTCAGTTCTGTAACTTCTGTTTAACTAATGTAAATAACAATTAGTAATACACAACAATTAACTTCCTCTCTCCAGTAGCCATGTTGTAGCCAAGTAACTAAGAGGCTGGTAACTTGACTGATAGTTCTGCAGCATCTTGCAAAAGCTGATGAAGTCACTGGAGAAGATAAGTACAGACAGGTTGTGGAAGCAGACTTTGGCAATGGAGTTGGTGGAAGTAAGTTGGCAGAGGCAGTTTGACACAGAGAGGAAGTGCGATTCACAATTGAGTAATTGCCCCAAGTATTCAGGCAGACAGGCATTCATTGGCAAAGGCAGGCAGGTGGTAGAACTGACTGACTTTGGCTGAAGCTTGAAAGAAGAAAAACAAGGGTACACATATGCATTCATTAGAACTGTTGCAGATTTCCACTTTGTCCAGCTCAGCTGGATTGTTATGGAATTGAGTGAAGAGACTGAAGCACGCTGACAGATGTAAGCTTTGGGGACTGAGCTGATTGATTGAGACAGGCCATAGAGAAAATAAATGGCACAGAAAAAGTGGCATTTGCAGCTTTAGTCCACAGCCTTAAAAGTAGTTAAATGTTTATTGTGACAATTCACTCAGTGCTGACAAGTGGAAATTGGTGCAGACAGGTTTGACGCAAGATTGCATAATGATCAGCTTTTAGCTTATATTCAGAAAACAGAAGGCTGACCTGGACTGCCATTTACTGTCTCTTAGTGTGACCAGCCAAAAGTTGAAGCTAGGTCTAGTGCCAAAAAGAAAAGCAGAGAGTTGTGAGTTACTTAAAGCCTTCACACAACAGTGTTTACTATCCCTCAATAGTAGACTTGCTTTTTAAATATTTACTAGGTAGCCCATCACCTGTTGGGTTATTCCTTGAGATAGATTCATGAGGATTAAGGGACTGGCAAAGATTGCCCAGGTATGGGAGACTTACCCAAGCAACCTATGACCTTCCCTGCAAGGTTCTCCATTGACTTTCTCCCTGTATGCTTCCCAGGAAAGATGTAATAATAATAATAATAATAATAATAATAATAATAATAATAATAATAATAATAATAATAATAAGAAGAAGAAGAAGAAGAAGAAGAAGAAGAAGAAGAAGAAGAAGAAGAAGAAGAAGAAGAAGAAGAAGAAGAAGAAGAAGAAGAAGAAGAAGAAGAAGAAGAAGTTGGAAGGGACCTTGGAGGTCATCTAGTCCAACCCCCTGCTCAGGCAGGAAACCTTATACCATTTCAGGCAAATGGCTGTCCAGTCTCTTCTTAAAAAACCTCCATTGTTGGAGCATTCACCACCTCTGGAGGTCGGTTGTTCCACTGGTTAATTGTTCTAACTGTCAGGAAGTTTCTCCTTAGTTCTAGGTTGCTTCTCTCCTTGACTAGTTTCCATCCGTTGCTTCTTGTCCTGCTTTCAGGTGCTTTGGAGAAAATCCAAACTTGCTGCTGCACTCCCACCATCAGCTGTGGTCATGTGATCCTCATTAACTTTCCCCTTGTAATCTTTTCAGGCTTCCACAGTGACTTACGAGAAAGTATCAAGGAATATTACAGTCTATGTATTTACAAGGTATATGCTGTAGAAATGAAGATCACATGACCACAGCAGTGCAGCAGTGGTGCTAAACATCAGCAATTCAGTGGTGTTGAAATAGCAAGAAATTTGCTAAAATGTCTTTCCCATGGGAATAATGGGTCTCAGCATTCTGTAAGTTAGCCCATTTGAGGTACCTTGGTTGAAAAGGTTTTGCCCTTTAATGCACTGTTTCACCCAGTTAAAGGTAACAGTCATGAGAACGTTAAGAGTATACTTATGGAAGCAAAGCCAGTTCACAGGTTTTCTTCATATTATCATAGGGAATAAATTTTCAAGAAAAGCCCCAGTAATCTTTGATTCAGTGATGAGAGATTATAACCTGACACCTTTTTTTGCAAACAAGCAAAAAACAATAAAAATAAACCAACACGGTGCACTGGTTGACACCTGGTACGCCATGTTGCCACTATTCTTGGTTATCATGAAACTTCAGGTCCTGTCTTGTAAGCCATCCCTACACGGCATAAACAAACTATCACATGACATGGGATGAATCTATCATTCTACAATCAGGAGTTCCCACTGTATTCTTGTTTTTAACTTGGTCCCCAGTATTGCCCTGGGCATGTGGGTATATAGCCTCCAATTCTGTGGTTACACGTATCGGAAGTAAAGTGCACAATCAAGCAAGAAAATAACCAAGTTCAGAGAGCACCAAGGACCCCTCAAGAAAAACTGAGATGCTCTATCCAACAACTACATGAATGCAGCTATACAAATGTTGTTACTACAGTAGCTGGGGGAAAAGCTACTTCTTAATGCCTTTCCAGAATGAGGTAGGCAGACGTTCTTACAAAAAAGGAATGCTTCCTAGTCTCACTAAATGACAACATTTAAGAAGGAAGATGAAGTGTACCACTACATCCAATCTAGTTGGATGGGCAGATACCTCAGGATAAGGTGCTCTCTCAAATAACTTGGCTCAGTGCCATTTCCGGCGCGATCTAAAAACATATCTATTTGAGCAGTCTGACCTGGTCTGATGGGTTAGGGTTGGGGTTTATATATATTTTAATTACTGTTTTATTGTTTTAACTTGGGGCACTTATTTAATTCGTTTTTAACTTTTATATTCTGTTTGTATTTATTGCCCTGTACACCGCCCTGAGTCCTTCGGGAGAAGGGCGGTATAAAAATGTAATAAATAATAAATAATAATAATAATAATAATAAAGATGATAACCAGCATCATGAATTGCAAATGGTAAGAAATGGGAAGCCGGTGAAGCTTGTACAGCAATGGTGTAACATGGACAAACCAAGAGCTGCTGTATTCTGTACATAAGTGGTCTGTGGCCCCAAATAGACTGCTTTGCAAAAGACCAACTGGGAAGTGACAAAGGCATAAGTGATCATAAGCAGGGCCTCCCAGTCCATAAATTAGGTGCAATTGACACATAAGACACATAACCCACCCCTCCTGTTCCTTAAGCAGGAAGTACAAATAGAAGGACCCCCAAATTGGGCACCAGTTTTGTCGGGGGAAGTGCTACTCTACTGAAAATTCAAGATAACATGTCACTAGATAGGGGTGGTGGTGGTAGTTGTGCAAAAGCATTAAGACACTGCATCTTTCTGGGGTTGAACATATGCCATTCAGGCCTCAAAGTTTCCAGGCACTAGATCAGCACTGGCAGATGGTGAAGAATAATCAGGTCATCAATATAGTGAGTCCTTCGGGAGAAGGGCGGTATATAAATAAAATAATAATAATAATAATAATAATAATAATAATTATTATTATTATTATTATTATTATTATTATTATTATTATTATTATTATTATTATTATATTGCACCCTGTTCAGTGTTTTCATGTAAATATTAGAAAGGAGCAGTGAGAAATACAAATACTTAGGTACCCTACATTATAGGCACCTAGAGCTGGACCTCTCACCCTGACTCACCAACACTGACTTGTACCAGCCACAGAGGAAGGAAGAGAATCCCTGGACTGAACCAAGCACTGAACCTTTTGGACCAGGACACATAACCTCCATTCCTATCTCTGCATAGTTCATCCACACCTTTGATCTTTCAGAAATCCTCAGTTCTACAATATGTTCTGTCTCACACTATTGACACAATCTATTTATCCAATAACAAAGATAAATAAAATGAGCACAGACAAGATATTAATGTATTTACTTGAGAGGAACACCAAACCACATTTTCCTATTGTTCTGGACAGCAGGAAGGAGACATTTGTAGTGCGGGGGAGGTAACCGTCCATTAATGCTGCCTACCAGAAAAATGACACAGTAGGAAGTGCAGCATCATTAAATGCCTAAGTACTTTACATCATACAGTAGCCCTGGTTGATCTTGTGATTTTGCTCCTGTACTGAGTACAGACAACAAAATAGGGATCACATTTGCCTGTTTGAATGACATGTTTGAATGATATTTGCATAGATCTTGGATGAGGGAAATCATAACATCTGTTGTTTCTGAAATGGGAGATGAAGTTAAAGAGGTTAGAAAGGTTAGAAAGGAGAGAATGCTGAGATGCCCCTCTTCTGAAAAAAAACATCTTCTATATGAAAGCAGAAGCACATCCATCTATCTATCTATCTATCTATCTATCTATCTATCTATCTATCTATCATCTATCTATCTATCTATCTATCTATCATCTATCATATCAATCAATCAATCAATCAATCTATCTATCAATCTAACATCTAGCTAGCTATCATCAGCCATCATCTATCATCTATCAATCATCTATCTAGCTATCTATTATCAAATTTAGAGACTACCTCTCTCAGAGTACTATCTTGCCCCAAGCATTCTATCTATCTATCTATCTATCTATCTATCTATCTATCTATCTATCTATCTATCTATCTATCTATCTATCTATCTATCTATCTATCTATCTATCTATCTGAAGAAGCTATCTAGCAGAAGAAGCTATCTAGAAGAAGAAGCTATCTAGCTTCTTCCTTCATTATCTTCTTCTTCATCATCTATCATCTATCCATCACCTATCTAGCTATCTATCATCAAACTTAGGGACTGCCTGTCTCAGAGAATGACAATGCTGCCCCGAGCATTCTGGTAGACTGGGTTTTGGGAGGCTCATTAGACACATATTTGTATCAATTTTTTTTTTCAAAAAATGAAAAGTCCATCACACTACTTGATCCTTGACCCAGCTTGGCCCATACATAGAAGCAGAGTTGCAAATTTGCTTATGAGTCTGACAAAGCCAGAAATACAAGAAATGTCCACTAAATCTTTCAAGGACTTCAAAAATCTTTTTGTGAATTCATTGGATGATTTAATTTGGCAGTGTGTTTTGAAGTAATTGAGGACTTTTTTTTACTTATCTTGAAAAAAAGGCTCAACTAGAGTGTATTAAGTGTAGATTATTCTAAAGTAACCTGTAGATTCATTGACCACTGAAAATGGGATATCTCTATACACATAAAATTATATCTGAAGCATGATTTTAAGCTCATAAAAACACCCTGTGCTATGGAATTGATATGTTTATATAACATGAACAAAGATGAATAAAATGAACATAGACAAAATATGAATATATTAATTTAGAAAGAATGCAAAACCATTATTTCCTTTTCTTTTAGACAACAAAGCATTCTTACACAGTATCTTATGAGATGAACATCATTTTTTTGACCTTTGTCCAATCCATTTCCACTGGTAGACAATAATTTAGGACACCCATGCATTCAACTGAGTTTGATTAACGAAAGTAGAAATGGATGTCATTCACAAACTGATAACATTTCATTTCAAGACTCTGATTTACTTTAATGAACTGTTTTTGTGGCTGTTAAAAAACTTTAATGATACAACTAAACTCTGACATTGCACAATATATATGTAATTAACAGAATTTACCAAGTACTACCTTCTGGAATAAAGTGTCCACATTGGAATGGAGCAAGTGCTTCCACTTTCCAACCTTTGATAGCATATCCAGAAGAAGGCTGGCCACCAGAGTGATCAGTGCAATCTCAATGGCAAAACCAAACTTTGAAATTAGATGCTCATGTCAAAAATGTCTTCATTAGTTTAGCAGACAGTTTTTCAAGAAAGGTTCTAAAGTTAATAATCAAAGTTTCTGGATCTGTGGCAGGTTTATTTATGACCTGCTTCCCAAATATTTCTTCCAAATAGTTGGATCCATTCTTTCTCTCAAGTTTCCATTTCCAACTTCCTGAATCTATTAGATTAATATTATGCTACTTACTGTAATGAGCCAAGAAGATTCATAAAGACTAAATCTTCCAAGCCAAAATAAAATGTTTGTCAGCTCAGACTGGAGGAATTCTAGCCACAGTGTGGACTGAGTGAGTATTCCAATAGGTACTGCCAGTGCTTTTTTTCTATAAAAAAAGGTGCTGGAAATCAGAGGTGCTGTCACTGGGAGAGATGCTGGTGTCTTGCTACGGCATTGCCACCCGTCTTTTGCACCCCCACCCCTGCGGCTTGGAGCCACATGCCATGGGGATTCCCCTCCCACAGCCACTGTGGGGATTCCCCTTCCCGCAGTTGCCATGCCTCAGCCCGTGCTGAGCCCCCACCCAGAGCTGCTCCGAACCCCTACCCAGAGCTGTGTTCCTCGTGGCAGTGGTCTCCGGCACCAAACAACCTCTTTCCAACCACATCAGAAAAATTTGTAACAAACATTGGAATTCTCAAGGCCATGTTTGGTATTTCCTAGCAATCTGTTACTGGAAGGAAAAAGCAATCCCTGCTGTGTTACCAGAGAAGCATTTGCATGTATGCAGGTATCCTTAGGGTGCCATAGTTATGGATGAGAAATATTGGTTGCAAAGTTGGCATTTCTGGATGTAATACAATATGTATATACTAGGTTAATTATTTAAAGACTGAAGTGCAACATATCTAGATTCTAAATAATCTATTTTTCAAAACACACAACAGTCCAAACAGTAAAAGTAAAGTCCAAATTAAGAATATTTCATTCTTAAGAATTGTTTAATTTAAAGTGGTTTAGTTGTAATAAATGGTTATAGATTCAAAATAGTTTTCAAGAGTGTACAAAAGATACTATTTTTTTCTAACATCAGCTAAATTAGACATATTTATTTATTTATTTATTTATTTATTTATTTATTTATTTATTTATTTATTTATTTATTTATTTATTTATTTATTTATTTATTATTGGGACTTATATGCCGTCCTATCTCCCGAAGGACTCAGGGCGGCTAACAACAATAACATACAATAAATACAAAAGTTAAGATAAAATTAAAATTAAAGGCCTCTGTACAATAAATTAAATTAAAATTAAAATAAATTAAAAATTAGAGTTAAAAAATTAAAAACATAATTAAAATCCCTGTCAGTCCAGGTCAGCCAGGTAGAAAAGGAGTGTTTTGAGGCCACGGCGAAAGGACTGGAGATCTTGGGCCATCCGAAGCTCAGGGGGGAGCTGGTTCCACAGGGCTGGCGCTCCCACAGAGAAGGCCCTCCCCCTGGGGGTCGCCAGCCGACATTATCCAGCCGACGGTACCCTGAGGAGGCCTTCTCTGTGTGAGCGTACTGGGCGATGGGAATTCATTCCCGGCAGCAGATGGTCCTGCAAGTATCCTGGGCCTAAGCCATGTAGGGCTTTAAAGGTAAGTACCAGCACCTTAAATCTCACCCGGAGGGCAACCGGTAACCAATGCAGCTCACGCAGGAGGGGTGTAATATGGGAGTATCGGGGTGCTCCCATCACTACCCGTGCAGCCGCACTCTGCACCAGCTGAAGCCTCCGGGTGGTCTTTAAGGGCAGCCCCATGTAGAGAGCATTGCAGTAATCTATACGGGAGGTAACGAGTGCGTGGGTGACTGTGTGTAGGGCATCTCGGTCCAGAAAGGGGAGCAACTGGCGTACCAGGTGAATCTGGGCAAATGCCCCCCCTAGCCACGACTCCAATATGATCTTCAAATTGAGTCGTGAATCCAGGAGGATGCCTAGATTGAGTGATCTATCAACAGGAGGTAACATCTCTCCTCCTATAACCAAAGATGGAACCTCTTGGACTAAACGAGATGCCGGTACGTAAAGCCACTCAGTCTTGGCCAGGTTGAGCTGGAGCCTGTTCTTTCCCATCCAAATCTGTACCACTACCAGGCAACGGGACATCACATCGAGGGCATCACTGGGTTGGTTCGGGGTGGAGATGAAAATCTGGGTATCATCAGCATATTGATGATACCTCACCCCGAAGCCACGGATGATCTCTCCCAGCGGCTTCATATAGATGTTGAACAGGAGGGGCAAGAGTACCGACCCCTGAGGCACCCCACAACTAAGGGGCCAAGGGTTGACCTCTGCCCCCCTGCCAACACCATCTGCGAACGGCCCGAGAGGTAGGAGGAGAACCACTGCAGAACAGTGCCTCCCACTCCCAACTCCTCAAGACGATGCAGCAAGATACCATGGTCGATGGTATCAAAAGCCGCTGAGAGATCTAATAGGACCAGGACAGAGGAATAACCCCTATCTTGGGCCTGCCAGAGATCATTCACCAGCGTGACCAATGCCGTCTCCATGCTATACCCGGGCCTGAAACCCGATTGGTACGGATCCAGATACTCAGTTTCCTCCAGAACCAAAGGGAGCTGCCGTGCCACCACGCTCTCAACGACCTTTGCAAGAAAGCGAAGGTTGGAGACAGGACGGAAGTTATTTAAAATAGCTGGATCCAATGCAGGTTTCTTAAGGAGGGGCCTTACCACCGCCTCTTTCAAGGCATTGAAAGTAGTGAGGCATTGATAACTGCTAGGATCCAGCCTCGTGTAACCTCCCAAGAGGCATAGACCAGCCAGGAGGGACACGGGTCCAACAAACACATGGCGGCACTTAATTTCCCCATGATCCTGTCTACTTCATCCGGAGTCACAGGATCAAACTCTTCCCAAATGTTCTCGGCCAAACTCATCGTTTTCCTCTCGTCCGATACTGCCCAGTCAGAGTCCAGACCAGCCCGAATCTGAGCAATTTTGTCCACCAAATATTTACTAAATTCCTCGGCCCGTCCTCGTAAGGGGTCCTCTCCAGTCCCTTGATTTAAAAGGGAGCGGACCACCCTAAACAGGGCAGCCAGGCAGTTATCTGCAGACGCAATGAGGGTGGTGAAGTAAGTCCGCTTTGCCACCTCCATTGCCACAAGATAAGATCTAGAAAAGGATCTTAACTGTGTTCGGTTAGACTCGGACCGACTGGTTCTCCAAATGCTCTATAGGCCCCTTCTCCGGCGTTTCATCTCCCGCAGGTCCTTGGAGAACCAAGGAGCGAGCCGGGACCTGCGCTGGGTGAGAGGCTGCGAAGGCACAATGCGGTCGAGAGCCTCTGAGGCAGCCTGTTGCCAGGCATTAACTAAGGACTCAACCGGGCTGTGGGAGAGGGAGGTAGGAATCAATCCAAGCACCATCTGGAACCTATCTGGGTCCATCAGGCGCCTGGGGCGGAACCATCTGGTCGGTTCCACCTCCTGACAGCGGGGGGTGACGTGATGGAGGCCCAACCAGAGGAGATAATGGTCTGTCCATGAAAGGGGTTGAGATGTTGGAATAAACCCCCCCAGACCATTAAGCCACTGCCCAGAGATAAAAATAAGATCAGGTGTGTTTCCCCCCTCGTGAGTCGGGTCCTGAATAATTTGGGTCAGATCCATGGCCATCATGGAAGCCATGAACTCTCAGGCTACCTCCGATGTACCGCCCAGGGAAGGCAGATTAAAATCTCCCAGAACCATAAGTCTGGGAAATTCAACCACCAATCCCGAGAGGGCGTCAAGTAACCTGGGCAGAGCCGTTGCTACGCAGCTTGGAGAGAGGTATGCAAGTAGCAGGCCCAACTGACCACCAGGACTCCACCTTAAGAGGAGGGACTCACATCCGTCTATCTGAGGGGCAGTGGCCTCCTGTGGACGGAGGGTCTCTCTAATAACAACCGCCACACCACCTCCCCTACCCTGAGCCCGAGGTTGATGTAGCTCATGGAAACCTGGAGGGCATAGATCAATCAGAGGGACCCCTCCCTCCGGGCCCAACCAAGTTTCCGTGATGCATGCCAGGTCTGCGTCTTCCTCCTCGATCAAATCATGGATGAGGGGAGCTTTATTCACAACAGACCTGGAATTTAAATAGATCAGCCTGAGCTCAGGTGTCTGCCCTCCCCTTCCCCGGGAGAGCAGGTGAGAGCCAGAGGGTCGGAGCGCGCCACAGCTCAAAAATAGTGGGGGCGTGATCCCAGATTATGATATGGCCCTCTGTTCATCCATCTGCCGCCATTCCCAATCACCGTGGGGATCGCTATCCCTACCCTGGCCCCCTGGGTCCCAAGACTCTCCCCGGCCCCCATATTGCCGCGGCCATCGGCCAACCTAGACTGAGAAAGGTCTGGTAGAATCTTCCTCTCATTCTGCCGGGCCTGACCCTCCCCCCTCCCTAACCTTCAAAAAATTTTAAAAGAAAACCCAAAAGCCTCTTTTTAGTGCCATGCCACCTCTCGGGGTCCCAAGACCCATCATTAAGTAAACGGCAGCACAGGTTGGATGGCCACATCTGAGAGAGGGAGGAAGCTCTCAGGGCAAGTAGCTCATTTTTGGTGTAAGCCATCAGAAGGTAGAAATAGGAGCAAAGAACGAGTTGGCTGGAACAAACTGCATATTAAATCCACAGAGCTGAAACAGTGGTTCCTGAAAACATGGTCACCCTCTCACAGTGACCAAGATTTCAGGAAACCACTATCCAGCCCTGGGTAGGTCACAGGAGGAGAGAAAGACTGATGGCTGGTAGAATAGTCTATTGGTGGTGAACTTCGCAGCTCCGGTGATGAACGGTGATAATTCATCCATCTCCATGTCCTAGATATCAATGCGACCAAGGGGCTATAGTAGGTTTCTGGATAAAGAAAATGGAGGAGGGTTATCTGAGATTTCAAGTATGACCCCCGAGGAGATAACCACCATCCCGGGCGCCATCCGGAACGCCCCACCTCCATTTTTAGCTTCAAGTGGTCCCAGATGTTCCCACCCTCCAGAGCAGTCTAGGAGGGTTCCAAATGGCACTCTAACCATCAGACGGGGCCTTCACCATCCAAAAAAAAAAGCAACCTCCGTCAGGGGGGAAGCTTGCCGCTCTGACAGATGGGCAGATGAGCTTGGCAGCCACAAGTCCAGGAGCCTCACCATCTGGACCACCTTTCTAGGCTGCCCCAGGCTGTTACAGCTCCACCCCAGGCCGCTGCAGGACCGGACTGCCTCTTCAGGCCATTGCAGGTCCGTTGCAGGCCATCGCAACCAGCGCCGTAGTAGGCCCTTTCCCGGCCGAATTGCAGGCCGCCATAAGATGCCACCGGCTGCCGCCGGCCATTGTATGTCTTCTGCCAGCCCGAACGAGCCAGCATAAGCTGCACGCCGCAGACCGCAGCAGGCCCAATGTTGGCCGCTTTGCAGGCTGCCGTGGGATGCCGCTGGCCATTGCCGGCCATTGTAAGTCGGCCGCTTGCCCGACCGAGCCGTCCCGTTTGGCTATTTCATGTCCGGGAGCCTTGCCGCCCCTCTGCCTCGCTGCCCCCTCTAGCACCGCCCCGCCGTCATCTCCAGCACTCATAGGGGCTCCACCGAAGCCTCGAAGGGTCCTGTCACCCATCCGGGCTAGAGAACAACAGCCCCATGCAGGACCCCATGCCAAACTCGCTCCCCTCGATCTCCGCGATCAGCTACGAGCAGCCATCTTTTCTGTAGGCGTGTTTCTCATTTCTTTCCTGTTACCTTTATTGATTTCATTGCAGAGACATTAACATAGGAAATAGATTATTTTGTTATCTAATTTTACCTTCCAAAAGACAGAAGCAGATGAAAAATCTGAGGTTCTTTCCTGTTGGCTTTTTTGAATTAGCTGTTTTAGATTCTAAAAGTTTAGTTCCTAAAGAAGTAACCTTGTAAATAATTTTAATGTCCTCCTCTAGTGCAGGGTAGGCAACCTTGGCTCTTTTATGACTCAAGGAGTTCAACTCCCAGAATTCCTGAGCCAGCATGGCTCAGCTTGGAAACCTCTCTCTTTCCCCTCAGCGTGGCTGGCTCAGGATTTCTGGGAGTTGAAGTCCATGAGTCATAAAAAAGAGCCAAGATTGCCTACTCCTAAAGCCAATAGAGGGAACTTTTTTTTTGCAAAAAAAAAAAAAAAGGTGCCGGAACGCCGTTCTGAGCATTCTATGAGAAAAAAAGCCCTGGGTACTGCAATTCTTATACATCTAGAGGGCACCAAGTTCCAGAAAGCTGTTGTGGTGCTTTCATCATATATTTTTCCTTCAATTAAAAAATCTGAGACATGACCAGTGGTGGTGGGGTTAAATACGTCAATGCCATTCCAGGCAAAGAGGAATTTACATTATATGTCACTCTGTTCTTTCTTATTATACTCTTAGTGACGTGAACTCCTTGATGGTTATGAGTGATTACATTTCTGGCCAAGGTAGTGATAAAATAAAATATATCAGTGCATAAGATTACAGCCATAATTACCCCAGTACAACAATCATATCCAGACCACCATGCTGTGATTATTTTGTTTTCTCTTCCCTGTAAGATTGCCTTTACTAATGGAAACCATTTCCTAGAGCCAGTATAGGAAAAAATAAAATGCAGTACCCGTGCCTCATTTCCACAATGTATCACATGTCAGCTCATGATGGCAAAAATTGAGACAGTGTCTGTCTTGTAAGGCTGTGAAAAAGGATTTTAGTCATAGGTTCAGCAAAGTAATTGCAGGAAAATGTATCTCAAGACACTGAAAAGAAAACACAACAAAATAAGTTTTGCTTGAAGAAAACTACCCAAGAAAATGATATATTATCAGACCAGTATTGAACCAGGAATCAGAATGGCACAGTAGGTAAGATGGTGGAAGAGGACAAAAAGTACACATTTTTGTTATTGTGTTCGTTTTCATTCCTAAGTCCATCCTGTGTTTTCCCCTCCTTGATTTAGGCATTTTTTAAAGCAGTAAAATGTATATATATATATATATATATATATATATATATATATATATATATATATATATATATATATATATATATATATATATATATATATATATATATATATATATATATATATATATATATATATATATATATATATATATATATATATATATATATATATATATATATATATATATATATATATCATGAATTTGTAAGTATCTGTCTCAAGAAAGCCATTTTAAAGTCTATTTTCCCTTCAAATATATGTTCTTATCTATTCCTATAAAATGTTAGGACTTTTGTATGTCTTATCCCTCATCCTCTGGTCCTTTTAAAGCTGGTTCTGTATTCTTTTAAGATATTAACTAGTCATATTAATTGTATTTAATAAGGATGGGCAGAAAGGGCTTTATACTGAAAGAATAAAAATAGATAAAATAATGGACAAGCAAGCTTTTATTCTTATTACACCCAATTTTTGAAGAGTATTACTAACCTTCTCTGCCCAACATAGTCCTGAAAGCTCAATTGCTGTCTCTTTAACATTAAAAGATTGGTTAGAATCATAGAACATTTTCCCATCACTCAATATCAACAATGAGATTTCTTTCCTGTCTTCCATAAACATGTTTTTTTTTTAATTGGGGGGGGGGGTAACTTAAAAATGTCAAGTTGGGGGCTATGATCCAAAGTGCCACCTTGAGTTTTTTTACCCTATTTGTCAGCTTTACCAGGTAGACTTGATCAGATAAGCTAAAGGAGTTATGTTAATAGAAACTTGTAAGCTTGAAAGTACAATTATCAAGACATTTCATTTGCAGCCCAAGATAATATGGAGAAAGCCTTCTGAGCCCCTTGTGCTGCTGTGGACTATGCTGTCTCTTATCTGACCACTCCCTAGGCAGCATCTGAATGCTAATATTAATAATATTGGAATTCTGTTATTAAAGAAACCTGAAAAAAGACCAGTAGCTGTTTCAGTTTGTCAAAACAGCTTGTACCCTTACAAATAAATGTAAATAGGTTTTAATATTATAATGGGACATTAGACAAATGTTTGTCCATTTAATAAGAGAAATGGGAGGAAAAGCACAATCTCCAGTATCTTGAGCTAGACAAATAAGTTTATAGCTTGAGTCAATAATTTATTAAGAGTTGAAGACTGTAGTCAACAAAGTAAAGGAAACCTACGCAGCTGTCAAACATTAACCTGATTTCTAAATCTGGATTTGTGGCAGTCAGCAGATATGTACGAAATATACATATTTTATGTGTGGCAACTTTTGAAACAACTTTTTATGAACTTCAGTACAGGTAGTAATTACTAACTTTGCCATGAATAATACTCGGCAAAACAAATCAAAACTTTAAGAGTTGCTAGCCTGTTCTAGTAGATTGCTGTCCCAAAAGCTCAACATTTCCCATCAGCAAAATGTGTCCATTTTGACTGTGGCTTTTAAAAATAGCATTCAATTACTTTTCATTATTACAAATGTTTTATCTGCTTTTGTCAATATTTGTCTCCATCTTGCTATGGCTGCTTATCTCCAGTGTACAGAGATAAGCCTATGGATTCTAATCATAAGCAAACTTATTCATTTATCAGAAAGCCACAAATAGCTTACAACTGGAACATCATGTGCCTTAATAAGATTTCAGATCCAAAATATAGAGAATCAGTGGGAGCTTCCTAGTTCAAGTGTTTATTAGAAGTTGATTGCTTAGGGGCTAAAATATGTAGATGCATTACAAGTTGATGTAAACATGAAATATCACTACCTTGCATTATACCAGGTTTGTTGTTATCAAATGTATCATTTTTTAAAATAATAATAACCGCCAGCTACCATTATAAGATTGGTAATTCTTATGCTGCATTGCAGTATCTCCTTAGCCAGGAGAAACTTGCATGGAATTTATGACCTTTTTTTCCTAAGTATTAATGCTGTACAAAGTGCCAAAGGGGTATTTAGTTCCAATGACACTTCAAATGCAGCACCTCTTTGGAAATGCTTTGAGAAGCTATGTAGACCAGCTTCTAAAGGACAAAATCCATCTTGCTGTGGAAGCGTATCTCTAGGGTACAAATATAAGCCTATGAATTCCATGGCTCTATGTTCTAGTGCTGTCTTTGCTTCCACTGGCATGGGCACTGGGCAGAAGAGATTCCAGGACAGGGTCAGAAGCCTTTATCATTACTACCAAGAGCAGTTGCATGTAATAGAAGAAATAGTGAAAGCAATGCAAAGTTCTCCATCAAAGCAAATAGCAAAAACAAAGAGCACCATTCTTATCAAGGTCAGAGCAAAAGGGAAGGCTACATCATTGCCATTAGGACATGAAGCTTCTTGTAGGCTCTGGAAAATAGGTTAGCGGAGTCCAAACATTTTACCATCTAAGCTAGGCAAAAATACAATGATTTAACTCCTCTGCTAAGCATTTTTTTCCTCATTTGGGAATTCTTTCTGATTGTAAGGAGAGGCATTTGTAGTCAGGGAAGTTGACTTAGTTGACCCATGTTGCCAATCTATATTATGAACACTTATCCAGTCATTCAGAGTTCTAGCTAAATGTGAGCAGTGTTGAGGAATTGTCTCTCTAATGATTGATTTATGTTGGATGTATGACACAGTCAACTGGTTTCATTTGATTTAACCCAAACCAGAACCAAGAGTCTTTGTGGCTGAAACTAGCTTTTGCAATCACTAACACTGACCGTACTTACTCATCAATTCTCTCATCCCCTACTCAAATATGCCAGGTGAACACAGCCATTAGCTAAAATATTCTGAGCTTGAAATGTTGCAAGCTTGAAACAGATATTCTGAGTGTCCCAACTTGGTACATACTTTTTTCCTGAGATGACATCATTTTATAGTTTTGTCAAGAACTTGGCAAGCAATTGGTTGTATCAATCCATGTTTCCAATGTATTGATATCTCAGATTAGTTCTATAGTCTTCTAATCTATGGATTCTTGAGCTGTATTGATGCCAGTTGACAAGAGGTGTTAAGAGAAATGTTTACACTACATCAGTCTGTTGGAATCTACTCAGTTGACAGCAGGTAAACTTTTTTTAAATGATATAATAATAGAAAATTGATTGATTGATTAATGATGTGCCATCAAGTGGGTAACAGCTCTTTAGCCATCACATAAACTATTTTAAGGATGATCAACCCAATCCTTTAGATCTTCCAGTGGTACTCCCAGGACCACCTGAGTGCCCTTTCCTGGTGGCTGTCACATTTTTTTCTATTTTCTTAATTAAAAAGTAGAACACAGTTTATCATGGATAAATAAAATTAGAATGTTTCAAAGAAAAAGAAATGGACTGACTGAGGTGTTATCAAAAAGGGTTCAAATCAGTGGTGGGATTCAGCCAGTTTGTACCACTTCAGCAGAACTGATAGCTAATTTTTTGTTGCCCAGGCCCAGAATGGACTTCTGGAAGTGGCATCCACACAAAGAACTGGTTGTTCACATATTTGAATCCCACCACTGGTTCAAAGAGCCTTGGTGGAACAGTGGGCTAATGCCTCCTTAAGTAACACCAGCTGCCTGCAATTAGTGCAGGTTCGCATCCCACCAGGCTCAAGGTTGACTCAGCCTTCCATCCTTCTGAGGTAGGTAAAATGAGGACCCAAATTGTTGGGGGCAATAAGCTGACTTTGTAATAATTTATTTATTTATTTATTTATTTATTTATTAATGGTATTTATATCCCGCCCTATCTCCCGAAGGACTCAGGGCGGCTAACAACAAAACATATAATAAGTACAGAAATTAAGATAAAATAAAATTAAAATCATCTGTGCAATAAATTAAAATTAAAAACTAAAAATAAATTAAAAATTGTAAATATAATTAATTAAAATGCCACTTGGGGGGGGAAAGCCCTAATAAGCAGGCATATACATAGAATGAAGGCTATTGCTAAGCACATTGGTTTGTGCTTAAATTGTAAGCCGCCCTGAGTCTTCGGAGAAGGGCGGGATATAAATGGGATTAAAAAAAAATCCACAATGTGGATTGTGGGCATGAGTCTTGATTCTCTATATTGTACTAACAAGATCACTGTTTCTGCAGTACAGGGTTCAGCTCCATTTGAAAGCTTTATCATGATCAGTGTCATATGAAAGCTGCCTCATTGTAAATGTCATTGGTAAAAGAGTAGGTGCCTTTAAAACTTTAATTTTGCCCACATAACTAGAAAGAACAGGTTTTGGTTTGGGTTTTTTTTAGAAAATTTTATTAAATGTACATTTAAAAACAAAAGTGGAGATGATTCAACTTCCCTGGCTACAACACTACTATTAGTATTACCTTATGTTACAGAAAGAAAAACAGAAACTTAAAATAGATTCTATGACAGTACAGAGTATAACAAACTGTACATATAACATCTGTAAATTTTTTGGTAAGCTGTCTTAGAAAGAACAGTTTTTGTTGTGGAATTTTAACCCTTTCTGTAGATCTTAACAAGGCCTTTATATAACTCAACAGGATTTTAATCCTGGTTGCTAGGAAACGCTTTGCACTTAATAATTTAAAATTTACTTGTGGACAGGTCATTGCTTTTTCAAAAAAATGTAGGAAAAGGCAATTGTTAACCACTGTATTTTGAAATTTCAAGATAATGGAAGAATCTAAGCTGCATAAAACATGGCTGTATTTTTGTGAACAAATTAGGCATTTACATGAGATCAAGCTGGTAATGTAATGCCTGGGTCCCAAAAATGTTCCCTGCCATCCTAGGTTATTGTTTTCTTTTGTTCTGAGAGGACAGGCAGATTTCCAAGCAAAATAGTTGGCAATGGCCATCCACCAATTTTTGTTTCCTAAAAATGCTTATTAGACCTGTTCTAGGCAAGAAGAACTAAAGATTTTGTTGTAGTTCAGCACTTTCAGTGTTGAATTTTAGCTCCTGTTTCTTAAAAAAAGATTGTAATCTTAAAAAAAGAAGAAGTGGGGTAAGTTTTATAGAAGATGAAATTTCTAGGAAATATGTATGTCCGTATTAGTGACTATAAATAACATATTTGACCTTGCCCATTAGGCCTGACCTCTTTCACAGTTTTTCTAACTTTCTGAATGTGTGTTAAGCCTTGGAAATAAATGCTATTTGTTCATCAGGCACCCGTTTTTGTAACAACTTATACACTGACATGGTTGAGTTGCAAGTGTGGGAAGTCCATCATGATTGTTCCACTAAAAGGAAAAAAAGGACAATGAACCAATCTGATTAGTAAAGGATTAGTAAACATTGCACAGTTCCAGAAGGCAGTTCATGAGAAGATGGTCAAGTTACTCTATCTATTGTAGTGATGATGGGCCTATGACACATGTGTCAAAGATTATACACTAGTATATTTTGGGCGACACACCAAAGTTCACCCACATCTAACAACAATTATTATTGAAATCAATAAAACTTGTATATAAAAAAAAGATTTGTGGAGGCCACATGAGAATAGGGTGTACTCTTGTGTGGCTTCCAAACTGTCTGGAAGCCTTTGAAGCCTCTGAAAATAGTGCAAGAATGAGGCATGCTTTTGTTCACTTTTTGGAGGCTGCAGAAGCCATGAAAGAGCATTCAAGAATGAAGGCATCATGAGGACCTTCAGCTCCTTTGGTTAGGCTGCAGGGGGATGAAAGTACGTAGGGCTCAGCAGATCCTGGGTATCACAATTATGATTATCTGTATTTTTTTAAAAAAAAATAAAGTGTTCAAGGTGTGTGTGCGCATAGGTGTGTGGGTGTGTGTAAGAGAGAAAGGTGGAGAGGGTGTAACCAGCAGAGTCAGAGTCAAGTTAGGCATTTTCCAAATTTTTGAAACACTGAGCCAAATAGTTTGCCACCACTAATCTATCAGGTGGAAGGTTTTTCTCCATTCCATTTCCCCCCTACTTTTTGGAGAAAAAAATGTTCAATAGAATTAAACTTGACAAATATGCAATAATGGATAGATACTTCTGCTGTAGGCGGCACATATCAGCAGATTGAGGCAGGATAATTTTATGCATGGAAAGAATTACTCCCACTTTAAAGATGGAAATGAAGGGTCGTATCAGAGAATGTTATTATTGTACAAGTAAAGAAAATGACTTTGTTAGTCACAGATGCACCAATTACTTTATTATATATATTTGCACATGCATACATACCTACTGAAAAGTACTTTTAAGATTTCAGGTGTATATAATTTCCATATTAATAATTCTGTGCAAAGCCATACAGAATGGGGGAGGGTTGTATTGCTAACAATGTTAATAAACCTTTGACAGTGCAAACTTACTTATACTGCATAGATTGCCACCCTAACTATGCTCACAAAATTGTATTAACAGTGTGCGAGAACTGATGTATCACGAAGATAATTACCAGAATGTGACAGGTGTCCTAGAATAAAAATGTTCTCTGTCGCATAAACACACACATACACATGCACAAATATATAAAAATGTTCCAAAATAACATATGCATCAAAATGTAAAAACATTCACCTAAACTAGAATTTTAATTAGTTTGAAATTAGTTTCAGATCAAATTCTCTATTTTACCAAGAAATAGATTAATCTCCACAATCTTGAGACATATCAGTTTATGGGTATTAGATTTATAGCCAGAACATTGAGAATGTCTCCTACCAACAGACATTTATATCCCTGTTTAGACCCATAAATCCATGTTACTGTTTTCAGCAGCTGATTACATGCCACATCTTGGGGGGGGGAATCATCGAATGAGTAGATTACCTAAACAAGGGACATTTTATGGATCTGCTCTTCGCTATACATTCTTCCATCCCACCCCATAATTTTTTGCCCTCCCCCCTCCCCTGGTACTTCTCATCCTGGCAATTGGCAATTGATCTGTCTTTGATTCCTAGAGAATCTGAGTGTTTGAGGTCAGTCGGGGCCAATAGGAGCCATGGAAGAGATTAAAATTCTGAACTCTTAGACCCGCTTTCCTTCCTCTATCATTTATTCTGGTTTCTTCAGCCTTTTCCTAGAAAAGTGGAGATTTTGATGCATAAGAGCTCTACTCAAGACATTTATACAGATTTGATCAGCAGTTTCTAAGATGGCAACATTTTCCTAAACTATGTATTTAGGTGTTCAGTTGTGATAGAAGTTATAAAACAAATAGACTTATTGACTCAGTAATTTTTGCCATCACTCACATGACCATGCAGTGATATTGAAATGGAGACTAAGAGGCCAATCAATATTTGCTATAAATTCAGGAAAGTAGTATAGACTATAACCACTGTTCTTTACAAACCTCCTTTATAATGCTTTGACCCTGAATAAGCAGTATTTGTTTTTGGTGATGCCTTAGAAAAATCTCCTGGGGATATAACAAACATAATCACTCCTCTTTTTTTAAAGACAGCGAAGAAAGAACAGAAACAAGATGGAATATATTAAATTGAAATATTATTACCGGTATTATTCTGCATATTTTCTATGAGAAATAACTTTGTGTAATGCTTAAGGCACCAGGTTCGAAACCAAATGACCATGAGTTCTAGTTCTACCTTAGATAAAGCCAGCTGGATGACCCTGAGCCAGCTTTATCATCCTCCCTCAACCCTAGGAAAGAGGCAATGACAAACCACTTCTGATTTTTTTTTACCAGGCAATGCAGTAAGTTTTGTTGTTGTTTTTACCATTCTGTCATGTCTGACTCTTGATGACTTTATAGGCAAATGCTCTCCATGCTACCGTGTCAAGCACAGCTTCTTTCAGTTGTCGGATGTTCATCTTTGTATCAAGCCAGTGTGTTCTTTGCTTGTCTCTTTTTCTTGTTCCATGAACTATTCCAAGCATCATTGACATCTGCAATGAATTTGCATGCATGACATGGCCAGAGCAAATTTATATATTAAAAGCATCCTGATTTAAGTTCATGTTGTAATGCAATTTATTGGACTGTAAGGGATAAAGCCTTTATCTAAATATCTAAATATCTGCAGTTGTTTTATTTTTAGTCAGAAGAGGATGACACTATCAGGAAAAGTAGGCTTTTTACAGCCTATGAACCTGGCCAAATTTCAACCATGTAGTTTCAGCCATGTTACACTTCAATAAAGGGTATTTTGCAGTATGTTTTAATAAGCGCCTGTTACTCGTCCCAGCTTCTGCCAACCTAGCAGTTTGAAAGCATGTAAAAATGCAAGTAGAAAAATAGGGACCACTACGGTGGGAAGGTAACACCATTCCATGCGCCTTTGGCGTCTAGTCATGCTGGCCACATGACCACGGAGTTGTCCTTGGACAAACGCTGGCTCTTTGGCTTTGAAACGGAGATGAGCACTGGCCCCTAGAGTTGGAAACGACTAGCATGCATGTGCGGGGGAACCTTTACCTTTACCTTTATGTTTTGGGGGGAGGGTGGATTTGAGTCCATTTTATACTCCTGGCAAATGTTGGACAAGTCCTACAGTTTTCTTAGCAAGGTGTCAAAGTTCCGAGTGACAAACCCAACCAAACTAATCCCTTTAAGACATTAATGTAAAATGTTATTGAATACATTTCTTTGGCACTAATGAAAACAAAACCAGCCCTGGTAAGACCCCTCCCAAATCTTTATAGTAAAAGCATTGAATTCTCCCTCCTCCCTTTGGGTCAGGTCACGTTGCCCAATCAAGTAGAAAAAATATTGTTATGAGAAAGCATCTCTAGGTCTGGCCAGGCACCTGGTGTAATGTCATTGGGTCTCACGGTCTGGCTTCTTAATCTTTAAAATCTGTATTCCAAACCTCTCTTCTCCTCCCAAGTTCATTGGCAAGCTGAGAAGTAATATTTGTCGCACCAGCAAAACCGTGCTTCAAAACTTGACACAAGGTTTTTCAGAAGTGGTTTGCCATTGCCTCCTTCCTAGAGCTGAAAATGACTGGTCCAAACTCACCCAGTTGTTGTTGTTGTGTCTAAGGGGGGGGGGAGACTAGAACTCAGGGTCTTCCCGTTTTTAGCCTGGCTCTCCAAGTGCACAATAAATACATTCATATACAATATTTGATAAATATTTTTTCCTAGTGATGTCAGTTTTAGGGTTCCTGGTTTTCTAGCATGGTGCCTTAACCACTGCATCATACTGGATCTCTTATTCATTATACCATGTTTAAGACAGAAATAGTAGTGATTAGAAAGGGATAGCACATCGACTGCTCAACCATCTTGCAAGTTGGCTATATTTTTTTTAAAAAAAAAACTTCTTCTGTGACCATCCCTAAGGAAGTTTTTATTGAACTCTGAAGAATATATACATACAAACCACTTCCTTTTTTGGATTGGCAGGTTGTCCACTTCTGGGAAGGATAGGTTCCTTTTAGTTCTTTTTAAATTTGAGATATTGTATACACAATACACCATAATATAAATAATATGTGTTCTGAATACAATAGGCTAGCTAACATAAGAATACTTTTTCATATTTACTTATGCAGTGATCAGGGCTGTTTCATTCAATATCAGAGTGGCAGATAAGTAATATAAAGAAAATAGTGTTTGGTTTCATTTGGGAAAATGAATGTAATGGAAATAGGAAACTGAAGGAACTAAACAGTTATAAATAGATTGGAGATTGAAATTAACAGGAATTATACTATCAGTTAGATAGATAAGAGAATTTTGAAAAGGATAAGAATAAAAGAATACAACTTGGGGAAGGCCATATCAATCAAAAATGACCAAGTCTCTCCCTTTCCCCTTTCTTTCCAAGCATACTTATATTGAAATCATTGCTAAATCTTTCCAAAGCAGTTCAGATCAAAGTCTGATTTGATCTGATGCCTCAAATCAATTTCAAGATTCAAAGATTTGATTAAAAGTGGTGATTCACTTTAATCTTTTTTGAATCAAATGACTGCCTTGAAGGTTCACATCATCCTAATGTATTTGGGTCTTTTATCTTTATCTACCATTCTATGGGGACGCAGTGGCTCAGTGGGTTAGGATGCTGAGCTTGTCGATCAGAAGGTCGGTAGTTTGGCGGGTCGAATCCCGAGTGCTGTGTAACAGAGTGAGCGCCTGTTACTCGTCCCAGCTTCTGCCAACCTAGTAGTTCGAAAGCACGTAAAAATGCAAGTAGAAAAATAGGGACCACTAACGGTGGGAAGGTAACAGCATTCCATGCGCCTTTGGCGTCTAGTCATGCCGGCCACATGACCACAGAGACGTCCTCGGACAAGCGCTAGCTCTTTGGCTTTGAAACGGAGATGAGCACCGGCCCCTAGAGTCGGAAATGACTAGCATGCATGTGCGGGGCAACCTTTACCTTTACCATTCTATGAAAAAAAAATATGTTTCCCCACTTTTCCTGTATCTTTCCCACTGAATGATGTCAGAAGTCCTTGTGGAACCTAATGAATTATAAGGGAAATCTGAGATTTGTGTGTGCTTCATTTGTTTCACAAACAAATCATCTAATGTGAAAGGTACCTATGTGAAAAATAAAATAATCCTTTAATTCAAAGTCAATTCAGTGAAAGAGCAGTTTTGTACACTTTCTTAAAACACTGGTCTTCCCTTCCCTTCCCTCTCTTCCCCTCCCCTTCCTCTCTCAAACACACTAAAAAAAATCAGTTTTAAAATTCTAACATGATTCCTCCCCAAAACACAGAAATTCAGTTATCCACTCCTTTTCCCTCTGTACTATTATTATCAGCACTTGCCAGATAGCATTCATTCATCAATCCATGTATCTCATCATTCTATAACAAAGCATTTTTATTGGCCCATTCATCTTTTTTTAAAAAATCTCTCTTCACTCCATCCTTTATACACAGCAAGCTCTTGGATTCCACAGTGGATTTTTTTCTCAGTGCAGATAGGAGGAGATGTATCACCTTCAGATCTTCTGCCGGTATTGTTGTGTATGTTTGGATGGCCTGAAAGTTTTAGAGTCTTAACATTTGCAAGGACCTTTTCTCTTAGCATTGGTTCTTGATGCTATTTTTTCTTGCTTTTATTTTTCTTTTCTTTTCATGACTCTGTTATTCCTTTTTATTAGGGTGGGGGGCGGGGTGACTGGAGCTGATAATTTACTGGCCAGGTATCCTTTCTGAAACCTATGCAGAGTTCACAGAAGATATTTTTCTCTTTGTGCCCTGATAGAGAAACATCTGTTGCTGTCTAGGATTAAACTCTCAACCTTATCAGTGGGAGATGAGTGTCTTCGCCTCTAGGCCACTACGCTGCTTCTGCTGTTTTCCCCTGCTTTTATTTAATGGGATCTTAAAGCATAAATGTGTTGTTTAGTGGTTGTTGTTGTTGTTAGCTGCGAAGTCGTGTCCGACCCATCGCGACCCTATGGACAACATTCCTCCAGGCCTTTCTGTCCTCTACCATCTTCTGGAGTCCATTTAAGCTCACGCCTACTGCTTCAGTGACTCCATCCAGCCACCTCATTCTCTGTCGTCCCCTTCTTCTATTGCCCTCGATCTTTCCCAGCATTAGGCTTTTCTCCAGTGAGTCCTTCCTTCTCATTAGGTGGCCAAAGTATTTGAGTTTTAGCTTCAGGATCTGGCCTTCTAAAGAGCAGTCAGGATTGATCTCCTCTAGGACTGACCGGTTTGATCGCCTTGCAGTCCAAGGGACTCGCAGGAGTCTTCTCCAGCACCATAGTTCAAAGGCCTCAATTCTTTGGCGCTCAGCCTTTCTTATGGTCCAACTTTCACTGCCATACATTGCAACTGGGAAGACCATAGCCTTGACTATACGCACTTTTGTTGACAGGGTGATGTCTCTGCTTTTTAGTGTGCTGTCTAGATTTGTTATGGCTTTCCTCCCCAGGAGCAAGCGTCTTTTAATTTCTTGGCTACAGTCCCCATCTGCAGTGATCTTGGAGCCCAGGAAAATAAAATCTGTCACTACCTCCATTTCTTCCCCATCTATTTGCCAGGAATTGAGAGGGCCAGATGCCATGATCTTGGTTTTCTTAATGTTAAGTTTCAACCCAAGTTTTGCACTCTCCTTCTTCACCCGCAACAAGAGGCTCTTTAGTTCTTCTTCACTTTCTGCCATTAGAGTGGTATCATCTGCGTATCTTAGGTTGTTGATATTTCTTCCGGCAATCTTAATTCCAACTTTTGATTCATCTAGCCCTGCCTTTCTCATGATGTGCTCTGCATATAAGTTAAATAGGCAGGGCGACAGTATACAGCCTTGCCGGACTCCTTTCCCAATTTTGAACCAATCAGTGGTTCCGTGTCCAGTTCTCACTGTTGCTTCTTGGCCCGCATATAGGTTTCTCAAGAGACAAATAAGATGGTCTGGTACTCCCATCTCTTTAAGAACTTGCCACAGTTTGTTATGATCCACACAATCAAAGGCTTTAGCATAGTCAATGAAGCAGAAGTAGATGTTTTTCTGGAACTCCCTAGCTTTTTCCATGATCCAGGATCCTGTTTAGTGGTAGGGTCAAATTTTAAAATTAACAAAGGAACTATAAAAAGGGGATATTTCCCATTATCTGTGTTATGTACTGGGCTCTTGTGTTACACCACGTGGGTTGCTGGAGCCCATGGTCCAATTGATTCCAAAATTGATAAGCTGGTAGAACAGGGCATGTTACAGCCTGTTGATGGTGGGGAGTGGGAAACTCCTATAGTCACTCCACTTAAAGCCAACGGGGAAGTTCGCATTTGTACTGACTATAAATGAACACTAAATAAAGCCCTCAAGCAACACACTTACCCGGTCCCAGTGGTCAACCATATTTTAGCCTCCTTGCAAGGGGGTACTATATTTGCTAAACTTGATTTAGCACAGGCCTATCAGCAATTGCCGGTTGATGAGGCCACAGCCATGGCTCAAATGATCATGACTCACAGGGGGGCTTTCAAAGTTAAACGCTTACAGTTTGGAGTTAGTGTTGCATCGGGTATTTTTCAGGGAATCATGGAGCATACACTCAAGGTTATTCAGGGCATCTGCCCTTATTTTGATGACGTTCTTATTTCAGGAGAATCCCCAGAAGTGTTGGCCAGTAGGCTCAAGGCTGTTTTGCAGAGGCTTCACGAAGCAGGCCTCAAATTAAAAAAGAACAAATGTAGTATTGGGGTTTCTTCAACAGAATTCCTGGGTTTCCAAATTGATGCTAATGACATTCACCCTGCTGATTCTAAAGTGAAGGCTATTAAAATGGCTCCTAGGCCCAAATCAAAAGGAGAACTACAAGCATTCTTGGGTCTCCTAAACTTCTATCACACATTTCTACCTCATAAGGCTGCAATAGCAGAGTCCCTCCACAGGCTGCTGGATAAAAAAGCTCCATGGAAATGGACTAACTTACATGAAAAAAGTTTCCAGGAATTAAAAGCACTATTGTCAGAAAAGTCCACTGTAACTCACTACAAAGAGTCTAAACCTGTATGTCTTGCATGTGATGCATCTCCCTATGGGGTGGGGGCAGTTTTAAGTCACATAGGAAAAAATGGGAAACAGGTTCCAATAGCATTTTACTCAAGAACATTGTCTTCTGCTGAGCGCAACTATGCTCAGATTGACAAAGAGGCCCTAGCCATCGTTGCTGGAATAAAAAAATTCCATGACTATTTATGTGGCAGGGATTTCATGGTCTACACTGACCACAAACCTCTGTTGGGACTTTTTACAATAGACAAACAAACCCCCCACATACTATCTTATATTGTATTGCCCTGTTCACCGCCCTGAGTCCTTCGGGAGAAGGGCGGTATAGAAATCAAATTATTAAATTAAATTATTATCTCCAAGAATGTTGAGATGGTCTATTTTCCTATCTGCATACAATTTTAAGTTAATTCACAAACTGGGCAAGGAAATGGGCCATGCTGATGGCCTCAGCAGACTACCACTGCCACTAATGGATCCAGATCCGGCTCCTGCTGCTAGAATATTGTCCATACAGGACATACCTGAATTTCCCCTCCATGCTGGGAACATTGCTGGGAACATTGAACACATGCTGGGAACATTGAACACATGAATTATCTGCACATATGGGGAAACAGAGTCACAACTCCCACTTCCTTAAGAGACAGGGTTTTACACTCATTACATGAAGGCCATCCAGGCATTGTCAGAATGAAAACTTTAGCTAGGAGCTACCTTTGGTGGCCTGGTGTTGATAAGGCCATTGAGGCTTGAGTCCATGGTTGTTATACATGCCAGCAATCTAGGCCTGAAATGCCACAGGCTCCAGTTCACAGGTGGGAGGAAATGCATACTCCCTGGTCTAGGGTTCACATAGACCACGCTGGGACCTTTCAGGGTCAGCTCTTCCTGATAGTAGTGGATAGCCACTCAAAATGGCTGGAAGTAATTCCAGTTCCTAACATGACTACTGCTAGGATCATCCAGGTGCTGAGAAAACTCTTTGCCACACATGGGTTGCCAGATGTCTTAGTTTCTGACAATGGGGCCCTATTCACTGCTGCTGAATTTCAGGCCTTTCTTAGAGCTAATCTCATCAGACATGCAACGTCTGCGCCTTTTCATCCATCTTCTAATGGTCAAGCTGAATGCATGGTGAGGACAATGAAGGAAGCACTCAAGCGCATTGTTACAGGTGACTGGCATCACAGATTGGCAGATTTTTTACTCTGCCAGCATTCTATGCCCTGCACTGCTACAGGCAAAAGTCCTGCAGAACTGCGTTGGGAGAGGTGTTTGATTACTAAACTGGACAGGTTGCATCCAGATAGAGTGGCAGCAGAAGCCTCTTGACCAAATCCCCTGAGGGGGCTGCACATGGGTGATTGGGTTTGGGCCAGGAACTATGGTCATGGGAATCTGTGGGTTCCTGGTCAAATCACCAAGGCATCCGGACCCCTATCTTATGAAGTGGGGGTGGAGGGAGGGCGAGTTGTCAGAAGACACATTGATCAGCTCAGGAAACGGTTTCCAGAATGGCCACTAAGCGAGGACTGCATCATAAGTCCCTCCCAAGGTCCTCAGACATGCAGCCAAGCCAGCCCTCACATGGACTACCACGACTTTTCTTTCTTAACTGAGGTGGAACCAGAGGGAGAAATGGGGAGCTCTGGAGTGCAACATGGACCCCCTAAAGGAGCAAGCCAACAGAACGTCAGCAACCTCTGTGCCTACTCTGCCGATCAGTCTGACTCTGGGGTGGGCCAAACTGGTATGGCCAGCCAGAGTGCATCGGATCCCCTTGACTCAAGAGCACAAAGGGACACAAGTCTACCCAGCCCACTGGGTAAGCTGGTAGACCACAAAGTGATGGGAACTCTGAGACGTTCCTCTAACGCACATAAACCTTCTTCATATTTTGCAGATTACATTGTAAAATAAAGAGCTATATATTGTTGTAAAACCTGTTGCCACTATACTACAGAAACTAGTGCTATGATATAACTGTCTAATAGAGCAAATGTGAAGATTGTTCATTGAGACGTTGTTTAATCTCATTGTAACCTAGTGTAAATGGTGAAGCCTGTTCATTGAGACGTTGTTTAATCTCATTGTAATCTACATTGTTTTTTTTATTATTATTATAACTTTACTTTATTGTGTTTGGATAATGAGTCTTGACAATTGTTGAGACTAATTGATGTTGTCATAGTCTGATCTAAGAGGGGAGGGGTGTTATGTACTGGGCTCTTGTGTAACACCACATGGGTTGCTGGAGCAGCTAATGGCTTTCCAGCAACCCAGACTTTTAGTCTCCTGTGCTGCAATTGGCTATCTCCAGGCGGCAATGGTTGTTTCAAACCTATTGGCTGCCGCCTAGGGGCTAGACTATATATTGCGGCTAGTTGCAGACAATTCCCCAGTACAGTTCCAGCACAAAGTAAAGAATGAGTTATCCTGTACTCAGCTTCGCATCTTCATTCCTGCACCAAAGAACCGGCTATTTAACAATCTGTATTCTTTTTATTTTAGATACCTGCAGTTTATCAAAGGAGCTGAGTACCAAATTGTTATATAATGAAAAACCACAAGGGCAAAAATAACACAGCTAATAGCCACATCCTACATCCAGGTGCTTTGCTTCCAATGATGTAATATTTCAGGACAGATGTTGAAAGATTGGCAGCATGTACTGTAATACTCTCTCTGGGTTGCATGGTGGTTTCTTCTACCCAGGGGTACAAAATAAAAGAATGATCAAAAAATGACACAGACAATTGGAAAGGAAGACAAAGGAGGGAAAGAATGATATATTCTTTTGACTTTTCCTAGCATCAGAAGACTAGTTTTTCAATCACAGGTTTTTCAAAAGCCTTCAATCCATAATGGATAGAGGTCTTGTCAGTTTCACATAGCAGGTAGAGGGTGCTAATCAAGTAATGAAGGTCATGGAGCTGTGTCTATTAACTTGTGCTTAGCTCTTGTAAGGGTAATACTGCACCACAGAAAAAGATGCTCAGGAGGAGATCATTTGAGATACTCAAAAAGAAAGGCAATGTTTAATTTTTAGGCTATGCCTGCCAGATGGGGGACATGTCCTCCTTTTGCTGGACATCTGGTAGCTCTATTACTACATCAATCTGTTATCTTCCTCACACTTTACAAGGAAATCTAACTGATCCATGAGAGATCCCTGAATATATTTTTCATCTTAAATCAAAATTGATTTTCTATCTTTTCATTGTTTCCTTTCTTCAGGATAGTCCCACTAGAACTAGACCAATTTGGCTTGATTTATACAAGTCAAAGAGTGATCAAGTAGAACTGAATGAACAATTTCAGATGGCAAGTGAAAAGGGCAGCAACATCCATAGAAGGGATAAAAATAGGCAAGAAAGCAGCCACAGCATCACCACTGAAACTTTCCTCTTTTTTGTCTCCATGTCATTATATAAGTGGGCATCATTTTTACTGTGAGGTCATGACCCCGTTTTGATCACTCCCCCTTATAACATTGCTGAAAGAGGGCTCCTGTGTCAGCCTCACTCCCACCCCACCCCTTTATTTGTAGTTATCAGAACTGGAATAATGATGATGAAGATAGCTGATTTAATTAATTAATTGAATAAAATGATTAATTAATAAATCAGAAGGAAAACCCTGGGAAACTAGGCCAATAATATGCTTGCCTGGGAATACTAGAGATTAGTAGAAAAGAATATAAATAATTGAAGAAGATCACAAAGTATTAAGATTTGCAAACTGAAATTGAAAGATTATGGCATAAACCAGCTATGATGGTTGAACTGGTTACCACAGGGGTGTCAAACTGCTGGCCCACGGGCCGGATGTGTTATGCTGAAACCATGCCCACCCCAGCTCCAGCAATGGAAAAAAAAGTCATGATGCATCGTGTTACATAACGTTGCAAGTTTGACACCCCTGGGTTACCAGAAAACTGGGTGCTATACCAAAAAATCTCAGATAGCACTTTAGAAAATTTCCACCTATCAGTTGCAAGAATCTGCATATATACTATGCCAATATGATGATGATGATGATGATGATGATGATGATGATGATAATAATGATAATAATAATAATAATAATAATAATAATAATAATAATAATAATAATAATAATAATAATAATAAGAAGAAGAAGAAGAAGAAGAAGAAGAAGAAGAAGAAGAAGAAGAAGAAGAAGAAGAAGAAGAAGAAGAAGAAGAAGAAGAAGAAGAAGAAGAAGAAGAAGAAGAAGAAGAAGAAGAAGTTGGAAGGGACCTTAGAGGTCATCTAGTCCAATCCCCTGCTCAGGCAGGAAACCCTATACCATTTCAGACAAATGACTGGCCAGTCTCTTCTTAAAAACTTCCAGTTTTGGAGCATTCACCACTTCTTGTTTCAGTTTTAACTACTGCTATCGGAGTTATTAAGGCAGAATCTTTGAGACTACACTGGGGCTTCACCTGTGTGCCATCCAAACCATATAGACAGAAATCTTCCTTAGAAGTAACTTTCTTCCCTTCTTTACTTCCCCAGTACTGTAAATGAAAAAAGCTTGTTTCTTCTAGCAGAATTTGAGCGGGTGCCATCCTCTGGAGCTGAGAAGGGTTTTTTATCTTCTTCTCCAAATCAGGTGCAGAAAAGTTCACCCTGAATCCTCTGCCTCTTGTTTGAGGCTTCTTTTGGAACGTTCAGTGTAGAGATTTTGATGAATCTTCCCATAACATTTCTGCGTGTTAGATTGGTGCTTCCAGAGAGCTGCTGCTTAAGAGAGGTCAAAACCATCAGTGTGAAATGAATGATTTGGGCAGAAGGCTCATTTGCTTGGGTCTGTGGCACGGTGAATAGTGTTAATATAAGGGAGCCATTCTGCCAGCATAAAAGGCTGTCAAGCTACCCAGCCATTTCATCCAAGCAGGCCTTGGAGCCTGAGTTACAAGAGGTGGCATTTCTAGAATAGCTTTCCCAAACACAATTTTATTTCTGCCTTTTTGAAAGCAGATGTTTCAGTAAAATAACTGATGGCACAAAGAATCACCATTCTCACAACAACAAAGATATTGTCACAGTGGTTATATTCTTCAGTGTCTAATGTTTCTTTCTTTACCTATAGGCTGAAGTGGCACAAGCTCTTATTATTATTAAAAGGCAAAAAAAGATCATCCTGGTTCCTTTTAGATACTTATAAAAATCTCTCTCTCTCTTACATCTCTAACTGTATTTTTCCTGCTATACAAAGGCAGCCTGACATATATAAATTTCTTGGCAGCCCTGGATGACATGCTTTTATAAGAGCCAAACATTTGCTTTCAAGCTTCCTGAGCAATCAGCTGCTTTCAGACCCAGATTGAGCAAAGAGATTCCTTGTATTTGTTGCTCCCTTGAGATTTGCCTAACTTTAAAGACAAGCAATATGGCAGGGAAAGAGAGGAGGGGGAAAGGGAGAAAACTTCTGCTCAACTATCGATATTGAGTTCAGGGGGTTGGGAGTGGGGGGCACTGTTTTACAGTGGTTCTCCTCCTACCTCCTGGGCCACTCACAGTCGGTGTTGACGGGAGGGCAGAGATCCGCCCCGAGGCCTCTTGTTTGTGGAGTTCCTCAGGGGTCGGTCCTCTCTCCCCTCTTGTTCAACATCTACATGAAGCCGCTGGGTGAGCTTATTCGTGGTTATGGGGTGGGGTATCATCAGTATGCTGATGATACCCAACTTTTTTCTTTCCACCCCAAACCAACCCAGTGATGCCCTCGACGTGATGTCCTGTTGCCTGGAGGCAGTCCGGGTTTGGATGGGGAGAAACAGGCTTCAACTCAATCCCACCAAGACTGAGTGGCTGTACATACCGGCATCTCGGGAGAACCAGCTTTGTCCATCGCTAACTATGGGGGGTGAGGTGTTACCCCCCGTTGATAGGGCTCGCAACTTGGGCATCCTCCTGGATTCACTTCTCAGTTTGGAAGATCATATAGGAGCCGTGACCAGGGGGGCTTTTGCCCAGGTTCGCCTGGTGCACCAGTTGCGGCCCTATCTGGACCGAGATGCCCTACGCACAGTCACTCATGCGCTCATGACCTCCCGGTTAGACTACTGCAATGCTCTCTACATGGGGCTGCCCTTGAGGACCACTCGGAGGCTTCAGCTGGTGCAGAATGCAGCCACGCAAGTTGTGATGGGAGTCTCCCGATACTCCCGTGTAACGCCTCTTCTCTGCGAGCTGCATTGGCTTCTAGTTGCCCTCCGGATGAGATTCAAGGTGCTGGTGATGACGTATAAAGCCCTAAATGGCATGGGCCCGGATTATCTTAGGGAGCACCAGCTGCCAGCATCAACTTCCCATCATCCTATGCGCTCCCATAGGGAGGGCCTCCTTAGGGTGCCACCAGTCAGGGAGTGCCAGCGGGTGATCCCCAGAGGGAGGACGTTCTCTGTGGGCGCACCTGCCCTATGGAATGACTTACCTATTGAACTCCGGACCGCCCCCGACCTTCGTTCGTTTCGTCGGGACCTGAAAACTTGGCTCTTTGATCTATCTGGCCTGGACTGAGGGGTTTTAAGTTTTAAACTTTGTTTCAATTTGTTGGGCTAGTAGTTATTTATTATTATTATTATTATTAATTTAATTTAATTTAATTCTATTTCTATTTTAACTTTTATATTGTTTTTTAAACTTTGCCCTGTAAACCGCCCTGAGTCCTTTGGGAATAGGGCGGTATATAAAACTAATTAAATAAATAAATAAATAAATTCTTTAAAAAAATCATTAGTTTCATATCTATAGCAGAATCGTTACTCTTCCTTGTGATTTATAGTGCTATGCTCTTGTGTGGCTTTCAGTATTCTTCTTTCTTTATTGTTTCTATCCATGCAAGTTCTCCCCTAGCTGTATGGTGTTTCCTGCTGCCACTTTTGTTTCCACTTTCTTCCTTGGCTGCTCTGACAAAATAAAATAAAATAAAAATTATTGCAACTGTTTTGGAATTGGCACAGCATTCCTGTTCCAGGGCTGGGTTAGTCTCTTGACTTTATATTTTTTTCAAAACTCTTTGATTAAGTCTTCAGCTGGCTATGGAATGAAGAAACATCTTCCATGACCATTTAAAGAGAAGGAAATAATAATCAAAGAAGTAGAAGTATTGCCTGAATCTATATCTAGATAGAACAGAAGCACACGTACAATTGTTTCTGTTTTCTCTACTGGCCTGTCTTTAGAGTTTTGCTTAATTCATAATTGTTTGGAAACCACAAATTCCTTGGAATTGATTAGAGACCTATTTATTTCAGAAATTTATTTCACTCAACCTTCCTAACTTTATCAAATCTGAACAATTCTATTTAAGTAGTTCCTTAATTGCTGGAAAAAAGAGGTTAATGTGGGACAGAAAACATAGGTCAATGAAACCATGATTGATATCAGCTTAGTGTTATGGTATAAGCAATAGTTGGCCATAGGCAAACATATAAATGTCCTTCAGATGCTTTACAAGGCACACGACCAGGGAATACAGACCAGTTTTACAGCTATTCCTTGGTTTGGGATGTGTAAAGGGAGTCACTGGGAATCTGGCATCACCATCATCTAACCTTAGGGGAAAAATAAGAATTAACAAGCCATTAAGAAGGACTTTCAGGGGAAAAAATTACACCATCTTGAAAAGGAGAAAATTATAAGAAAGAAACTCAAAATAATCCTGCCTTGATTTTGTTTAATGTAAAATGGGACAGAGAAAACCTCAGGCAAGATTTCAAGATTATGTTGTCTTACCTTACGAAAATAAAGAGCATGACTGGAATTGCTGCCATGCCTCTTTCTTGGTCTGGCCTACCTGGAAGGGCTGATAGCCCTGACAAACCAAGGACAGTTGTAAAGATCTCTAATTATACTGTAGCCCATTATGATGCATGTCCATCATCTTTAGTTTTTAATTTTCTGCTTTGGGGAGCTTGGTCCAATACTCAGTGGATCTCCTGATAGTTCAATATTCCTAGTTCCTAAGAAAACAAATTCAGTGTAGAATATCTACAGTATATAGATATTACTATATGGCTTCAATCTTCATTTAAAAGAAATATATTATTTGCCTTCTTGGGGGTAAAATGAAGTGATAAATATGCTAATGCTCCATCAGACACTGTGTGCTGCACTTATGGCAATTTTTACTGTCTTGATCTGAAATCTGTCTCATTTTAAAGTTGGTAACATCTTACAGATAGATCATTTAGTCTAAGTCTTCCTTTCAGTGCAGGATCTTCTGAAGAGTCTTTAACAGCTATTTGAAGACCTCCAATAAACTAGAACTCACTGCTTCATGTGTTCAATGAGTGTTTCTTTAATGGACAAAAGAATTTGAGGTTTTGGTTTTTAACAATGCATTTTTTTTTGTTCCATTAAGTATAGTGACTCTCCAGTGTCTCTTCTATAACTGCAGAGTTTCTTCTCAAATTTCTGTTCTTAATTTGCTTTGTTTTGCTGCTTTGCAATTTTTTTCTTTCTTTTTTTACAGTTACTACCCAAATCAATTTTAATAGAGATGCTTAGACATAAACTCTAATGCTGGGCTATAAAATAAGATACTTTCCACTAATGGCAACATTTGTCTTCTTAGCAGCCCAGGTAAGATACCAGCCTGCTCTGCCTCTTGATTAAGCTGGCCAACTCATCTCTCCTGTCTTTTTTTCCTTCTGACCCTATAAGGATTGACTATGGTAATGAGGTGGGGAAAATGCACTCCAATGTGAATTCTCTATTGTCTGTACTTTATGTATCACTCACAAGGCTACCACAAGTTTTCATAAAGGTGCCACCAGCTCTTTCAAAAGGTTTTCATGAATAAATGATGGTTCAAAGCAGAACACATTCTCCTTGCTTGTACTATTGACTCACAAGTTATGTCAGGAGGCACGTGGCTCAATAGCTTAACAATGCTAGAGATGGTCTCAGCTCCGTTGGTTCAAGCCCTAGCACTGCATGGCAGGGGTGAGCTCCTGTCACTTCCCTCAGAATCTGTCCACCTAACAGTTCAAAAACAACCTATGTCTTCTCCTGAGATTGTACAGGAAGCTGCCATGTGAAGACCTGGCTATCTTAAAACATCAATACTGTATGTGCCCTTGTCTTATGTCCTGAACAATCTTTTCTGAAATATTTCCCAAGTACTGCATGGGTCATATAATGTAAAGATGGGGAAAAAAAATAAGAAACTGAGTGAAATCAAACTTAATAGATCCCCCCATCTCTGAGAGATAAATGGTGTTTATTGTTCCTATAAAGAGCAGAAGATATAGCCAAATCCTCATTTAGGAGACGGACATACTTAACAGGCTGAAGTTCTCTGCTTGGAAGTGGGGGGAGGAGAAGCATTTTTTTTAGTCTTGGAGAAGTACTGCAACACAGAATAAGGTTAATTTGAGAATGTTGCCTCAGTTAATGTTTTATTGTATACATTGGAGTAATAGAAACAAAGACTGCTGCTCAGCAGCATTTGTCTTGCAAGAAGTTGGTCCTAATTTTTAACAATTCTTATAGAAGCTTTAGGGCAGCACGGTGGCTCAGTGGTTAAGATGCTGAGCTTGTTGGCTGAAAAGCCAGCAGCCCCAGTTGGAGAGCTGAGCACCAGATGATGAGGTGAGCTCCAATCCTCTCCTCAGCCTCTGCCAACCTAATAGTTCAAAAGCATGCAGATGCAAATAGATAAACAGATACCATTTCAATTTAAGCATTAAAATGTCTTTGGATAGCTCTGGCTCAATGGCTAGAGATGAACATTGCTCCCTATTGTCGGCAGTAAGTAGTGGAGTCAAATTTGCAAGGACTCCTTTACCCTTTTTTAATAGAAGCTTTACTTTATTGCACAATACTGAGATCTAATATCAATTTTGCAGAATAAATCATTAAAACAAAGAAAATAAATAGTGGGCAGGCCATTGAAAAAGGCTGATGCTTCTGCCATTTCTACCTCTGAGCTTTCTTTAAAAAGTGCTACAAGATTACCCTCTCTCCTTCTTTCTTCATGTCAGATCAGAGGAGAGTGTCAGTTCACATACTGGAACCTTTGTATGCTATCATTTTACAAGACATGGGTCATGCTTGTCATCCTACTATTTGCACCATTTTCAAACAAATTTTTACAGTGACAGCTCTGAGTGATTCGCTGTATGCTAGAGCCAAGGGCAATGCCCCAGGCATACAGAGTCCATGTAGGTTTTTTCCCCCCTTTTTAAAACATCTATATTAAGTTGAAAGTAAACCTGAATGTGGATCTTGAAAGTGTGTATGTTTTATCGGATTAAATATAATAGTTGAGATTGAATGAAGCATTCAAAATTTAGATGTGATTTTAAAACAAAATAAAGAGGTATCTTTGGTTTCTTAATCTATTACATTGGTCTTTCCTAACTTGGTGCTAACCTCCAGATGTGTGGATCTACAAATTCCCTAATTCCAAGTCAAACTGGCTCTGTTACAAAACCACTTCTCAAGAGCATTAAATCAGGGAAAGTTGTACATACTGTATATGTGTGCTTGCTATTTGTTCAAAATGCTTACTGTTGCTGACATTTTCTCCCCTCTGATTGTATGCTATCTTTTATTCATATTGTTGTTTTAATTTTCTGTTTGCTGCCCAGAATTGTCTTGCATGAAGGGAGATTGTATAAATTGAAATAAACAAAACCAATAAACATGTGACCAGATGTATTTGATGGCCAGATTAGATAGATAGATAGATAGATAGATAGATAGATAGATAGATAGATAGATAGATAGATAGATAGATAGATAGATAGATAGATAGATAGATAGATATAGTGGTGAGATTCAAATATGTGAACAACCGGTTCTCTGATAGATAGACTAGAATGACTTGCTGCATCCCTTTATACAATTATGAAAGCTTTGGAACTTCTTTCTTTTACTCATGAATTATCCATATATCAAAATGTAAACAAAGAAGGTAATAACCTTATAGACTATAACCTACCATTTGTGCTACATTTCTTAGCTGAAACTACCGCTGGAGTGTGTGAGGCTGGAACTGTACAAGTAGTCCTGGACTTATAAACACAATTGAAACTGTAACCTTGGTTGTTGAGTAAAGTGACCTTAAGCAAGATAACCACGTTTGTTTCTTTTCAATGACTGCAGTCCCTGCACCCCCAGTTGTGGTTGTTAAACAATATTGTGGGTGATTAAGTGGATACGACCCCACATAAGGAATGAGTGCCTTATATGTGTGCATTGGGGAAGACCTTGGGAGTCCAAGCAGGATTTTCAGCCCCTGACAAGAGAGTCACTCATGTATACCTGTGCTTAGCCTCCCAGGACCTCCCCAACCTTGGTCTTCTCCCAGATAGACTACTGCAACACACTCTATATGGGGCAGCCCCTTTAGAAACTTCAGCTGGTGGTGCAAAATGCAGCAGTGCAGGTAATTTTGTGTGCTTCTAGAACAGCATATGACACCTCCATTCCATAAGCTGTATTGATTAGCAATTTGCTTCTGGGTCACATTCAAGGTGCTGGTTTTGAAGTTTAAAGTCATTTATGTCATGGAGCTAGGTTTATTGAGGGACCGCCTCCACCCAATTACATCTGCCAGTTCTATTACATATGGCAGAAGAGGTATGCTGAGGATCTCGACTGCTAAGGAGATGGGCTTTTTCTGCAATGGCATCTGCCTTGTGGAACATCATCCCCATTAAGGTGAAACTGTTCCCATCCTTAATAGCTTTTAGGGAGTCCTTAAAAATTAGTTGTGCCAACAGGTTTGGGAATTTCAAGACTTAGTTTTGATTTCAAGAATTAGTTTTATTGTCTATTAAAATAATTCTCTCTGCTACTCCAGTCTCGATATTTTTGATTGCAATTTAATTCCTTTTTTTTAATTGATGGTTTTTTATTATTGCTCTTTGTTGTATACAACCCAGAGTCACAAGTCCATGAGATAGGCAACTATTTAAATATGATAAACAAAGAAACCTGAAGATTGTCTGTAGAAAAAACAGTGCTGCTTGGAAAATGAAGAAAGCCATATGGAGACCAGTTCCTAGTGTAAGACTTGTTAGAAGGAACCTAATCTAATCTGAATATATGAATATCTAAAGATTAGATTATCCCTCAGTGATCCTGATCTAGAAAACATGGTTGTCTAGGAAGGACAAGCCAAATCATATCTCCTGTATACAGATGTGAAAGGGAGAGGTCCTAAAATAATTTTACGCGTTTCTGGTTCTGGAAAGAATTGCCTGTCTAGTGACACTCAATGTACTGTGTATATCCAACCATATCATAATGAAATCCACTTTCCTTCCTGTGAAATGCCTTGCATAGCAACCTAAGTATGCCTTGTGTTTTGTGCAATGATCAGAGACTTTTAAAAATAAATAACTGCTTGAGAAAGTTGTGTTTGCCCCTTATCTATGTTCTGAAAATAAAAAAAAAATGAATGTCTGAATTTTATCTTACCTTAAAGAAGAATGTTATTTGCTGGGTTGTTAAAAACTACATTTGCAGGATTGTTAAAAACTAAGTTTTTGTCTGATTACTACAACATCTTATTGCAAGGTCTATAAAAAGTAAAATTCAATTCCTATATTGAATCTTCAACATAGAAGTTTGTCAGGTTTTTCAGTTTTAATCTAATGTTATAATTTCTATTAGCTTAAATCATGTATGCCCCCATGCGTGCGCACGCACACACACACAGACAGAGAGAGAAGTTGCAACTATTTACAGGATGAAATTACTATTGAATTGTTGGTTAATTTATAAGGAAAGGATGGGCAGTCATGGACATTGGAAATATGGATTTAGGGATAATTTTGTCCACATTGCAGATCTCTTGTTGATGAAATAATATTGATTCAAATGAAAAATGTTTTTCTGAAGTTTGGTTATTGTCTATGTGAAAAAGATGGTGTGGGATAGCATTCAAGAAAATAATACTCCTTTGGAGAATTACCTAGGCACTGAAAACTGAGGCATACTGATTTATGTGATCCCAAGAAAATATATTAATATTTATGTGATCTGAAATATAGTGGAGAATAAAGGGCTTTTTAAAATTCAGAGAAACAAAACAATCTATCTGTAATCATTCTATTCACTTAAGCTTTCTTTTCTACCTCTATTTTTATTTTATTTTTAAATTATTACTATGATGTAAAAAAAGCAGACAAACAATGAAAGAAATGAACAGTAAAACACTAAAAATAAATAAGAAAAGGGTAAAGTCCCTTTGTAAAAATATGTCTCTGTTTTTAAACACATTATTGAATTTGGACAGCACCGAATAATATTGCTTTGTCTTCCCATTACCTCATCAAAGAGCTAATTCATATGCAGAGAATGAACATATTATTAGTTTAAGAATGTAAATCCAGGATACCACTGTTTTTCCACTGTAAATAATATTGAATAATATTTTTCTTGCAACCCTTTAAAAAAAGGAAGTGGGAAAAGAAAGAAGTGGAACAGGAAGAGAAGAGGAAGAGGAGGAAGTGGAAGAAGAAAAGGAGGAGGAGGAAGACAAAGAGGAAGATAAGAAAGAGGAAATAAGTGTAGAGTGAATACATACCTTTAATTCAAGATGTTAAGTCAGGTATGGCAAAGTATTTCCATCAAAGTAGAACAGTTTGAGCCTATAGTCCATGCATAATAAGCCTGGTGTTCTTCATACATTGATAAGTTCTGAATGTTTAATACATAATTTGATATCACATTAGCATCCTTAAATCTTGTTTTTTCTTCCAGGCAACATATTAATCAACCCTTTAAATGTTAAACTAAATAAGGACAAGGATGATACATTTTGTGATTCTAACAAATCAGAGAGGTCATCCAACTTTTACTAAACATCCTTTGTGGTATTGAAAAATATTTGATTGAATGACATAGGTCAAAGAATATATATACTTTATTTATAATATATAAATAAAAAATTGGAATGCTAACAAAGCATATCTCCTCCCCTGGTCTCTTCCCTCCCTGATATAGCTGTCAAAGTGAGAAAGAGCCTGTGGCCTAGAGGTTAAAACAACTGCCTAATGTGCAAGCAGCCTAGTTGGAATCTCAGAAAGGTGTGGCCGGCTGATGAGAGCAAAGCAGCTTGAAATAGCTATACCAGCCTCCCTTTAATTCTTTGTTAGCAATCAAAATTTTCAGTCAAATTTGTTAGAGTACACAGAAACCTTCATTTTTAGCCTTTTTCTGTGTTCATATATTTTGTTTTGATGCTGATTACCATTCACCAGTTAATTTACCATGTTGTTTAGATAAAATGGAATAAATATTTTAGAATATCATCTTCAAATTAGAAACCAAATATTGCTGCCTTGCCTGAAGTTAGCATGCAAATTCGCGTTCTCATCTGGAGGCAGAATAAATTACATTGGTTTTCCTATATTGGTTGCCCCACAATTTTCCTTTCATCATATACTGTGTTTCCCTGAAAATAAGACCTACCCTGAAAATAAGCCCAGCTTGATTTTGGGGGTAGGCCTAATTTAAGCCCTACCCTAAAAATAAGCCCTAGTTTTGGGGGAAGGTACATGGCTAAAGTTCAAGTTAGGGTGGAGGTGGGGGGTGGAGCTGCCCCACATGCCCCACACCCGCTTACTGTTGCAGTCAGGCCTCCCATGTCCCGACACCTGCCTCATCTCACTGGCCCACTTCTTCTGCAGCCACTCACCATCACATGTGTTCATCACCCCTGGCCTCCATTTTGTCATCAGAGGCCTTCAGGAAAGGCCTATTAAGCTGAGAATAGGGCTCCAGATTGATGTGTGCAGTGCCCCCTGGAGACCAGGGGATGCTGCGCATGGCAATCCAGAGCTCAGTTCTTGGCTGCAGAGGCCTTTCCTGAAAGCCTCTGACAGAAAAATGGAGGCCAGGGGCCACACATGCAAGTGGTGGTGAGCAGCTGCAGGGTGAGGCTGTCAGTGCCACTGCTACGAGGTGAAACAGGGGAAAAGACATCCCCTGAAAATAAGATGTGGTGCCTCTTTTGGAGGCAAAAAAAATAAAATAAGACTTATTTTCGGAGAAATATGATATATTTAGCTTTTTAAGCTCTTTTTTCATGCTGTACTGAATTAAAATTTGCTTTCCTGAAATAATACTGTAGCTATTCAGCATGTTAAAAATGTAATTTACAGCTGACCTGTAACATCCTTATAATACTTAGTTGACATATAGCATATAACAGTTTCTCTCTCTCTCTCTCTCTCACACACACACACACACACACATACACACACACACACACAAACAAACACCTGAATCATTTCTTTTCATATTGTGTTTGGTAATCTATATGTTACTAAAACTCTTGTAGTTTCGTTGTTTGTTGACGTTCAATGCGGTGAAATGAGCCATCACAATTTTGGAATCAACGTATCACACCTAACAGAATATGTCTGAAATCCAGGACCCAGGACTTCTCTGGGATTTAAATTTGGAAGTTGTGGCCATTTCAGTGCTGCCATGCTGCTGCACTGCCATAGTCAGCTAGTCACATTATTGTCATTTCCAATGTTTTCTGCCAGTTTCATACAAGGAAAGTCATTGGGGAAGCTGGCAGGTAATCATTCCTACTCCCACTGATATTGTCCATTCATGGTCATTCTGATTCTCTGTTTAGGTAAGCAATTTATCTCTGAAATAATGACCAATGAATCACAAGTTGTCTAGTAGGTGTCATGTCTCTTTACAGGACATTCCATAACATTTGCTACCTAGAAAAAGCATTTGGCATCAGTAAACTATACAAAAAAAATAATACGTAATTCCTGTTGAATGAGTAATTTCTTCATTTCCTTACAATATCAAGCACTTATTACTACTATTTGAGCCAAATTCCCAGAAATTCTGATTAGGAGTTATTCAAAGATTGATTCATGTACCTACTATGTTTTGAAGTTAGTGTGTAGTCTTCAGTATATTATTAATTTTTGTCTGCTACATGGTCGGTGTTTATAGTCAAGTAGTTCTATAAGCAATAATTGTTTTTACCATTGCATGTATGGTAATTTGAAAGTTTCCCAGCATCAGAATAACATATCTGTGAAATTTTCTTTGGGTAAATGATAGCTTCCAGTTTTTAGAATCCTTTCTTCCTTTGTACAGAAAGCAGACCTGCTAGAAAGGCTCACATTCATGCATCCGCTTGTTTTTCTCATCTTGATAGCTCTCAAAATACAGATGTGATGCCAAGAAAATAGGCATTGTTATAATACATAAAGAAAATTTAACCAAAATGTTTTATTGATACATTCTTGGACAATATCACAGGATTGAGAATATGGAAAGGGGGGAGTTTTGCAGCAAAGATTTGTTCTCACTAAATTGGCACATAAGCAGCAAGATCAACAAAATTACTTATTACAAACAGTATAAAACATACATGCTTTTTTCCTTAAAATTCTTTTTTTTTAATCACACCAGTCAGTCAGTTAGGGCATCAACAAAGAGGGGAAAAGAAATTCAAGACATGTAAAAGCCATTTTCTTTCTCCCAAACAGCATAAGAATTATTGAAATTATTGCAAAATTATATACTTAATGAAAAACAAACGGGAAAAAAAATCAGAAAAGTAGAAATACAAATACTTAACATAAAATATGAACAAATTACACTACTGGCATGCAATTCCATATACTGAGATGACCTCTATCAAAGCTCAGCAAACCGTTCTGCTTTTTCCGTTGCCATCAGAATTTTGAAAGGTGGAGGTAAAGGCGAGGAACAGCGAAGTGGTTTGCTTAATCAGCACAGTTTTTGGCCTTAGACTTTTTTCTCCCTTTTTAAATAAATAAATAAAAAACTTGTATGAATTGTAGGTATTCCATAGTGATCATACATGTCACAAATATAAATTATTCCCAATCTTGGGGGAAGGGGGTGTCTTCATTTTTTCTTTCTCCCTACTTAATGTGCTGTGAAACGAACAGAGCTTGCATGAGGCTGTGCATTCCAAACCATTGTTAATCCTCGGAAACAACGTAAATGGCAATATGTGAAAAGAACACACACACACAAAAAAGAAGAAAATCCTCACAAACTGTACAGAAAGTTGAAAAACTTGCAGTTTGGAAATACATATAAAGACAAAAAAATAGCCCCTTGAAAGTCACCTTTGCCAATTGCAATCCACCCAGAGATGCTAGGCCAACGTTGCAGATTGGAGCTCAGAGATAATGTCTCCCAGACAAAGAAAAAGGTCCAACATCACAGCCTAATGGCAGTGCCAGTGACTTATTAAGCCAAGAATATTGTAAGAATATTTTCATTGAGCAGCTGTTCAGAATACTTGGATCCTCCATAATGAGTGCCTGTCCTTTCAACTCTTCCAGCAGTGCATACTCAGCAGCTTCGGGAACAGGCCTACATAAGGTTTGGTGACTGAATGGATGAAAATCTCCATCCTCCCATGATTCCGTCTGATGCAGCGGATTAGATTACCAGGTTGTTATAACTGACATACTTCTTTTTTGCGGCAGGGCCTAAGAGGGAAGAACAGAAGAAAACAGTCACGAATACAAGAAACTGAGGAAAATTCTGCAATGGTATATACATATTACCATTTGGAAAACTTTGTCACATTGCAGCAGACAAAGGTAATTTTTTTCACAGTGGTATCTAGAAAGGCAGTGAATATAACTTCATAAAAAATGAGCTGCTTTAGAAAATAAAATGCTAGATCCTCCTTTGGCCTCTCCAAACATTTTTTTTCCTGATACAGTATGCTTACAAGATGTATTATAACAAGATTGTTACTCTTATTTATTTTATAATTCATCAAATTCATTTGTGTTATATATGTAAACAATCCCTTGATATGATGTATATATGTTAACTGTTCAATCAAAGCGGCAGCAGCAAGCGTATAGACTAAACGCAGCCTGACAGGAAAACACGCGGGAACTTGACAGCTGTCAAAGTTCCCCGTACCGCGCAGGCGCCACCACTGACAGCTCGCGGCTGTCAAACGCCGGACTACGAAGAAGCCTGAGCTGTCAAAGCGTCCACCGTACAGCGCAGGCGCAACCACTGACAGCTCGCGGCTGTCAAAACACTAAGACACGCGGAAGCCGGAGCTGTCAACAAAAGACGACGCGGATTGGTCCCTGCCTGACAGGGCGCCAAAATGGACACCGCTGATTGGTCCTCGCTACCAGCTGCCGGCTATAAAAGCCGGACAAGTTATTCTTTGTTTGCCTTGCTCTTAAATAAATCTGTTGTTATTAGCCTGTCGTCCCGAGTGGTCCTTCGGCTACTTCACTGGCGACGAAGGTGGGATCGCTCCGGAGCTGAAGTCACGGCCGAGGAAGGGAGTTCCCGGCAAGAGCTGTCACGGAAGTTTTAACTTCCATCGGAGCAACCCAGGACCGGACGACATGGCAAACTTCGGCCGTGTGAGGGAGTTTGATACACGCCATCCCGAGAGATGGCAATCACACCTCGGCCAAGTCGAGGGATTCCTCCTCGTCAGTAAGATCACTGACGACCGAGCAAAGGCCGCCGCTCTGCTGTACATCAGCGGGCCCCCGGTGTACGATGCAGCCGTCGGGTTGTTCAGCCCAGTGCCCATCACTGAAGTCTCATACGCGGACTTGGTGGACCAGCTGAGCAAATACTACATGCCGGCTCGATCAGAACTATACTGGCGGGTGCAATTCGCGCAAAAGAAACAACGGCAGGACGAGCCCGCCAACGAGTTCATCGCCGGGGTCAGACATGCCGCAAGGAACTGCTGCTTCCCCGACCTGGAAGATCGCATCAGAGACCAGGTGGTGATCGGTCTGAGGGACGAGAAGCTACAAAAAAAACTGACGTCCAAACCCGACATGAACCTGGCCGAGCTGACCAGGGAGATCATGGCATACGAACACAGCCACAAGAAGAAGCCGACCAACACGACCCCAGAGACCCCCGCGACAGTCTACCAGGAAAGCGCAGCCTTCAGCGACAGCGGAGAGTCGGTAGATTTCACCGACGGAGAAGCCCTACAACGCCGAATGGAGCACAGACAGCCAAGAAGGGGAAAGACGTCGGACCGCCGGGGGTCCAGGAACCCTCCACCGCCACCACCGCGTTACGAGCAACGAGCCGCCTGTGCCAGCTGCGGAGGCAATCATGCCCGAGGAAGTTGCCGTTTTAGGAACGCGAAATGCCACAATTGCGGGAAGACTGGCCACATCAAGCCGGTGTGCCGCAGCAAAGGCCGGGACAACATCAATGAGGTGGAGGCAAAACCCCCAGGTAGGCCAGCCGCCCAGGCCAGCAGAGAACCCCACCCAGGGCCCCTGGTAGAGACTGTGGACAGGGTAAACAGCATAAGCTCCAAGGTTAAGATCTGGGTCAGAATTCAGGGGGTGCCCTGCCACATGGAAGTAGATTCCGGGTCGGCAGTTTCCTTAATTTCTCTAACAACCTATCAGGAGATCTGTCAGAAGGGCCGAGGACAAATTTCCCTGAAACGAACTCAGGTACACCTAGCGGACTTCCAGAAAACCCCCATTCCGGTGGAAGGAAAAGCCAAGGTCGTAGTGCAGTACAAGGGGTTCAAGGGTCCCCTGGAGGTTTTAGTTACGCCAGGGAACCGCACCAATTTGATAGGACTAAACTGGTTCAGTCCACTAGGTATCGCTTTAACAGGGGTTAACACCATCCTAACACCCAGCCTAGAAGCCGTTTGCGATAAGTTCGCCAACGTTTTCGATGGCACTTTAGGGAAATACACGGGTCCCCCCATCTCCTTACAGTTAAACCCTGCAATCCAACCAGTTAAGATAAGAGCCAGGAGGGTACCTTTTGCCCTTAAAGAAAAAATCGAAAACGAACTTGATCGCCTCGTAGGACTAGGGGTGCTTGAGCCAACAGAAGGGGGAACCTGGGAGACCCCAATCGTCACCCCAATCAAACCTAATGGGGAGGTGAGACTGTGCGCTGATTATAAGGCGACAGTCAACTTAGCCCTCAGCCCCCATGCCTACCCAGTGCCAGCGGTAAGGGACGTATTTGCTTCCATCCGCTCTGGCACCCTTTTCGCCAAGCTCGATCTCTCACAGGCGTACTTACAGCTACCTGTCACTGAGGACACTGCGGAGGCCCAGACAATTGTTACCCACCGCGGCGCCTTTAAGGTAAAGAGGCTCCAATTTGGCATATCGGCGGCCCCGGGTATATTTCAGGGTATCATGGAGAAGACCCTGAAAGGAATACCCGGGGTCTGCCCCTACTTTGACGATGTTCTCATCGCCGGAGAAAACGAAGCGAACTTAGCTGACAGGCTGTCAGCTGTGCTAAGCCGGCTCAGAGAAGCCGGCCTCAAACTTAAGCGGGAAAAGTGCTCTATTGGAGTCACCTCCACTGAATTCCTAGGGTACAAAATAGATAGCCAGGGCATTCACCCCACCTCAGAAAAACTACAGGCTATTCAAACCGCACCCAGTCCTAGGAATAAGCAAGAGCTGCAATCCTTTTTAGGATTGTTAAATTTTTACCATGCCTTCATCCCCCATAAGGCCACTATTGCGGAGCCTCTGCATAGACTCCTAGACAAGGGTACAACTTGGTCCTGGACCAAAGAACATGAGAATAGCTTCCATTCATTAAAAAAGATTATCTGTCACAGTTCAACTATCACCCTTTTCAGGGAGGACACCCCAATATGCATCGCTTGCGATGCCTCTCCCTATGGAATCGGGGCTGTTTTAAGTCACATATTCAAGGACGGCACACAAAGACCCATAGCCTTCTATTCACGCACTCTAACCAAAGCTGAAAGAAACTACGCCCAAATCGACAGGGAAGCCCTAGCAATAGTAGCAGGGGTCAAAAAATTTCATGATTACCTATATGGAAGACCATTCACTATAATTACAGATCACAAACCCCTGCTAGGCATATTCACGTGGAACAAAACTACTCCACAAATTCTCTCCCCGAGAATGCTAAGATGGTCAACCTTCTTAGCAGCCTATTCCTATCAACTAATACATAAACCAGGTAAAGAATTGGGTCATGCTGACTGCCTCAGCAGACTGCCCATACAAACCAGGGACCCAGACCCAGCCCCAGCCAGCCAGATTTTAGCAATCTCCCAACTTCCAGAATGCCCCCTGACTGCAAACATCATAGCTACTAATTCTGCCAAAGATAAAATACTTGCCAGAATCCACAAATGGGCCACAACAGGATGGCCAGCTCAAAATCCACAACCTCAATTCCAACCCTATTATAACAGAAAAAATGAGATCTCAACACATAGAGGATGCCTGCTGTGGGGAAATAGGGTCATCATACCAGAAAGAAACATAGACCAAACATTACAAATCTTACACGAAGGACACCCTGGAATTGTAAAAATGAAGGCGATGGCTAGAAGTTATGTGTGGTGGCCAGGCATAGATAAACAAATAGAAAAGTACGTGGGTGGGTGTTATACCTGTCAAGGGACCAGGAATGAACCACCCCAGGCTCCAATCCATAAATGGGAAACAACAAGGAACCCTTGGTCACGTATACATATAGATTTTGCGGGACCCATCCAAGGCCAAAGTTTCTTAATTGTAGTAGACAGCCACTCAAAATGGCTGGAAGTCACTCCCCTTAGAAAAACAACGTCCCAAGCCACTATACAAGCTTTACGAAAAATATTCGCTACGCACGGCCTACCTGACACCATAGTTTCTGACAACGGACCTCAATTCACCTCTCGTGAATTTCAGATCTTCGCTACGAAGAATTGTATTAGGTTGGTCACGTCGGCGCCGTTCCACCCATCGTCAAACGGGATGGCTGAAATTATGGTACGATCCACAAAAGAAGCATTAAAAAAATTCGTTAAAGGAAACTGGCAGAGGCGCATCAGCCAGTTCCTCTTAGCACAACACACAACACCTTGTTCCACGACCGGCAAATCACCAGCCGAATTAAGATGGGGGAGAAGACTAATAACACGTCTGGACAGACTGCACCCTGACACGTATCCAGAAGAAGAACCGCACCCCCACCCCGCCCGCACACTCAACCCAGGTCAATTAATTTGGGCGCGATCATACACAGATAAAAACAAGTGGGTCCAAGGGACAGTAATAAAACAAACGGGGCCCATCTCATACCTTATAGCTACGCAAGCACACGGCAACATACGCCGCCATATTGATCAGCTCAGACCCAGACAACCACCACACACTTCTGGGCAACCAACCAATGCCAGCATACAGCTCCCACCGGAAATGCTGCCTATTCCAAACCAGGAAGAAGAACACCAAAACGAAGACCCGGAACCTGAGCACCCTCCACCCCTTCGCCGCTCAACCAGGAATCGGAGACCACCCACCTACCTAAAAGACTATCAGTGGGCAGGTTCAAACATCCAAGACGGCAGAAACGCACCAGGGGAGGGGTAAGGGGTGTGTTATATATGTAAACAATCCCTTGATATGATGTATATATGTTAACTGTTCAATCAAAGCGGCAGCAGCAAGCGTATAGACTAAACGCAGCCTGACAGGAAAACACGCGGGAACTTGACAGCTGTCAAAGTTCCCCGTACCGCGCAGGCGCCACCACTGACAGCTCGCGGCTGTCAAACGCCGGACTACGAAGAAGCCTGAGCTGTCAAAGCGTCCACCGTACAGCGCAGGCGCAACCACTGACAGCTCGCGGCTGTCAAAACACTAAGACACGCGGAAGCCGGAGCTGTCAACAAAAGACGACGCGGATTGGTCCCTGCCTGACAGGGCGCCAAAATGGACACCGCTGATTGGTCCTCGCTACCAGCTGCCGGCTATAAAAGCCGGACAAGTTATTCTTTGTTTGCCTTGCTCTTAAATAAATCTGTTGTTATTAGCCTGTCGTCCCGAGTGGTCCTTCGGCTACTTCATCATTTAAATGTTTGTCGATGACTAACAAGTTAAAATATAAAAAAAAAAAATAGCAAAGAAGAACAAAAAACAATGGTCATCAAGGATAAAACCAACAAAACAATTGACAGAGATCTTTAAATGGGCCATCTCACCTCTCCATCTCACAGAGCCTGGAAGTCCATGCTCAAATTTATAAGTTTTTTTCTTTGAAAATAAATCAAAAGGTCTTATTTCAGTGACCAATACATGTTGTATGAGCCCTGATATAGCATGAAGATCTTTATATGAATTAAGAGTGTTCTTGTCAAAAATGGCCCTTTTCAACTAAAAAATCCTATTTCAATTATGTAACTGTTTGTTTATTCATGATTAGTAGTCTCAATACATTAAGCACTAAGAGAAACAAAAAAAATATAAATAATATTTTAAAAATCCTTGCCCTTCCTCCCCTGAAAGATGGCTGCAGCTGAAAAGGGATGTCTTCCAGACAACTTGCAAGCTAAGGTACAGAACAGAAACTATGTTGATCCTTCTTATCAATGACATACTGAAGGCCTAAGATGGGTAGTAGTATCTGTCCTTTTGGATCTCTTGGTGACTTTTGAATCCATCAGCTCCAGTATCCCTCTGGACTGTGAAAATGGGGTGGGGTGAGGGGCCACTCTCTGGTGATTCCATTCCTTCTTGAGTTGATAGTTTCAGCTTCTGTGTGGTGGGGAAGAGAAGATGAAACTTGCTGGCCAGGAGTGAGAAAACCATGAAGCAGGGGCTCAATGTGACCACCACCCAAAATTATCCATCTGTAGTCCCCAAAACAAATATATTCACCCAACTATAAGAGAGCTAAAGATAATCCTCACCACCTCCACAAGCTGCCATTTGGTGATGGCTTCAGTAGTCACCTCATCATGGGCAGAGCAACAAGTCCCACACCTGGTGCTGTTAAGAATGTGCTATGAGATGGAGAATGAGGAAGAGTGCCAGGGGCCTCCGGCTCCCATGCAAAAGAAAGTTTCTGCTTTAGGCATCAGATACTCCAAGGGTTGACCCTCTCCACTATTTTACTTACATGAAGTTGTTTAAAGTTATTTACTGGCTTGGGGTAAAGTATCATTAATATGCCAATGATACCTAATTGAAATATGGATCCAATGTCTGGAAGCTGTCAATATGTGGACTGGAAGAAATTGTTGGAGATGAGGTAAGAAGCTCAGAAGGGAATACACTGAGCAACAAAGCAGGAATCCCAATTTGTCCCTACAATCCAACTTCAGATTCTGCTGCTCATGTTCTATTTTCTGGGTCAACATTAAAGTGTTTTGGAGAATCATTACAATCTCCCCTCCTCCACAAACATTGCAGCTGTGCTGCTGAAGATTCACAGCTTGGGATAGAAAATCTGTGTCCTCCATTGTTATATATGTCCATAAACACACAAGCATTCACTCATTTTTGTCTATCACCATTATCTTTTCCCATCTTTTCCTCCCTATCAAATTTAATCACCACTGTGTGCCTTCCTGCTCTGTATTTTCCAACTGAAAATTGTTGGAGGCATCTGAGCTAATGCAGTCTCATTCCAATACTTGATGAGATGCATGCCAATAGATGAGCTCTGCAGCTTTCTGCATTGTCAATCAACTACATAGCAGAAAAGAAAGAGCAAAACTACTGAGACTTAGTAAAGAGTTCACAGGTTACAGGGAAGTCAGCCAAGGACTATATGTGGCACATGACCTATGATCTGTAGTTATACAGTATGTCCATATGCCTGGAAATGAAGCCACTGTTGTCAATGGAATTTACTTCTGAATATGCTGGATCATGCTGCTAGTAACTAAGCAGCATGACAAATTCAAGCAAGGTTCATCCAGTGTCCAAAACCAAGAATAATGAATCCCTAATTGCCATTTGGAGAAGAGATTTTTGTGTCATTGATAAAAGATTACTTTCTATTCTGTTTAGAAAAAAAGTCCTCCTATTGAAATAGTTTAGATTTTACATTTTGAAGCTACTTAATATACCAGCCCCGTTCACTTCTTTTTATGACTATATCTCTTGTTTCTATCTATCCATCATGACCACCAATAAATTGTATTTGAAACTGTCAACATAATTATCTCACAGACAATAACATGAAACTCAGAGACAAAAATATCACATTTTCATGATTTAGAACATTTTACCTCATTGTGTATATGCACATATAAATATTCTATAATATTTATTTAGACAGGCTTGAATTCCATATTACACACACACACACACAGAGGAATTATATGATCCACTTGTGGGCATCATTTAGGAGTCCCAGTGAAATGAAAGGAAAGCTGCCTGGTGAGGCACCAGTTTAATTCCTTTTCTGAATCTGTGCTGGAGCAGCTGCAGACTGACTATTCCTGTGGTTTGAGGGTGGGAAGAATGAAATCAGCTGTAACATTTTGGGCATCTGTTGCTGCAAAATGCCATAAATCTAATTTGATAGGAACACCTGGTAAACAAGATCCTGAAAGTAATAATAGCAATTTCATTAGATGTCATAAAAGGTATATACAAAATGGTCAGAAGGGATTATACATCCAGTTCAGGTTTTGAAGCTTTGCAGTGAGTGATATGAAACGAAAGGTTCAGAATCACAGTTCAAACTCTGCAGTACACATGTTCTGTTGAGATGGTATCAAATCACAACAGCCTTACAGTAAATGTCTCTGAAATTGAATGAAAACTATTAAAATATAAACTGGGCGTCAAGTATTCTGAGATATATGGTAAAACAAAACCAAAAACATAGGTAGTAAACAAATATTTTTGTAAGCCACCCAAAGTCACTGAGAATAAGTAGGTACCATACCATTTTTTTTAAATAAAGAGGAAGAAAAAGGACTTTATTATAACAGTAGAATAAGTAAGTAATCTCTAATTAAAACTAGAGTGTAACAAGACTTCAGAATTTGCAATCTATAAGAACTATTCTTCCAGTTATATTTTATTGGCTGGTAGTGCTTTTACAGGCAGGTTTTTTGCTACTTCACATAAATAACAGGAGTTTTTAAAAAATAATTTCATAAATATGACTCAGTGCAACATTGATTTTCTGCTGTTGGATTTGGTGAGTCATAGAATTTGTGTATTTAAGGGTATCCTCTGCTCAATCACAGCATAACAGGTCATACTGTAATAATCTAGATCCTACAATTTGTTCCTGAATTTGGATCTGATTAGGGGGGGAAAGTATTCTGTAGATCCTCTGGAGAACAGCATAGTACTGTATGCAATTCCCAATGAGGAAAGTGCTTATTCAATTGAATATAATTCCTTGTTTGGCTAAAAGCTCATTTCAATCCTAAAGCAAACATTAAAAAGTCTGCTTCCTTTGAAATGTAGTTAAATAACATCTTAAGCATGATAATTTGCAGACATCTAGTAGCTTGGTCTCTTAACTTCAAACTCATTTTCTACTTCCCATCAATTTTGTTTGCTATGCCTTTAAAAGCATTTCTGTCTTCATCTCTGTGTTTATTGGATTGTGCTTGGGTTGCTTCCTTTTTATGTGCAACTAATTGCAAGGTTTGTTAAGGAGGTGTTAGATGATAATTTTCTTATTTTTAAAAAAATCTCATTTATCCAAGTGAAGAAACTTCTGGGCTACAAGGACATAGACCCATTGGTGACCTAGACCACAGCTGACTCTAGTATATACTCATGGCAGACAATTTCCCTCTCCTATCAGGTTTAGCAGGTAGATGTTTTTGGAACAGAGTAATAATGGCATTTTTGTTAACATCTGCAGCAGGAAATAACAGGTTATAATTAGCTGAATATTGTTCATTCTCATGAAAATGTGGGCTATTGTTGAATAATAGATAAACAACCCTGCAACATCACCAAATCATCTTCAGACAGAACATCAGTGCTAGATCTTTTTTTCCATTTTGCATAAAATATATGTTTAATACAATTTAATATAAATTAAGCATGGAATGTTTAATTTTAATGCAATCTTTTAAGTGCATTTAATGCAATGCAGTTGCAGCATTTCATAGTTCTGTGTTTCTCACACAAAGATAAGAGTATGACTGAAATTGGGAGACAAACATTTGCTTTTATTTCTACACCCTGAATACTGCCCCTGGTTCAAAGAAAACCTAATTTCTACCACAAGATGTAATATTTCACACAGTTGCTCATATAATTTTGAAAAGATTCATTTCTGGCTTGTGTAGAATTAAAGAAAATAGAGAAACAAGAGGTCCTACTAGGGAACAACAGGAACATGATTTGTGAGATTGGTAGTTAAAGTAATTTGATTTCTGCAGTGTCTGTTTGTTTGCTTGTTCTGTTGTATCTATTCAGGAACAGTTCAATAATTTATAACACCAACCCTGCTTAGTGCGTATTTATTAATTTGGCTGATGATTGTAAGATTTCGCTTATAAGATTGCTTCAAGCTATACGTTAAAGTTCATCTAAGGAATTTCAGGCCAAAAAAGTCACCATAGCAAGATTATAAACATTTTGTTTTCTGGTTAAATGACAACCAGAATAGTATTTGATACTGATGTTTTGTAAAGCAGAGGTCCCCAACCTTTTGGGCACCAGGGACCGGTTCTGTGGAGAGAGGTTTTTCCGCAGACTGGAGGGGGCATGGTTTTGTGTTGTCGGTCTGTCACAAATGGGCAACTATGGCAGTTATGATGTTTCCTATTTCAAGGAAGATCAATTGACTAGAAGGCAAATTGATGGGAATGTTCCCCATGACTCTTCCTGAATCCCTTTCATTCCTTAGCTCCCTTCTATCTTCTTTTGAGGTTTAAGTAGCTCCATTTTCAAAGTATGTAGCTACAAAAGCATTTCTCAATTCTGGTGGCTTTGAAGATATATGGACCTCAACTTCCAAAATTCCCCAGTCAACATGCTAGATAGACCAACATGCCCTACTAGGGTATGTCAGCCCTACTAGGTATACCAGATCAAGAAATCAATTCCACAGAAAAGCTAAAGATATAAAATATTTTATTAAGATTGGCTGAGGTAACAGAATCATGCAAGTTCCCCCCCCCTCCTCTGCTTTGGTAATAGTCTATTCTTTCAAAGTTATCTTCCTTTCTTTCTTCAACAGACATCCCCAGCTTTTTTTCCCCAGTCATGCCTATGAACCTCAAGGCTTGCCCAATTTTGCTTGAAACAGGTAATGCTTCTAATTCCCCCCCCCAGTACAGGAACATTTTAAAATTAAAAGAACCAGGTTGAAAAGAAATAAGGAAGGATGACTGATCAGGTATCTTCAATCACATTCATGTCCATAGGCAGTAAGATAAGCATCAACACAATACAGAACTGATCTAAAATTTAAATTCCTGATTAGCTACAGACTGTAGGTAAATTTATCTTGAAAGCTAACTTGCTTGAGATTTATGTAAGGAGAAAGTGGGATAATCCACAACAATATCTGAGCAACGTGGCTTGCACTATGTAAATAAAACAATATTATTTAGTCCTTGGTCTAACTTTAACTATGCAGCCTTTCAGTTTCTATAGATGATTCAGAAGATCCCACCTTGCTCTTTTCTGCAGATCATAACTTTTTCATCCTAAGATTAGGGGACCAGGATATAAACCTGTCTTGAATTCCATTCAACCACTAGGCAACATGGCATGGATGGTACTCCTCAAATTAAACCTTAAAATATAGTTTTATGGAAAATGAAAGCAAAAATCTTATAAGATGATTTGCCAAATTTTGCAACTCTTGTTCTGGGTCCAGTCCTTTAAAGAGTAACATCTGGCAGGACTTAGAAAACAAGGCTTTTCAGTCATGGTGTCCACACTCTGGAACATCATCCTGTGGTGGAATTACTGGTTGAAGGGGAGGGGGCCTATCCAGTAGGAGTAAAGAGACATTCTAGCTTGGAATCAGTTTGGGGGAAGAAAAGTCTGAAGTTTATTTTTATAACCCTTGTGTTATAGGGAAGGAACATAGTCTGATGAGATTCTTATCATATAGGTGATCAGTAATAAAATATCTATTTCAGCCTATTGATTCTGGTTCTGGAGTGGTTCTGATTGCCTGCCTCTATCCCATCCCTTCTGGGATTAAAATTGCTCAATCCTTTTGGTCTTTTGCAAGATATTAAGATCTTGGCTTTTCCATCTAGCCTGGGGCCCTGGCACTATGAATGATTTGTTTCATGGTTAATTGAAATTTGGGACATTATTAATTCTCTTAGCACCTATTTTATGCTATTGATGTTTTATTATTTTTAATTTTGGTTGTTTTGTTCTGTTTTCATTTTGTTTTTAATTGTTAGGCACCCAGAGTCAAGTATATGAAATAAGCAATCATATAAATTCATTAAATGAATAAATAAATACATAAATAAATCCTGTAAGGCTTGTGGACCCTGTAAGCAAGTAAACCTGAATCAGGAACTACCAATAATATATTTATAGACCATGAGTCATTGTGAGACCCCAGATTGGTAACCACTGCTCTAAAATATTATATGCTACCTATTATTACGGAATAGCCTCCTTCTACCTTTGATGCTATTTTCTTCCAATAAATTCTGATACCTTTCTGTGTATTTCCCCCTCATATGAATACAGATTTTTTTTACTGCATTCTTCTTATTACTTTCAGTAAATTCTTTTAAAGGAGTTTGCTTTGGATGATGCCATTATTCCTTATCTAACTGCAATTTTATTTCTGAGTTTTAAATTCAGTAAATATAGTTATTGCAACCCAAGATCATTTTGTCTGTTTAGCTTATTTCTCTTTTAAATGCATTTCAGCTACTTAAAAATAAGAAGACAGGGACCCCGACTGATGTTTCCATCTAAAATCTTAAACTAAAAATTTCTTCTAATACTTTCTTCATGAAATACTGTATCTCATAGTGGTAGGTCTATTGTTAACCTTGCAGTGAATTATTTGCATTATCACTTATATATTTAGTTCAAACTATGCAATTATCTCAGTGTAGATTTGTTCTCAGCTTTTTTTAAAATCATTTTGGAATGATTTTCTGAAGGATATCACATGCTTCTACATGCTTACAAACAGCATTTGGTGCAGAAAAGTTGTTTCCTTATTGTACTACATCTCTATGATGGAAGCACATATCTCTGTCTCTATAACCATACCTGACATATGGTCTGATTATTTAAGGGATTGCCTGTCTCCCAAAACAACTACCTGGCTGATTCAATCCTTCAGGGTTGGTGCACTCTAGGTTCCCTTGATTAAACAACATCATCTATCAGGACTTCAGAAATACACCATGTAGAAAAAGGTTACCCCAAGATCTGGATGGCCCCCATTCAGCAGTTGTTTAGAAGAGCCGTGAAGAATTGGATCTTCATCCAGGCTTTCAATGAGGGAGAATGAGGCCCCTTGCTTCATTCCATCTGGTCTGTCATGCTTGCTATCTTTTATTTCTTATTGGTTTTATTGTAATTTCAATGTTTGATGGCTGTGAGCACCCCAGAATCATTGAAAGTTGGCAGCGTAGAAGCTTAATAAGTTGTTGTTATTGTTACTTCTGCTTTTCAAACACAATCCTTATAAAAATAAAGACTGGAATGCAGTATTTGTTAAGGACATGTCAGTGAATATTCTCAGTCATCCAGGTACAGTTATCTGGAAGCTGAGTCATGGGAACTGGAGTTCTTTTCTTTTCTTTTCTTTTCTTTTCTTTTCTTTTCTTTTCTTTTCTTTTCTTTTCTTTTCTTTTCTTTTCTTTTCTTTTCTTTTCTTTTCTTTTCTTTTCTTTTCTTTTCTTTTTGGTTTGAAACATTTTCCTGCTTATCTAAGTAGCTTATTTAGTCCCCTACTATCCCAGGATAAAGAAGCTACTGTACTTTGATAAGCAGCAAAATGTTTCACACCAAAAAGAAAATAAATCCAGTTGCCATGACTCAGTTTCCAGTTGTTATGGCTTATTCAAAGCAATGTGCCTTGGGCTCATCGACTATGTCTGTTCATTAATTTAAAAGTAAAATTGGCTCAGTTCCAAAGGGATACAAAGAACATTTGCTCCAATCTAGCTAGTCTAGAACAAGAAAATCTGTAGTTTTAAGAGCTAGTTCTATCTTAAATTGGGGAAAAAAACAACAACCCATAGGCTAGAGTGATATTGGAACAATCCTACTGAAGATTGTGTTTCCAGCTTTCACTGAAATAGCCTGAAAATATTCTTCATAGCAATGTAACAGAACAAGCAGTGTTTTAGGCTCCAAATATGATAGGTATAATATCAACTAGCAGTAGCTATGGCAACAATACATATATATCCTTATTCAAAAGTAAGTGAAAATAGTATATGAACTACTTTAATGTATGATTACACTATGTGCTGAATTTAAATGAGTTTTGGGGGTTAATCAAAAGCAAATCTGATCCTTATAACTAGTTTGTATTCATATGGCAATTATTTCCATACAAGCAACATTTGCTAATATGTGGCCTGTGCAAAATTCAGTCACGTTTCTCACCCTCCTATATTTTATTATAGTTTCAGAATATTCTTCTTATCACAGCCATAGCTCAACTGTGCTTTATCAATCCAACAGACCTGTAGTATATACGTATGGTTCGGTGTCTATTTATGTGTGTATGTAGGTGCATATAAATGTCCTTAATAATCTTAAATATTCAGAGTACTGCATTCTTTTGAGTAGTTAGTTGTGTTGAATCCACTATTCTGTTGCATCTACTGCTAATGCAATTTAGTTAATATCTTAGCAGTTTATAATAGACCTGGTTTATTATTTATTTACTCACTTATCAAGTTATTTAAATATTCTTCAACCTTTGATACCAATATTGCTTTTTCCATCTTATAAATTTCTTATAAATATACTTGATTTTTTTATTATTAAGGTGGTAATCTTTTAGATATTGGAGCATATGTTACTGTGCATACAGTTCATAGCCCATTCACATAAAGGTATGGGGAATAACATCCTTTATATTAACTTTTCCATGTCACAAATTAACCTATTTGGTGTCACTATGGTCCTAGAGAGGCTTGAATTAAACCTGCAATTTTATTATATTTTTTTGTGAACCAGTACTAAGATTTAATATATGTTAAAGAAATCAAGTAAAAATGTGGAAATTGAGCATTGATTCATACTTCTCAAATCCCTTGCTATCGGATCTGAGCCTGAAAATATCTAAAGTGCCCAAATACCTGTAAAGCATCAGGTTGTTTACACATAATGTAGGGAATACTTTATAGAATATATAGTGTGGTAAACAAAAAAAGATGATAATTGGATCCTTTGATACAAGTCCCAGCTTTGGTTTGAAGAGACCTTCACCCATCCAGGAAAGCATTGGTTTTTCTCACAGATCTATGACAAACTCTCAAGTAATCATCCTGCTATGACTATTTTTGTTATATCTTATCAAGCCAGATGGGTTTAATGTGATGCCTTGAATGGTCAAAATTCTGATTTAAGACCATCTCTCAGTGAGTACAAAATCCATCTCAAGGAGCTTTCAAGGACTAAAATCTAACAAGATTTCCATTAGTCTCTTTGGTATATTTACTTTGGCTTTCAGAAGGTAAAGCAAATAATCTAACAAATGGAAATAAAGATTCTACATCCAGAAGGTTGAAATGTTAATTGACAACTAATTTAATATACTCTCTAATGTGAACTTGATAACAAAGTTGGCCTTTAGGAAACACTTTACAGACGGCAAGGACTGATGTTGTAATCAATAATTATGTGAATTACTAATGCAGGCAATGAACAGTTTCCCTGCTGTCCAGATGGAAAGGCATTTTGCAGCAATGTATCAGGAAATGAAACAGTTGATCCTGAAAATTCCAGCTGGAACAAAGCTCTAGTCAGTTTGATGTAGCTGAATAGTTGGAGGGTCATGCTACTCACCTCCATCTCTTCAAAGACATATGCACCAGTTTAACTTTCTGAACTGTTATCAGTCTCATTTAAACACGGCAACTCATGTAATGTGCCCCAAATCAAATCTCCATGTAAGCCTTACATCTTAGCTGAATTCAGAGAGCTGAACTTCATCAAATGAACGTGGAAAACAACATTATTAAGATGACTGGCCAGAAATAGCCAAAATCTTATAGTAGGCAATTTGGATGCAACAATTATAAGGTAATGTGTATTTTCATTTCCCAGTGTAACATTTTCTGTGTACTGTGGTAGCTTGTATCTGTATCTGGCAGAAATAGATGTATGTGAAAAACTGCTGCCCATATCCTCTAAGATATTTTGGATCAAGAGAGGATGATTGGCAGTGATAACCAGGAATGTACAGGGCCTCAAGAAGGGTGCTTCACCTCCATATAGTGTAAACGGCTCTTAAAAAAAAAGGGTGACATATGGTGACAGGAAATAAGATGCATGACTGCCCAATATAGCACAAAGTGTGGTTAACCAGTGCAGGCACACAGAGGCATGTTGTCTCAAAGAGCTGTGGACTGGAGTTTGGATCCATTTTCTGCTTGGGCAACCAAGCTGCACTGACAGGGATTTAGTCTACAATGAGAACTTAGAAGAAGTGAAAGTTCAGGTGAGGTGCCTGTTGTGTCGTGGATTCTTGGGAAGCAGGAGGCGAGATGAGAGAGTTCAAACAGGAACATTGCTTTTATTTATTATTTATTGAACTTATTGAACTTATTTATTGCTTTATTGTAGTAACAGGAACAGAACTGAGAACAGAGGCTTCTACACAGCTACTTATATGGTTGGCCACTAGGCGGCAGCCAATAGGTTTAAAAGGACCTATTCCCACCCCAGAGCCAACCAATGATTGTCCTGGAGACTACACGTCTGGGCAGCCAGTGACCGTTACGCAGACCCCTAATTAAGCAATCTCAAGCAACATTCAAAGACACGTGAAAACAGTTCAAGTAAAAGGCCCAATACATTACTGTGCCAATTTTCTGGAGTCCCATGGAAGCCATGGGAGAGAAGAAGTGAGTTCTTTTTCCTATAGGAATACAGCCTGCAGAGTCATGATAACTGGGAAATTGGCTTGATGGCATCTACTCAAGCTCTGTATTGCAGGTCATAATGAAGGAAGGAAAGAATGACAAAGAGCTTTCATGTAAGACTTAGGGCAGAAGTATTGTGCTTTGGAAACTGTGATAAGGAAACTCCAGCCTTCATTCATTAAAGCAGAGTCTCTTGGACATTTTGAATTTCTACTTTCCCGGCTTTCAGCAATCTAGGCTAAACTGCAATTTATGAGATAAACTATTAGCAAATACCTCTCCCATCTGTTAGCAGTTTAAGTCTAATGTCCCTCCTGTTATTTCCACAAATTGTCCCTCCAATCTCTCTTACACATGTAGAGGATTGCAACCAAAGAGTCAATTCTGATTTAAAAAGTTATCTGCAGCTTCTACCAAAGTGGTGAGGAAGAGCAGCCACTTCACAGGGGGAAAAACCTCTATGGTACAGTTCCCAACTGATGTGAACATTTAGAAGCCCAGTACCCTCCTTTGGGTTTGGCTACACAGTATTGAGAAGAGAGTTTCATTCAAAGTATATGCCTAGCATTTTACAGAAGACTATTGGGACATCAAAACAACACATGGATAGAGATGAAATTCCACATTTAAATTTCCACATTCTATATTTAAAATGCAACCTTCCCACCTCACCATGTAAGCAATGCAGTACCTAAGTTAAGGGGTACCTTTGCTGTAGACAAAGGGAGGAAATACTTCTCCAGGTGGCAACATAGAAGAACTTCCATGTAAACTAGATTTTTGGGGTGCCAGAAGAATAAGTATCCAAAATATCTGCTTCTCTGTTATCTCTGTCACTTACGGATAGCAGGACAAGATAACAGGAGAAAAGCATGAAGGAATGGCTTCCCACAGGATAGAGAAGCTGATAACACAAGATTTGTTTCTCATCCCTTCTTCTGTCCTTGAAGGAAATGGGGATGTTTGATGCCAGGAGAGCTGGCAGCCATGTAACCTGCATCCTTTTCTTCTCTAGCCAATATTCCTGGCAAGAAAAGTGGAAGAGATGAGTTTTTGACACAGAGGGAGAACCCTGCTTTTCCAGCTGTCAAAATAAAAAGGGCTCTGGAAATCAGATATCAGGGATTGGGCCCATAGGTCAATTAAGTGCACAATGTATATAGAGGGATTATATAGTGGTATATATAGTAATGAATATAAATCCATGCATTGTGCTAGGAGAAAACTGCTTGTAAGCTTCACACTCTTAAAAAAAATATGTTCAGAAATGTAGACATTAGGCAAAATGTGGAACTAAACAAAACTTGCAGTTGGAAAAAAAAATGAAAACCTGAACAAAATCAAACAGGGAGATTAACATACTCTGGTTTTTCAACTGATGAATTGGAACACTGATTGATCTCAATAGTAGGAACAAAGTCATATAACAGTTAAAGAACTATCCAAGAACTACCTATGTTTTGAGTTAAATAACTAACTACAACTTGGGTTACTTGGGTGGAAAATTAGCAAATATTTTTTGCTGACAGACCTCTGTGTCAAAACACCATAATTAAACTCTGTTTCAAATATCTGCCATGATTTAAAAATAGAACAAGCTGTGTACATGGAGAACAGAAGTACTGCTAGCTTGAATCTTTGATAAGCTGAAATCTTTGTAGTACAATACTTCAGAAAGAGCCAAATACATTTTTTTCCCTAACAACAGTCTGAGGTATTCTCTGGTTTTGCTTCTGTTCAAGCCATTTAATAATCTATGTTTGGCATTTGGAAATACCTCACTAGGTGAGGTTTTTGCATAAAGATACTGACATATATCTTGTACCAGCAGTTATTGCTAATAGAACACTTCCTTTATTTAATGATCTGATTTTCATACTCTTTGTCTTCTTTAAAAATAAAAGTGACAGGAATGCATTCTTTGGATGCTTTTAGGCAAGAGTTTTATTGTTCACAGATTTGTAAGGGAGATCTGGGTCTACATATCACTGAGTTGCTAATCCTACAATCTTTTCTTGCTGTTTCTTCTGTTTGTCTTTCCCATCACAAAAAATCCATTAAGGAAGCATTAATTTGATTCTAAGTGCCAGGAGCCGTTTTCACTGAGAGCACCCTCTAAGGCTTCAGAAAAAAAGTTAAAAACTGAAATGAAAATGTTTTAGATTAGATTACTTGGACCCTTATGGGGGAAAAAAAATCACACATTCTAAGCAAGGATAAGAGCAAATGTCTTTTGGTTTAGCTGAGGCAGATATTTGCAACAATCTTTCTAAGGATAAAAAATGGTTGTTTATCAATAGCCAATCAAAGCCTTTAATTAACATTTTAATAAGGAAGCAATTTTCACAAACATTCTCATGATACCACAAATACGTAGATCACTTTACTAGAACAAATAATCCTCTCACCCATCTACCAAACAATAAATGTTGCAAAAAGAAAGTCATAAAACTATTAGGTGGGCGTATGATCCATATCAGATAAGAGGTCTTCACACAATCCCTTTTTCCTTGTGTTCAATGAAAGAATGAGAGAAAAAGGACGAATAGCTAAAAAGTTCAGCACTTCATTCAGCCTGATGCTCAGAACCTAGAAGACTGGTGTTTTGTTTTTTTTAATCTAGGACCATAAACAGTGTTTTTATCTAGGACCATAAACAGTGAATTGTAACTATGGAGTACAATGATAAATCCTTCTCATCATTCTTTTTTCCCCCCAGACATACTGGCTTATAGTTCCCAAAACCTGTCTCTTTCAGTCACAGGTGGCATGAACTGGAGATTGCAGTTGATTTCTTCATTCCTCCCCCCCCTAGCCCCAGTTATAAAGTTAACTTCTATTTTGTTTAAAGGAGAGAGAGAAAAAGGTTATATTTATTGGGAGATCAAACATCATACATTCCTCCAAACCATTCTCTCAAACTATCCCATATCCAGTCCTCCATAGGGAGTCAATCTTTGAGATTAGAAATGAAATATCAGCAATTCATGTACTTTGTTGGGTAAAAAAACAACAACAGATCATGGATTGTGGCTTTCTATTAGCTGGAAAACATTTCTCACAAGCTTTGTTTTGACTTGATAATTCATTATTTCAATTAATACAATGCAAACAACTTTAAGTTTCATTAGCAACTTCAGTAAAGTCAATGCATTTTTAACATTTAACTTGATGCAATTTTTTGTTAAACGAAGCAGTAAAAGTTAGATCTTTATCTTACCTTCTAAAAAAGCAGACAAGAGCTATACTGTAGGTGGAATAGTGTACCAAGTAACAGATTTTTGAACACTTTTTCTTACAGGTGGTATGCAGTCTATAGGAAAAGTAAATACATTTGTATATATAATCCATGGGTTTACATATATCATATCATTTATTTTTATGAGCTAATGCCACTCATAATATAAAGCTTGTAATCTGTCAAGTTTCAGTTTATCATTTATACCATCAAGAAACCAAGCAGTTCACAAAAAGGTTTGGGTATTTCCAAACACAAAAGAAAATCTTATATCAGAATAAGCATGACTTGAGACAGTTTATTAAAGATTGTGTCCATAATTCAGTCTCTTTCACAATGCTATCAGTCTTCATTGCTCTTAAAAATTTGAGGTATAGGTTGATTTTCTTATCTCTCCTGTCCCTCAAAAGATGAAGTAGGCAACAACATGCCAAAGATGTCAGAAACTAATACAGATGAAGAAGCAGAAGAGATAGCCCAGCATAGCAGCATTTGTACAGCAGATTGCAGGATGCATTCATCATTCATACCTCTTTAAACAGGTATATAGAACCAATGGAAACGTTTAAGCCCTGCCTTCTTTTATTTCATTGTATCCCTACGCCCTTCTATTCTGAAAAATAGAGAATCACAGAAGAGTTCAACCTTATATATGTATGCTATACTACTCTGGATGAACTGTGTTTTGGCAACTCACTTTGGAGTAGCATGGAAAGGAGAGAGAATAACTCCTAGCCTCTCTTAATGCATATTAAACAGACATCCTTTTCATTTTTCTACTGAAATATAACTTGTGATCAGAAGGTGACATGTCAATCATACATCACACCGCATATGTATATGTGATAAAGGGAGAGACAGAGAGAGAAATGAAGAAAGAAAGAAAGAAGAGAGAGAGAGGAGAGAAAGAAAAAGAAAAAGGAAGAAGGAAGAGAAAGAAAGAAAGAAAGAAAGAAAGAAAGAAAGAAAGAAAGAAAGAAATAAAGAAAGAAAGAGAAAGAAAGAAAGAAAGAAAGAAAGAAAGAAAGAAAAAGAAAGAAAGAAAGAAAGAAAGAAAGAAAGAAAGAAAGAAGAAAGAAAGAAAGAAAGAAAGAAAGAAAGAAAGAAAGAAAGAAAGAAAGAAAGAAAGAAAGAAAGAAAGAAAGAAAGAAAGAAAGAAAGAAAGAAAGAAAGAAAGGAGCTAGCTTTGGGGAAATATTAATAGGTCATGAACCTTAGTTGATGAGCAGGTATCAAACCCTGTGTGAAAAAAAGAAATTCATCTTCTTCAAATACACTACAGCCCACCTATATATATAAACCAACATTCACTGCTTTTATTATTGGCACTCTTCATCTGACTGTAACCTCAACAATTTAAGTTATCCTTGGCAGGAGAGAATAGACTGATCTTAAACCAGTGATGGGATTCATATATGTAAACAACTGGTTCTCTGTGTGGATGCCACTTTTGAAATTCCATTCTGGGCCGGGCCACAAAAAATTAGCTATCAGTTCTGCCGAACTGATGCGAACTGGCTGAATCCCACCATGGCTTAAACTTATTGTTTTTCCTCACTGTGAGAAAAAGAGAAGGAAAGAGTGTAAGGGAAGCCTGGTTGCCTGTCTTCCTCTCTTCTCCGAGCCACTGTGTTTCTTTCAGGCACACCTCCTTTCTGACTAGTAGAGAAGATTCACTGAGGCAGCTTACTACTAGCCTTCTTCCTTCACTCCATATAGCCTATTGAGGTTAAAGAGTTTCTGAAAGCTGCTTGTATTTCTGTATCTCTGTCCCTTCTAATCTTTCACATCAGTAGCATGTCAGAAGTTCCTTGATTAAGATGTCACTTTATTCTATTCAAAATATGATGACTAGCATGAGTAGCTTTTTAAAAGGTTTAGCTGAATACATCTGAGGTATGACTACCATACTTCATATTTTCTATTTTTCATTATTGAAAAATGTTGTTACCAATGTGAGGTAGATATCCTGCATGTCTTGGTTGACCATTGAATGAATACAGAAGGTTGAGACATTTATTTACTCATGATAGCCTTAGAATCAATCAATCTAGCTAGGTAGCTAGCTTTCATTTTATTTATAAATAGGGTTATTATGAGCATGATTTCTACAGTTTGTAAGCCCGATGAATTTCTCAGTCTGTCTCCTCTAGTATACATATGGCTGGATACAGGGAGTGATTAATAATGTCTGTTTGAGAGAGAGGTGGAGTGAAGTGGAGAGGCTATGTTCAGTTGTCTTCGACAATTTCAGTTCTCCAATGTCTCCTTTTGGAGACATTGGAAGAAGATATTAGAGAAGGTGGAGAGGTTTCAACTACCCACAATCTTGGATCCCTTTAAATCAGGATTCAGGCAAAGGCATGGGACAAAACAGTTCTGATTACTCTAGTGTATATCTTATGTGAGGACCTGGATACGGAGTATGCTTTCCTGATTATACTAGAAGCCTTTGTGGCATTCAAAATAATCAATTGTGATATTTCTCTGAATTGTCTCTGAGGGTTGGAAACACCATATTACAATCTTCCCAAGCAGGCACAATATGGAGGGGAAGAGCAGTCAAGTTTGTAGTATGTGGTATGCTACATAAAACCTGAGAGAAATCATCCTTCAGTTTGGATTGAATAAGTTGATGATACTCAGCTGTACAGCTCCAATCCAAGCTAGAACAGAAAATCCTTACCCTGTGCCTAACTTCATTATGTAAAATGGGGGGGAAGTCTCAAATTTTCTGTATCCAATGTCATTGGACTATTCATCCATCTCTCAGCTATTTAAAAATGAATTGTTAAAAGTAATAACCCCTGACAATTACAAATCTTTCATCTGCTTTGGTATCAAATTAACCATAACAGACACAGATCACTAAATGAAAACAATAATAATAGTAATAATTTAGCTGAGATGCTTCTATTGGCCCCAGTGTTGTCATGACTAGGAGAACAAACATTCCATTTATTCAAATAAAAGCACAATCAGAGATTTTGTTAAACGCTGTGAGATTTAGCCTGTGAAACTATGAGAAGAATAAATTACTTTGGACTAAAGAAACTGTGTGTACAAGTTTTGCCTTCATTATAAGATGCTGAAAAGAAAAGTAATTAAAATACAATAAAAGCAGACAGACTTACAGTCAAACATATACTAGCAAAGCAAAGCATTTCAATGAAAAGAGCATACATGCATCTGATGCAAATTGTGTTTATGATTAGTAGGTTGGTAGACATTGCACAGCTGGCTTTTAAGGCTTTTCAAAGACCCTGCCTTGATACTCCATATTAGGGATCCCCATTTTTGGGAGGAGGAGGAGGAGGAGGAGGAGGAGGAGGAGGAGGAGGAGGAGGAGGAGGAGGAGGAGGGAAGGACTACTTGGAAGTCTAGCATCTTTTCATGGTACTCTCTCATGTTGGCTGCTTACCCACTTACAAAATATACTCAAAAACCCCCAGGCCGCCTTCTTTTATTCTAACCAGTTAAGCAGAAGAGTAGACTGCAGACCCATTTTATTTTGCAAGATCACTTATGCCTTATATGCAAAATATAAGGACCCTCTTGAAAATAAAGAATATGTTGCAGTAGTATGCTGGCTTCCTGTTTAAAATATTTAATAATACATACGTTTTCAATTTAAAAATTCAAGCAGACATTTGTTTGATAGGCACAAGTGTATCTGGGGGGGCGGGGGGTGTTCACAGGGAAATGATTGTTTGTGAACACCATACTAGGAACTCCAATCTTATATTTTTGTGTAGAAAAAAAAATCAATTCATCCCTGATAATCAAAATAGGAAAACCTATAATCCATGAAACAATGTTGGAAGATAAGTTTCACCCTCCTTGGTAGCTAATTATGGTTATATAAGATGGTAGGATTTTGCCAATGCAAAGCCACAACTAGAGAGCTGGAAGTATCCCACTGTCGCCACATATGAAAACTCTCAGAGTATAAGGTGAAGATAATCACTCTCCATTGTAATTCATTCTCCACTGTAAAGCATTCAGCACAATATTTTATTTAGTTTACTACTGTTAATTTTTAGCGGAGCAGCTAATCTTCACCTATACCTCCATAAGCATCAACCTGGGTGCCTCACAGAGAACAAACTTACTCAAAGTTCAGAAGAAGTACTTTAAATATTGGAGCATTTACAAAACCTCTTACAAGATGGATTGAAATATTGGGTCTTTTCTCCGCTATCTACAAATTTAAAAGTGAACCCATGGCCCTTTCTGGCAATACCAACGCTGTACATTTCAGAAAATGAAGCCAATAATGCCCTGAAAGATAGACTCCATGATGACATGCCATCATTATTAGGACATTGTGTGGATAAGAAAAAAGACGGTTGGCACTATAGTACCTCCCTAGAACCATTCTTTTTCAAAGCACAGAATAAATGGCCTGCAAGCACTCCGATGAGCAACAGTCTCACTTTTAAACTGTACAAAGGAGAGAGGAGAAGGCCCTTTGACCATCTGATAATCCAATTTGTAACTACAAATACCACCAGCAAATATTTTTCCTTCCCCACTCAGTGAAAGTTCCTGAATTTGTCTCCCCCGCCACATGTATATTTATCCTCTCCTTTTTATTGCCAGTTTAATGGAGAATAACTGAGATAACAATACTGTAGTTTAGAGAACAATGACTGCCAGAATAAACAAGTGCTGAGACCATGAAGAGGAAAAAAATGACTGAAGACTGAGTAATAAAAAAACAAAAACTGATGATCTTGCATATATTTGATTGAAATGTCAGATGCCCTATTAATGATGCTTCATCTGCAGCCTATGATTCATTAACACATGCTGTGATAGCCTTTTTCCGAATGCAATGGGCCAATAATCTGCATACAATAGCAATGCCTTTTTCCCCCCAAAGCCTTTCATTAAGGAAAAAGGAGAGAAAGTCAATAGCTAACTTTTTTTTTACTATTGGAACAAGAAATATCTTGGTGTTTGGAGGTACACAAATCTGTAGCATTCATTTAAGGAAAATAACATGATTGTGTATTTTTTTTAAAAAAAGAAGGAACACATTGTTAACCACTATCATCCCACAAAACATCTGACAGCAAATCCTATACTGAATACCATACATGGCTCTTGCAGAACAGCTAGTATCTAAATTAAGGATAAGAGTACTCAGTTACTGTTTAGGAGGTGTTGAAATGACTTGGGGTTATGCCAGAAATTGTCCTCGATACTCTTCATCTCTGGACTTTTTCAGAAGCTGCAACAGGTTGATGTAGTTGACTCAAATTTCTTAATACTCAAAATGGTTTTCTTATTTAAGCATTAAATCAGGATATCTGCTCAGCTTTCTCCAACCTGACACTCTTCAGCAACTTCCATGACCCACAGCCTGGGTGGCTGATGAGTGGCAATTCTGGAAATGGTATTCCCAATTTATACAGAGTGTCACAGGTTAGGATAGTCTAGATTAGCTCTTGTTTCACAAAGAGTCTTCACAAAGGGGAGAAGACCATACATGGCACATTACAAGTCTGCTGACCGCACCCCAGTCTAATCTAACTGGTTTAATGGCCTGATAATCTTTTTTTTTTAATTTTACTTTTCCTCCCCATTAAATATCATTTTCACAGAGTTGCAAAGGTGTTTTGACTCAACAGCAATATTTAGAAAGTCAAAATAAAAGAATTTTAAGTAACTGGTGCCAAATGTCTATGGAGATTCTCAGTCTTCCAGGTCATAGTTATCCCAAAAGTGCTTTTTCACGAGGCAACTGAATTTCCTTGTTTTTTTCTTTGAAGACATTTCACTTCTCATCCAAAAAGCTTCAGAGATGAAGAGGTTTCTTGGATGAGAAGTGAAAAGTCTTCAAACAAAAAACAAGAAAGTCCAGTTGCCTCATGAAAAAGCATTTTTGGGATAACTGTTGCCAATTGTATCTAAGAATGAAGTCATACTGCTGTCTGATGTTTGATCATTCCTTTTAAGATCACTGTTACAATGGCTTTTTATCTTCTTAGGCAGGAAGACAGCCAGTGAGAAGCTCAACTAACCACATCTCAAGGGCACAATATCCACACAGCATTTTCATTTTTCTGTTAAGGAGCCCTGGTGGTACAGTGGTTAAGTACAGTTTCACAAGCAAATTCTGCCCATAGTCTACAGTTTGATCCTGATGGGGCTCAATGTTGACTCAGCCTTCCATCCTTCCAGGGTTAGTAAAATAAGGAGCCAGATTGTTGGGGACAATATGCAAATAATACTTACATTGCAAACTGCCCAGCGAGTGCTTTAAAATGCTATGGGGTAGTATATAACTCTAAATGATATTGATATTCTGAGAAATTGAAGCTACTTTATAAATGGCATTTTGCCAATTGTTGATAAATAGGAGAAAGCCGTTCAGAGAACTTTGCAAATGAGGACAATCATGTATTAAAATTCCTTTGTTCCTTACATAATTTGCATCATTTCCCTTTATGTATTGTGTTCAAGTTAATAGAATCCTCTGCCTATGATTAGGGCTGTCAGTTAAAATGGTTAATCTATCACCTGTCTTTTAATTGAACTATTTAAATAAATATTCATATTAACAAATATTCTCTCTAATTATAATAGTCCTTTAATGTTATGGAAATGAATTTGTTGTTATTAAAATAATAGGGGTTTTTTGGGAGGGGAGGGTTGTTGGAAAACCATGACACTCATTATTTGAGCAAAATGTCTTTTGGGGGCATGGCGATCAAAAATAAATTGCAACTATAACCTTGGGAACTAGAAATCAGCAAAATCCGGAAGCCCTGCTCCCCATGAAAGTTCATCAAATAGTAATACTCATAAAGGAGGATAGAGCTTAACAAGGATATTTGCATGGTAAGTGCTTCAAATTCCTAAACATCTGAATAATGTTCACACGAAATCAAAATATCTTTTAAGCAAACTAGGCATGGTTGTTTTGTGTTCACTGTGGGTGAAAGAAATCTACCACCATTTCATACTGGAACATGAAACAGCAACTGATTTAGGATGTAACTTTTTTAAAGTTTAGTTTTTCCCTCATATTGAAAGCAGATAGCTCCAAGATTGCTTTTTATTCTTCTTGTTGTTGTTAGTAGTAGTATTTTAAGACATTTTCTGTCTGTAGCTGTAGTGAAAGACCTCAGACCAGAATGCATCCTCTGTATTGTTGGACTTCGATTCCTGTCACCCCCAAAAGAATATGGCCAGTGGTCAAGAATGATGCCATGAAGTGTGCAGGCATATATTGCATATACTTCTTGGTATGAGTAAGCTGCATAAAATAGGCAAAAAAGACACCTATTTGTTGCCTGTCTATTTAACAGCATCAGATATGGGTGACCTGAATGAGTAGTCAGTCTGAGATCAATTATCAAAGAATACCATCATGTTCAAAAGGCTACCCCTAAAAGGAAAGGAAGATATCTGGAAGAATTGCCTGTGGTATTCTAAAGCAACCCAGAGAGTTATTCTCAGCAGGGAGAATCAAAAAGCCCTGGGCAAAAGATTAACATTATAAAAAGAGCATTTCATGGGAATAGAACAGCTTCAGATAGACTTCTGTATAATCTTCAAGGTAAGAACAAAGTAGGGATGAGTTCTCAAAGATAAGGCTCCTCTCAACACAGTCTCTACAACGCTCGGGCAAAAAAAAAAAAGCAACACGTTTCAAACTACTTACTGTTTGGATCTACATTTTCACAAAGTTCTGTTTTTGCTTCGCCGTTGGGCCTGTCGCTAGTTTTGTGTGATAGTCGTGATGACATAGTGGCTGCTGTCACTACTGCTTTGAAGCTACGTTTCCGCTTTTGGACGTTTAGTTCAGGATGGAAGATGATGATGTAAACTTTCGGCATGTAAAGCATCCCCAGGGCCACTGAAGCACTTAAGTTCATAGATATTGTAAGGGTGGCGGTTTGTACATAGACCTAGGAGACAGAATAGGAAAAGACACCATTGAAAAACAAGGAGTGGGTAAATGCAATAAGTTTAACAATGGAGGTGTCTCTTATGCTGTATTCTGAATTCCTCATCAACAACAATTTGTTAGATGCTCAAGATATTTAGGTTATGCATGGACTTCTGATCCAAAAAAATTACCTACACAATCAACCTGAGACCATACTGAAAGAAAACAACAACAACAAAATAACAGAGATTCTTCTTAAGCTTGGTTCATAATTAACTTGATATTATAAGTGAATATATATTGGGGTTTTTTTTTAGGTTTTGCTGTCAATTATAAAACTGACACATTTACTTCAAGTCTGCTTTAGGCATTGTCCAAATATGCCTGTATTTTTCTAGTGAATAACTTTTTACCTGACATTTATTTTTTTATTTTTTATTTTAATTCCATTTATATCCTGCCCTTCTCCGAAGACTCAGGGCGGCTTACAAACTTAGCAGTAGCCTTCATTCTATGTATAAGCCTGCTTATTAGGGCTTTCACACCTCCCCCAAGCGGCATTATTACAAAGTCAGCTTAATTGCCCCCAACAATCTGGGTCCTCATTTTACCTACCTCGCAAGGATGGAAGGCTGAGTCAACCTTGAGCCTGGTGGGATGTGAACCTGCACTAATTGCAGGCAGCTGGTGTTACTTAAGGAGGCATTAGCCCACTGCTCCACCAAGGCTCTTAAATAGGTGGTATTCAGAATTTAAAAATAAATAAATAAGTGAACTATAAAAATTTAATAAACCAATGGAATTTGGTCAGAGTGACTGACAAAGTTCTAAAGGACTACAATGGAGAATTCCCTTCTTCCCTAAAAGCATTTCCAAAGTCAATGCCTGTAGAACCCCTTACTCTAAAACAATGTGAATTCCATGAATGATTATTTGAGCAATGTTTCCCATATTTCTTCTTCCTCTGAGAGGACATTTGCTAATGACAAGAACTTGAGAGGCTGTTTTGCATTCTGAATTCTGGGGGGGTGGGGGAAATCTGATGGATATTCTCAAAACATAGCTCCTGTAGTATATATGGGCAGACCAGTTTCTAAGAACTATGTAATTCATGAAAAGGGCCATTTAAGTCATTGAGTTCAATCCCCTTCTCAGTGAAGATATACAAATAAAGGCATTTCTGATATAGCCTAGCAATTGGGTCCCTTGTAGAACATTTAATTTAATTGCTTTCATGTAATTAAAGAATACTGTTTTGTTTCCTATACTCTGAGACAAAAGAAAACAATCTTTCTGTACATAGCATCCCTTCACATTTGAAAAGCACTGACATATTCCTTTCAGTGATTAAGCTATTGCCAAGTTTAAATTTACTCAATTTTCTATCTCTCACTGTAAAATTTAGTTTCTTGTCCTCTGGTCATCCTCATTGCCTTTATCTGAACCTATTCTAGTCTCTGAATTTTTCTTGAAAGGTAATGCCCCAAATGAACACTGTTCCTACCATGAGTGCTACAGAATTTAGCACAACTATTACTTTTCATAATTTGGAAATTATGCTATGATTGATGCCATCTAAAATTGCTTTCCCATTTTAGCATCTATGCACATTAGTTTCCAAGAGTCTTTTTTTTACATCTTTTACTAAACCAGATACATGCATTCTGCACTTATGTATTTGATTTCTTTTACTTAAATGGATAATTTTATGTTTGTTTCATCTGTGGGAAATGAAAATATAATCCCCCCTCATATAATAAGATAGGGTTGGTACAAACATGAAGTAGGCCCCCAGAGTAGTGATTTAAAACAAAGCTTTAACTGTTTCACAATACGAACGTACTATTTGTGATCTGCTGAGCTTTGTGCAATATGAAATTACAAAGTAGATAGGTCTTTGTATATTTGGAACATGAGTATTGTAGCAGTGGGAGAAATAGGGAACTGAAAGTAGCTGGTGGATGTGAATTGCAATGTACACGGGTATATGTGGAAAGTTATGTTCAGCAGAAAGTATATGTGGAAAGTAGGTCAGCAGAGAGTCAGTAAGAGGTCAGCAAACGTCAGCAAAAGTCAGCAGACCATCTGACTAGAGTCTTAGAACAAGAAAGGATATAAAAGTTTGGGACTGGATCTGATTGATTTGCCAGTGGCCTATAGCTGTCCTTTTGGATTCTGCTATACCATATGGTCCTCATTGCAATGGATTATTAATATACATGATGATGTGTTATTATGCTTGCTATATTCCAAATTATCAGCAAAATAAACGTCTGAATCTTAAAGCAAGAATTATTGTTTTGTGTTGCTGTCTCTGGTCTTTTTCATTGGGTTTTTCCACGACACATCCTTTTATTTTCAGTCCAAATTTGCTAAAGCAATTTTTACATTTGTTTTCGTATTTCACTATCCCTCTCAATTCTGAGCCATCTACAATCTCATAAGCACTTTTCATCTCTTTATCCACGTTATTACAGTGAATATTTCAGACTAGCAGGTTTAGAACCAAATCCGATAGAACTAACTCAATACCTCCTCCAATTTGATGAGAAAGCTGATGATCAACTTTTTAAGTGCAGTTTTCAGGCCAGCTGTGGATTCACTTAACAGGCTTTCCAATTGTCCTTGGAAATCTATTTGTAAGTAATTCACTCAAAAAGGAGTAACATTATAACACGGCCAAAGCTGCTTCCTAGGACAGCTTCAGCTTCTAAGTTGTTTTCAAGGCCAGCACTATGTACAACATATTGCAATAGTTTGCATTATGATTGTCTCAGAGCCTTATAGCCCAGCTATTGACTCCAATGGTGCACAAAATGGATTTGTGTGAAGGCCTACCTAAGAAGAAAACCCATAAGCTGTGTATCAGTCCCAAAGAGTGAAGTACAACCCAATCATGACTGAAGATGAAACATCTCTACACTCATGTGGTTGTTCTGTACCAGCCTGCTACCGGCCCTGCAGCAAAAGCAGGGACAACCCCTTTACAAACGGCAAGAGGCTGGAATAAAGCCTGCCAAATTTATTAACATAAAACAGAGCAAGACAAGACACCAACCATGAAACAGGAGCTATGAAACAGGAACTATCCAAGCAGTTGCCTTCAGCAAACCAGCCCTCCCACACATTCCCCTTAAATACAGTTCAGGGCGTGGCCTCTCTCTGCCTCCTTCCGAGGTGCCCCATTGTCTTCCTCTGTTTACTCCTGATTGACTGCCTCCTGCGTCGGGCATCCTTGAACAGGGCCAGCTGTGGGTCATCTTCATCCACGCTGTCAGGCTCACACAGCTGGGTCTCCGTCGTGACCAGGTGGGAGGGGCCTGGCTGAGGGCTCTGCGGAGCCTCAAAGCCATCATCAGCAAGCTCTTCAACACCCCCCTCCTCCTCCTCTGAGTCGTCCGACCCAACTGCCGAACCCACAGGCTGACCCTGAATCACAACAGTGGTCCACATGGTCACTGCCATCCATTTTAGGGCTCAGCTCAAGTCTATTCCTCTCTATTCAGCTTTTTGATACTGTCCTCGTTCAAATGCATTTTTGTCCAGATTTGTTTTTCCCCAAAAGGATATTCCAGAGTTTCAAAACTCTAACCACCCACTCCTCCCAATAACATCTCTTCTGCACATTGAGTCTACACAATTCTTTGTCTCATTGTGCAAACATACTTCTGAAAAAGAAACTTTTGGCAATTCTAGATTTCAACTTATCCAAGAAGCTAAATTTGGCCTCTCTGACTATCCAACTACTTTTCCACATATTATCAATGCCCACATGTAGATGACTAATGACTTCTTCCAATAATATCTCCTATCAAGACAGCATTTGTCACTATGAGAGAAACAAACCACCACAGACTCATACTCTGATTACTCATATTACAAACCTTCACTACTAGAAAGTCTCCTCTGACTAGTGGCATATTCTCAATGTAGCTACTAGAACTGGGTCCCTTTGAGCAGACCCCTGAAGTAACATCTACTTATCCTGACTTTTGAGGGTGTTGGGGATGGGATCGTGCTTTCTGTCAAGGAAGTGGGATTTCTTAATGTGAGCCATCAAGTGTTAAAGTACTATACCAGTATTTAAATGAATCCACTTTGTAAACTGTCTAAAGACATAACTGGGAATATGATAGATACTGCCATGGATACTATGTCAAAGCAAGCAAATTTGCAGCTTGTTTTCAAGGTGAGAACTGCAGCCAAAATAATGAGTCTTAATTCTTGAGAAATCAAGGAAAGCAAGGTGGACAACCTATAATTCTTCATTAGACTCTCTTTAAGCCATCTTTTTATGCTCTCAGATCTCCTTTTAACCATACTTCCAAATTTCATTGTCAAGAAAATTAGAGACCTGGGTCATCCATATTAGAATAATACCTAAAATATGTTACTCCAATTAACATTTTTAAATCCAATCCTCCACTCTCTCTCACTCCCCAAGTGAAAGACCAAATAACCAAGACATCCTGGCCTTATCTATGGGCATGAAATATTATACACATTTCTCACCACCGTATCTTAAGAAGGAATTATTTAATTGGAAAGAGTTCAAACAAGTCATCAGGAGCATTTAGGGGTGGGACTATCAAAACAGTCAAGATGGTGGCCAGAAGCCCAGAATTTAAGCTGCCTTTTTTACATGATTAAAGTTCATGCACAGCTGTCCTAAAGGAAAGATTATAGCAATTAGCTTCTCTGCTTGCAATAATGGAGGCATGACAGGGTTATATAAAAATCACTAATGGCACAAATAATATAGATAAAGAGACTTTTGGATTCTTTTGTGTTGTTAGAATTATTTACACAAAGAAAAAAAAGTTACTTTTTAACATAACAAATGGTCAAACTCTGAAATTGGCTACTTATACTTGTGGCAATGAGAATCCAACTGGCTGAGTTGCTTCATGAAAGATGAAACCATCAATAATTATTACTACAGATGGCTGTTTAGCACTCCCTGAATGAGAAGTAGCATATTTTAAAATGGGAAGGAGCTTTTGTCTTCCAGTCCAGATGTAATGGAATGTATGGAGGACTTTGGGGAACAAGAGGAAGAGGAAAGAGCCCCCAGTGGCTTAATGGTCAAAGAAAGAAAATTAGGAAGGACCTAATTGATGGATCAATCAGTTAAATGTAGTGCTGGGAAATTTGTACTTTCAGACTAGCAAGATTCTGTTAATGTAGCCTTATTATAAAGTAGAATCTGGTTATGTCTGGGAGGGCTCTCACCAGGCTAGCAAACTTCACAGATGCATTTAGTTGGGCATTACATAACACAAAGGCTAGACTAAATGGGACTATGGTCATATCCATCAAGGTTATTTTTACTCTTATTTTACACATAGCTGAAGTGTCGAGCCCCGCAGGCCCGACATTCAGCGGGGGACGAGCTTTGACATGAAGGACAATACCAATGTGACAATGGTCATAGTGTAGGACAGTAGTTGCTATTAGATGGCTCCAAAATTTCCTTCCTACAGTGTTCTGCATTTGGAGAACTTCTGATAGAATAATGTGTTACAAAATGGCTATGGGAAGATTGATGCAGCACACGGAAAACCAGTATTTTATTTTTTTTAAAAAAATGACAAAACTGCATGCATTATAATTCTTCCCAGGTACACCCAGTGTGTGTCAAGAATAAATTCCACCTATTTTCATGCCATTCATTCTTTCCCTTTCATTTCTAAAAGAAAATGAACATTCTAGGGCACCAAACCACTCAAGCACTAAAGCATGATTCTAGCTTCCATCAAGTCGAATAAATCCTATTCTAAATCTTCTTATATGCTAAGAATTAAGTGCCTGAATGGGTCACCTACCTGCATAAGCATATAGAACTAAGGATGGAAAATTAGCAAATCATATTACAGATCACAGGGGCTTTATGATGTTTTACAAGCTTCATCAAATTATTTAATAGTTTAATCAACTAATGCTTTAATTGCAGATTAAAATTTGTCCCTCATTTATTCTTTCATCTGGTTTATAGAAGTTGTTAATTCATTCCTACATGTTCCATATATAAATGAATATGAAACTCAAACATAGCTGTCCTTGAAATTTGAAGAAAAGGCTAGGAACTATTTTGCATTTTAGGATAGCTTTGTTCAAATATTACATGAAATTATAGATTAACATAATAAGAGTAAATTCCCATGAGCAGCAGGTTTGTAATTTTACTTTTTTCTTTCTTTCTCTGGAATAGCTACAGTAAGATGAAAGTAGCCTCCATACTCATTTTAAAATGATTTCAGTGCCTGAAATGGAAATTAATATTAAAGAAGAGTCAATATCCAAAATACTACATGCCAAGAAAATTATATAGATCCGACTGTAATTTTTAGATGATAAAAATCCCTCAGTCCAGGAGTATAATTGTGTTTAGTGGAGAAGATCTCTGAAATTCATGAATAGATTTGTAAATGATAACATGGTAAGACCAAAGCCTCAAGGAAATCTGGTTATTAATAGTGCCAGTTTTTAAAAGGGTCCTTTATTGAACCAGGGACTATGGGAAGTCCTTGTTTGGTTTGAACCAAAGTAAACTTGAAATGGACAATCCAAAGATGAGGTGAACTAAATTCTTCAGGCTGCTTCAGGAATTTGTGAATATAGGTGGATTGAATGGGCTACTTTATATCAGATAATTATATAATATTCAGGACATGAAATCATAGAAATGAATGGAATGGCAATGCTACTCAAAAAAGGCATTGTTATAAAAATGCTGATTTGTAACTAAATAAGTGACAGGATCATATCAGAATTAATGGTTGTCCAACGAACAACAAATGTTACACAAAGGTATGGTTCTATAACTAATAATATCCTGCAAAAACAGTAAGGAATTCAATAGCTAATTGCAAAAGCTGGGAAATGAAATAGCTAGAAAAGACATAATCTTTGTAATTAGCAGTTGCAGTGCAAAAGTTGAAGAAGTGGAGCAACCTAAAATTAAAGGAAGGTTTGGATTAAGTAAAAACAATAATGCCAAGTACATGTTTGTAGACTTTTAAGAGAACTCTTTGTTCATTGCCAGCATATCATTTAAGTAACAAACCATTTACTCAGCAACTCAGCATCTTTAGAAATACAACATTTGCAATAAAATCAGTTACATCACAGGAAACAAAATGAAAAGGTTCAGTATAATCAGCCAGGAGACTTCTACATGCAGATTGTTGTCAAAAGTACAAAATAGGTGTGTCAGCAAGATTTGGTCTGGAACACAGTTTGGCCTATGGGGAAGGATAGTTTTATTGTTACCTAATGATTCTTTTGAGCTGAGTAGGATCTGAGATAGGTGGTCATATAACTTCTATAAATCAATAAATAAATCACATGCAGTCAAAATATATCAGTTCTGTAAGAAATGGAGTTGATATGCTTATCTTAGGCAATAAAATTCCTGAGGATTTATGGGAAGAGATAAGGCACTCTCTTAAAGCTGAATTGGAGAGCAATCCTAGTAGGTTTCAAGTGCAAGGAAAAAATGGAGAATGAAAGTTTGGGGCTACTAGGAACTATATTATAAGAAAGACATGATTGGATAGGAAGACAGATGGAATCAAATGAGGGTACCAAATGTCTGAGATACATAAGAACTTATAAAAATAAAAGTGAAAAACTTATTTATCTATCTACTGTACATACCAATCATACTATTCCCTTTTAGGGTAACCAACAATGTACAAAATGCAGGAGGTGGGAGAAATATCCATGTTTGGCAAAACTGAGGGGCACAGAAGATGGATAATGGATAAATTAGATTTTTGAGAACAAACTCATCTTCAGAATATTGTAGGAATTGCTACAGTATAGATTAACAACTGAGAGCAGGTCAACATTATAAGTACTATACCATACCAATACTAGGGACTGAGCTTTATTCAGAGATACCAAACAAACTATGAGTCAATGAACTACATAAAAAAATACCTGGCTGAGGATCATCCAGTCAGCTTAGTGGTGGAATATTTAAATTGGGTCTCCTTACCCCTAATTCAGTGTTCTTCCCCTACCAATATGCCGATGATACCCAGTTGTTTATCTCCACCCCGAGCCAACCCAGTGATGCCCTTGACGTGATGTCCCGGTGCCTGGAGGCGGTGCAGGTCTAGATGGGAAGGAACAGGCTCAGGCTGAACCCTTCCAAGACCGAGTGGCTGTGGATATCGGCATCTCATACTGTCCAACAGGTTCCATCTCTTCTTATGGGGGGGAGCTATTGTCCCCCTCAGAAGGGGCCCGCAACTTGGGTGTCCTCCTGGATTCATGGCTTAATTTGGAAGATCATCTAACTGCCGTGACAAGGGAGGCTTTTGCACAGGTTCGCCTGGTACGCCAGTTGCGCCCCTTTTTGGACCGAGATGCTCTATGCACGGTCACCCATGCCCTTGTCACCTCTCGCCTGGATTACTGCAATGCTCTCTACATGGGGCTGCCCTTGAAGTGCGCCCGGAGGCTTCAACTGGTGCAAAATGCAGCCGCAGGTGCTTATGGGAGTATCTCGATACTCCCATGTTACACCACTCCTGCGCAAGCTACATTGGCTTCCGGTTGCCCTCCGGGTGCGATTCAAGGTGCTGATAATCACCGTTATACTTGCGAGACCACCTGCTGCCAATGTCAACCTCCCATTGCCCGGTTCGCTCCCACAGAGTCGGCCTCATCAGGGTGCCGTCACCCAGGCAATGCCGGCTGGCGACCCCCAGGGTAAGAGCCTTCTCTGTGGGCGCACCAACCTTCTGGAACGAACTGCCCCTGGAGCTGTGGATGGCCCCTGACCTTCGGTCCTTCCACCATGACCTAAAAACCTGATTATTCCAACAAGCGGGCCTGGACTGATCATGGTTTTTAAATTTGGTTTTTATTGGTTTAAATTGTTCTTATTTCTTATATTGTTTAATCCTCTTTTAATTTTTGTATTTATATCTTTTAACTTTTTATTGTTGTGAGCCGCCCTGAGTCCTCAGGGAGAAGGGTGGCATATAAATTTAATAAACCTTAAACCTTACTATACAATGTCTTGGAATCAGGAAGGTTTGCCTTCAAACCACCAGGGCTCAAGTCATTCAGGACATAATGAGAAAAAGAAAGTACCCAAAATAGACAATTAATTGCTGTAGAACAGTGGTCCCCAACGTTTCCAGCTTGGTGACCTGGGATGGTGTGTGTATGTGTGTGTGTCTGTGTGTGTGTCTGTGTGTGTGTGTGTGTGTCTCTCTGTGTGTGTGAGTAGTAGGCACACGCATGTGCTGTTCACTTGTACAAGTGGAGATTCACGTGCAAGCGTAAGCGCCCGCTGGTCACGCAAATGGAGCTTCATGCACGGACGCTTGCCCACCGCTTCTAACAGACTGCAGCTGGGGGTTGGGGACCTCTGCTGTAGAGGAATGCTTTGTGGAGAATGTGGCAGCTTCTTAGCTTAAATCTTCAGAATCAGGGGAATACTATTAGAATCTGCCCCAGGAGCATATCCTCATTTCTGCCACTTCCATTGGACTTAAGTTTGAGTTTTTATTAATCTTTCTTTTGACAGATACAAACACCAGTGATGTCTCCAGTATGTCATATCCTATTCAGATACTGGCACTATTTCAACATAAACATTTCTACGCGGAAGGGATTTTAGAGCTTTAAATACTATTCCAAGGTCACATTTTACAATTCTTTCCATTAAAGAACAACTGACTTTTTGTACTAACACTTTGAAAAGAAGTATAAAGGAATGCTTACTTTTTATTCTTAATGATTCCATCAATTTGATGAAGTCAACAGCTAAAACAGCTGCCTATTTATGGGATCTACGGCCACATGACCACAGAGACGTCCTCGGACAAGTGCTGGCTCTTCGGCTTTGAAACGGAGATGAGCACTGGTCCCTAGAGTCAGAAACGACTAGCACGCATGTGCGGGGGAAACTTTACCTTTACCTTTTACTAAAACATTGGATTTTTTAAAAAGAAATATTTATTTATTATTTAAAGTATCAGGTATCCTGCTTTTAAAAACCCAATTCTTACAAAGTTTATAGCATAAAACAGTACTGATAAAACAGTAATAAAACACAGTTTATTAGGATAATTGCCTGGTAGAGGAAGACTGGCCTAATTACTGAACAAGCAAATACAGTTTCTGAAATCACCATAATGCATCTTCAATCAATCAATCAGAATAGAGCTAGAAGGGACCTTGGAGGTCTTCTAGTCCACCCCACTGCTCAACCAGGAGACCCTACACCATTTTAGACAGGTGGCTGTCCAGTCTCTTCTTAAAAACCTCCAATGATGAAACACCCACAACTTCTGGAGGCAAGCCATTCCATTGGTTATGTCAATGCTGTAAACATTGAATGTTCCCACTCTTGACAACTGATGAAAATTGTACCCATTTTCTCTTTGATCTTAACATGCTTTTTCTGGTATTTAGAAATTAGGTGAAGTGCTAAATGCTCGAGCTAAGCTAGCCATAATAATAACACTGCTTTGTAGGAACCCAAGAACAAACTGATACCTTTTTGATGGGCTGAGGAGCTGGGGAGAAAGCCTGCGTTTTAGGCTAATTGGAGAATGTGATTCATGACAGCTTATTGGGGGTGGAAATTGCACTTTATTACTTTGTATCTGGGGGAAGGGAATTTAGTTTTTGGGTTCAACTATGTAGTGCCGATACTTTGTTTCCTGAATAAAATGTTCTTTAAGGAAGAATTTTTGCCTTGAAGTTCTTTTGATGGGTTTCATCTATCGGAACCATGACTGGTTAATTGTTCTCACTGTTTCTCCTTAATTCCAGGTTGCTTCTCTCTTTGGTCAGTTTCCAACCATTGTTTCTTGTCTTGCCTTCTGGTGTTTTGGAAAATAGGTTGACCCCCTCCTTTGTGGTTGCCCCTCAAATATTGGAATACTGCTATCATGCCACCCCTACTTCTTCTTTTCTCTAGACGAGCCATATCGAATTCCTGCAACCATTCTTCATATGTTTTTGTCTCCAGATGCTTAATCATCTTAGTTGCTCTTCTTTGCTTTTCTTTTCCAAAGTCTCAACATCTTTTTTTGTAATGTGATGACCAAAAATGGATGCTCCAGGATTTTTTAAAGATATGGTGGAATGGTTCTGAGATAACATCTGCCAGCTCCTTCAGAACTCTGGAATGTAATCCATCACATTCTGGTGATTTTATATTCATCAAGATCATATTTGCATTATTTCTAATTCTGGCTTGTTTTTTGTCTTGTTCACCCTTAGACTGCATAACTCCTTAAATATAGAGTTTTAGATATATGACTGCCTCTGAATAAAAGGCACATAGAGAACTCTGTATTCAATAGAGGGATTTCAAAATTAATGAAATTATTTCCATTTTCCAGGCTCCATTTTTCATCTATGCTGTCATGGTTCTTCTTATTATCTTTAGTAAGTAGGGACAATATTTTATCTATATTTCCATCTTTATAAATTACTTTTGGAAACATATATTAAATATAGATAAAACAAACTCTGTAGGAATATATAAATAATCTCTCTCTGTGTCCCCTTCTCTCTCCCTCTGTCTCTATTTTTCTTTGTGGATGTTTTAATTTAATAGCACTATTTTTAGGGCTTTTCTAACTACTTTTTTCTCTGGAATTCCCTGGCTTATACTTTCAAAAGTGCAGTCAGTGCAGCTTTCAAAACAGAGGTGGTAAATGGGCACTCTTAACTACAATTGGAGCTTCTGATTGCCTTCAAGGGCAGCCCCATACAGGAAACTTTGCAGTAATCCAAATGAAAACGACCAAGGCACAAGAGACTGAGTAAGACCTCATGATCCATTAATAGGTTTGATTTATAGGCCTTCAGAATATTTCTTTCATTTGCAAGTCTTTTATAGTTTTCGACCACTTTTACATTTCTCACAAAAATGGGGGATAGGAAAGGAAAACCTGTTCACAAAGAAACATTTGAATAGCTTCCTATGCTGTTTGGCTGCACTTATTATTATTATTATTATTATTATTATTATTATTATTATTATTATTATTATTATTATTATTATTATTATTATTATTATTATTATTATTATTATTATTATTATTATTATTCAGAGGCAATAAGCACCCCAGTATGGCTAATCAAGACAAGCCAGTATGAGAAACAATGAAGAAACAATAAAATACAGCTTACATAAATACAACACTAAGCCTAAAGAAGCAATAACATCTTCCTAACGTCTCCCATCCAAAACAAAAACCCAGTCAATGATGGACCCTTTTTCCAAGCGAGCAGGCATGCAGCACCTCCCAGGTTAATTTTGCTCTGAGGCTGATTTTATAGGGATTTCAGAATGGTTTATATAGATTACAGTCAATAATGAATCTCACCTGTACATGACTGATCATTTTTGCCAAGGTCAAGGAGGACAGGTATATCCTATAAACATGCCCATCTGCTCATCTCATCTCATCTCATCTCATCTCATCTCATCTCATCTCATCTCATCTCATCTCATCCATCTCATCTCATTCTTGACAGTCTGCATCTCCCTATGCCAAGAGAAAGGCTATGCCAAAGATAAGGAGTATCTAGTTTACACCAAAGGTACTTTTTCAAGACGCAACTGGACATTCTTTGTTTTTCCTTGAAGTTTCTTCACTTCTGACATTCTTGGATGAGATGCAAAACATGTTGTAGCATTACCCTGTCAAGGGCCGCCAAAGCCCAGGCCCTCCTAGCCTTCCCCCTTCAGTCTCGCTCACAGCTGCACCCTCAAACATTGGCAACAATGTCCTTTCAGCAGGAGCTCATGTGGAGTGGAGAGATGACAGGTTCTCATTGAGGGATTCACAGGAACAAAGATGACCCGCCCCAACCACAACAGTCAGTGCGTGACAGTACTTAGCAGCCCAGGCAGTCATGGGAATAATAGTCAGTAGTTTATAGTAGCTGTTTGGGATGCAAAAGGGGTGGGGAAGTCCGCTGGCTCCAGGCAGCAATGGGGAGCTCCGCAGCCACAACTTGCTCCACATAGGCAACTCCCCACAGTGTCCACACTCACACAGGTGGTAGTAAGTAAAGTTCAGATGGCCGGTGGTCTCCGAAACCACAGCAACCAGCCTCTCCTTTCCTTCTGTTGATGCTCATAGTCCCAGGTCTTTCTATAGCAATTCCCTTCTCCCCCTTCCTTTATTTTTAAAAACTGAATCTAACATTTCAGCAAATGTTCTCTCTGCCCACACTCTCTCTTCCCTCTGCTCAGGATATTCCCCCCTTGTGAAACAAGCAATAAAACTCCGCTTTCTCACTCTCCCTTTCCTTCCCTCTCCTTTAAAGAGAGGGAATCAGCTAAAACCCTCAAACTCCTCCTTGGCTTCACCTGGTCTATGCCAGACAACAGCAGCAACCACCCCCACCCCCTTTCTCCTTTTCCTTTTCTCTTCTTCTGTCCGATCCATGCACGCCATGCTGCAGCTCTCCAAGCCTCCACCTCCTTCTCTCTGGCCAGGGTCCCGCAAAGCCTCTCAGCCAGCTCCACTAGATGTTCAAGGAAAAACAAAGAAAATCCAATTGGCTCTTGAAAAAGCACCTTTGGGATAACCATCACCTGGATGACTGAGAATCTCCATAGATATCTTTATATCAGAGTTATAGCCAAGAACGGAAGATGTTTCATGCCAAGAAGGAATAGACAAGATAAACAGAGTAAAAGTTTGAGGTTAACTGATATAGTGTGCTAAACACTCAAATATATTCCACTGTGTAATTATTATATAGTAATATAGAATTTGATCTATGCAAGGGGAAGAGGATGTAGTTGGAGAAATTCTGCTGAGCTAAGCTGCATAATGTAACTCAAAGATGAAATGAGTATCAAATCTGGTTGCATAGAACAGGGCTATCAAACTGCCAGCCTGTGGGCCGGTTGCATCGTGTTGATGCTGCACCCACCTAGCTCCGGCAATGTGAAAAAAGTCACTATATGTCATGACATGTCACTTCACACGGCGAGTTTGACAACACCAGTGGCATAGAACTTAGAATCTAATTTGATGGAAAATAAGCAAAGAGTTTGAGACATCTCTGAAATTTACTACCTTTTTCTATCTCAATATATGTTACCTCCCAGGTTAACGCAGGAAAAATTAATCAACCTGGAAAGATACCAGCTGCTTGGAAACAGTAGCAATGACCTGTTCTGCCTTACAGAACAGTGAAGAATGGGGATAGCTTAATACATAATTAGTACACGAAGCTGAGCTGCATTTGGTGAATTGAATTAAGAAAGGAAAGGCAGAGAATTAGGAAGGCAATATGAGTAATTATCTTCATCTCAAGCACTTATCTGAAGACTACAGATAATTATTCCATAGAAATCTGCACAGAGAGTTCCTCATTCAGATCTGTGCTTTTATCTTTCATGTGACATACACCATCATCACCACATGTCTAAAATGTTATTTTTAATAATGTATGCCATTATTGCTCTTGATTGAATTTCTTTATCCTTTCCTGGAATAGGGAAAAAAAGATCTGATCTTTATCTGAAAAGAAAACCAACCCTTATGGAAGGTTCTTTTGCGCTTATTTGAAAACTGCCTGAAGTAAAAATTCATAAGATCAGAGGATGCCCTGCTCTTCCTGGGCTAGTCCTACCAAGAAGACAGCTTGTAATCTGTAGACTCTTGTGACATGGAATTTACTTTTATCAATTACAGACTTCAACTTGCAATGTATTAATTGTCATGTTGAATAAATTTCACTGAGCAATGCTGAAATCTTAGATACATTTATGGCTGAGAAAAATTAATTAGCTGCCAAATAGACATAAGCAGGTGATGAATGCAGGCAACATTCAAAAACAACACAGTAAAACTGAAAATCCCTTTTTCATGAATATGTATAATTTCTCATTCTGGCAAAGTATCTGTCATAAGACTCTTCATGAAGTATTTTAACAGGAAGACATTTGCCTGGAGCAAATGTGACAAAACACCTGTTTGTCTACTTCTGACAGTCTGAATTGGGAATGATGATCTTTATAAATGAATTAGTAAGGTGACCCTTAATTGAGAATGGAACTAAGGCACCCGGGAATCTGCAGATTGCTTTAATAATCTAATCTTGTGGGGGCTGAATAGCTACAGATGACTGGGTAAGCATATAACAATCATTGGGTGCAAAACCGTCAAATGGTATTTATTTATTTTATTTATTTATTTTATTATATTTATATACCGCCGGCAGCTGATGCCGGCAGCAGGTGTTCCCTCAGATATCCCGGACCCAAGCCATTTATGGCTTTATAGGTCATCACCAGCACCTTGAATCTCACCTGGAGGGCAACCGGGAGCCAATGCAGCTCGCAGAGTAGAGGTGTTACATGGGAGTATCGGGAAACCCCCATCACAACTCGCGCGGCCGCATTCTGCACCAGCTGAAGCCTCCGAGTGGTCTTCAAGGGCAGCCCCATGTAGAGAGCGTTGCAGTAGTCTAAATGGAAGGTCGCGAGTGCGTGAGTGACTGTGTGTAGGGCATCTCGGTCCAGCTAGGGCTGCAACTGGCGCACCAGGCAAACCTGGGCAAAAGCCCCCCTGGTCACGGCTCCTATATGGTCTTCAAACGCCCAAGTTGCGAGCCCTATCAATGGGGGGTAACACCTCACCCCCCATCGTTAGAGGTGGAATAGTCTGGTTAACCCGAGATGCCGATATGCACAGCCACTCAGTCTTGGCAGGATTGAGACGAAGCCTGTTTCTCCCCATCCAGACCTGGACCACCTCCAGGCAACGGGACATCACGGCGAGGGCATCACTAGGTTGGTTCTGGGTGGAAAGAAAAAGTTGGGTATCATCAGCGTACTGATGATACCCCACCCCGAAACCACAAATGATCTCACCCAGCGGCTTCATATAGATGTTGAACAGGAGGGGCGAGAGAACCGACCTCTGAGGAACTCCACAAACAAGAGGCCTCGGGGTAGATCTCTGCCCTCCCGTCAACACTGCGAGCGGCCCAGGAGATAGGAGGAGAACCACCGTAAAACGGTGCCTCCCACTCCCAACCCCTTGAGTATGCCAAGTATCACTAATTTTGAACAATGAAAAGAAGGTGATAGTAAAATGGGTAGCATATAAATTCAATAAATAAATAAATTTAAAAGATGACACAAATTTAAACCTCTGAGAATATAAAAATCTTTTAGGTCTTCTGATTCACAATTGTCAATCAACTGTTGTGTGTAGATTCTTTTATGCCTGCAGTAAAGATGCTATCAAGTTGTGGTCAAAAATCTTGATAGCCTTCCTTTTTTCCTCTGATTTTAATCTTTTTGGAAAAAAAAGTAACATCTCCATGTTTGCCAATTCATTTCCCCATCCATCAGTTCCTGCAACCATTGATTCATCCCTTCCTCTTCAGACTGTGCTTCCTCATTCCCCACCACCACTTCATTTTGGGGGTCTTGTTCGCCCTGTCTCTTCCTAACTCTGATGCTTATGTAGTCATGACATCTGAGGGTGAGATAAGCTCAAATTGATTTGAGACAAATATAGCTCCTCTCCAGATCTCTCTACTGAGCACAAAGAGACTGGGAAAAGTATGAGGTCAATAGGGATGTATTTTATATTGTTTATATGCAGTGGAATATAAACAATGTAAAAATTAACATCAATATTTGCCTTTAAAACCACGTGGTTCTTCTCTCCTATAAGAAATTCATGATCTCTGTTAAACATTAGTGTGCTTTTTTTTAAGATTGGAGCTAATAAAGACTGGCCTCATGTAATTTGTGGTGAAATTTTTAATAGTGGAATTTAAGGAAACATAACTAATAGGACAATCGTGAGATACCATTTGGTACAAATGTGGCTCTTTGTTTCAGAAAAGAACTTAAACTAGACTTACTATATAGTAAAGCCTGACAATAGTAATAAACCAAAGAAGCAAAAAACAGCAAGAAATACAATAACACTGATCACTGCCTAAAGCTGCTTGGCACAAATATTTCTCAATGTAAATCTCTTGCTTGTAAGTCTTGAGCAATGGCAAATGTACATATTATAGTTATGCAAGTTATGGGATTCATGAAATTTCAGTATGTCCAGGGCAGCTGCAGCAGGAAACAGTGGTTTAAACAGTGGTTCACTTAGCAATTGTGGTAAGAAAGGTCGTTAAACTGGGCAAAGTTAACAATTGTCTCGCTTAGCAACAGAAATTTTGGTCTCAATTGTAGTTATAAATTGAGGACTACCTGTAGTGCTTTAGTTCAGTAAGGAAAGTAGCTTTGCTTCAGTGTGTCAAATTAAAGTGTTCCATTTTTCTCCTCTTTGCCACTTCAGTGCAGAAAATAAAAGGAATTTTTAATAGAAAAATAAATCAGAATCAAAGTGGTATCGCTGATCTGATTTGCATCATCAATTCAGGGTATAATTTGACTCAGCTCATTCAGATGTAATATGGAAAAACAGAGAAGCATATGAAGCTGCATGAACCATACCCATATAAGTTATAATAAATTGGTTTGTCTTTCAGTTCCTACAAGACTCTGGATACTCATTATTGCAAAAGACAGTTATAGGTTTCTATGTGAACAGCTAATAATAATTAAGTTGCACACACAGATTTTATTCCTGTCTTTATTATATTAAGACAGAAATGTACAGTCTAATGTTCCAAAATTGCAAGCAGTTTTCCAAAGGTGTGATACTTTGGCACAAATACATCCAAAAGATATTAGGACACAAATGTATAGTCTAGGGTTCCAAGAAAACAAGAAGTTTTCCAAAGATGTGATAATTTGGCACAAATACACTGAAAAGATCTCACTCAACTGTAATACTTCATGTGATATAAAGAAAATAAGGGGGAGTCATCAAAGAAACTCTAATTAACTAATGGAATGAAGTATTAACAGAATGATTCTTAAATTACATCTAAGCATCCAATGGTCTCCTAATGTCAACTGCATTTTAGAAGTTTAGCTCCTAACATGACATTAAAAAGCTAAGTGTAACTTAAATAAGAAGGAAAAATGTTGTGCAGCCCTTCAGGAGGACTGGGTGATTCCAACTTCATTAGGAGGTTTAATAAATTCACAGATTTTCTGGAGAAATATTAAACTAGAGAACAGGGACAATGAGTTAATTGACATAGAACGTTCCCATTCCTGGCAATCTAAAAATTATAGGGTTATCAGTGCATTAACATAAATGTGTGAACGAACAAGAATATCAACCTTGATGTGAACCAAAATCACTTTTAATAGCAAGTGCTACACAAAGTGCACTAATCAAACAGGTGCTAAGAAAACAGGGGAACTCAGGCACCACACAGGTTATGTAGAAAGTAAACACAGGCTTAGTCATAAAGGACTCAAATGTCTATACACCAACACACAGAGCATGAGCAACAAACAGGGTGAATTAGAAATTCAGAAAAATGAGGGCAGATATGATATTGTTGCCATTATGGAAACTTGGTGGGATGTAACCCAAAAATGGAACACACAGCTAGACAGATTTTTTTTAAAAAAAAACAACAACAGACCAAATAAAAGAGGAGGTGGAGTTGTTCTCTATATAAGAAATAACTACATCTTTACATAAATAGAGCACAACAATGATGAAAACTGTCTTGAATGAATTTGTGTCAATATAAAAGGGGGAAAAATGACATTGACATAGGTGTATACTGTAGGACACCCAACTAAACAGAGGTAATAGATGAACTTTTTGCTAGTCAGTTAACTAAGGTATGTAGGAAGCACATCACAATAGTAATGGGGGATTTTAATAAACCCTGACATCAACTGGGAGTCAAATTATGCACCAAGTAGCAGATCAAACAGATTCCTGACAAACCTAGCAGACAACTTTGTCTCCCAAAAAGTAGAGAAGGAAACTAGGGGATCAGCCATATTGGACTTAATTCTCAGAAACAGAGATGAAATGATAGAAGGTGTTGAAGCCACAGGAACCTTGGGAGGAAGTGATAATGCAATATTGGAATTCAACATTATGGAAGCACAAGCAATAGAATACAGTCAAACTAGAGTCTTGGACTCTAAGAGAGCTAATTTCAATAAACTTAGAGAGGGCTTGGGAAGGATTCCATGGATGAGAATCCTCAAGGGGAAAACAATTCAAGAAACTTGGGAAATTTTGAAACGTTTAAAGGCCCAATCTAGCACAATACCAACGAAGAAGAAAAATAACAGCTCTCAAAAGAAATCAGCATGGTTGCATAGAGAACTCTCTGATAAATTGAAAGATAAAAAGGACAAGTATAGAAAGTGGAAAGAGGGGCACACACGTAAGGCAGAATATTAGCATATAGCCCAAGCCTGCAAAAATGAAGTGAGGAAAGGTAAGGTTCAAAATGAATTAAGGCAGGGGTGTCAAACTGCTGGCCCACAGGCTGGATGCATCATGCTTAAACTGCGACCACCCCATTGGCAGCAATGGGAAAAAAATATGATACGTCATGACATGTCATGTGACATTGTGAGTTTGACACTCCTGAACTAAGGCTTGCAACAAAAGTCAAAAATAACAAAAAAGCTTCTTTCAACATGTAAAAAACAAGAAAATTTTAAGGAAATGAATGGTCCATTCATGGGAGAAAGTGGCAAGAAGGTGACAAGCAACAGAGAGAAAGCAGAACTACTCATTGCTTTGCATCTGTATTTACACAAAGGGAAAAAACAGTTCTACCTATCAAACACAGTGCCATAAAAAACAGAATAGAAACACAACTTAAGATAGGCAAGAAAACGGTAAGTGAGCACCTGTCCAACCTAGATGAGTTCAAATCATCAGGACCAGATGGACTACATCCCAAGGTTCTGAAAGAACTGGCAGATGTGAACTCAGAACCACTGAACTATATATTTCAAAGATCCTGGAGCACTGGGGAATGACCAGAGGACTGGAAAAAAACCTGAAGTAGTTCCCATCTACAAAAAAAGGGAAAAAAAGGATACAGGAAACTATAGACCTATCAGCCTGACCTCAATACCTGGGAAGATCTTGGAAAAGATAATCAAGCAATGAATCAGTGAACATCTAGAGGCAAACAAAATCATTACGAAAAGCCAACATGGGTTTGTCAAAAACAGATCATGTCAGAAAAATATTATTGCATTCTTTAACCAGGTGACAAAATTAATGGACCAGAGGAATGCTGTAGATATAATTTACTTGGAATTCAGTAAGGCATTTGATAAAGTAGATCACAACCTACTACTTGATAAGATAGAAAAATGTGGGTTAAACAGCATCACTACCAGATGGATTCATAGTTGGCTGACCAGCCATACTCAGCATGTGGTCCTCAATGAAACCGCATCTACATGGAGGGAAGTATGTAGTGGGGTGCCCCAGGGCTCTGTTCTGAGCCCAGTGCTCTTCAAAATCTTCATCAACAATTTGGACGAGGGGATAGATGGGGAACTCATCAAATTTGCAGACGACACGAAGCTGGCAGGAATACCCAACACTCCAGAAGACAGGCTTCTGCTCAATAGTAGTAACTGTGAGAGGGATCTCAGAGTCCTAGTGGACAATCACTTAAATATGAGCCAGCAGTGTGCTGCAGCTGCCAAAAAAGCCAACACAGTGCTAGGCTGCATTAACAGAGGGATAGAATCAAGATCACGTGAAGTATTAATACCACTTTACAATGCCTTGGTAAGGCCACACTTGGAATACTGCATCCAGTTTTGGTCACCACAATGTAAAAAAGATGTTGAGACTCTATAAAGAGTACAGAGAAGAGCAACAAAGATGATCAGGGGACTGGAGGCTAAACATATAAGGAACAATTGCTGGAATTGGGTATGTCTAGTTTAATGAAAAGAAGGACTAGGGGTAACATGATAGCAGTGTTGTAATATCTCAGGGTCTGCCACAAAGAAGAGGGAGTCAAGCTATATTCCAAAGCACCTGAAGGCAGGACAAGAAGCAATGGATGGCAACTAACCAAAGAGAGAAGCAACCTAGAACTAAGGAGAAATTTTCTGACAGTTAAAACAATTAATCAGTGGAACAATCTGCCTCCAGAAGCTGTGAATGCTCCAACACTGGAAGTTTTTAAGAAGAGACTGGACAGCCATTTGTGTGAAATGGTATAGAGTCTCCTGCCTGAGCAGGGGGATGGACGAGATGACCTCCAAAGTCCCTTCCTCCATCATCAACATCATCATCATCATCATCATCATCATCATCATCATCATCATCATCATCATCATCATCATCATTATTATTATTATTATTATTATTATTATTATTATTATTATTATTATTATTATTATTATTATTGAAGTGGTCCTGATGGACATATGAGACATTCCACTACAGAAGATGTTCAAAGGTCAGTTTCACCAAAAAGACAACAAGGGAAAACTATTAATTATGTTGAGCAAGCAGGAAATCAGCTAAATCTGTAAGGAAGGCATCAAAATGAACAAGATATAGCAGACAGTGTTGTGGTGTAAGCATTTAAATGTGTGTTTGGTGCTGGATTAGATTGTGATATTCCATTTGCTCTACCTTTGGAGATGGGGATCGAACAATTTATGAACTACAGAACAGCTGCTTGAGTTCTCTGGAGATAATTGAAGGATGTATGAGGGTGAATAACAAACTATATATTTTGGAGTCTTTGAATGATAAGCCTACTAGGATTTGGTGTGCTTATTCTATTTCTTCAAGCAAATGAATATGGAACACTTTGTTTCATTTTTCATGCCTGCAAATATGCCATTAAAGTGACTGACACATAATCTTGGCATTTTGTGGTATTCAATATCAAATTTGAACTACTGCTATAAATCGTACTTCTTTGCTACTTGCCCTTCATTCATGCTCTCCATGGTAAGAGATTAGAGTTCAAATGAAAGAGATTTTTCTTTTTCAAGTGCACATATAAATGTGCACAGAACACAGGCACACACACAAACTTCTGTGCACAGCAGTCTTCAAAGGTACCTTTGATTCATGAGACTTAGAAAAGAATTATTTAAGCTAAATGTATATACAACTGGGACCTGTTTAATTCTGGCTTGGCAAAACCCAGCATGAAACACTAGATAAATCCACAAATAACTAAAAATGAAACTATGGCCATATCACCCTAAACATGACCAATTTCATCTGATCTAAGAGATTAAGCATGATCAGAACTGATTAGTACTTAGAACTTGGTCCAATACATCTGGAAGAAAAAAAGAAAAAAATGGAGCTTCAATCTTTAAATGAACTATCAGTTCCATTCCTTGGCAACAAGGTAAGGTAATCTAATTCTATCTATGCAATAATAAGTGGATTTCTGCTTGAATTATGGGGCCATTTTGCCCTGCATCATTGAATCCCTCAAAAAAAGATTTTGGGGAGCTTATTCCAATATGAAAGGCAATTGTTATTCATAGAAACTATCCATACTAAGTATCTACTTTTTCATAAAATCTTCTTCAGACCACATGAAGGTATTATATTTTGAATGCAGCATCTGGCAAGCATCAGCTGGACACTAACTACTGTATACCAGTATAAATAACCTTGAGATATCATCTTGCCACATTGTATTAACAAATGTCAGATGTGCATACATTATCATTATGAACTTTAGAGGGGGACAAGCATATGTGTCTCACTTGATAATTGTATTAAAATGTAATATCTCCTCAGAATTATCATTGCTCTCCATCAGCCTTTAGCTGGATCTGGAAGAAACATAATCATGCACTTTGGAAACCTTGATCTATGCTTGCAGTTTGATCTATATGTTCTTTTGGAAATACAGCTCTGACTTGCTAGGTGGCCTCAGTTGCAAGAAGGGTGCAATGTCTGTGCAAAGCACTGGACAAGGAAGGAATTAGAAATATTAACCCAAATCCATGACAGATATGGAGATACATTTGCTTCTGGGAACCCCTGTCTCACTTGGCCTTTCTTTCCCCTCATTATATTTCATCAGTATAGACAAATACAATAACAGCTCACAACAGGACATATGTAGTGCAGGTGTATTTGGTCAAATGGCAAGTCACAACTGACAGCTTAGCTTGACAATCGACAGCAACTCAGAAATTCACAAACACTGTTGGCATGGCAATGAAAAGTCTGGGAATAAAGCAGATACCTGCAGCTATTTCAAGCTGTCAGAAATGAGCAATATTGCCTACATTGTTCTCTCTCTCTCTCTTTCTCTCCATTTTGGAAACACAACATTGTGTGAAGTAAGTTTGGCACATAGCAGGCAAGAGTATCAATGTGTAGAAATCAGTTGATCAATTTATAGTTCATTTATTGCAACAATGAATGAAAACAGTAGTCATGCTGGTTAGTCCTCTCAAACCTTTTTATGATTTTAATAAAAATAGGGGATGCATTTTTATATGATGAAGAATTTGTTGAAAAAACTATAGAGCGTTGTAGTGAACCACAGAAGATATGACCAAGAATAAGACACTGAATTATGGAGAGATAGAGTAAAATGAAATAATCTGAGGGGAGGTTTTGTTCACACCATTGATCTTTGTCTTCCTTTCTCCTGTCCTCTCTGGAGCACAATTTGAGGAGATTTGGAGAGCTGAGTGAAAAAATAGAATAAGCTCAATACTTAACGTGGAAGGTCCCACAACAAAACAAGTTTTTATTTTTCTGATCATCTTTCTGTCCCAGGAGTTGGCAGTACCTGACTGACTTTGAGTTTGGAAAATAGAGTTGGTCCTAGTTGGCAGTTGGCTGGAGCGTAAGGGAATTGAAAGTTCAAGTGTGGATTTCAAGAAATGTGTCAAGCCCCGTGGGCTTGCCACTTCAGGGAGGGGGGAGGGAGACAGCCGAGGGAGCCCGTGGCCTGGTGGCAAGCTGCTGACATCACTGCCGAACACCCAGGGAATCCCTCAATTTGCTGCCTAACAGCTGAGGCTCCAGGTCCAGCACTATCCCTCTTTTCGGCCGCCGAACAACTGAGGCTCCCAGCGCAGTGCTAAACTGCCGACATCGACGCCCAAATGGCCGGAGAGCCCCTGAATCCTGATTGCTGACCAGCTGGAGCCCTGTTAGCAGTAGCAAGTGTTTGGAGCGGTGTTCAGAGAAGCGACGGGAGCAGTCCTACCTGTTTTGCAATGCCACTAGACAGTCGGGTGGTCGTGCTTCCAGCAGACAGCTGATTACAGGGACGCAGGGGATTGCACAGCCAGCTGGAGGAGGGAGGCAGAGGCGGTGTTGCTGTTTTTAAGGATGGCCGCCGGATGCTGACTGGCTGGCTGGGGGTGTGGAGCTGAGGGGATTGCCTGTATGTAAGGTGCTGGGAGCAATTCATTCCCAGCGCTGACTTTATATGCTGTTTTGCCATTACTTAAACACTGGTCAGACCGTTCCTGCTTAGCCGGCTACCTCGTCAACCATCATTTGTCATCTGTGGGACCAGGGCTGGTAAGGACTCTCACAAAATGCTAGAAGAAAGCAATGGAAAACCACTTCCATATCAGTCTCAAAAACAGCTTAGATGTGTCTATGGAAGTCATTAGAAATCTGCTTAATTTGAAGAAGGCCTTTCTTACATTTTGTTTAATTTTATAAGGAAATCCATCTCAAAATATTTTTTTCCACATGGAAACTGACTTTTATATACCAGTCTACTTTCATTCAACAACTATTCACCCTTGATCCTCTCTCTTTATGTTTTAACACACACACTTAAGCACTGCATTCCCACTGCATTCAATTTAATTTTATGTTTCTCCTCACATGCTGAACTCATTACCAAATAACAAAATGGTCAGAAATACGCTCTTATACACAGTTTTGTTTTGTTTTCAGTAAACATTTATTCCCTACAACAAACTATATACTACCTATTATCTTTTTACTGGCATTTGTAAATCTTAAAAACTTTCCATTCCTTTTCCTATCCTTGGCAAAATTTCTACTGTGGTATACACATTCATCTACTTGCTCCGATTTTTTTTTTACTTTTTATGTGTAACTTACAGTTTATATTTTTATTTTTCCTGTCAACACAGCTATCCTGATCCTGGACACTTTAATTCCAGACTCATATATTCTATCTAACATTCATTAAAACTCATTTGTGTTCTCAACCAATAACGAATACCATCTGCATAAAAATATACACATATTTATATCCCGCATTAACACATCTGTAACATCGACGAAGTTTCTTATATATTTTTTCCATAAACACATTACACCATAAAGAGGATGCAACACATCCTTGCCTTAATCACTATCACACAATACTAAATCATTCCCAAGATTTTCATTTAGTCTCCTATAAGCATTATTTCCACCATATATTATTCTTATTTCATTCAGCAGCCATACTTCAACTCTAGTCAGTTATGCTTTTTAAATTTACATTTGTTTCTTTGCCACATAAAAAACAAACTCAAACTATCTATTTGAAAAAGAAATTGTGCTTTTTGTTAGAAGGTACTGAATTGTCCCTTTCTTCTTCTATACTTTCTTAGCTTGCTTAAACCTGTCTATTCATTTCATCAAACAGAACATATTTCTCCTGGATTGTATTTATTCCAAATGTTGCAAACTTTCCCCCCATAATCCACAGTTCTTCCATTATCACAATTCATTTGAGGATAACACACATTTATCACCAACATATAGATTCTGATTTTCCTGTGCACCCAAGACAACCCAGATGGCAATAATTCAAATTTTCTTATATATGTTTTAGTTCTTCTGGTCATAATTAATTGCTTCCCACTATGTATTCATTAACTAGTCTAAAAGGCAGACCAGCCTTTTGATGGCCTTAATTTCTCTCTCCCTCTCCCTCTCCCCTCCTCTCTCTCTGTCTCTCCCTTCCTCCCTCCCTGTTGATTCCTGATGAGCTCCCAGTAGTTTTCTTGGCAAGATTTCAGATGTGACTTACCACTTCCTTCTTCTTAGGACTGAGAGAGGGTCACTGGTCCAATGTCATTCAACTGGTCTCCTGGTTTGGAGTGGTTAAGCTTGGTGCCTTAACCACTACACTAAAAGTGCCACTCTTCACAAACGTACAACATATCTCTTTAAATCATTTTGTATATTAATTCATGTTGTTTTCAATTCACTCTTTTATTACCAGTTGGAATTTTTCATGTGATATGGTCCTCAGCACATGGGCCCATAGATATTGACCTTTAGGGCCCATCATAACTTTGGTCAACTAGAACTTGAACATTATAAAGACAGATAACGTGTGGACCAGGTGACAATCTCAGTTATCATATTGCTATAAGCAGCATTCTGTGCTTATTGGAAGGAAAAGTCTCAGTGAGTTCTGGTACACTTTGCCCAAAGAGCCAAAAGCCTAACCACAGCCAATCCTTCTATTATTCCATGTACATGTATTCTATTTTATACGAGTTTGGGTCTGTAATCTGAACCCAACTCAGAAGGCAACATATTATGCTCAAATGTAATAGAAGGAAAAGCCTTGAGGAATAGGAGAAGAAGCCACTTGCAAGACAATGATCAAATAAAAGAAATCTCAGTCCAGAATCAAACTGTAACCTGAGAAAAAATCTCAGAGAAGACCATCTCTATTTCTCACAAAGATAAAGGGAGGGAGTGTAAAGCACATTCAGACCTTCAAAATTCTATTAATATAAACAGAATAATAATAAAAAATCATTAGTTTTCCTAGTCTCATCTACCTTGAAGGGCTGGCCCTGGTTTGGAAATATTTTCAGTGTCCTGACATGCTCAGGATATATATTTACCAGTTAAATAAACTAAATAATTGCAACCAATTTGGTAATTTTATATTTAAAGGTAAAGGTAAAGGTTCCCCCGCACATGTGTGCTAGTCGTTTCCGACTCTAGGGGCCGGTGCTCATCTCCGTTTCAAAGCCGAAGAGCCAGCGCTTGTCCGAGGACATCTCCGTGGTCATGTGGCTGGCATGACTAGACGCCAAAGGCGCACGGAACGCTGTTACCTTCCCACCGTAGTGGTCCCTATTTTTCTACTTGCATTTTTACGTGCTTTCAAACTGCTAGGTTGGCAGAAGCTGGGACGAGTAACAGGCGCTCACTCTGTTACGCGGAACTCGGGATTCAACCCGCCAAACTGCCGACCTTCCGATCGACAAGCTCAGCGTCCTAACCCACTGAGCCACCGCGTCCCTTTTAATTTTATATTTAAAAAGCTATAAATAATAAATGGGAAGTCATAATAGCTTCAGCTGACTTGTCAGCCTTAGTCCAATTTTCTTAGTAGGAAGTTCTACTGATTTAATTGAACTTGACTTTCTCACCTTAAGTGGGACGGAAATGAAAAATCATTTGTACAATTATTGATTTGTCCATAGCACTGTGACATGTCTATTTTGTTCTGCATCCTATGTGTTTATATCCCATAGTGTTTTAGAGATATTGCTTTACACATGCATCAAACTACTTGAGTTTATTAAATAATGCACTGGCCCAGAAGCAAGAATTAGAGGTGAAAGTTCTGAAATCAAGCTTAACCTAAAACAGCATAATTCAAAGCAGTTCAGCTATCAGATTCCATATGTGCAAGAAAATTGCTTTTCGTATTTTCATAGCACAAACCCCTCATATGGGTTTCATGATGTGCATTAACAGGTCTGATTTAATTTAATGACTTCTCAATATTTCAGATACTGCAGTTCTACTCACCAGAATTACCATTCTGGAAAATGGTAAAGCAGTTAAAAAAAAGTTTTGGTTCTAGCCTATCATTTAACTCACAAGGATCTCTTAAACTCTGATGTGTGCTGGCATACTTGAGCCATCTTCATTCCATAATACTAGATGTGTTAGTAGAAAACAGCCACAATTTTTTAAGGAATGTCAGATAGTGCCCAGTGCCCAGAGAGTGCCCTGCGAGCACACTTTTTAGTTTTCAAATTAACTGTCTGCATAGCCTAAGGTTTGCTTTTAAATTCTGAGTCCTTCTTCAAAACTGTCTAATGAATTTTCATAGCTTCTGGTGCATCTTACTTTACTGCCCAGTGTCTGCTAGTAAAGCCAGTGGAAATATATTGCTGCCAAACCTTCTATAGATAGGCCAAAACAATACTGATTACAAGGTTAGAAAATTTAGTGTACAATGACCTGTCTATTTTTAAGCATAATCTCATAGATCTCATAGATGCTTATGTCCGCGGGAGGCCACCGTTGTCCAAATATCTGGGTGTGAGTCTCTCCTCCTGAGATGTGGCCCTAGGGCTCAGTTGGGCTTGCTGCTGGTGTACCTTTCACCTAGTCACGTAGCAGCAGCCTTGCCTGAGCTTCTCGACATCCTCTCGGGGTTGGTGATTGAGTTCCCCAAATTTATGATTTTGGGTGACTTCAATTTACCATCCCTGGGGGGATCATCTGAGTTAGCTCGGGAGTTCATGGCTTCCATGATGGCCATGGACCTGATGCAAGTAATTCAGGGCCCGACTCATGGAGGGGTCACACACTCGATTTATTTTTTCTATCTGGACGATGGTTAGATGATCTGGGTGGGGGTTCCCCAATTGTTATGCCCCTGTCGTGGACTGATCATCATCTCCTGCAGCTGGTCTTCCGTTTCACCACTCCCCGTCGTGGGGTTGCGGAACCAACAAGATGGTTCCGCCCTAGGCGCTTAATGGACCCTGAGCGGTTCCAGGCAGCGCTTGGGTCCCCACCTGCCACCTTTGCTCACAGCTCGGCTGATGCCCTAGTGGAAGCCTGGGAAAAGGCAGCCACGGAGGCACTCGACCGAGTTGTACCCATGCGGCTCCTAACCCGGTGCAGATCCCAGTGGGCTCCATGGTTCTCTGCGGAGCTCCGGGAGATGAAGTGTCGGAGACGGGGCCTAGAGAGCTGTTGGAGTTCCACCCGGTCTGAATCTGACCGATTGCGACTAAGGTCCTCTATGAGGTCTTATCTTGCAGCAATGAGGACGGCAAGGTCTAATTACTTTGCTACCCTCATCGTGTCCGCAGATAATCGCCCAGCCGCCCTGTTTAGGGTGACCTGCTCCCTCCTTAATCAGGAGGTGAGGGAGGAGCCAAGGAGTTTAACCAACATCTGTCAGACAAAATCGCTCGGATCCAGACCGGTTTGGACTCCGACTGGGCAGAGTGTGACAGTGAGGACATGGGCGGTCTTGGTGATGTTATCTGGGATGAGTTTGATCCTGTGACTCTGGAAGATGTGGACAGGATCATGGGGAGGCTGAGCTCCACCACGTGTTTATTGGACCCATGCCCCTCCTGGCTGGTTTATGCGGCTCGGGAGGGGACACGAGGCTGGCTCCAGGCAGTGATATCTGCTTCTTTGAGTGAGGGTAGTTTTCCTGCTGCCTTGAAGGAGGCGGTGGTGAGACCCCTCCTCAAGAAGCCTGCCTTGTACCCAGCTGTTTTAAACAACTATCGACTGGTCTCCAACCTTTGCTTTCTTGCGAAGGTTGTTGAGAGCATGGTGGCGCATCAGCTCCCTTTGTTCCTGGAAGAAGCTGATTATCTGGACCCATACCAATCGGGCTTCAGGCCCGGGTACAGCATGGAGTCGGCATTGGTCATGCTGGTGAATGATCTCTGGTGGGCTCGGGATGGGGGTTGTTCCTCTGTCCTAGTCCTATTAGATCTCTCAGCAGCTTTCGATATCATCGACCATGGTATCTTGCTATGGCGTCTCAGGGGGTTGGGACTGGGAGGCACTGTTTTGCAGTGGTTCTCCTCCTACCTCCTGGGACGTTTGCAGTCAGTGTTGGCAGGAGGGCAGAGGTCGGCCTCGAGGCCTCTCGTTTGTGGAGTTCCTCAGGGGTCAGTCCTCTCTCCCCTCTTGTTCAACATCTACAAGAAGGCACTGGGTGAGCTCATTCATGGTTTTGGGGTGGGGAATCATCAGTATGCTGATGATACCCAGATTTTTCTTTCCACCCCAAACCAACCCGGTGATGCCCTTGACGTGATGTCCCGTTGCCTGGAGGCGGTTCGGGTCTGGATGGGGAGGAACAGGCTTCGGCTCAATCCCGACAAGACTGAGTGGTTGTACGTGCCGGCATCTCGGGAAATTCAGGTCATTCCATCTTTAACCATTGGGGGTGAGGTATTACCCCCCCCCTGTAGATAGGGCTCGCAACTTGGGTGTCCTCCTAGATTCACAGCTCTCCCTGGAAGATCATATAGGAGCGGTGACTAGGGGGGCCTTTGCCCAGGTTCGCCTGGTGCGCCAGTTGCGGCCCTATCTGGACCGGGATGCCTTGCGTACATGCGCTCGTGACCTCTCGTTTAGACTACTGCAATGCTCTCTACATGGGGCTGCCCTTGAGGACCACTCAGAGGCTTCAACTGGTGCAGAATGCGGCCACGCGAGTTGTGTTGGGGGTCTCCCGATACTCCCATGTAACAGCTTTACTCCGTGAGCTGCATTGGCTTCCAGTTGCCCTCTGGGTGAGATTCAAGGTGCTGGTGATGACCTATAAAGCCCTAAATGGCTTGGGTCCGGAATATCTAAGGGAACACCTGCTGCCGGCATCATCTTCCCATCGTCCTGTGCGCCCCCACAGGGAGGGCCTTCTCAGGGTACCGCCGGTTAATGAATGCCGACGGGTTATTCCCAGGGGAAGGGCGTTCTCTGTGGGTGCGCCTGCCCTATGGAACCAACTACCCACAGAACTTAGGACTGCCCCCGACCTTCGCTCATTTCGCCGGGACCTGAAAACTTGGCTCTTTGATCTATTTGGTCCAGACTGTGGGGTTGTTAATTTAACTGGGTTTTAGATTTACTAAAACCCAGGGCGTTCTCTGTGGGCACACCGGACATTTGGAATCATTTATCGGTTGGGCTCCAGATGGCTCCTGACCTTTGCTCCTTCCGCCGTGACCTGAAAACCTATTTATTTGAACAAGCCGGCCTGGTCTGATGGGTTTAGGGTATTTTAATATTAATTTTAATCAATTTTTATTGTAATTTGGTGCTACATATCAAATGTTAAACTAATTAAACACCTCACACGTTCGTGAGGGAAACACGAGCTCATTCTCCTCACACGTTTTTTTTTTTTTTTACGCATGCCCAAGATGGAGGACGCGCTCGGCTGAGCTCCGCGAGCTCCAGCTGATAGGCGTCCCTTGGGAGCCCCTCACAAGCCTTACGGCTTGCTGAGATGGGATTGGGGTTTTGCCGAGGGGCAGTGTGGCAACGCGGAGGCTGACGAAGCCGGCAGCGGTCTATTTGGACTTGTGCTGTTTGAGCGACCGGCTGCTGGCTGCTGGCCCTGCTACCTTCCGGCTGCTTCCTCCCGCCGTTTTTTACTTTCTCCGGAGCGTTTGGGCTGCTCATATCTGGCGTGGCGCTCCCTGCTGCTTTCGGGCCGTCCGGGCCACTTTGGTCGTTCTCGGGCCGGCTCGGGCTGATGAGGAGGACGCCCGTCGGTGAGGAGTGTGCCTGTGAGGCCTGTAGGGCTGTCCGGTCGGCGGCGGTGATGATGGCGGCGGCGGCGTGGGCGTCGGCCTTGGCGCCGGTAGCAGCCTGCGCGACGATTTTTTGGGCCGCGCTCGGCGGTGATGGCGATGGTGGCGGCGTCCCGGGTTTGGTGGCGACGGTGACGACGATATGCTCCGGACGCTCGGGAATTTACCAGCTGGCTTTAGGGCCATTTTTGTCTGTACCGGCGTTCCTGAGACTGTTGCCCCGTCTGCGGGGGCCGGCTGCTGACTCTGGTGCCTTTGGGCTTTTGATCTTTTCGCCGGCGGCGGGACTTCCATGTGGCCCCAAGCCGCCTTGGCCCGCTTTGGTGGTGGTGTCGCCCTCGGGCCGTTTTGGCGGTGGAGAGGGCGACTATTATTATTCACCTTGGCGACGATGGTTGACCTATACCCTTGCTTTAGGCCGCCTCTTATGGCGACGGCGTCTTCGGACCGCTTGGGTGGTGAAGAGGACGACCGGGAGTTATCTTACCGGAGCAAGGACGACATGGGGCTCTTGCATCGTGTATCATCCTCGGACTGCTCTTGCAGTGACGCCGGTGATTCAGACTATTTCTATTCTGGCCTGCCTACCCTCCTTGCCTTGGACACACTTTCTTACCATCTGCCTGCCTACCCTCCCCCCTCTCCCTTTGGACTTTCGACATACCTGGGTATCGGCCACGGTGGGAGAGTGGCTGGACTTCTCCATTTGCAACCTCATAGAGGTGGGAGCTCTATGGGGTTTGCCTACCCAGAGGATACCTGGTCCACCCCCAGGAACGGAGTCTCAACCCGTTGTGAGAGAACGGGCTGCGGCCTGTCTTGGGGGCCACCCAACCGAGTGGCAGTGAAGTTGGGTGGGGATCCAGACATCTGTCATGTTCAATCCTCCCATGGACAACTAAGGGATGCCTATCCTGGACTGTTTGGACTTTTTTATACTTATGCGGCAATATACGAGCACACGTTTGTACGCCCTCAAAGGTGCCCCCCTCTCCTGGGTGCGACCCGCCTCCTTAAATGTTTTTAACCTTGATGACGGGCCCGAGTTTTGGGTCTCTGAGAGATGGCTGGGCAGGGGCAGGGGCTGTCAATGTAAATCTAGAAAGCCTCTGATTATTTTTTTATTTAAATTTTTTATAGGGCTAGGGAGTGGGGTGGGAGATAGCGGTTGTTCGGCTATTGGGGGTGGCCGATCTACCATGGTTCAGACCAGACTTGGGTCTGATCGCACGGGGGGAGAACGGGGTGGCGTTGTCGCTGGGGCTCATGAGCGGGTCGTGGGATTATCAATTCCCACGACGGGGAATGGCAGCAGGCGGATAGACAGGGGGCCGTATCGCTACCGGGAGGGCCGTCCCCGCTACTTGCAAGCGGTGAGGCGCTCCGACCCTCTGCTTCTTCCCCGAGATCCCCGGAGCGAGGATGTGCAGCCTCCTGAGCTCCGGCTGGTGTACCTGAATGCCAGGTCCGTGGTTAACAAAGCTCCCCTCGTTAGGGATTTAGTTGAGGGTGAGCATGCGGACCTGGCCTGCATCACGGAGACTTGGTTGGGCCCAGAGGGTGGGGTCCCTTTGGTTGACCTCTGCCCACCAGGCTTCCGGGTGCTACACCGGCCACGAGCTCATGGTAGGGGCGGGGGAGTGGCGGTTACTATTAGGGAGACCTTATGCCCGCGGGAGACCACCGTTTTTCAGATAGTCGGGTGTGAGTCTCTCTTTATGAGATTTGGTCCTGGGGCGCAGTTAGGCTTGCTGCTGGTGTATATTTCGCCTAGTCACACAGCGGCAGCCCTGCCCGAGCTGCTCGATATCCTCTCCGGTTTGGTGGTTGAGTTTCCCAAACTTATAGTTTTGGGAGACTTCAATCTACCATCCCTGGGAGGTTCATCTGAGCTAGCTCGGGAGTTCATGGCTTCCATGGCGGCCATGGACCTGACGCAAGTAATTTCAGAACCAACTCATGAGGGAGGCCACACTCTTGACCTGATTTTTTTATCTAGACGGTGGTTGGATGATCTAGGTGGGGGCTCTCCATTTATTATGCCCCTGTCATGGACCGATCATCATCTCCTGCGGCTGGTCTTCCGTTTTGCCACCCCCCGCCGTGGGGGTACGGAGCCAATTAGATGGTACCGCCCCAGACGCTTAATGGATCCTGATAGATTCCAAGCGGCGCTGGGGTCCCCACCTGCCTCCACTGCTCACAGCTCGGCAGATGCCTTAGTGGAAGCTTGGGAAAGGGCAGCCACTGAGGCACTTGACCGGGTTGTACCCTTGCGGCCCCTGACCCGGCGCAGATCCCAGCGAGCTCCATGGTTTTCCGCGGAGCTCCGGGAGATGAAGCGTCGGAAATGGGGCCTAGAGAGCCGCTGGAGGTCTGGCCGATCCGAAACCGACCGGTTGCGGTTAAGAACCTATATTAGGTCTTATCTCGCAGCGATGAGGGTGGCGAGGTGTAATTACTTCTCCACCCTCATCGCGTCCGCAGATAATCGCCCGGCCACCTTGTTTAGGGTGACTCGCTCACTTCTTAATCAGGAGGTGAGGGAGGATCCCTTGCAGGGTCGTGCCGAGGAATTTAGTCAACATCTGTCAGATAAAATCGCTCGGATTCGGACCGGTTTGGACTCCAGCTGGGCAGAGTCAGGCAGTCAGGACACAGACGGTCTTGTCAACGTTACCTGGGAAGAGTTTGATTCTGTGACCCCTGATGAAGTGGACAGGATTATGGGGAGGCTGAGCTCCTCCACATGTTTGTTGGACCCGTGCCCTTCCTGGCTGGTTTATGCAGCTAGGGAGAGGACACGAGGCTGGCTCCAGGCGGTTATATCTGCTTCTCTGAGTGAGGGTTATTTCCCCACCGTCTTGAAGGAGGCGGTGGTGAGACCTCTCCTCAAGAAGCCTGCCTTGGACCCAGCTGTATTGAACAACTTTCGTCCAGTCTCCAACCTTCGCTTTCTTGCGAAGGTTGTCGAGAGTGTGGTGGCGCATCAGCTCCCTCTGGTCCTGGATGAAGCGGATTATCTGGACCCCTACCAATCGGGTTTCAGGCCTGGGTACAGCACAGAGACGGCATTGGTCGCTCTGGTGAATGATCTCTGGAGGGCTCGGGATAGGGGATATTCCTCTGTCCTAGTCCTATTAGACCTCTCGGCGGCTTTCGATACCATCGACCATGGTATCTTGCTGCGGCGTCTCAGGGGATTGGGAGTGGGAGGCACAGTTCTTCAGTGGTTCTCCTCCTATCTCCTGGGACGCTCGCAGTCGGTGTTGGCAGGGGGGCAGAGATCGGCCCCTAGGTCTCTCGTTTGTGGAGTTCCTCAGGGGTCGGTTCTCTCGCCTCTCCTGTTCAACATCTACATGAAACCGCTGGGTGAGATCATTCGTGGTTTTGGAGTTGGGTATCATCAATATGCCGATGATACCCAACTTTTCTTTTCGACCCCAAACCACCCCAGTGATGCCCTCGCTGTGATGTCCCGTTGCCTGGAGGCGGTTCGGGTCTGGATGGGGAGGAACAGACTTCAACTCAACCCTGACAAGACTGAGTGGCTGTACATTCCGGCATCCCGGGACATTCAAAATGTTCCATCTCTTTCTATGGGGGGTGAGCTTTTACCCCCCATGGATAGGGCTCGCAACTTGGGAGTCCTCCTAGATTCACGGCTTTCCCTGGAAGATCATATAGTGGCTGTGACTAGGGGGGCTTTCGCCCAGGTCCTCCTGGTGCGCCAGTTGCGGCCCTATCTGGACCGGGATGCCCTGTGTACGGTCACTCATGCGCTCGTGACCTCTCGCCTTGACTACTGTAATGCTCTCTACATGGGGCTTCCCTTGAAGACCACTCGGAGGCTCCAACTGGTACAGAATGCGGCCGCGAGAGTTGTCTTGGGAGTTTCCCGGTACTCCCATGTTACACCTTTGCTCCGCGAGCTGCATTGGTTACCAGTTGTCTTCCGGGTGAGGTTCAAGGTTTTGGTTATGATCTTTAAGTCCTTACATGGCATGGGTCCGGGTTACCTCGGGGACCACCTGCTGCCGGCATCAACTCCCCTCCGCCTTGTGCGTTCCCACAGAGAGGGCCTCCTCAGGGTGCCGCCAGTCAGGGAATGCCGACTGGTGGCCCCCAGGGGGAGAGCCTTCTCTGTGGGCGCTCCGGCATTATGGAACCAACTGCCGGTGGAGCTCCGGACGGCATCAGATCTCCGAACTTTCCGTCCTGGCCTGAAGACCCACCTATTTGAATTAGCTGGTCTGGCCTGACGGGGGATTATGGGTTTTAAATTGTGTTTTAGAATTGTATTACTGTTTTTAACCGGGCATTGGTTTAATCTTTTTTAATTTTTGTATTGTCTTTTTTATACATGCCCTGTGAACCGCCCTGAGTCCCTACCAAGGAGAAGGGCGGTATATAAATTAAATAAAACTAAACTAAACTAAACTAAAATGCGGCAACCCGTTGACAGCTGTCAAAAGGGCTGCTGCCGCTCACCCCCCCCCCACCGGCGCAGCAAGCGGCTGATTTTGACAGCTGTCAAACTGCTGCGCAGGCGCAGTTCACTGACAGCTGTCAAACCTGCCTGGGCCACGCATGCGCAGTACAACCGGAGCTGTCAAAGCTGCCAGCTGGCCACAGCAACAGCTCGTTGACAGCCATGGCTGCCACAGCTGATCTCGCCTGATTGGCTGCCGCCGTGTGGCGGGAGAACACCGCCAGCTGATTGGGTTTTTGTTACAGAAGTTTGTGTATAAATAAGAGGGAATCCCGGTGGTGCCTCGCCCGGGATCCGAGTCCAAAATAAACCGTTAACTGTGCCTGCTGCCTCCTGGTCTTCCTTCGGTATAATCCACCTGGCGACGAGGGTGGGATACGGGTCTGCTTGTTAGAGCTGAAGTCACTGAGCTGAAGCCACGAGCGAAGGAGGGAAGCCGTCCCACCAGCCGACATTGTTGAAGTCACTCGCTGGCTAGGGAGAGCCCTCCACCTACGCAACCCACAAGCAGACCCGTGGGCCGGACAGCATGGCCAATCTCGGGCACATCAGGGAGTTTGACGTTTCCCCGCCAGAAGGCTGGGAATCGCATCTCGGGCAGGTCGAGGGGTACCTCCTCGTCAACAAAATCTTTGAGGACTGCCCCAGGGCCGTGGTGCTCCTCTGCCTCAGCGGGCCAGCGGTCCATGATGTCGCTGTAGGACTCTGCAGCCCAGATCCCATGGCCGCCATGCCCTACGCCGAACTAGTCGACCGCCTCAACCGGCACTTCTCGCCAAGACGGTCTGAACTGTACTGGCGACTGAATTTCACCTTCAATTCCAACGACCGGGCGAGTCAGCCAAGTCCTTCATCACTACGGTCCGCCAGGCATCCCGCCGCTGTCACTTCCCGGACCTTGAAGACCGCATCAGGGACCAGGTCATCGTTGGTCTGCGGAATCAAAAACTCCAAAAGATCGTCACCAAACCTACAATGGACCTCACCGAGTCGACAATCGAAATTATGGCTTATGAAGACAGCCACAGGGAAGACGTGACCACGTCGGGGAACCCCTTCAGCGGGTCAGTCCACCAAGACTACCCCAGGAATCCCAACCCTGGAGCACCAGAAGAAAAAGCCGAAGTGGACGCCATCCGTCCGAGACCCGGCAACCCCCAAGCTCGCCGAGAAAGCGACAGAATACCAGAACGGCAGGCTGGGGGCACAAAAAACCCCGCCATCCGCACCAAATGTGCCAGCTGCGGCGGCAACCACGCCAGAGCCTCTTGCAAATTCCATAATGCAAAGTGCCACGGGTGCGGCAAAACCGGCCACATCTGCTCCGCCTGTCGCAGCACGAACCGCGAGACCCTCAACGATCTGGAAGTCGCCCCGGAAGGTAATACTCCCCCCCTAAATTGCCCAGGGAAACCCTAAGGTCATCTATCTTGACCACTAACACAGACCAGGGGCCCTTAATCACCAGCTACATCAGGCCAAAGGTTAAAATCCAAATTCGCATACAGGGAGTCCCTTGTGAGATGGAGGTGGATTCAGGGTCCTCAGTCTCCATCTTATCCTGGGACACACTGCAAGGAATAGCGCGTCAATGCAGACGCCGGTTTCCTCTTAGCCCCTCAAAAAAATTTTTAGCTGACTAAAAGGGGAAACCAAACTTACGGTCGACTACAAGCAATTTCACGGCGAACTCACAGCCCAAATTGCAGTAGGGAGGCGAGCTAGCCTCATTGGCCTCGATTGGTTTGAAGCTCTGGGCATAAAAATCATTGGAATTAACCACTCTCAGTCCCGTCAATTAGAAGCTGTCTGCCACCAGTACGCGGACGTGTTTGACGGGACTCTGGGGAAATACAACGGCCCTCCCATAGACTTAAAGCTAAACCCGGAGGTCCTTCCTATTAGAATCAAGGCAAGGAGAGTTCCCTTCGCCCTCAAGTCTAAAATAGAAGCCGAACTTGATAGGCTAGTCAGCCTAGGGGTGTTAGAACCCACTGAAGGGGGCACTTGGGAGACCCCCATAGTCACCCCGGTTAAGCCCAACTGGGAAGTCCGCCTCTGCGCGGACTATAAAGCCACTCTAAACCGTGCGTTAAACCCCCACGCCTATCCAGTCCCAGCTGTCAGGGATGTGCTCTCATCCATCCAGTCGGGCACCATTTTTGCCAAACTCGACTTGGCTCACGCCTTTTTGTAATTGCCAGTCTCTGAAAAGACAGCTGACGCCCAGACCATCGTTACCCACCGCGGGGCGTTCAAGGTGAACCGCCTGCAATTTGGGATCGCTGTGGCACCTGGCATTTTCCAGGAAGCCATGGAAAAAACCCTTAAAGGAATCCCCGGAGTCTGCCCCTACTTCGATGATGTGCTCATCGCAGGGGAGACTGAGGAAATTCTAGCAGATAGGCTGCAGGAGGTGCTGCAAAGGTTCCGCGCCACCGGCCTCAAACTGAAAAAAGAAAAATGCTCCATAGGAGTCCCTGCCACTGAATTCCTGGGCTACAAGATCGATGCCAAGGGAATCCATCCCACTGATTTGAAGATCCAAGCTATCAGGGCAGCCCCACCCCCAAAAAATAAGGCTGAACTCCAAGCCTTCTTAGGACTCCTTAATTTTTATCACGCCTTCCTTCCCCAGAAGGCAACCATAGCAGAACCACTTCACAGGCTGCTAGATAAAGGAGCCCTCTGGCTCTGGACTCAGTCCCACAACGACAGCTTTCAGAAACTAAAACAGCTCCTATCCAGCCAATCCACAGTCACCCATTACAGGGAAAAGATGCCCCTCTGCGTCGCTTGCGACGCCTCCCCATACGGCATAGGCGCAGTCCTCAGCCATCTCCACAGCGATGGAACACAATCCCCCATCGCTTATTACTCCAGGACCCTATCCAGGGCTGAGCGTAACTACGCTCAGATAGATAAAGAGGCTCTAGCAATAGTGGCAAGCGTGAAAAAATTTCACGACTACCTATACGGCCGCTCCTTCACGATTTTTACTGACCACAAACCACTGCTAGGGCTCTTCACCTGGGACAAATTAACACCACAAATCTTGTCCCCAAGAATGCTGCGCTGGACCACGTTCCTAGCGGCTTATTCATTCAAACTTGAACACAAACCTGGGAAGGAAATGGGTCACGCAGATGGGTTAAGCAGGCTGCCCCTGCCCACTCTCGAGCCAGATCCTGCACCAGCTGGCCAAATCCTGGCAATCCAGGAACTGCCGGATCGCCCCTTATCCGCCAAGGACATAGCCGCAGCGACCAGCAAGGACAAGGTCCTTGGCAGGGTCCTCACCTCGGTCTTAACAGGCTGGCAGTCCATCTCCCCTGGGCCAGAATTCCAACCCTATATCCTCAGATGGCATGAACTGTCCGCTCACATATGTTGCATCCTATGGGGCAGCCGGGTCATCATCCCAACCCCCCACAGGCATCAAGCACTACATTCCCTCCATGAGGGCCACCCAGGTGTGGTTAAAATGAAATCGCTTGCCCGCAGCTACCTTTGGTGGCCAGGGCTCGATGCCGACATTGAAAACCATGTAGCCACCTGCTACATGTGCCAGCAAACCAGACCACCCCCGCCACATGCCCCCGTCCACAAATGGGAGGTGACTAAGAACCCCTGGTCCAGGGTCCATATCGACTACGCCGGCCCCTTCCAGGGCCAATACTTTCTCATAGTCGTTGACAGTTTCTCCAAATGGCTGGAAGTCATCCCCGTCACCAGCACGACCACCGCAGCCACAATCAGGGGTTTGAGGAGGGTTTTCACCACCCACGGGTTACCCGATGTCCTAGTGTCCGACAACGGCCCCCAATTTACCTCTCATGACTTCCAGATTTTCACCAGGGACAACTTGATTAGGCACACCACGTTTGCACCCTTTCACCCATCCACGAACGGCCTCACAGAGGTCATGGTGAAGGCCACCAAGGACTCCCTGAAGAAAATCATCTCCGGAGACTGGCACTGCCGGCTGGCACAATTCCTCCTAGCCCAACATTCAACACCTTGCTCCTCCACCGGCAAGTCACCGGCCGAACTCCGCTGTGGTCGCCGCCTGGTCACCAAGCTGGACCGTCTACACCCCGACAGGAAAGCCGCGGAATCAGACCACACACCAACTGTCAGAACCTTCCCTCCCGGTCAACTCATCTGGGCCAGGAACTTCGGGGCTGGCGACAAATGGCTTCAAGGTGTAGTATTAAACCAAACCGGCCCAATCTCCTATCTAATTGACTTAGGGGGAGGACGGCACATCAAACAACACGCCGACCAGCTAAGACCTAGAGTGCTGCAAAGCCGCCTTCCCCAAACACCCCCCACTACGTTGCTCAACCCACCTCCACCACAATCGCTGCCAAGCCCAGCGCCGCACACCCCTGATGTCCCCGACAGTTCCGAACCTCCAAGTCCAACAACTTCCACTGCCGGGGGAAGGGAAGATCAGCCCAGCGAGAACCTCCGCCGCTCCACCAGACCGCGGAAAACACCAGCATACTTAGCCGACTACGAATGGGCCGGTAGCAGAACCAGCGAAACCCAGCCAAGTTAAAAACTTTCAAGGGGAGGGGGGAAGGGGTGCTACATATCGAATGTTAAACTAATTAAACACCTCACACGTTCGTGAGGGAAACACGAGTTCATTCTCCTCACACGTTCGTGAGGAAAACGCGGCAGCCCGTTGACAGCTGTCAAAAGGGCTGCTGCCGCTCACCCCCCCCACCGGCGCAGCAAGCGGCTGATTTTGACAGCTGTCAAACTGCCGCGCAGGCGCAGTTCACTGACAGCTGTCAAACCTGCCTGGGCCGCGCATGCGCAGTACAACCGGAGCTGTCAAAGCTGCCAGCTGGCCACAGCAACAGCTCGTTGACAGCCGCAGCTGCCACAGCTGATCTCGCCTGATTGGCTGCCGCTGTGTGGCGGGAGAACACCGCCAGCTGATTGGGTTTTTGTTACAGAAGTTTGTGTATAAATAAGAGGGAATCCCGGCGGTGCCTCGCCCGGGACCCGAGTCCAAAATAAACCGTTAACTGTGCCTGCTGCCTCCTGGTCTTCCTTTGGTATAATCCATTTGGGCTTTTTATTTAATTCTTATCTTAACTTTTGTAAATTGTAGTTTTATTGTATTTATTGGCCTGTACACCGCCCTGAGTCCTTCGGGACAAGGGCGGTATAGAAATTAAATAAATAAATAAATAATAAATGTTACGTGACATCCTCAAAGAAAACATTGCCTTGCAGACTTAAACTACTGGACATCTGCAGATGAATTTCATTACTTGAAAACATATTTCTTAAAATCCTTAAGGTGATTTCATGTTGTCTTGGGCCTAATTTTAAACACCTATGTAATGTGTAGATGAAGAAAAGATGAAAAACATGTCAAGAAAAGCAAAAGTGAGCTCACATACTCTTTCAATTTATTTGCTGGCTTTAGCCCCACATATTGGATATCCCTGAAAGTATGTGCTCCTCATCAGAAAGAAAAAAAGCCTTCATCAAAAATAAAGTATCCAGCAAAACATTGAAAATAATGGAATTATTACCAAGGTCATGTGTGTAAACACGTGGGTTGATTATTACTGAGACATGAAAATATTATAAGCATCTTTTGTGGTAACAAGTTGTTGGCAAAGTTTCAGAGATAGAATTGTATAGGTTATTTCTACTGACATCAACAGGATGAGGACATTTTGCATAATACCTTTTTACACTTACTATACAGGCAAAATCTGCAAATAGACATAAATTTGTGTAATTGAAGGCATTAATATCTTTTCTAGTTCAGGAGCAAGTAATAGAAAGCTAGCTATTTTAAAAAATCACTTTGGGTAATAGAAAGATATTAAATATTTAGTAATAATTGCTTATTTCACAGGAGGACTAGGAAGTCTCCTACAGTGAGCAGGGACCCTAAAGTGTAGGCATTAGAAGACTTAAACCTACCTGGAATAAATCTAATTAAATCAAAAGGTTTCACTTCTGCAGAGGATTACATGGCATAAATGTATAATAGTGGATTTATTACCTGGAATAATTACTGTAGGCTCCATATCTTTCTAAAAAAAGTATGGCATATTTCATTGGTTTAAGGCAGTGGTCCCCAACCTTTCCATCCCCAAGGACCACCACCAACAGCAGTGGGTGTCAGAGGGGGTGGAAAGGGAGGGAATGGTTTTGTGCACACAACCCAAATCCATGCCTTTGCAAATGGAGCTTTGTATGCTTGCCCACCATTTGCACAGTCCAGTTTCCAAAGGCCTGCAGACCCACAGCAGTCTATAGACTGGGGATTGAGGACCCCTGGTTTAAGGAATGTGTTTATTTTGAGTAGAACTTTTTCCTACTATCAGTATCATATTTCAAACATATTTTAATATATTAGAAAAATTGGGCCTGGAGGTCTTTGAAAGACTATATGGCTATATTAAAATGTAGAATACTTGATTTACCAAGATAAGTTTTATATTTTTTTAAAGGGGGGGAATCTATTTTTCTAGATAATGTAATCTAGAAGTACTAGAAAATGTGGAAGCTCAAAGGAGATTTTATTACTGCTGAAGCCTTATGCAGTAATATAGAACAGGGCTTTCCAACCAGTGGTACAGCTACCACCCGTGGTACATTGGCACCTGGCAGATGGTATGCGACCATCCTAGAAAAGTGGTAGTGGGGGAGGGGAATGAGCTGAACCAGTGGCAGCACTGCACAAGCCTGAGCAAGAGATGACTGGAGCTGCAAGGCTGTCAGGGCTCAGTGGAAGTGCCAGGATCAGCGCCAGGCTCCAGCTGGAGTTTGGCGCCGATCCTGGCACTTCTGAGCCCAGAAGAAGTGCCCATCAGCTGGAATGTTGCAGGTTCTCCAGGGTCTTGTGATTTACATTCAGATGCTTTGCAACTGATTCAGATTTATGACAGTCACAGTGTCTCAGAGTCATGTGAAGTGACCAAAACCTTCTGCAACCACCCAGTAGACAGGAATAAAATCCAACCCCCCCACCCCACCCCCACTGCCAATCCTCAACAGAAATGCACATAACAATGAAAACCTTGGACAGGAGGAAGAGCGCCACTGGGTGGGCAGGCAGGGGTCTTGCTCGGCTGTGGCTTGGGGGGCACTTTTTTCAGTGCCATTGTAACTTCAAACAGTCACTAAGTGAACTGTTGTAAGTCGAGGACTACCTGTACTTCATCACTTTTTTCCTTTTTTTTTTGGTCATCAAGTTTTTGACACCTTGCTGGGCGACTGGTGGTACATGGATGTTGCCATATCCTAAAAGTGGTACAATGAGTGAAAAGGTTGAAAAGCCCTGATATAGAATGTTGGACCCCCTGTATTTGCTTTTCTATTCACCTAAACTGATTGTATTGCAGAAATGCTACTGAACTGATGTGTAGCCATCCTATTCCCCATTTATCAAAAGAGTAGATATGAACTGCCTTCTAACTATTACCCATCAGCCTTCTAGCATAATAAATAAGCTCTATGCAAATACATCTCCATAGCAAATTGGCCATTGGAATAATTTAGAACATAAGTATATGGGCAGACGAAAGCTGGCTTTAGAGCTGAACACTGCATCCTTGACAATGGCCTAATACTGCAGTAAAAAAAAGTTAAAGGAATCCCTGTGGGTTTTATTCCACTAGTTGTTGCTGGCTGTAACCAGCAGTGTGCATCTCCATTTCAAAGCCATTGAGCCAGCATTGTCTGAAGATATTTCTGAGGTCATGTGGCTAGCATGATGTCATGGAGTATTGTTACCTAACCCATGGTAAAAATAAAACCGAGACATATTCTACTGTATATAAAACTTTACTTGGAAAGCAAAAGAAAAGCTCCTAGCTGACTACATCTCTCATCAGACAGAATACAAAGTAAAAGTGAGAAAACTTTTTCTAGACATGCGCACTTAGTAGGATAAAACAGAGTAAAACCATAACATGGCTGAACATGTGACATTCACTATGGTTATATGATAGATAGTAACACAGGTGCAGAGAGCAGGGGAAAATGTACAGACAGAAATGAACAAAGCTGGCAAAACCAAAAAAACCCACAGTGACAATTTATCTCCTCATATTTGCATTTTTTCTAACTGCTAGGTTGGCAGGAGTTGGGGTGAGGATGGGAGTTCACCCTGTCATTTGATGCTCAGGTCTCAAACTTGGGCTGCTGGCTTTCCAGCCAACAAGCCCAGCATCTTAACTACTGAGCCATCGGTCCACCAATATTGCAATATCAGCCTGAAAAATATCAGCTTGAATAGACTCTGTACTATGCATTGCATTAAAGTGACGCGGTGGCTCAGTGGGTTAGGACGCTGAGCTTGTCGATCAGAAGGTCGGCAGGTTTGGCGGGTCGAATCCCGAGTGCCGCATAACAGAGTGAGCACCTGTTACACGTCCCAGCTTCTGCCAACCTAGCAGTTTAAAAGCACATAAAAATGCAAGTAGAAAAATAGGGACCACTACAGTGGGAAGGTAACAGCGCTCCGTGCGCCTTTGGCGTCTAGTCATGCCGGCCACATGACCACGGAGACGTCCTTGGACAAGCGCTGGCTCTTCGGCTTTGAAACAGAGATGAGCACCGGCCCCTAGAGTTGGAAATGACTAGCACGCATGTGCGGGGGAACCTTTACCTTTTATGCATTGCATTAATTGATTATATGTTCATATTTGACTTCATTACTGTTACAATCTTGTGAGATATACTCATAAATACTTGTCCAGATTGATACTTGGAGGAATCACAATGTGTCTTAGTTTTTCGAGCCTGACAGCCCACTTGTTACTTAGTCTATTAACCTTCTTGTGGCTAAAACAACTAAATTAGAATACTTTTAGAAATTACTTTATAGGCATATTGTAATTCCTACTTTATAGAAATGATCTATTAGTCTCAACTCCAGATATTAAGTTTAGCTTTTTAAGAGTATGCTT